>NC_080593.1:103912202-104661504 GCF_027887145.1 Ammospiza caudacuta
GTTCTTGCTCCTTATAAACTCATTTAACACCTGAAAATGCCACAAGATTACGGTTTTTCTACCATTATTTTTCCATGTCAACCTGAAAATGCCATTTCCTTTAACATTGTTGCCAAGAATGAAAAAAGATTTTGAGGTCTGGTTCAGTATAGAGTATCAGTATTCACATGCACATTTCTGGCAGAATTTGCTGCAAAATTATGGGTTGGTTTAATGCTATGGAATAGAAAAATGGCAGCTGCTGCTGCTACAATAAAGGGTAGCAAAAATTCCAGCTGTGGATATGCAATTCCTCTTTCAGTGTAATACAAGAAGTGATATTTCCTATGACTAAATGCAATGTGCAACTTTGGCTTGTTTCTGTCTAATCTCATGTTTTCAGCTACTTAACTTTCTTCAGGACTGAAAAAAACAGATGCTCAATGCACCACTCCCACAAACAAAAGTATCCATGGAATAATTAATGAAAGCTGTGTAATTTCTTTTTTCTGTTTGTGAATCAACCCGTAATTTCAATCTCTTCTGATTTCTGTATAAACATTTATTTTTAGCTTCAGAGATGAAAAGCTGACTGGCTTGGTAAAGAGACATTCAAAAGAAATAAGGCATACGAAAATTTAATAGCTATTAGATATAAGCATAAAAATGCCATCTGTATATAAACTCCAAGCAGCATATAAGAAGAAAAAAAAATGCAGCTGACATGTTTAAACGTCTATATGTCACTGGTAAATTAGCTACTGTAGGAATTTTCCAGTACTAGTAATAAAAGATATGACACTGTCTTGTAGTGGAGCTGATAGATGGTGAAGGAAACATAACACAGTCCTGTTCCATTAGATTTGCAAAGACAGAATTTAATAACAGAATGTCTTGTTGCATTATGTTACAGAGTTAACCATCAAGAGCTGCAAATTCAAATCTGGGCCATCCTGAAGCTTCTGTGGACCTCTGCCACCTCCTTCTTCAAAGATTTTTAAGCCATTTATGGAAAAAGAGTGAGTTACATTATCACAACACGTGACAGGTCTCGAGTTCCTGCTGTAGGCATCTCCACTTGTGACAAGATGTGTGGGTATTGTGTCCAAAGAAGGGAAAGATCACAGCTACTGCTCCTCTTACAGAGTACCTGTGCTGCTGTATCACCAGAAATTACAGCCCATGTGGTACCAGCTAATTATTTTTCTGGTTGAATGGCTACATGTGGATGTTAGGCTGTAAGAGAAATTTGTCAGCAGCTGAGGCACTGTCAGATGAGGATGTCAGATGAATGCTTTTATGTCTACTGGAAGTGCTACCTCTGTCTCACAGATATTTTCCTTCACTGGTTTGCCTCCTGGGACATTTCCTAAGTTATTTCTTTTGAGGGCACATTTGTTCCTTGATGCAGCATACAGCTATGTCCCAGTTATGGCTAAACTGAAGAAACCAGGATTGCTCATTAGTCCCAGTAGCCTGGTGCATACCCTGACTTCATCCTGGCTCTCAGGTGAAACTGAGAATGATCATCCCAAAGTCCAGAGGGTTTGGGATCCAAATTAACCAGCATTTTCAAAGAACTGGAGCATTTGGTGTCCATCTGTCTTGCAGTGGAGTTCCTGCAAGAAGGACCTGGTGGCCAAGGATGTGCTGGTGTTGCAGGAAAGCAGCAGAACGTGAGGGGGATGATAGAGCCCACTGGCTGTTACCAGTTCAGTCATTTGTCTCAAGTCTAATTTCTGGAGTCCATGTGCTGCTTCAGCTGTCTCCTGTAGTAGAGATGTGGAGCTGTAATCGCCTCACCTCCTGAAACTTGTTACAAGCACAATGAAACACCCTGAGGCACTCTAGCACCAGCTTCCAAATTTTCTTCTCAAGAAGTTTTTCTGAGTTACAAAACAGCCATGTGAAGAGCTGAATTCCTCACTTTTTAAAGATCATCCATGCAGAGATACTGACTAATGCAAAAGGAGGGCGAAAGCTTGTTTGAAGATGAGGTCATGAGAAGATGTTGCATCATCTTAAACCCATAAAAAGCCAGCTTCAGGATGACAGAGTGAACATCACTTGTACTGCATTACTTCTATAATAGTCAGTAATAATGATGGTATTAGAGAAAAACACAGGACTACATCAGCGGCCTTAATTTTGAAAGCTGTTATACATGGATTATCAATATGTGGGCAACTAGATGTTAGCTAGACTTCATCCAAAAGAAGTCTCAAAGTCTCTTCTTCAAAGCTTGATAAAAAGCCACAGCTCAAACTCAACAAACAGAAAAGACTCCAAGGAGGCACTTACTTACTAGCTATTGGGACAAAAACCTGAGGAAGTTCATAGTGCAGAGCACATGTACCTGTGCACTTACAGAGCTTCAGATTACAGCTGGAATAGAGGGACAGAGCTATGCAATACCCGATGCCAGTACTTGGGCACTTCACTTCCTTCACTTCACACTCTCAAATGATTTAAAAATAGACTTGCATTACTTTCTGACATGACCAAGGTTCTTCAGTTTTGATCTACATACAACTACATTAATAATAGATTAAGGGCTGCTATCAAAGCATGATCACATGCTCCAGAAGGAAGAAACTACAAAGTACAGCTGTCGAATCACTTTCACTAACTAAAGCAAGGGCAAACTATCTGCATCTGAACTTCTAGGACATCTGCTGGTCTATTCAACCTCTCTTTAACATTTCATTCCTGACTTGCATGCACATGACACAAACTAGCATTCTCCTTCTTACTGTCCTTGGACAGATAAGGGAAGCAAAGACCTTTTTCTGTAAAGATGACAGTATCATTGTAGGACATAATCCAATAAAACAAGTGCCTGTAGAGAGCAGGAGAAACTGTGACATTAATATTTCGTTAGTTGGTACTAAAGAAGTAGGATGTGACAGGTTTAGTTAGTATCTCAATTCAGTTTCTCAAGGATTACTCAAAATTGAGGGGATGATATCACTTCAAAATGCAAAAACTTGAACTAACCATTTAAGTACTTATTGTTTCCTTGCTAACTACTGCCTTAAATATGCTTTCTTGCTGCTGTCTTAAATATGCAAACCAGTCTGTTTAGCCTGATTTCTAAAACAGCTGTTTTGATTTAAATTCTGATAAGCATCCAAGAGCAAAACAAGCAACCAAAAAACCACAGTCCTTCACTGTCTTTTCTTCTGAACTCCTTCAGAGTTCACTGTAAACTCTGCAATGTGGACATTTCTCAACACCACAGAGAAACCAAGCACACAGAACTTTGTAAAATTACAACAAATAGCTAAAATATGCATGGAGATGCCCTCTGTCACAAACATGATCTGCATGAATATTTACAGAGAAACACAGAATTGTGAGGGCTGGGGAAGACCTCTAAGATCATCAAGTCCAATGGCAAAATCCTCAATCACAGGTAGTCTGGAGGGCAGTGAGATATGGGCAAGATGAAGACAGGCCAACTTAGATCTGAACTTCTGGTGACTCATCAGCAATCACGGAACAGGACAGTGACCTTTCCTGTTGAGTTTTGTTTCTGGTTAGCTACTTCAATATATGCACTTTTCTTGGCTCTCAGATGATGCAAGATAGAAAAGTATTTCCTCCAAAGGAAATTCACAAGTACCAAAAAAACATCAAGTGGCTCTTCACAGTGTATTACAACATCTTGGACTACTGCATATTCTCACCCATATTAAAAAACTTTGAAAAATAGATCTGATTTGAGTATAACAGTCTAGATTCACCATGAAGAAACAAACACAAGAGATATAGTGTGAAAATCATACCCTAAAAATTAAACCTGGATTTTCACTAGACTCTGGCAGGACACGGCAGAAGAAAAACCTATTATCCCAAGAAAGTCTACAAAATGAAAATAAACCCAACATTAAAAAGGGAGAAACATATGACCAAAATTTTAACCTGCTGTCAATATTTTTAACCCACCAGGCAATAATGTAGTGATAGGAAACAGAAGAGATTAAATTACACGGAAAACTGCACTTCTCAGATGAAGCTATTTTCAAAAGAAGAAGGAAATAGTGACAAACCTGATGGAAGAGTAAGTGGAATGAGCACTAGGACCAGAGTAGGTATTTCTTGTGTTACTAAAAAGCAGCGTGAGTCAAAAATAAAAGGAAAATAAGTTTTAACGTTTGCACCCTGTATTAAGGATGTGCATTCCTTTGTAAATGATCAGAATGGCAGTTAAATGCAGATTTTGTAGCTGAAAGTGAAAGATATGATTAATCAAGAGTAGCATATTGTGGAGTGCTCATAGTGGACAGTAACCTTTCATTTATCATTGAGGTTAACTTCCATTTCTGAGGGTCACTAACTTAATCATATTTGCTTGAGTTAATGTTGATATTCTATAATCACAGGAAAAAAACCCGTAAGTAATGCCTGCCTGAATGGAGCTAATTTAATCATATGACCTTTTCCATCTTATTTTCACCCCATGGCTATATGACTTGTTCTAACCAGAGAGCAAATTACTGGACTGTAAGTGGCACAGTATGCTTAGCTAATTTATTCATACATTTCTGAAAATTATGAGATCCTAATTAGTGCATTATGCTGTTTTACTGTTTCCATACCTTTATCAAAAGGAACCTACTGTTGCAGTATCTGGGCTTTCCATAATGAGATCATTTCCTTTGTCAGAAGAGTAATCCAAGTGGTGAAGAGTTCAAGCAGTAAAGCCTGGATGCTGATTATTCCTTCTGTGGGAAAGGCAGCTCTGCAGCCACTGGAGTGTCAAAGCAGCCAGTGTCAGAGAAAACACTTTACACTTCCCCTGGTGCTTTTGCAAGGGCTAATCCTAAGAGAACATGTGTTTCTGCAAGTGTGTGCTGGTAACCCTGACTTAGCTGGTGATGTCTCCATCACTGATTTTCAGGTACTAATATTCCAGCAACATATATTCTGGGAGTGCTGGCTCCCTGTGTAGAAACATAAAGATCAAATCTTCTCAAATCCAAATGATGGTAAAGGAAGCATGAAGCACTTTGCCTCTCTGACTATCAGACCTCTGACAGCTCTGATACCACTGCTTTGCAGCAGGTAATAGTAATCAAAATGTAATTAATGTGGAGAATATGGCACCCGAAGAACTTTCATCAGTACTGGTAGCAGAAACCAGACTTCTTGATTCCCATGCTCCTTCCATAATCTATTAGGAAGCTTTTCTTAAAATCAATTGCGATTAGATTTTTATGTCAGGAAGAAGCCTTCTGAAAAGAAGTGAACAACATGATTTCTGAAAGGATAATATCAAACAATTGCAAAGCTACAGACTAAATACTGGTCTGAAAAGCCCTGTAGAAGTACTAAAATTACAAAACCTCTGGAAATTAGGGGAAAATTGCAGGGCAAAGACAGACTTTCACTGAACAGCCAAGTTTTTTATCTGCCACCACAGTTCCCTCGCTCCTCAGTTTATTTCTCTTATATTGAATGCTAGCAGTTATGGCAGTATTTAGAAATCATCAAAACTTGCTTTACTCAGCTATTAGATATAGTAACAGCAGTAATATTCATGGTGACTTTATTGCCTTACCAGAACTGTATCTCTCTTTGTATTTAATAGAAAAAATGTACAACTGGGCCATGCATAATTTTCAGAAGTCAGTATGTAGGACAAAAGAAATGCCCCTTATGAAATAAAATCTACATTCTACCCATGTATGCCTTGCAGCATCACATATTTATATGAAACACAGTAAACCAGCTAATTTATTACCAAACACAAGACAGTGATTTATTGGTCCTTTGTCACGCTGCGAAAAAATCTGGACTTTCTTGAATTTTAGTCTCACAGAGCTAGGTTTTGCAACACCCTAGCAATTCTGTCCAGCTGAATGTTGCACCTGATTCCATGCAGAACACAACCCTCTAATCATCAGGCACAGAGAAGATGGATCCCTATTCTTTAACCTTCAATTAGCACTTAGCTACATCACGCATGCTGAGGGCAAGATTAGCCATAAATGCTTCCAGGGGCACTGTACCCTTACTGGCAACCTCTGCACATAGAAAATATGTATTTCACTCAGAACCAGCAAGGGGAAAAATATGTAGCAGAGAGGGTTGGACAGCATATAATTAAACTTGCTTTGCAGATTAGGTGAGCGCCCAAAGTAGAAGCCATCACTCTCTGTCTGCAAAGCACCTCCCAAGGCTGCTGCAGCGGAACCACAGAGCTTTGCAACACCAGGCAGGTATAGGCTGCACGTGACCACTGAAAAACAGGCGTTGTCTTCTGGCAGGGCTGAGACATCCAAATACATCCAAACACATGACCAGATTCTGCACAGTGCTGAAGTCAATGGGAACTGAGGGTATTCAGCACTTAAAGGAATTCACGCAGCAGGCTATCAGAAAGGGTCATGTTTTAGCTATTTTAGGCAATAAAATTTAAGTGGCTACACTGAGTTTGTTTTACTCATTTGATGTTGGCTTTATCATTCTAGGATTTAAATGCAGTGAAGCTTTCCACTGTCTAGTCAAATTACCAGATATAATATATTATGTTTTCTTTAAGGATATTATTTTAGGGAGCATGCTGGTTTCATTACATTATACAGTGGGGGAAAATACATATTTGTAATCTTAAAAATCTCATCTAATACAAAGCAATCACACCCCAAACAACTAAAGCAGTATGCTTTACTGAACCTTTCAGTGTGTTTTTCATTTGTATGTCAGCATATAAAACTGAATAAATCATCATGGGCTCATGTTAACTCAAGCTCTGAGTGTTTTCTGCGAATAATACTTCCTACTTCTAGAGTCCATGTCACTAAAAAGTCAACTAACAGCAATGCTTAGAAATTAATTTATTTCAGGTATGCTGCAAGAACTATAATCAGCCATAAATCCTTTTGCCCTATTTGCATTTGCTGAATTTCCCTTAATTATACTGTTGCCTAATTATGAAGCTCAGTCTAGAGGGGAACTCGCAAGAAGCAATGATGCAGAAAGCAGAGGACAGTTTATTCCACTTCATGGATTTACAACTTTGTGCTACCACAAACCATTTGGAACAGACTCTATTTGTGAGGTCATTAACATGTAAACAGTATCACACTGAAGACGCATGGCAATGACCTACCATGCTAATGAAAAGTGATATTGAGTTTGCTAATTCAGATAAGGGTACACAGATTGCCTTTTCTCTAATGTGCAAGGGCCTGTCACAGAAATAAATTCATGGTCCTTGTTGCAATTAATTTGATTCTTGTTCTTTTAAAGCTTTACTTGTAGATTTAATTAAAGCTTTCATGCAGCACACAGTTTCAGGAAGTATCTATGTTTAATAGCTTTTTCTCCTAAATTAAAGAAACGAATGAAGGTTAAGATTCAAAGAAGAACACGGGAGCATAAAATGAAAAGCTGTGCTTGTTACAGTAAGCATTACTTTGTTCTAACATAAGCAAATATGTAGTATTTATATACATTTCTAAAATCAGTGTTATATTTTAGCTTTCATAGGGAAATAATTTTCAATTGCTTGAGATAATTAAAAAAAATTCTGAATATAAAATACTGCATTCTATGTTTCAAACTGGAGGTGAATATTTAAAAAGCCTAAATCAGTTTTTAGACAAGAAAAAAATAAACAAATAAAACCAGAGTACGGTTTTCCCAGGAAACTGAAGAAACAATCCCCAATGCAAAAATCCCCGGAGAAAACGCAGACCACAGAGAATGAAATAAGGCAATCCTAATTAAATATTTTTCAGGGCATGACAGACATTATAGTATCTGGGGCAAGGGTAAAGGAGAAGGGGAT
Organism: Ammospiza caudacuta; assembly: GCF_027887145.1. Classification (NCBI taxonomy): domain Eukaryota; kingdom Metazoa; phylum Chordata; class Aves; order Passeriformes; family Passerellidae; genus Ammospiza; species Ammospiza caudacuta. The sequence continues at coordinate 103,919,980 of NC_080593.1, forward strand.
AAAGAATAGGAGTAGTAAGTGAAAGGAGAAGCAGAGTAAGAAGAGAAACAGATGAAAAAGTAAATGGCCAGGAGAACAAGGAGGCAGGCTTAAGAGCTGGGCACCAGTGTTGAAAAAGAAGTTGGAAGGAAAAAACAATGGTAGGGTTTACGTAGTAAGTTAGGTATAATACTTTTTGGACAGAGGTCTGGACAAGACACTTCCATGAATATTCAGTACTACCACCATAGGTTTATGGTACTTTGGATTCCATCAAAATTTGAAAACTGCATTTACCTTAAAAAAAAAAAAAATCTCTCTGTTCTTGCTGGAAGCATGTATTAGGACTCAATATGCAACCAATGAACTCTGTTCTCTAATTTGTTTTTTCAGAACACAGAGGTAATCCTTTTGGTTTAGTAACATTCTTACAGGTTTCTCTTCTTTTGTTAGTTTAAATTTTCTTATATAATCTTAATCATATTAAAGTGCAGACATGGCTCCTCCCCATGTGGGTAAGCAGAAAGTAAAGTCCCTCTGTCAGTAACATGTGGATATTAGAGCCAAGGAACAGAGCTGTAATCTACCATGTATCATAAACATGACAATCTGACCTGAAACAGTCAGTAAATACAAAGCATTCAGTATTTCACCTGCTTTTCAAAATATACTGTAAGCCATGAACTTAGTTGACATGAAGTGACCTTTCCACTGACAATTTCCAAATAGGAAATGGCAAAATACAAGCCTTTATACTAAAATGTAAGCAAAAACTATGTAGCTGCAGCAGAAATTGTAAATTGCATTATTATACTCAATAAGAATGTGTTGATGAAATCCATACCTGAAGATTTTATTTTGGGCTACTGATGTCAACACAGGAGGAAAGAACACTATCACTGTGAAATAGGAGGTGCAGAGTGGCATAACTGCTCTGAAACAGCTGATTCTCTCATTCATGTTCAACTGTGAAATGCATAGGTTGGCAAATGTTTTCCTTTGCCTTTCCTTCAGACAAGACACATGTCTCTGGTAGCTCCAATTTCTGTTTTCATGATCAGAGGAATCAGGGAATGGGAATGAAGGAGAGAAGCTACCTCCCTCTGCAGGTGAATTGAGTATAATCAAGACACCCCCAGACATTTGGTTCAGTATCTCACTGAGAGATCTCAGTTTAAACAGCCCTAAGCTTCTGCCACTAAAAAGAAAAACAAATGTGCATCTTTATGTTCACCAGCTCAGTACTCAGAGGAGCAGAAATTTCACAGCACAAGCCCTACAACATACAGCTCTGCTAGAACTACTGCTTCTTTTTATTTAGATCATTGTGTCTGGCTGGCACAGGAACTGACAGAATTATGCAAGACTTTCTTGACAGTCCTATAGATTTCTCTCTGTAGCAGACACTAAATGTTACAGTCTAATAATAATGGCAGTAATAACAAATCCTTTCTTGCACATTTGTAAATGAAATAGAGTCATGATTCTAGCATATTATGGTAAGTCTCATAAAAGATATATTCTTTTGCAACAGGGTGTCTGGGGCTGAAGAAATGCCAGGCAGGCTTTGCTAGATATGCAAGCACACAGCACAGTCCTTTCCTCTGGTTCCTTGCTTGATTAGCTTTTGTGATGTTCAGTTTCAAAGTTGATGCAACCTTCCCAGCTGCACTTTGCAAGTGCAATACTGCCCTGAAATTAGGAAGGACTGTGGTCAGACAGAATCCTTGCATAGACTCTCAAGTGGAAACAGAAGAGTCATCAGGAGTAGCAGAAGAAAGCACCTAAAATATGGTTCCTTATCCTCTCATGCCAGAAATAGGTAATTAGTGCAGGAAATCAATGACCAAGAAAAATTACAGAAAGAAAATTTGGAAATGAATAATGATTTTGGTGATCTAGACATCACAGAAAGCAAACAGCCTCTGCTCCTCCCTTTGGGAACCTGTCAGTCTACTCTTCAAGGGAGTTCAAGGTGTGCTTTAAGTAAGAAAGGAAATGTAAAGGAGAAGTAGGAAAAGAAGCCAAGACTAGAACGTTTTCCTTGTGAAATTAACACTCAAGAGTGACAGATGCTGCCTTGAGGTGGATCATCATTAACCTGGCCATAACCCCTGCAGACAGGCTCAATAAATATATTTCAGGTGAAGCATCTCCCAGGGATTCGGCCATAGAGAACAGATTTCAGATAACAAGCTCAACCAAAAAAAAATATCCCTCAGTAGAAGCTATCACAGTACTAATGACTACACCACCTCAGTGCCTTGTGCTGGCATCACTCAACAGACATCAACATCTTGTTACAGCTGTTATTATCTGCACCACAGAAGTGACTAACCCTGGGGCTTACTGGACATACGAAGTCTTAGGGTCAGATTCACTGTATGATTTCCTCTACACATTTTTCTTTAAGCATTTTTCTTCTGCTTGTCCTCCTTGAGACCAGGAGAAATACAATGCATCCTTCACCTTATTCCCTGTAGTCCCATCTTTTGCAGACATATTGTGTCAATCAGTTCAATACTTTATAATGCCATTTTGAAAACTAACACTTCAGTCTTTTAGAAAACATACAGGCCAACATAAATTATGAAGTGAGTTTTGGTCTTAAAATGCAGCATAAATTCTCTATTTTCTGTTAACACATTTACAATCACATAAAGTAAAATGGCAGGTTTGGCTTTTAGAGAAACTAAGATTCTAACACCATTACTCTCTTGTAAAATAAATACTAATACTAAAATATGAAACTCATCTTCCTATTTGTGTATTTAAAATAGAAGTATTTAAATCATGTTTGAGCTATATGTGTATACAGAAAGACAATTTCACAGTAAAAGCCACATAAACAACACCTTTTTTTCCTGAGGGAACAGTTTGAAACAAGGTGAATGAAATGATTCACCTTACTCTGTCTTTGAAAGTGTAATTCAACAATGATGGTTGATAATGGCAAAATTTCAGTGCCTAGAATGACTGGTGTTGACGGCAAGCATGACTGATTTGGGAATCAAATTTTTAAGAAAACTAAAACCCAGTGTTAACAAGCTAATTAGAAATTTATTAAATACACAGTTTTATAGAGAAGACAGACTGCCCTGGTAACAGTACCTCAACAAGAGTCACATGGGATGGCAACACAACCACTCAAATACAATGGTAACTTCTTACACACACACACAGCTGTCAGTGTCATCTCTTCCTCTCCCAAGTACATGGATTGTGTCTCAGTGTCATACATAAGAAAGACAGGCTTCCAGGCTTGTCCTACAGGAGTATATGGATTCCACAATTTCTAAATGCAATCTCAATATTCAGTTCAAACCCCATATATTAGTTTAGAAAAAACACAAAGCTTTTAATAGCATGGAAAGAGCAAAGATGTCTCTAGGTTGCATAAGTATTTATTTTTTGCTACAGTTATATTGTTTCCCTCACTAAATGTCGGGCACCTTCACCAAATAAGTAATGTCCCCTCTAAAGACAGAAAAATCTCCAAACTTCAGCTCATCTGCAAATTTATTGCTTGACTCTAATGGAGCACAAACAATAATTTGTGTTGTGGTTTAGGAAGGGCATTCTCCAATTTAGTGTTCCCACTGAAACCACTCCAAATCAAAGAGACACTTCATTGCCAGCTCCCTCTCTCCCCCTGTGGTGGGCAGGAGAGCAGAACTGGAGGCACAAAAGGTAAAGGTTGAGATAAGAACAATTTACTGGAAACAGCAATGAGATAAGAAAAAAAACAGTAAGAGCAACAATATTAATGACAGAGGGTACAAGAAAGAGGAAACAGAGATGTGCCCCTGAAAACACCAGCTGCCCCCTCACACACTTCAGAAATAGACAATAAAATAAAAAAAAAATACTTACAATGTGTTAAGGATTATTTACAATTTTTTCTACATCAAAATGGGAATATAAGGCTTGGCTATAAAGCAATACAATCAGATCAAAAAGAATCAGAAGATATAAGCAATCAGTGTAAGAAATAATTTTAGATAGATTTAAAAAATTTGTGTCATGAATTTTAATGAAAAATAAAACCCCAATTCTGACCCTGCTTGCTATCTGTGCATACAAACTAGATATCGCATACCTGTACACAAAGCATACAGCACATAGCACAAAAATGTGTTTTTTAGTAATGGTGACTTAGTAGAACACCCTCCTTGCCTTATTTTGGACACTGAATGTTATCCAAAGATTTCAGTATGTCAGCACTGTAGACTTTGCAACATGCAACAAAACTCCTGGGACATCCCCATATAATTTAAGTCCAGCTTACAAGACAATTACAGAAATCCACAGTTATTTTTGGTTACAGGATTCTATGCTACAAGCCTATATTTAAAGATGCAGAAGAGATCACAGATGCAGTCTAAGAGATCAAACACTTCAAATACATCTGTGTTTTTCTGTTCCATCTCTCCTCCACCTACAAGATACAAACATGATCTAGTTTCTGGTTCCAGGAGCAACTACAGTTGAGAAGACAGGACTGTTTCCAACCTCTTTCACTACTTTTGAGTTACTACGTAAGTTTTAAACATGAAGACTGCATATTCTCTGGAATTATCCAGTAATCATCATTAAGAGTTTTGACACTACTGATTTTTTGGAAATGTTATTACTTTAATTATTAGGATCATTTTGCAAATCTAACCTTGCGCTTTCTGCTCTAAGTACTAGGTCAGTGGGACTGAGCAAACAAGCTAGAAATTAAGTCTCTATAAAGAGATACAGAAGCCAACACTGAGTATCTGCTAGTGAAACAGGAGAACTAAACTGAGAACAGACTGCCAGGCTCCTGAGCTCAAGCTAGAAACACAAGAAAAGCACACTCCAACTGGGCCCCAACCTATCAAATTCTCATGAAAAGTAAGATATGTTTTCATACGTATTTATATAAAAAAGCTCAATGTTTGTGGAATTAGCTTTCTTGTGGGAGGAATTTTGTCCCCTATGTCATACATCAAGTGCCAGGCAATGGAGCCTCTAGTCCTATACAGTCTATTGTATTAATATTTTAATATAGTATTAGGCTTTGGGATTGAGATTTCCATACAGACAACGCACCTGTGATGCACTTCTGTTCCAGGGCACCTAACTAAATTATTAGTGCTGGGACACACAATAGCAGATTCCACACTTTTAAGATCTTAACATGATTAGCACTGTATAAGAATATTAGGTAATAATTGTCTCCTATTTGCCTACTTCACCTTTCACAAGCTGAAATGACAAGTGAAAAGGCACAAAAATATAATAACATTATACACCTAACTGCTGTGCAGCACTGTTGTTGCATAAGTACTTAATTTCAACCATAATCATAACATATCATTTTTATATCAAGCTCAAACTGAGGAACAGCATCAAAAAGCTGCCTTCACAACTTTGCATTTTAATTGTTGTACATCCTACTCATAGCAATATAATGAAATCTTTTATAGAAAGAAACTTAAAAAAGGTACATTCTGTAACTATCTGCCCAAGAATATAGGTTAAATTGAACTGGCCAAACTATCAGGCAACAGTCTGGAGTAAATTCCGAGGGTCCAAGCACTCAGCTTGTTTTTCTGATGCTTTAATTTTCATGAAATGTAGTTGTTAGTTCTTGACAAATGGTTAATGATCTCCAAAGGCAGAATCTTTATAAAAATTAAAATCTCAAATACAAAGAACCAATGGTCAGCACCGTGGCACTTGTTGTCACCTCAGCTACAGGCTTGCCTAACCATAATTACACAACAAAATACTAATGCACTTTTCCTCCTTCAGCCCAAGGCACAGGGGTTTTGCCCATCAGAAAATGTGTCAGGAGCAGGCAGTTGTGCTAGTGCCACCTGCCATGCTGAGAATATCACCCACTGCCAGTGTAACAAATGACATCATCTCCATTGTTCTTTTTTCCCACCTAGCATCAACTGCCAAGCCAAAAGACCTGCTGCAGAGTTAATAAGCACTATGAAATTTGCTCTAATCTTAAGAACAGAAGAAGTTATAGAGGACTAACTATGTCCAGACAAAAAAAAAATTAAAATCTGCTGGCTGATTGAGGTGAAAGGTAAAAAATGCACCAGATGTCAGGAATGCAAGAGTGGGAGGAAAGACTGGCAGAGGTACTTAGGCCCATTAAAAGGAATTCTCAATAGCAGTACTCAACTCTTTTTTCTGTAATATCTATTGACTGGCTAACTAGTAAACACAAGATAAAATAGAAATAATTCCCTGCCAAATATGCACAGCTGTAGGTCCACCTCTGATGATTCATCAGCAGCTCTAGGCATCTGCCAATTTTTTCTTTTTAAATTTTAATTTAGGATGGATCTAGAAGTGGCAGAGATTGCAGTCTGCTAGGGAAAAGGAGCCCACAGCACACAAGGAAAGCAGCACACAAGACAATAGTAACTATTTCAGTGCATAGATGCTCGCTTGGATGTTACAGCTTGCATTTACAATGACTAATCAGTAAATTTGAATGAGATACTCAGTATAGAAGTGGTAAATTAGCAATGGCAGAGTACTTGAAATTATGTTTCTCAAAATATAGAACATTTTATAATCCATACTAACTTCCTCAGCTAAAAATAAAACTGTAATGAATCCTGCATTCATCTAAGATTTCCACCAATTTCAGTCAAATTGTGTGATGCATAAACAGGTGGAGAATTTGGTCCAAAATATTTCCTCCTACTGACAGCCAATCTTGACTGCACTTTTCAGGGCTCTTGCTTCCCTTCTTTTGCCAGATGGGGAACAAAACACTACGAGGTCAAAATCCCACAATTTCTTTTGGAAGAGTTAATCAACCCAACCTAAAAAGTTACTGAATCTGTATCACACTAACAAAACGAACTTTTCTTGAAGTCACTAGGAGAGTACTTCAAATAATCCTGAGATGCCCTATTCCATTCACTATTAACAGTCTGTGATTGCAAAACTAGGGACAAAACCTGTTTGTAAAACCTAAAGAAATCATTTCAATTCAAGCATTTTCCTTTGTCTGTGCAAAAAGAGAAAAAAGAAGAATCCAATTTATCTAAATAATGAAACTGTGTTTCATTTACTGTTTCATTTGTTTCAATTTTGTTTTTGATTTAGCCTTGAGACATGAATCATATTAAAATATAAATTTAAATGTATTTACTTATTAAGACAAGACCATGCTACATGGCTTACTGTATTACAGTCTTTTGACATTTTGAAGAAATACATTTAAATGGTCCCACACTGAATTTATTTTTTTTAAGGTATATTTAATGGAAAATATATCTTTTCATCTCAGGAACAGAAACAAATTTTGGAATACTGTACCTGTGGAAGAGCTAATTTTTTTCAGACCTTCATATTAATACAATGCTTTAAACACCAGTTTTAAAAAATTGCACTATACATAGTGTCAAATAAGGTAATATGAAATCTGAATTACCAACCACATGAGCAGCTCCCATATATTGCAAATTCTTAGGGAATTTCAGTGATGAGGTTTAAATTTTAGTTGCTTTAATTAATTTGAAGAATGGTTCTGTTTGGTTTCTTGAAGACCAAGCGTTCAAGACAGAAAACATTTAATATTTTTTCCATAAATTCTATAAATGAATGTTTGAAGCTTTTTCAAAATATGAACTGAAAAAATATGTATTTAAAAAGTTTGTAGAGCAACTAGAAGGAACACGATAAACTTTATATTACATTTAAATTAAAAACATTACTGAAATGTGTTCCTTTCAAGAGTATGCTACCGCTATATGTACTTAAAAACTGGTACTAAAATTTATCTAATGCAAGTAACACCCCAACTTCTGTAACTATGTAAAAATATCTCACAGGTTCCTGTGGCTTTTAAATCTGAGGTTTAATAAAACACGTAACTGCTGGACAGCTGATTTTTGCTGCTGGCCAACACGATTACACAAGATTAAACGCATCTCATCTTGCAACTAAGCAAGAGTCCTAGTATTTTGCTAATCTTTTATGTACTCCTTGTACCTGGAAAGCAAGAAAAAGTGAATAGCCTCAGAAAGCGATTTTCTAAATTCACAGAAGAACCTTTCTCATTCATCACCTGCTGACAACAGGGAATGAAGCAAGGCTTTGGGTAAATAAAGAAGCATATAATGGTATTACTAAGAACTGTAGCAAAACAAAAAAATTGTTAGTTATTGAAAGTTATGCTTCATTCTGCCCTCATTTTTTAGTGCTCTCCCCTTTGAAATTCTCTTCAGAAATGGTAACTTATCATGTTTTTGCATGATCAATTATTCATAAAAAAGTAGTAATATGTACACAGCAACAAATGGAAATGCTTGCACATGTCTAACCAATGCTGTAATTTCAGCAGTACAAAAGAGAAAGAAACTACTAAATAAATTCTAAAAATAGTTATTTAGGCATGAAAATTTTTCATTGACATGGCAGTGATATTTACACCCACTACTTCTCAATTAAATTCTTTACTTAATGTTATTCAAAGGACTCTAATGCACAGTATGAGACATAAGAAACTCTTAAAAAGCTAAGTATTTCATTACATTATTGACCATGTTGTTTTCATCTTGGTGAAACTTTTACAAAGGAAATTTCAGTATTAGCATTCACTACTCAGGCATGGAACAACATGGCAGATAGTGTCTCTGATGACAAAGAAGTTACTTACAGGTAGTAAGTGTAGGAGTGATAGCTTCTTCTGCCATGATGGTGGAAGGATTAGGCAGTGGTGGAAAAGATGAAATGGAAGGAAAGAAAAGTCAAATATTAATGTATGAAAAATCAAGATGAAACTGAGACCTGAACTGGTGACACAAATGAAAGGTAGCAAGAATGTACATCTGGGCATACATGCAATGTTTCTGGAACAGACAGGTGACATATCCAATCTCCATAACACTTTGAGCAGTACAATATATAATGCATCTCCAACTGTTAAATCAAACCACCTTAAGGTACATCTACTAAGTAATGTTACATATTTAATGTCTGTTCATATCTGCATATACTACACACACAAATATTCCCAATTAAAGAGCTAAATCACTTCTGATTACACCTCAGCTGCACCAGGAATAAGGATATAGAAATTCTAGCATGGTGTTAGAAGCTTAGGAATAAAAAATTTCATAACACACTTTAAGTAGCTCCTCTTCTGTCATAGCACTGTAGAATCTTAGCCTATCCCTTTTTTTACTTAAGGCAGTCAGTTCTGCTTTTGAAAGGACTTATTTCCAGACTGGAGAAAATCCATTGCCACAGCTCTTTTAATATTTCAGCTTTTAAATAACCTTTTAAATTCAGAAGGAAAAGATACTTACTGTCATGCAAATAAAAAAAATCTATCCCTGTGGGCTAAAATTGTATTGGTGGTATTTCCCCAAGTGGCAGAGATAAAAATAAGAACTGATCCTGTATCCATGTTATTCCTGCCCACGTGAATGCCACAAAGAGCAACTTGGGAGACCTAGCACCATCACCTTAACAAATATGGGCTCTGTCAGCCTTGCATAACCTCTTGGACAGCCAGATACTCCACCTAGACATGCTTTGTGTGAGCACAAAGTATAGAAGCCCTCTGGCTATGCTCTTCTGCTTTATATCCTTCCTTCTCTCCCTCGGTTATGAGCCCACTACATGCAGGACTGCAAGCCTCCAGAAAGGGCAAGTTTCAACCCAAATGAATTCCATATATTGACTGCAATTAAAAAAAGGCTGGAGATCTTAAAACATCTCTGAGCATAATGTCAACTAGCATTCACATGTTGGCAAGATAAAAGCCTGAAAGGAGCCATGTAGGCATTTGTAATTTTTACAGCACATGCATACAGCCCTTTGACTACAGAGGAAACATGTAAACAGGCCTTGCAAAGGACTATAACTAATGTTAACTTGCCTCTGGCTACATGCTTCAGGCATCCCTTTGAAAACTAGGCTTTCATCAAATTTTCTCTCTCATCTTCTTTGTGTGAAGATGCCGTTGGAAATATTTCCCAGTTTTTATTCCCATTTTTCTGATGCAAACAGTATTGTTCAAACACAAGACACTACACACTGCATATTTAATCACATGGCATCTGGAAAATGCATACCTGCTAAAGTTGAGTTTTAGAAGATAACTAAGAATAGAGTAAAGGGCAAGCTGCAAAATAGTTGTAAGCCTCTCTGCATTCCATAGGGAGCATGGGATCAGGTCCTATCAAAGCACTTACCTGCACTATAAGCAAGTGGTTGTTTTCTAGTTCAGTCATAATTATATTTCTCCCTACCTTTCTTTTCAGAATTACTCATTCTCTCACTTTGATTTAGAATCTCATGACACTGTCAACCCTGTTCCTTGCCATATGTTGCCACAAGAGAGATTAAATGTAATTAGTACAAATGTTCTCATACTTCTAAAAGATGTATAATAATTTGAAAAACAACAATAAATACTATTAATCAGTGAAGCACTGCTGGCACTTATATGCAGAATTCTGCCAAATACGTTATAAAGATAAATTATTCCTTATGAAAAAAAATGCTGAAAATCCAGGAACTTTATTGTGTGTAAATGTCCCATCAACCATTTGTGTAACATGAGAAAAATTGGAAGTCTCAAGCTCCAACTATTTTTATATTGCTACAGTTGTGAGATTTTCCATATAGAAGTCCTTGAAAAAGAGCACCAAGGTTTTGACTCTCAACAATACCATGCACTGAAACAGGTAAAAAGAATATGCTAAAATCCTGCAGAAAGTTTTATACTTGCAAGTTTTATACAAGCATTTCATGCCACATGCTAAAGCACCATCCATAACTGAATGGATTTAGCTTTTTTAAGAAATATGGACAAGCTCCATTTTTCCTCCTACATAATGAATACAAACTAAAGTTTCTGTCTATGTATGAAAAGCCTTTTTCTGTTAAAAAAGATTGATGCAAAGATTTTGGCCAACTTAGGCCAAATTTTCTTATGAGCATAGCTCATCAGTCACTTCCTGGTAGTGAGGTTACTTTATGTCAATAAACTGTTTCTGCATATAGTGACAATATTATACACTTTTAACTCCTTTAGGACTGAATACATAAATTAATTTCATGAATGCCACTTAAAGAATAAGGCCCCACTATAAAATTTACCAAAACCAGCACAGGAGGCTGGCTACAGAAGGATTGACCCAACAGAATGGAAACTTTTGGAACTGTGTCATTACCTCAGTGTTTTCTTCCATCATCTCTCATTTATAGTTGGCCTTCAGGGAAAAACATGGTTCAGGGAGAGGAGGCTGGAATTTTCCTTCAGCTTTATTATCTTCAGTTTCTATCCTAAATGTTTGAAATTGTTGGCAAAGGTGTACGTATAACTGAACAGCCTGATTTGCTATCAGGGAATGGGAACAATGCATTCCCAGCCCAGCTCCACTGAGTGCAAAACTCTTCCTTATCCACTGCCAAGAACCAAGGTCTCTGACTCAAACAGATGCTACAATTACATACATTAGAAACTCATGGAAGGCTCAGGCACAGAGATAGCTGAAAACAGAAACTAAACCCAGGCAAAACAAAACAGCCTTTTATGATCAGAAAATCTCCATTCTACAACTGAATCAGAAGCCAAAGGAATAGAATTTTAATAACTGCTTCCTTGCTGCACTCCCACAGCATCAACATGCAGCAACATGGCAGCCCCAATGAAAACAGCTGCCCCAAAGACATATAAAGGGCTTTTAAGCAAATGTTGGACCACTAACTTACCAGCTTAGGCAAATTTTAAAATTTAACCTATATAAAGGAAAAAAAAAAAAACAGGAAAGGAGAAAATAAAGCAGTCTTATTTATGCAAGTCCTGATTTAATTGCTATTGCTTTTTCAAATGTTGTAGCAACAGTACTCTCATTTTCACTGCTCCACTTTAAGTTGACCAAAAGATGAAGTTACTTGGTGAATTTAATTACTTGGTATTCTTTATTTTTAATTCTTTTGTAAAATCTTATGCAAGTACCTCAATGACTGGGTCTTGCCCAGGATTTACCATTCAGGATCAGATTCAAAATCCACTTTATTGTGGATCAGTTTTGGGGAAACACATGTATTTTCATCTAACTTTGTGTTAATTCTTATGTGAGAGATAAAAAGCATATCTGAGGAGAGAAAAGCCTATTGGTACTATTCTAACTTCACAGAGAGGAATCATCTCATTGATTTGACCATACTGGTGTTAGGAACAGCTTGCAGGCTCCTAGACTACATTACACAACACCTTTATGCAAGAATACTAATGGATAAAGAAAAGACAGAAAAGAATGGATAAAGAACTATGAACAACCAAGTGGAGAGATAAAAAGGAAAGCACTAACAGTCCTCTCCTGCACCATGTGCCAGGTTTACAAATTTGTTTTACTTCAGTCAAAAGCTGAGTGTCCCTACAGAAAATGCTTCAGCATCCATGACATTTCTACCTTCACTAGTGACTCCAAACCATGCACTGAATTGCTAGGCCGCCTAATCTCTCTGGTTCATTATACAACTGCTTCAGAAGACAATTACATAGTGAAATTAATAATGCTGCTTAATGACTATTAATATTTGCAGAACTTCTTTACACACTGCCTTGATAATCGGCATATCCAAAGCACGTCTGTGCCACACTGAAAATCTCCTTGAATGTTTGTCTTCTCTACTTGGCTACTGAATTAGAAGTTCAAGAGACTGATCTGTGAAAATCTGTGGTGCCTGGCACCAACCAAGCAAAGAATGGTTGCTGAGTGAAATGAGGTGGCTACTTAAGGAATGTGCTGGACAAAGTCATGGTTGTAACACAAGTGAAACTGCTTTCCAAATCTCTTGACAATGGAAATAAATAGTTTGATATTAAGTTATTTAAGTACTGTGAAGCCCCAGAGACAGAGTCGGTTTCATCTACCGGTATGAACCGAAGATCAAATACACAAGACTCTGTGGAAGAATGAACAACACATTTGCTTTGGGATATGCCTTGGGATAGCAGAATGTGAATGGGATTTTGCTGAAGCCAACTCCAAACAAGACAAGTTTCAAAGCACGTAGACTCAGCGCAGTGAAACCCACCACTGTAGCCCAGAGTGTCTGCATGTAATAGTGCAGAGAACAAAGTGGCTCTCAGGGGAAAGGTGCCACTAAATTACAAGGTGCTATTTTATTTTTCACTCAGATCTTTACACCAGTAAAGCTCCTGATAAAGTAAATGAAATAAAATGATCAAGCGCAGAAGTCAAACGGCTCACTAGCTTGATAAGACTGTTTCCCAAAGTAGCACCTAAAATACCGCAGAACTGCAAAATTGCTCCAGTCACACTAAGCTTGTGGCATGATTTATACTTTTTCTCCAAATGCATAATGTATACACAGTAACTGAACCAAGGTGAAAGCATAGGGGCCCTCAGCAGCCTAGTGAATTAATGCACCAATAACAATCTATTGAATAATCGGTTCATCTTCTGCTTAAGTCATGAGTGTAATTGTATTCAAGATCTTTTATGCTACAGCACATGCTTTAAGAGGCTTGGGACACAATATACCCACTTCCCAAAACTCTCATTAAAGCCTAGTCACATCCTGCTACACAAATGAACCATCCTTACTTTTTAATATTCGCTTCAACTCATTTCAGTTTGTTTTGTTCAAGGCTGCAGCATCATTCTGGGACATGTTTTAAGTTATTGGTATCATTCTTTCTGTACTACACAATGAAATTGTGTGTATTTGGCAACAGAGTTCCTGGACTTGTATTTTCAATAGTTCCATCTCTGTCACAAGTAAATTCATTCCAAAAACCAAGGAAGCTCACAAAATACACTTTTTCTTTAACAACAGAATTCCTATGAATAATAATTACACAGCTGTGGTAGACAGAAGGAATCAAGTATCCTTTTGCATTAACGCAAACACTTAGGATCTGAGCCCTCCTGCCTCTGATAATTAGATTATCAAAGAGTTTTTCTCTAGAGAATTAAGCAGGAGCAGGCATAGCATCCATTTAGCCAGAGACCCAGACACCTTATTCACTCTGAAACTATTTGGATCATTTTGCAGTGCTCTCCCTTCAAGATGAAAAATAACTTGTCTCCCTTGGGTGAATACATTCTACCTTTGGCAGAAACACTTAAGGAAAAGCTCAGAACTGAACAGAGTGTATGATGAATGCTGGTCAGGAATTGTGTGAAGAAGGATTGGCCAGAAAATACAAGAAGCCTTCCTCCCTGCATGCCAAGTGCTCTGTCTGGCCCTAGGGAGGAGTTTGAGAGTTCAACTGTTAAATTGAAGGTATGAATGATGCAAGAAATCGGAAGTGGGAAGAAAAAAGTACTGCTAAGTCAGAACAGACTTCAACTCTGCTACACTGTACTTTATTAAATAGACTTGGTTACTGGGTCAATTCCATTGCCCCAGTCAGACTCACCCTGGGGCTTAAGTCTCAGTCCCTTCTTTACATACCCCTTGTCATGACCTGGCCCCCAGCCCTGGCCACAGCTTGCCTTTCTCACCATAGAGCCCTTCTAACTCATGGCCCTGCCTCTGTCTTCAAGGAGAGTAAAAAGCAGCTACTTCTGTTGCCTGCCCTGAGGCACTGTCAGACAGCTGCCTCCTTTGCTGTGCACCTCCACCGCTCAAATTCTGGAAGAAATTCAGGCAGCTCAGGGGTTTGGACATCTCAGACCTGCCAAACTAGTTAACATACAATTAAATCACACAGGGTTGGGATGAGCCAAATCAGGCTCTCAGAGGAAAAAAAAGGGGATAATTCAAGGGGAATAGCAAGGAGGTGAGGGGTTATGGGACACAGTTAGGAGACTGTGGCAGAGGTGGAAGGAGCATTTGTCACTCAGCCCCTTTACACAGCACTTGCATATTCCCAACCCCACCTCTAACAGCTGAAAATCTCACATTTCTCATTACAGAACCTAAAACCTTAATTCTATTTGCTAAATAATTTTTCCCAATCTAGACTAAGCTTCTAAGATCAGATGGAGTTTTTTCATATCTGTGCCACCTCCCTAGCTATATTGCTCCTGTTACTATTTTATCTCGTACAGTGTTGAGAAAGACAAACAGTTTTAAACAGCCTTACACTTCTAATAATGTAACAGTTTTCAAATGATATTCAAGGCAAAACAATCTCAATGCGTGAGTGTGTTGAACCAGCATTTGGAAACATTCAGCACCATTGTAACATCTTCCATTGTTTCAGGAAATGAAGTTTACGCAGAACAATACAGACATCATTCTTAGCAAAAATTACCTTAGTTCTAGCTGCTGTTTGACTAAGGATTTCTTTTATATGCAAAAATGAAAGTACATCTAGCTTCCAGCTGATCTGTCAAATAGGGTGGAGACTCAGGACCAGATAGTCTCTGATTATTAGAGTATATCATGCAGTACCGAAGTAAGGAGTGCTAGAATCATTACCCTTGAGTTGTTACATATAAAACAAAGACACAAACATTAAATCTCTGTGGGTACAAAGGTGGCTGGATATTTTTACCAATATCAAACTGAGTACTGCTGTAGGAGATGCAATATGAGCATGGACATAGAAAACATCCACTAATTGCTCACCTTTTCTTCATTACCAGCACGACTCCCAAAAATATAATGACAAACAGCAAGATGCCTGCAATGACTCCAGCAATTTTAACAGTATGGTCTGTCTGCTTCTCAGGCTCCGGGTCTGGTTTTCGAGTGGCAGCCCCTATGGAATTGACAAAAGAAAAATAGGAATGAGGAAAAGAATAAAGGTGTTATTCTTCTGATGTTTATACACTTAACCTACTAATGTCATTAATCTTATCCAGGGCCAAAAGATATCAAAGCTTGGTCTTTTAAGAAAAATTCTGCTTTCATATGCATTGTTATAAAACTCTTTATATTGTTCCAAGACATTCTGTAGGACCACAATATAGGTGGGATACCACTGCCAGCCCTGACCCTTCACAGGAGCCTCTTCACAGATTCACAAATTTCTATATTTTTTATTATCTGTGCTGGCTCCCTTTTCTTTCTTCCATTTAGAAACTTGCTAACAACACAATAACTATACTAAGCCTTTATCCAAATTTGATTTGCTGGAACATTTTCCTCAATTATTTTTCATAAATGAAGCTGTAATTCCGTAACATATTAGCTTAAACACCTGGAAAAGTGAGATAAGCTCATTTACCATGCATTTTACCCACAATTGTTTTTTTACACAATAGACTTTTTTTTTTTTTGCCTTTGGAAATCTAAATCTAGGTCACATCTGGTAGGAAAAAAGACTCCTTCTAAGCAATTTATTCACAAAGTGGGAAGCAGCTGATGATCACACCATTGGCACCTACATTTAATATCTGTTTAAATGAGATAACCAGTGCCTTACAGCAGCTACTGTCTTAGCTCCTCCAGCTTCTCCATTTAAAAAAAATAACATCGTTTGTACTGTTTACTGTATAATGTGATGGAACGTCAAATCCATGTCTGATGAAATATCCATTTCCCCTACCAAATGAGTTCAGGATGAAAAAATGTTAGGAAGCAACATTCAATTCACTAAGCTGATTTTATATTTTTATGGACTTGCATTTTTTTTTTTTAATCAAAACGTGTCAGCATTCATCATTTGAGGCACCATGCCATAAAATGGACACAGGGATTTATGGATTGCTTTCCTGGTATAGCTTTTTTGGGAAGGGAGAAGGAAGAGTAAAGCCCAAGTGAAGTGTAATCTTTTAAGACCACATTCTTGTACCACTAACTGGGTTTCAGAGAGGATTCTGACAGCATCAACTATATTTTACTTGTTTCTTCACTTTCTCCTTCTGGAAAGGAAGGAAATTAATGGCCAATTTACATGAAGAGCTATTTTCTAAAAAATGAAACCATTTCCAATGTTTCTTCTCAATTTTAACCATGATATTCCAAGATGAAGAGTATTTCTAAATGCCCACAGCTGCACTTTTGGCCTACATCTTCAAAACTCCTTGCCAAGAGGAATGCCAGAAAAACCTGCCAGAAAAGGTGATAACTATTAATCAAATCGTATCTAGACCTAACTGCAGGAACCAGGTTCTTTGGAAAATTCTGGCCAAGGTACTTCACATGAGTGCTAAATCAGAGAAGATGATGTGCTTGCTGTTCCTGTGCCCAGTCCCACAAGAATATTAATTTGATAGAAATACACACACACTTTTCTGAATTGGTAAAATCCTTACTTTGTATGAATAAAGGATGATTCATACTTTGTATGAATAAACAGTTCTATTTTCCTCTATCCTATATAATTTTTTTTTAAAATTCTGTATTGTTGTACTCTTCACAGCACTCAGTATTGCAGTAGATACTCAGAAGACATCTAGAGCATTTCATGAAAAAAGCAGCTGTTCAGCTGCACTTGGCCAATAGGAAGCAGTGAGTCAACTATGATGCAAATGGTAAGGCATATGAAGGACTCCAAAGCTCTCTTTTAAATCTAAAACCCAAGAAAGAAAGAAGCTAAATTCAATAGCATGTAGTATCTTTTCAGATGTAGCTTCTAAGACTAGTTCCTTCCAAAGCCTATCCTTCATTATCTTCTTCGGGTTACCCCAGCCAATTGGAATACTCATCATAATGACTTGCTAAAAACAGTTTCTGCCTTATGGTTTCATTCCTTATGCTAAGGCATCCAGCATTAGTTTTGGGAATATGACTGCTAAACAGTGAAATTAAGTAAAGGCAAACATTGACAGTACTATCCAATGTGTCCTATCTCAGTGCCATGTCTCTCTTTAGCAGCTCATGGTTCTCAGTTCAGTGGAACCAGCTACACTTACACTACACAGAGGAGATAAAATCGTATTCACAGCACACACATTTTCTGCATATGATGGAGCACAACTTTTATGAAATGCCTTCCATCACACAAAGCATTGTCTTGACACCAGTATTGAATAAGCTGGTGAACCCACAAAATTGCAAAATCTCTACAGAAAGCCTACACCGGAAGCAGCACAGAGCCTAGCATAAGGACACTCAAACTCCCATATTGCATCATTTATTGATTATCTGATTGAGGAATCAGCTTAAATTGTCTATGAAAAGAATTTTAATGCAGAGTTAAAAATAGGATACAGCTTCTCACAGTGATGGACGCAGCCTTACTCACAATAGAGGCTACCTTAAACTTGGAAGCATGATGTTTAACAAGCCTTTTAAAAACCCCTATCATTAATTATTATAACAAAATATTGGCATTATCTCAATTCTCCTTCATTTCCATTCAGCAGATTATTTATTTGCTGACAAAATGTTGCTCCACTATTGTTCTTAGTGGTTTCCAAAATCTATTTGGGTAAGTGAAAAGAACTTTCATCCTTCTTGAACATTCCTTGAGTCTTTTAGCATTAGAAATTTGGGATTACCTTTCTACATTTTATTTAATGCTGCTTATTAATCTAACATATCTCAGTTGCTCTACAACTGTATTTTAGGAAATTGCTGTGTTCTAATCCACTCTTTATACTCCTTAGCATTCTGCTTGGTTTTATTTCAACATCAGATGGACACTGGAAGTGTTTTACTGTGTAATGTTTACAGTGAAACATGCAGCCCTTTCTTCAGTGCGGTGCTCAGCTTTGAACCCTTTACAAGTCAAAAGCCATTCAAATTTACATTTTAGCATTTATCAAGACTGAAATTTCAGTTGGTATTACCTCTTCATTCAGTTTGCTTTTATCCCACTATAATTCTTCATAGTCCCACGTGAATTCTGCTAACTTGTACCATCTAGCATTGTAATCAAGAGCTGCTGCCCTGACACTGACTCTTCCTGGCATTTAATAAACATACAATACAGGATTTAATATTAAATACTAAAGTGCATTAACTGTGAAAAGCAGCACCACTTTACTTCTCCTATGTTTCTGTCTGATAGGCAGAGGTTGATTGAATGATATTTGCTCTCACCTCATAATTACTTCTTAACTGACTTTTGGCCCCATATTCACCCAGGCAATTGCACTGGCACCATGGAGAGAAGGGTGAGCTGTCCCTAAGGGGAGCGAGGCAACTCAGGGCAGTAGCTCTGAAATTCATTCTGCCTCCTCATAAATGGTAATGTCCGTTTGTGCATTTGGTTTTGTTTGCATGTTTTCAAGAGAGATGTGGAAAAGCACCATTGCAAGCCTTAAAAAAAAAAAGGTGCTTTGATTTCTCTTTTACTCTGCTGAACTGACAGATGCTAAAAATATTGAGTGAAATGTAATCTTTCATTACAGAAACAGTGCTACTAATACACTATTTTATCATGATGATCTAGTCTTGGTGGTTTATTTCTTTATTTTATTACCATTCTTCCAATCTTTTTGTCTGACACAGTAATTTTTAATGTCCTTGGTCACCCTGGAACCTTTAAGAATATAGAGCTACGAGACTAATTCTGGGCCTCCAGTAAAAACATCTGTATTTAATGAAAACAGGTCATTAAGTTGATGCCAGCAACTGAGCTATGCCCACTGCATTTTCTTCACAACAGTGGACCTAATTACTTACTTGGATTTTTTGTTTTAGTTTTAAGATTTTGATTCTACCCTTGTATATGAAAACTGACTTCAAGCCTTGCATAAAAAACCTTAACTTCTGTTCTCTGAGATTGTCTGGGCAATCTCAGAAAACAGAAGCTGAACACAGTGTGAAAACACCAGCTCCTGCTAGTGGAGCTGCAAGAATCAAGGCTAAAGTGACATATACACTGTGGTGCACCTCCAGAAAGACAATAGGTCACTAAAGAGCAGTGAGTGGAGGATAGCTCAAGGGAGCTGCTTAGAAAATGAAAGGACAAGGAGATGTTTCCTTCCAGTTTAAAAAAGATTAAGGTGCTGACTTTGGAAAGTCTTTACTTGATGAAAACAAGCTAGAGTGCTTCCTGCCAGAAGTGAAAAACAGAGATACATTTAAAAATAAACCCTTAGGTGCTGCAAAACCTAGCAAAGTATTTCCCCAGGCTTCCTCTGCTGAATACAGTAGAAGACAATCACACTGCTTGGTTCCATACCCTTAGATATTTACTTTTCTACTTAATGTCAGCAACTACAATTTCCCTTTTACTGACTGATTTCACATTCTTTGTGGCTCTCCCAACAGTAGCATTTAAAATGTGAAATATGTTTCTTTTCCTTTGCTTAGAAAGAATGACATTCAGCCGGACTGACTTATCCTCATGGATACCATTTTGTTCTATACTTTGCAAGCCTCAGTGATAATATTTTTAAGTAGTACCCATGAAACATCCAAAGACAGTATTATTTCACTTAGTTTTTACTCTCAGACCTATTCCATTAACTTTTTCTTAATATTGGAATCTCCTCTGAACTTTACTCATTACTTTGCCAGTTCATGGCATCTTTTACTCCCTCTTCAGAATGAGAACTGAATTACATTCTAGTTGCTGCATTAGTGTCTGCCAGAGTTTGAATTCTTAAATGACTTTGTGCAGCTAAATTTCTATTTCCACACAACAAGTTAAAACACTGAGTAAAAAAAAAAATTCTGACTCTCTCTTTGAAGTATTTCGAGTTCTGCCACTTCCTTTGGTGGAAAATTTGCCTTTCCCTTCTCACTCAGAAGGCACAAGTATTGTGTTATCATCAACCTCAAAACTTCATAAAGAATAATCTCTTGCAGGTAGCTTATGGACAGAAAAGGTTGTAGCAGAACTACTTTTCACCATAATGAAAGCTAAGGTGAATGAATTCTGTGAGAAAAATAATAATTCCTTTAATTCTGAGGCAAGCACTATCTTATTTTTCAAGAAAAATGAAAATATTTTCCAGTAAAAGAAATGGACCTCTACCAAACTGAATAAACTCTCTTTCTCCTTCTCTTTCTAAATGAACAAAGTTTGGGCTTGCTTTTCAGTATTTCTTTTCTCTGAAAAATGTACTTAGGAATGACTGACCATTTTACAGAACAGAATAACCAATAAAATAATCCTGGCTCAAAAGTC
The DNA here is from genome assembly GCF_027887145.1 of Ammospiza caudacuta. Taxonomy (NCBI): domain Eukaryota; kingdom Metazoa; phylum Chordata; class Aves; order Passeriformes; family Passerellidae; genus Ammospiza; species Ammospiza caudacuta. The sequence goes on from NC_080593.1 coordinate 103,940,930, forward strand.
TAGGCATTGCTGGTTATACTTAAAAATGGAGGGGTAAGATTTAAGCTGTTACTAGTAAAAACTAGCTAAAGGTTGTTTTGTCTAAAGCAGTCTTTAATAAATTCAGGTTTTTTATTTGAGTCAAAAAATAATCTCTTCTATTAATTAACTAGACCAGTTTAATTTAATTTCTCCCACTCAAGGCTGACCATAGTTCCTGCCTTTTGTGCTTCCTTTCTGCATCTTTAGTACTCTCAAAGTAAGAGGCTTGCAAGCCTTTCCAACTTAATTTCATCCACAGGTGCTCCAGTAACTGATGTAATGGCTAACCTTACAAGGCCTTAAGGTAGTAATACAGTTTGTTCAGATCATCCAATTTTCCAACCAAATTTGAAACCAACTTCAGTTAGTAACTACCCTGTGATTTTTTTATGCAGGCAGTGAGATTCAACTATCACATCTGAACACCTACTTTTGAGTTATTCTACAGAGTGAGTCAGGAAAATGAAACATTATACCCTTGTGTGACAGCTGCACTGTGATGAGGTGGCAGAAATCATGCAAAATGGTACAAGGCAGAAGAAAGGCAGAGAGGTATGATGCTTCCTTGGAACACCTATCACTAGGCTCCTACTGTCCCTGCCACAAAGTGAGAAGACTGAAAACTTGGCTTTAAAGACTCTCTCCATACTCTCCAAAGACAACATGAATTACAGAGGCTACTATCATCATTACTTCCTATTATTTGTATGATAGTAGGAGCTAGAAGCTGTAAATCAGGCAGGGAGCCCCACTGTGCTAAGAACAGGGCAGGCACACAGCTAAGTAATCTTGGCCACTAAAAGCACACAACCTAGCTGAACTAGACTGTAGGAGGCAGGTGTAGCAACCACAGGGGAAGGGGGAGGCAAAACCCCTTAAAAAGATGCATTTTCAATACCCAAATAGTTCTACCCTTCCTGCCTTCCCACTCTTTTAACTAGCTGGTATCACTCAGCATTTCCAGTTAGTACCACAGCAGAAACAGATCTTCAGGAAGGATTTGAGGGAATTACAAATGTTTTAATTGATGATGTTGGTTGGGGTGTTTCAAGGAAGGAAGCAACATGAAGGTCAATTAACATAAAGGTAGGAAAAGCAGAGTGTCTGAAAGTAAAGGGCTGAGATAAAAGGCAGTATGACAAAGTAAGAAAAAAAGCTGATATGTCTGTCTTGGTATGAAAATAGGTGCTTCACAGAGGTAGGTCCTTATAAATGTCAAATGACCAACAGGAAACCCAACCCTTTATCACAAAGCACGCTGCAACAGGGCAGCAGTGCAAGACGTCCTGTTTCCTCCAGAAACACCATTTCTCCCTTCATCTCACCCATGACTGCAGAAATTGGTACCCTTATTTATAAATCTGTGGCAGCAGCATTACTGATGCTGTGAGGGACAGGCCAGTCTGACACACTTTCAAGTTCATCCCAGATGCCAGGGTTTGAGTCGGCCTTGGAGAAGACCCAAAACACATACATATCTGTAGATGAAATCAATTACCACCCTGGCTCTTCTGTTCATACTGTGAGTGACTGGCATTCAGTCCTCATCTGCTAGCCAGCATGTATTCTGCTAACAAAGTCTTTGTTTTATTACTCCTGGTAGAACTCCAGCTAGGAGAGTGAGTTCTCCCTTGCCATCCTCATTGTTAGTTTTCCAATCAGCACTCCTCGCTCCCTTCAAAACTGCAGGTTTTGTCCATATGGTAGAAGTTATGAGGTGTTGTTGGGCAGGGTACACTTTGTGCCAGAAGGTGGTTTTGATCAGCATTTTTTCAGTTTTCTCTCTAGCCCATGTCTTGAATGTATTAGTTTTGGAAATGTGGCAAGAGTAAGGTCTGTTTACTTCTCTTTTTAAAATATTCTTCCTTTCTGTTCCTGGTTTCTCTTGGAAATGCTCCTCATGTATAAATTGCTTTTTCTACATGGCAGAGACAATGTTTTCCTTCTATTTTGCTAAACATAGGAGTAATTTAAGTGTTGAAATCAACATAGTCTGACTTTCTCTCCTATGATGTGCTCACCACTCTATCGTTTTGAAGTCTGGGAAGGAGGGCAAACAGCACTTACATTTTAGCAGGAGAGTATTTTCTTTGCAATTTATGATCATCATCACAATACATATTGCTGTGTACAGATCCTCTTTGCCCAGAAAAAGGTTTCTGTATTTCCTGAGGACCACTATGTTGATTTGGTATGTTTTTTATTTGGTGTTTTTTAAATACAGGAAAATACAGACTTGTTAGAAGGTCGGTGGTAAGAAGGGAGTATCAAAATAAGGCTCTGCTGTGTAACAACAGTTATGAATAATTAATTTTGTTCGTGATATTCTTTAGGAAAATGTAAATATAAGTGACAAAGAACTGCATGAAAAGACATGCAAAGAGCTATTTCACTGATGAATACAACTCATTTAACTGACTATCACATGAGCTGTATCTCTCACTGGTGGATGATTCATGTTGATGTATGTGAGCAGAAAGACTGTTTTGGTTAAACATCTGCATTTCTGGTTGTCAGGAATAACAACATTCTTTACAAAATATGCCTAAAACAAATGAAGTTCCCAGTTTGACTTTTGGTCTCATCACAATTTATTTTTAACAGAATTTTAATCCAGACAATTTAGTCTGGATTTTTTCTGGAGATTGTGGTTTAAAAAAAAAAAAACTTAAGCAAGTGTTGATAATCAGCTCATTTCTCCTTTGAAACAAAGCCACCATCCTTTCTACTAGCTCCTCTTTGCCTTTTTCTTTTAAGAAAAGAAACTTAAATGATTAAAATTCATAAAAATTTTCCTCTCTTGTGGGCACCCAAGGAGCTGGAAGCCCTCATTCATTTGAGAAAAAAGCATAAGCACTCACACTTTAACAGCATTGAGATCATTAAGGGATGTTTAAAGCACACTCAATAGCTGTACCATAACCAGAAATTATTAACAAGTCTCAAATATACAGACATAGTGTATCTCCTTCTAGGAAATAAATAATTTACTAAGGAAAAAAAGTATAAAGTCTTTGGAACCTTAAGCTTTCAAATGACCCTAAAGAGTACTTTCACGCACTTTAGTCCATTTTATGAAGAAAAAAAGGATGGTTACATATTTATAAGAATTCACTATGTGTGGCCAAAGAAGCAGCCACAATGGAACACATCACAGACCTCTATGCCAACAAATGGAAAAGCCGTGGCAGCATATCTGAAAACAGCTCCCACCACTGAAATAAAAGTTGAAATCCTCCTGACTTCTGTGGAAAGATAAAACTGGGCTTCTTTACCAACTCCTCTCTGACTACACAAACACAACAATGACCAACATGATGAGACACACATTTCTAATCAAGGTTGACTGAGGAGTAATGAGAATATACTTTCATCATATTAGCTGTATGCATGTAAGTATCATACTGAATAAGGATGAGGAGGTCTGAGAACAGAAGCACCAACAAGGGCTGAAATGGCAAGTTTTGAATGTAGGGCTTGTTCCCAGCTGATGCTCTGTGCAAGAGCATCACTTGGAGCCATTGGAAGTGCAGTTGCATCTCACAGCCCTGACTTCTGTGAACAAGAAGTCATAAAGGTACATAATGTACAACAAGGGTAGCCTTTAGAGCTGAAACATTTGCTTTTATGGTTCTCCACACAACCTCAAACCAACAGTACACATAGTAGAAGAAGAACTCTCTCAAATTAGCTCTAAGGAAATTAAAGCAGACAGTCTGAATTGATCCTGTCCATACCTAACACATTTTCTAAGCAAGTCAGCACCACTTTCAGGCCATCCCTACAGAAGTGGACAATTTACCGTCAGGCCCACCAAATGTTTGTGAGTTTCATCTATTGCTGAAGGAAACCTCTTGTTGACTCCCATGCTTTCAACACCAGATCTACTCCTCAAAGTGTACTGAGACATGACAAGCAATATCCAACATCACTGAGAATTTATTTCAGCTGTTTTCTAGAAACAGAAAGGTGTGGATTTGAATACTGAAGAGGACTCTGCCCTCTTCAAGGAAGATAAAATGTGGTTTTCTAGTTCTCAACTGGCTTCTACCAAGCAGGGAAGACGTGAAATTAGATCACAGTAATGTTTCTGGATCTGACCTACTCAGGGTAAAACTCATGTACAAAACTAGATGCTTTTGGCCTGGACAAATACAGCTGTTTTATTTTCCATCCCTGAATGCAAGGGATCACATCCCGCATGGGAACAAAGCAACCTGAAGCTATGGGTAAGAAGTAGCAAAGTAAGGTATCATCTTCTGATCTCACTGTCAGCCAAGGACTTAAACAGAGGAACATAAATGAACAGTTCCAAATGGAAACTCAGTGAAGGCTTGGTTACTTTGCCATTAGGAGAGGGGCAGAGGGTAATGCAGAATAGGTATCCCTGTGGGAGGTCTGAACACTCATGGATGTTTTGACCTGTGCTGCCACTGGCTCACATATGAGGCTGATATTCCTGGTGACTTTCACCACCAACCTCCCATCACACTGCAATCCTTATGAAGGATTCTTGAGAAATCCTTCAAAAACAATCACACTTGGAATTGACTTCTCATTTTTCACTACCCACACATTTTCCTGGAATGAAACATAACATAGTTAAGAACATAGAATGAACATAATTCATTCTACTAACAAATAAATGGAATTATACATGTAATGATGCATGAAGAAATAGAAAATAGAAAAATATGTCTGTGATAAATTTATAAAAAGTATGAAAAAGACTCAAAACTTCTTTTAAAGCATTTCAGAGTCAACACTGTTTTGAGACAGGAAGGTCAGCTAGAGGAACTGGAAAGCAGAATCAGCACAACAAAGGAAATATAATTCCACAGAATTCTACATCTGTCTTTGTGCCAATACAGTGTAGCAGTTCTTTTGTTCACATTTCAGAAATTTTTATAATATTGCCAATAAAAAACCCTATTCAGACTGAAATAATGTTGAATGCACCAATATTCTAGTACAGGGACAAGAATAGACTAGGCCTCCTCTGAATAGCTATCACTGATTTACATTTGGGTTTTCATTTATTTCCTGGAGGTTTTAGGGGTTAAAGGAAAATCTCCACTTGTCCTACTTGATTAAGAATGCCTTGAACAGTCATTTTTATAATCAGCTCTTTTCACTTTTAATTATTGACACATTGACTCATAACCAGAAGCAGGCTAATTCAATGACAGCATACTGAAAAGTGCAACTATTTTACTTCAAAAAGGTTTATAGAATACTTTGTTCGCTTTTGACCAATTAGAATTTACTACTTTTCTTCTATTTTTTATTTTGCGCTTCCAATGCGAACTCAAAAGTTTAAACAGGACCTGAGAGTATTTATTTCCCCTCTTCACAGCTAAAAACCATGCAAGACCCCAGCTTCTGTTCACTTTTATGGAAAACTGTGACTGAACTTTCATTTGCACAGGAATTTTCTATGTACACAAAAATCTTTTAGTGCTCAGCAGTGATAGAAAATCAGATTAAGGGAAGGAAATGAAAATTCAAAATTTTTGAAAAAGGAAAACTTGAAAATGCACAGGTACACCTGAGTGTCTTTCTCAGAGCTTAAAATCACTGGTTCTTGCAGTCAAACTCCCATTACTGCAGAAAAGGACATTTTCAATGTATTGTCTGAAAAAAGTGTTAAAAACTTGTCAATAACTGCAGTTATGGCTTGCACAGTGCTGAACTGTGCAAGCAGACAAATGTGGCTTAGATATTTATTCAGATTGGAGCTATTTCAATGAAACTAGACTGGATGAATTGCTCAAATATTATTTTGCCCAAGACAGTATGTTCTGTAACTTTAGCTTAAAGTTGACAGTATTACTCTCCTCTTTGCTGCACTACTCTGTTTAACTGTAACATGTGAATGCTCACCTGTACATTAAAACAGAGGCAATTCACATAATATTGCCTTAAACATTTGTCAAACTCTCCAGTGGTACAAACACCAGATTTGCAGACTCCAAGAACTACAGATTATTTTTCCCACATTTTATTTCAAGTTAAAATTCAAACTGCTTAGCATTTTATGAATACAGTCAAAAACTACAGATGGGAAACACTGAAGTTCACAGGGGTTTTTTTAGTTAGTACTTATATCTCTGAATTTCCTTGTCTTCCCTTGTCTCTCCTTAATTTTTCATTGTGATACATACAAAACTCTGTTTCAAATGTAAAAATCAGAGGCATATTTTTTTTAATACAGAAATGAAGCAACACACTATATGACAGTTAGGCTTTAAAAATTACCTACTGTTATTTTCCATTGTTTTCTGTTCTCTGTACATTGCTGATGTTGAAACATTTTAAAGTAGGTGTGATACTGACCAGAACCAGTACTAAACAGATGACAGAGATTCCTTCAGTTTGTTAAGAATTTATCCTGGTCATTTCATTCATACAATTACTTTCATAACTGGATTTTATGCTTCCATTCTCTGTAATGTGATTAAGAAAAGTTCCCTCTCCTCCCAGCCCAACCTTAAACAGCCGCACAGATATCCTGACATGAAGATTACACATTACTAAGAGAACGGATTATTTTTCAAGCTAGGATGAACCAAACAGACCCATCTTTAGTGGCTTACATTAAATTTGGATGACTCTTGTCATGAAGGATATATCTGACACTTGAAATCATATTTTTCTCTCAGGTATGAACTGGAATACTCAAACTTCCAGACTGGTTTTGTACTTGGGGGATGTAACACAGCATTGTAACTGCAATGACTGATTATTACTTCTGTGACAACCAACTTTTTTACTGTCCTGAATAAAAGACATCATGTTGCTACAGTGGTAAACACACCTCATGAGGCTACTTGTCCTTCCTAAAGGTAGGGAAAGGTTGATACTTTCTTCTAGTTCATGGGATCTTCTCCAGCTGCTCTTGTCCCAGGTCTGTAACACACTGGCTCTGGTGATGCAGCACCAGGACAGCTGAAGAACCCATACCCCCTTGGCCAACCAGAAGCGTATATGGCCAGAGAAAAACTGCTGCTATGACTCTACATTTTATCCTCCCTATTCTTCTACTTATGCATGGGAGTTGCAAAGGTCTCACTTCCAGAGAACGTTAAAGGAACTGTTATTTTAAAACAAGAAGTGAAGTATTTAACATAACAAATATAATCACACTGATAACTGGCTTCTAATCAAGTTGGGCTCTTTATTGTGTAGATAGCAATGGGTTGTATTTGTATTATGGGTTATTTCACCATTTGGGAAACGTTATTAGCATTATTTTTAGGCCTTCTTTGTCTTATTGTTTAACTTCAGCTCTTCTTCAGTTGCTCTGTGGGAAATGTACTTATGCTTAAAAGCACAGATGCTTTGGCTACGCTGTCTTACAGAAAACCTGACATTTGACTCTGTAACATACTAGGGGAAATAAAAGGAAGAAAAGGAAACAGCAACTCCTATGGCACTCCTGTATCCTCTTAACATTTTCTTGTAACTATGCTGTTTTATAGATGAAACTGTCACTGCAAAAATGACAAATATAACACATAAAAGAACAAAAATGGGCAATAAATCACAAGTGACACTTCAGCCCATTGAAATGCATTCAGCCAGTGCTGCAGGAAGTGGGAACATTTCCTTGTTTTGCATTCTGCCCAGCTGAGAAAAGGACCAGAATCCTTGAACAACTGGTACAACAATCATTGGGGCCATCACATAAAAACAGGCTTAGAGTTTCACTTTGGAAAGTCAGATCCATTCTCATTCTGCTTTCCTTGTCACTTATCTTGCAACAGCACTGCAATATGGCTTTGACTTTACAGCACACAGGTGCTTATTCTCCCCTGGATAACTATCCACAACTCCAACTAATGCAAATGTTGCCCAGAAGTACCAAGACAAGAATAAACTTCTAAAATAGTGTATTGAACCTGCAGACAGACATGTCTGCACATAGGTTTGTTAGTAGAGACTCAACTAGGAAATAGTCTCAACTAGGAAATAGTGGGTTCTACATTGCCCAAAATAGCACTTCAAGTTTTAGCTGTCAGAGTACATCCAAATCAATGTTACATGGTCCAGGATGGAGAAAAAATGAATGTGAAAGTCTGTCCAGTACATGTTGCTATACCTCAGATGCACTGTAAAGCAAAAATCGAGGTAAATAGCAAAACACTCTCAAATTTATGCTGTTGGTTGTTGTGTTAATAAACAAACCGTATTTTCAGAAATGCAGTACAAAACTGGAGTAAATCTCTTAACATAAAATATTCCATGAAGTTGTGATTTAATCAATCAAAGATTTCAGTTTATTTTTTTCACTTTTACAGTGGAATCGCTGAGAATAGAATGTGACCCAGAACACTGCAATAAATCTTGTTATGTACTGAATGCACATCCTAAGAAATGGGTATATTTTATTATAGTGCTAACTTCATAAGGGAGAAGAAACTTACTAGGATTATTTTATGACTGCTTTTAACTTGTTTATAAAATATGGAGATCATCTAGACCTTAAGGTGTGCAGGATAAAACTAATTTATGTTTTAAGCTTTTGCCCCATCTTTTACAAAAAAAAATTCTTCCCAATCATTAAGTATCAGTTACCTTACAAAACTTCTGACAGATCTTGCTGCATTTGATTTGCACCAAGAATTTAATGTATGAAGAATGTACAATACAGAGCTCTCTCTTGCAGCTGGATGTGTAATTACAATGGGTCGTAAAAAGGGCGTTCTATGGAAATCAGTCTTAATAATATCCAGCAAAGTAGTGGCTGCTCCACTAAATCACAAATGGAAATACTTTAATTCAAATACAAGTAGCTCAGACATATTTCAACAATTAAATGCCTGACAGAATGAACACCCTAATCATGATTCCAAGCATGCTATTTTATCAGAATGCAGAGAACAAAATATATGAGAGCCAAGTGAATACCAAATATGGCCAATTTAAACCTATTAGATGAAGTGTCTCTTACAAAATACTGAAACTTCAAATTATTTCAGTATTTCTCAAAAAGATGGATTTTTTATGCAGCTCTGAAGTTAAGACCATACAATCACATTTTTATATTGTAAGTTTTCTGATAGCATTCTACATGATTTCAATTGAATGTTAAACCGTATTTGTTATGAAAATATGGAGACAGTATCATGAGTACTACTGTGCTTCATGTATACATCATTTTTTTTCCTCACACACAGGAGTAAGATATTAGATATGCTCTGTCCGTTGAAGGACAGGTTCAATTGAGTAGATTTCAAGTTAGTTACTTTTTGTAAGGTAACACAGAAAGCTAAATGCTATCCCCCCAATTTGAATTCCTTAGCTACTACATTATTGGATCACTGAAAATTATGTATTGAGTGAACACTGATTTCCCTGTTTTGGCTTCTAAGAGCCAAAATCACACAGTTGCTTTTACACTGTGTTATCTTATTCCATAACTCAAGGACAACTACACTTTATTAGTTAAGTGCAAGGAAAAGTTCTCTTTGCTTCAAAGGCAACCTGGAGTGGCTGTCAAGATATTTAGGGCAACTAGCCTGTAATCCTTTAAATGGTAGACCTGTTATTTTTATATGAAAAAGGAGAAAGGAAGGACAAAGAGAAATTAATAATGCATTGTTTATCAACTGCACCAGTAAGAGGCAAGACAATGATGACGAGGATGGAGGAAATGAGTGCAAGCAGAATTGGCTTGAAAGCTGAGCTGTATTATCATGATATTTGCGAAGAGGAAGACCTTTCAAATTTGGTAACGATATTCAGGAGTGCAGCCAAGATTTTAAATTTTCATTATGCAAGAAGCATCAGCTTCCAATGTAAAGAAACCCGAAAATGCCATCCTTGACCTTCCCACTGCCGCTTATGTATCTCCTCAAATGCTAAAAGACGAAAGTAATTTCTTGATCTCAAATATAATTACTTTGGTTCTGAGCAAAGAAGTGAGAAAAAAGCACTGAACAGAAAATGCTAAGTGACATTTAACAGTTACAGCTGTAGGGCTTGTGGTAACTACAGTTAGAAACAGACCTGTACTTTCATATAAACAAATCCTTTTACATGGAAACCATTTCCACAGTCTTCAAATTTATAGGACAAAAATGTGGGGACAATGTGTATGACTCTCAGGTCCATCATGTGTGGTCCAGTTTCTGTAAACCTCCTTTAAGAAACCCTTTGTGCTTCTCATGGGTACTGCAGATCCCACTACTGCTGTACTGCCCTGGCTTGAAAAGCCTGTCCTAAGGACTGCTAGACAGGATGTTTCCCTAGAAAAACAGGAATTCTTGCTGCTGTCATGGGACAACCATGTGGGCTGGGTGAGGTTTCTTTGCTTGCTACTGCAGCTGTGGCAAATGAGGAGGAAGATGTTTCTTTCCTTTTGAGCACAGTCTTTCAAACATGAGGTGGGGTTGGGAAGATGAGGGTATTTCAAAGGCTTTCCAATACATTTCACAAATAGCTAGAAATGCTGTTGGCAGGTATAATCTGATATGCTCCTTTTCACTACAAAATGAGATTCTGGTAGAACATTTTTATTTTCTTTTCAAGAAAAAGGAAACAAATTTCACAGATCTGACAGACAACCACAGACTGCCAATGCCACCAGTGACAAAGCAATGAAATAAATCCTATGTCAGCCAGCTATCCATATCTCTTTATAGCCAGCTAGCCATATCTCTTTTCTCTCACTATTAAGTGCTATGGCCATCCTCTTGTGAAACAGGCATGTCTCCAGTGTTACCAGTAGCTACCCAGTTTTGCATTGAAACAAATAAAAAACCGAAAACAGGAGAAAATATTTCAATCTCCACATAGAAAAATATAGAAGCTTATTTGAATCCTGTGATAAAGAAATCAAAGCTTGAAGTTCAAGGATATGGAAGAGATCCTGTCTCTTCAATGATTTATTTGAATTGTCAAGTAAAAATTAACTGAGGTATAAATATGTATGCAGACACAGCTTCTGCCAAGCAGCAGTAACAAGAACAAGCTACTTAATGGCACTGTAAGTATGTTATTCTGGTTAGTTCATACATTATTAGAAAATAAAAGTATACCATGCAGCAATTTCATCTTGATTGACAAGGTAACTTGGGCATTATGGATCATTCAGCTTTATTATTATAACACATACCCCAGAATTAAAAGCTAGAGCAGACATGTCACTAATCCTCTTATCTTAAGCTGAATCATTTAAGTGCCTCTTATTTACTGTAGCAGTATCCAGATACCAGACATCTGAACTCATCTCTTAGGTAACAATGTGCTTTCTCAAGGAACTATGCCAGTATTCTTCAAAAAGGCAAAGATTTATCATACACTAAAAGCTGATGGACTAGGTTTACTTCTTCCATGAGATATTTCATCACTTCTGGTTCTAGAGTTTTTAATGCTCTTTGATTGTCTTTGAAAATAAAAATGTTTGCAAATCCCTGGAAGGTTTTAGGCACAGGTTTCTTTTCTAAACAAAATCAATCATTTCCCCGGGTTCATGAAGTTTTCTAGCATATTCTGAGCCATCCTTCAAGCCATATACACCCTAATAATGGTTCCACTTGAATACTGAGTTTACCTTGACAATTAGATTTTAAATCCTTAAGTCTTGTTCATTCTCATATGTCACAAGCTAGGTTGTTTTATTTTAATCCTAGAACTCATGTATGACATAATAAAAAGGAATCTTTTTTATTTCTTTATTTTAATTTCTTTCATATTGAAATTTTGCCAGAAGACATGATCTTCCTACCATTACACAGGAAAAAACCCTGAGTCCACTAATACTAGATCTTTGTCCTAACTTGCACATGCAACTTTTGAGCCTCAATTATTTAGAAATTCTAGTGTCTTGATTTAATAACAGAGAAAAAAAATAAACAGGTACACAGATATATATCTATATGCAAACTTTCATTTAATTTATGGATGGAGACGAGATCTCTTTACAACAAGAGGCTTGAAGGAACACTCCACAGATCACACACACAATGGGCACATGCAGTGGAGTTGTAAATACAGGGACATGTGTGTGAGTTTTGGTGCCAAGCACACCACTGAGTTTAATGGAGCTGAGGAAAAAAAAAATAAACAAAAAGGAACTTTTAACACAGGAAACTGTTCATGAGCAGAGAAGGAAGAAACTGTCAGGGAAAAGGAGCCAAAGACGAAGAGACAGAATGGGCATGGTGACTGGTCTGTACTTGAACATCTGACCTGTTAGCTGGTCGTCGCCTGCAGCAGGGGCGATGCGAATGTATGGTGTTGTAAGCTGAGTCACGATTATCGCAGCTAAGGCAAAGGAACAGGTCCAGGTCAGCATGCATGAGGGAAAAAAAAGCCAGACTGAAGCTAGGCCAGCAAGAAGAATCTTGGTCAGTCGTTTATTGTCTGAACTTCACAAATGAAAACCAAAAAACTCCCACAAGTTCCTTTTCATCTTTAGTTGTTAGTGTGGTTATTCTGCAAATTAATAAGCTGTGGCGTGTGAATTTCATTCAGGAAAAGGACTCAAAGCACATTATTTACTGCATTTGAGGAAACTGGAGACTCTTTGGCCCTGCCAGTCACAGCACTAAACTTTCTAAGTGAAAACAAGCTGATTATTCAGAGTATTCTAACATCAACTTCTCCAAGTAATTTGAGCTAGTTTCATTTTGATTTTCCTGTTTCATAATACTACATTTTTCCTACAGTTTTTTAAAGACAATTTTTATGTGAAGCATTTTTTAGCTAGTTAAGATTAACTTTTCTTGTACCCACTTGGCTTACTGTTCTAAAAATGCATCCACTACCCATATACTTAATGTTCAGCATACAGAGAATGACCACTGAGAGGTGGCACACCTTTTATTAAGTATGTGTGTAACTGCCCCAGATCCGAGTTTCAAGTTCACAAAAAAAAGCTGAAAACCCTGACTTGTTTGCACCCTGAAATATCCAGATTTGTCTGACAGTGTTTTAACAAGCACTCCCTGCTGCAGACAACTGCTAGTGTGGCTCAGATTAACAAAATTTGTTATTTCTTTGTTTTCCAGCATTCTATGATTGCCTCTAAATGGTTAAGCATGCTGTGATACATATATATTAAGGAATATTAAAAAAATTAAAAGGTCAGATCCAACACGATGCAGCTGGAGAATGATGCAAAGAAAAAATATTGGAAAATTAAGGACAAAATTATATGAAAGATCACTCATTTACATAGAACAGCCTGGGTGCTATTAGAAATGTGGCAGCGAGAGAGGAAAATAGATCATCTACCATCTGCAGACAATTAAACTCAAAACTGCTGCTGCATAATATTTGGAAATATCCCTCTGCAACACTGAAACGCAGTGTTGATAGTAGCTTCTAGAGTACTGTTGCTATTGGATTTAAAATATTATAATATCCTTTTCTGTCTCATAATTAATGAAAGCCTTCCAATATTGCAAAATTAGAACAATGGTGCCTCCCTCTTGAGAACTGCATTCCTAGGAGATAATCAAGATGTTTCTATCCAGACAGTGTTGTAAGTCATATCAGGAAATATAGTCTTAATATAAATCACAAACCACCACAAAGTTGATAGTATTAAACTTGGAGGAGTTTTGGAATGTTTTCAACTTAGTCTGTTGAGATTTTACAGTCATTTAGCTTGAAGAAAGAGTAGGAATATGAAAGCCATATTTCAAGCAATATATGACAACCTTTATTACCACTGGTACAAAAAGCTATTCTGGATTTTTGTTTGTTTGTTTGTTTAATTATCTTGTCAAAAATAATGGGAGTGGAAACCCTGCAGTCTCCCCATTTGTATATATACCAAATAGTCACAGAGGTCCTAGAAGCCTTTCTCTACAGAAAACTGAGATCAGGAGACTCCACATCACAATAATGGGCTGTAAGATCCTTCTACTAACAAAGTCACTGGCAAAGGCTTCCTCTGACTTCATCAGAAGCAGAACTTTCAGCTCTACAAAATCAAACATTCTCATCCTAATTTATACTTGTAATCACTGCAATCAGGATTTTTATATGATCTCTAAAAGAACACATTTAACAGGGTTTCATTTGTAAAAATGCAATGGTCATAAAACAAGATAATTTTTTAAAAGGGTACAAACTGAGCTTGTCTAAAATACACTTGGTGGAATGAGAAAATACTATCTAGCTACTGACCCCAGACATGCATTTGACCCAGCAGAATTAGGCTGCACTTTTCTGGAGATAGGCTGTACTCCTCTAACAGGAAACCTGTCAATATGATAATAAGCTATCTGCTGCACTTGGTCTCTGATACAGCAACAAGGTTTAATGCCTTGAGCACATGCTTGGCAGCAGAGCACATGCATCATTCCTGCTGACATCAACGGGAGGGAAGAGGGTACTCAAGGTACAGAACTGTTCTGCTGGATCTGGGACATCAACATTATGTTTATATTACAATTACGTATTTTTATTTTTATAAAAAAATTAAAAGTGTATGGTAACCCATGGAATAAACACTGCAGGACATGGATAAAACCAACTCTCACTGACCTTAAGAAGGTCTTAAGGGCACCAACAACTTTACTATCTGGAGGTGAGATAATTAAAGGGAATGTAACTAGCAGGTGACATAGCTCTGCTCCTGACATGTTCTGAATGCTGGTCATACTGGTCATACTGGTCCTGAGGGCAGACTTCAAACAGGCTAACCACAATGAAGTGGCTTGGCCAATCTCAGCTGGCTCAGCGGAGCAACTTGAAAGTTGCCTTGAGTGACCTTGATCCTAGGAAGGGCTCTTGATCCTAGGAATGGCACAGGCCTTTATGCAGTAAACTACTTACATCTCTACTTTAAGATGGAACAGTTGTGAAGTAGTCAATGAGATTATTCTCTGTGTGCAAAAGCATGTACATGATTGACTTGATTAGGGCCTAGCTGGTCAGAGCATGGTGCTAGGAACACCAAGGCTGTGGCTTCAATTGCCATACAGGCCACCCACTTAATGAGCTGGATTCAATGATCCCTTGCAATTCAGAATATTCTGTGATTCTGTGAAACCATACAGCTTCTCACAGACATAGTAAAATCCACAGTGTGTGTCTACTGATTCCAATGGCCTACACAAGGCCATAGGTGTTTTCAGGATCAAACCATAATTCAAAAGAAGATTTTACCAGTTTTATACATGAATGTCCTGAAGCACTTCCTCTAGCTCTAAAAACACTGAACTTGAGTTTCTGAAGACAAGAGAAGCCTAGATGACAAATATTTCAGGAATATTACTAGTATGTGAAAACTAGACGTGGTACTGGAAAGCATTCCCAATCTTATTTGTCAGGAGCACTCCAGCACATAAATAGATGGACATAACAAGCACAGAGAGCTTAAGTAGCTCACTGTCTAGTAGTTACACTGTAGTCTCAAAGCTCAGTGGAAAATGGTGGAAGTCTAAGAAATCTGGCAGAGTGGTCAGAGCAGACCTTGCTTACTGGGGCACAAGCAATGTGAATGTACTGAGCTGTTTGTGATTAAACAGAAGGAAAGGAGATTGGGAGAGGACAATTTTATGTCTTGTCCAATGCAGGTATAGTGATTTCTGACCTACACACATAGGGAATTTTTGCTGTTTTCTTCTAATGCAAATGTGGGAGGTCCAGAGAGGGCACAAAATTCTGCTTTTCCCTTAAGTATCTCAGTTAGATCCAAAGGGAAAACATCTGTGCAGACAGCTACTTTTAATACTATATAAAAATATGTCATGGTCTCCATTTAATCTTTTTAAATTAATACAGATTAAAAATATAATTCAAGAATTCAGTTTTAAATCATAGAAATCAGTGCTTTACTGTAGCCCCCCAAGAAAATTTTGCACCAGGGACTAAAAATACCATCAAGGCTACCTCTGGTTTTAAAAAAAAAAGGTCCTCACAACAATCTCTAACGTTATTTTATTATGAAAAAATCTGAAATATGCTTTCAAAACAGGAATGTAGGGAGATTTTATTAAAATAAAAGCTGCATTTCTCACATCTCCATTGCCAAATGGGTTAGCTCAAAGTAGCTTGTTGCTATGGGAGCTATTCCAATCCACAAAGTTACCCTTGCTTCTCAAATGAGAGAGTAAAAATTTTCAGTCAGCCAAGTAATTTAAATAGTTGAACATCCATTAGCTATCAGGAATAAAAATCTTCAAAAAATTTAAAATCCATTCCTCTAATCATCTATTATGATTTTTGATGTACCCTAGTTCACCCCTGATATCTCTGAAGCTACTTGAAAACAATACCGGCTTTCACTTGCATCTGGAATTAAACTCTCATCTGTATTATATTTGGGTTGAGTTCAGATATTTAAAAGATTTCTGTGGTTTAGTAAGCAGTCAGTATACTGAAATTAAAACTACTTCCTTTGGTTTGGAAAAGAGAAGAAGCTGGGAATCAGTTCAAAATAGGCATGAAAATGTATTTTTCAAATTAGGGAATATACAAACTTTCAACAGGGGTAACTTTATGCTAACATTTCTGTCACTTTTAAGTAATGACATTCTCATCCCATTTAGACTTAGAGGTGCTGATGAAATTGTGAAGTCTCCATATAAAGGAAATCATGGTGGAATCTCTTCCATTAGGGAGAATCACTAGAAACAAGCATGATCTCCTGCAAGGCGCACTGGTATAGGGATGAAGCAGTTCTTGTTTCATGCTCTTGCCAGGTGCCCAAACTGCCAGGTGGTATTACCTGCTCCTCCTCGGTGCTGCATGTTCTTTCCTGTTCCTCTACTACCATCTCCAAGTCAATTGTACTATTCCATCACTTCTTTTTCAGGCTTTTAAGTTGCCACCAGCTAAAGGTACTAAAAAGGTGAGACTACAAAGAAAATCACAGATAGATCTAGCCCCCAACGATAAATAGATCAGCAACGTCTTTATGTTTCCCTGTTTGGAGACAAAACCTATAGGCAGTACTGTCTCAATTATGCATATTTGTCTCATAAATGGTAGTATCATCTGCTGACAGATGAGTAAATATAGCTGATCTGTCTCATTAAAATGAAGAACATGGTATCTCCACTTCTCTTTTATATAGCAATTAAGTTAAGGTAATTGCTTACAAGTAAGGGGCAATTTTTCACTACCCATGTATAAGCAGCCAATATGTACTCTGCAACTGGCAATTTTACAATTCTACTATACAAATACAGATATATGTATGTTAGTGAGATCATATAAAAACCCAGAGAATATATTTTAAAAGCCCTGTGTTCAAGCAGACAACCAGAAGTAATTAATAAATTTATGGTTACAAACAAACAAACAAGCAAATTTCCTAAATCTCAGCTAAGGATGCAAATGATTCTATGAAAATTCTATAATATGTTTAGTGATCTGTTTTAGCACTATAAACACTTCTGGAAGTTTCCAAACACCATGTGAGGGGAAGGTCAACAATCTGAAGTACAGAATACATGACATAATCCAAACATACCTTTTGTGGCTACCCTGACGCAGTCGATTTTAGTTTCCTGTGTCAAACAAAGAGGAAAAAGGTCACATCTTGTGTTTCTAGACAGAGAAAGTCATCCATTATCCTGTTCTTAAAAGTACTGATAAAATGTAAAAGCAGAATGTGCCTCATTCCATATTTAACTGCTTATTAGCTAACTCCACAGTGCTTTCTTAATATGGACAAGCACTACTTGGGTATGGTATGTAAACATTTCACTTAAAATTCCTCTGAAAGAAGAAAATGTGAAAGATATTCACAGGAGCACAGGCAAGCGTTCAGCTTTTTAACTGGCAACATAATGACCTTGGGAGATATTTTTTTCTTACAGAAAGTATAGTTTGAGGTATCATGTTAGACAACTTTAGGAAGAAAAAATAATCAATGGTGATTCACATTTGTGCACTGTTGGTGCACTGTGAATGAGGGAGCATTATGGTTTCTGGCAGAAAACATTTCCAGGCTGTCAGCACAAACAGCCAAAGCTTATCAAGAATTGAAGGGCTCTGGGTAGGTCTGTCCAGGAAATGAAAAACAATTCCAGGAAGAATTAGTCTGATGAAACATGATCTGTGAGGATCCTTTTACACACTTTTCATTTTAGTTCCATCTATTTTGTTTTCCTTTTACTTTGCAGAAAGGGACAAAAAAAAAAAAAAAAGTGATTTCTAATTCAATCAGGACAACAAAATGAGAAAAAAGGAGATCAAGATGTTTCTAACTAAGGTAACAGGACTGGACACACCAAGAAAGATGTGCTAAAATCCACAATTGTGTTTGGCTTAAATGTGATGAAAGAAATCACAACATTTTCTTGTTCAAAGCAAGGAAAAAAACAAAAAGGAAGAAAAAAAAAGCCAGTCAAACACAGTCACTGGACAGCTTTTAGCTAATAAGACAGAATGGTAACATACTACTTTGCCTGCTCACTACTGACAAAATGTGTGGTTTTCTCCTCCTCTTTCCTGTAACCTTTAATCATTAAGCAATATTGTGTTAGGAAAACTGCTATTTTTTAAACTCAGTGTGTTAAATTTCACGGTTACTTCATTTTCTCATTAGCAACTAAATTGGGCATCCTGCTAGTTGATGCCAATCATTTATTTACACACAAACACTGTATAAAATCACGCCTGTTGCAAGACCTACCCCATTGGCTCTGCTAGCAGCTTGGAAATAGATGCTGTAGCTCTTATGAGGAAGAAGAGGAGTATTCCAGAAACCACTGTAGGTTTTGTTATCACCAATAGTAAAAGGCTGAGCAACTAGTAAACCATTGGCTGGAATCTCTGCAGCAAAGTAGTACTGGGAATTCAAGAGTGAGGCATTCTGGAAATGAATGGGCACTGGGTAGCACTTCAGGATTTCAGTTGTCTTTTTGGTCCTCCGTGGGCGCTCCTCCTCAACAACAATTTGATAGACACTAAGAGAGTAGAAAAGAAAGAAGAAAAGAAACTGTAGTTATTTTAAAACTTGGGCAGTCAAACCATCCTAAAACTATAACAGTGTACCAGTATTTACTGGAAAAAAACAACTGTTAAAGGAAAAGAACACAGGAAAAAAAAAAGACATTTTAATATTCAGGTGTATAAGTTTGTGGAATAGATTCATGCTTTCAAGTTAATTTTGTTCTGGAAAGACAAAAAAAACACATCACAGCTTTTCACACAAATGAATGCACATTTTACTGTTCAAACTCGGGTACAGAAAATTTGTGTTTAATCAGTGCTAAAATGTGAAATTAAGTATTATTTTGTTCACCAAAGCAAGCATAAAGCTATAGAGTCCCTTCTCTAACCTGTTATCTTACGTAAGTGAAATTAAATTAGTACTAAGATAAAAATGAAGACATAAATTACAGAGAGACAGGAACCAGTATTTGCTTAACTGTTGACATTATAAGTATTTATAAAAACACAAAGCAAAATTTCAGTGGCATATTGACTACTGCTGAGCAAGTATAACACACTTTTTGATAACACTATTATCACTCAGCAAAGCACTTTCACACATCTCACAGATAACCGTATTTTTGAGTCTCTGCATTCTGCAAAGCAAGTCAGTTTGCACTTTCAGTCTCTGCTGTACTGGGACCTACAGAGAACAGTCCATCCCTCTCCACTGTAAAGGTGCTATGGACATTCAAACAGGAACAAAGAAATTGCAATTTCTGCTGTATATGCAAACAGTGTAATCATTATACCCTTGCAGTTGCTGTAAAAGACTGAGTCAGTGCTTTTAAATTCGTGATGTGGGAAGTCCATGTCTCTAAAGAGGACTGGCGTACAAGTTTATTGCTTCACTGGGGACCAGTGATTCTTAATCAGTATTTGTCTCCTGGAATCTTGAATCCCAGTAAACAAGTGAGACTAGATAACTGATGTCAAAGTGGCAATGTGTCCACATTTTTGTGCATCATCTACATCCAGTAACACTTTATGATCTTTCAAGTTGACAGTTCATAAAAAACAGCCATCTCTGCATAGGAAGCTTCTTAAAGATGAAATATCCACAGAGTCTTCTGACGTGTTACTGGTCCTGTCATCTGTAGGTAGAGAATTATGTTTACAGAAGATTCTGCCCAAAGTACAGGGACACACGATCTGAGCTTCTGCAGGACTATCTCAGTCTGGACCCAAAAGGGTTTATTGGCTTGGTCATATCCCTGCACAGCTGTGGCTACTTCCCTTCTAGAGGCAAACCTGGTTTAGAAATAAAGGGATGAACTGTCCAATGACAGGAGGGATGGTGCTTTAAGCAACCTGGAGGGGAAGGCATCCCTTGACCAGATTAGGAGGTCAGACTAGACGATCTTTAAGGTCCCTTCCAACCCAAACCATTCCATGATTCTAGGACACCACCATTTAAGGTGTGCAGAGTCTTTATAGTCAAATATCACCAAGGGGCAGAAAATGCCAATTTTCTTGATCGTTGACCATCACACTGGTTTTTTACCAGACTTACTGATTGTGTGCCACAGACCTTGTTGACTGAATTTTTAAGATCTAGCATCTCCAGTAGGAGATGCTGTACTTCTATGCTCACAAAAAATGCCCACGAAGTTAACACTGAGAATGCACCTTTCCTTCTGCCTGATTTAGACTTTCAATATAGTGCAGCTTTAGCCCAGTGTTAACACATTTAAACCTATCTGCCTTCACGAAGATGTCTATGCACCTACAGTTCCAAGAGACCTGAGCAGAAAGAGTGTCCACTTATAGGTCGGCCTAATTGCTTCTCAGACTCCATTGATTATAATAACTAAACACTCAGCTCACATGTAGACATCTAAAAGTGGACACTCAAATTTAAATGTTTTAATTGGATGCTGAACTTCACACAGAAATCTAACCATGCATAAATTTAGTACAGCCAGGTGCACAGGAATGTCTTGAGGGTTCACTTGAAGGCCTCTGCTTGTACATTTTGCAGCTCTGTGCAACAAGAGATATTCTGCTTCATATCAAGCAGAAACATTTTCATTAGTTGATTAATTCCATGCTGAGTAGTAAATGAAGGTCAATCCACAGCAATGTTTCTTTGATCCTGTGGGAACAGATTTATAAAAAACCTAGCCAGAGAATATCTACACTAAAATCTTGTTTTATTTCTTACAAATCAATTTTTGACATGATTTTCACATTTAATTTTCTAGAACAGAAGAGAGTTGCTTAGAACTGGGACTCCAAGCTACTTTGAAGACAGCATGTTGCCTCCTCTAACTATTAATTTGCAATATTAATCTATAATAAATACCATTTGCAAACTTAAATGGAATA
Organism: Ammospiza caudacuta; assembly: GCF_027887145.1. Classification (NCBI taxonomy): domain Eukaryota; kingdom Metazoa; phylum Chordata; class Aves; order Passeriformes; family Passerellidae; genus Ammospiza; species Ammospiza caudacuta. Next base: position 103,962,185 of record NC_080593.1, read on the forward strand.
TTGGGAAAAAATGCAGAAGGTGATGTAAACATTCATTCTTGCAAGAGAGTGGAGCTGGATATGCTTGCCTAATACTGCAGCAAATATAAGAATCCAGCAGTTTCACTAAGCATGATGCACAGTAAACTCAGTTACTTTCTCCTTGCAGCAGGCCTGAATATAAGAGGGACTTCAGACCAGGTGAGATAGTATGACTTGTTTCAGTACCGAAATGAGGATTCTCTTTATTTTTCACTCAGTGAATAAGGCTAACGACAGCAGATATTTTAGAAACAAATCTGGCATTAAAATGCTCCTTTTCCTGTAGTAAATCCGTATTTATTTATACTACATGCACTACTCGTTGTATACCTTTTAGATACCTGCCATCTACTCATTTTCAGATACTTTAAAGAAAGAAGTTGACTGGAGCAATTTCAAACTCAAAATGTCTTTTAATCCTTACACCACAAGACAAATTAGATTTGCAAGCATCTAGACCTCAAATCTATTTGCTCTTTAATAATTTAAGCATTGAAAGGTCAAACAACTCTTTTCTGTTCCCCTTCATCAAAGTCCAAGTGCTAATGAAAAATAACTAAATCCTATCTGCTGGCCAATTTCCACACACTGCTGTTTCTCTGATGTAAATTAACACATTATGAGCACCTGGGTCAATGGAAATCTGACAAAATTTTACCAGTGATACTTTTTACATTTGTACAAATGAGATCATCTTGCTGATGAATTTTACAAAATTACCCCAATTACAATTGTAATCCAAAAGCTTTCTCTATGTCTTACAATTAATATTACTTTAATATGTAACATGGACTGCCTACTCTGAAAAGGGTTCAAGCTCAGTGAATTAAGCTAGCACTGTGCCACAACTCAACTATTCCTCTTACGTATTAGTCAGATTTCTGGCTTGTTCAAAGTTGAATTATTCCTTTTCCACACGCCTACATTTCAGAGAATAAAGTCTTCTTACCTGTAATCCAGAAAACAAGTTCTACACTACACTGAAATGTGCTAAAAGCATATTGGTTATCGGCAGCATTTAAACTGATTTTCCAGAAGCAAAGAAATGTAATTTAAGTATAATTCATGTTACACAGTTCTACTATAGAATTTCAATGCCTTGGAAATTAAATTCAAAATTAATTTTTATAAATTAATAGTTAGTTGCTGCATTGGGAAAGGAACACATGGCAGTTATTTTTAACCTGAGATTTAAATGCTTCAAATTTGGGGATTAAAAAGGTGCATGGGAAAAGAAAAAAAAAATATTATTTTTACACTGCTTTTTATTCTAACAATTCCAAACCAGTTCCAAATTTAAATGATTATGCAAAGATACAGATCTGAACACTGTACTTTAATTATTGTAAGAAATTAAACATAGCACGTCTCTCAGATATTTATTGAATTTGGATTGCTTAAATTGCAATGGTGTGTCAACGTCTGATAAATACACTAATTTTTTTTCAGAGCTGAAAAAGAGAAAGCAGAAGGAAAACCATATTAGCACGGTAATAAAAGACGCTCAGAGTACTCAGACAAATGACAATTTCAAAGAAGATTTAAGTATATATCTAGTCTTAACTACATGACATGATGGGTTTTGGCAACCTCCTGAATCAGGACATTACTCCACATTACTGGAATGCTGTAAATCAAATTTTAATGAATCAAAGTCTCATTCAAAGTTACAGAATAACTTTCCAAGAGGGACCTATTGGATGCAAACATAGACTTCAGAAGTCTTTATACAGGAGTAGGTACATGTACATACTTAACATGTACAATCTAGCATTTATTGAAACTTCTTAATCTATAATTACATCTAATTCCAAAGTAATTCCAAATTGCAAACAAAGGGAAAACAAGCTTGATTACTTCATTATTGAACTGTCAGCTCTATTTTGTCTCTGTAAAACAGTCTTGATGCTTTATATAATGGAAGCATTACAGAAATTCTTAAAATTAATTTCACAGAAGGGAGATGGCCTAAGAAACAATCTAGACAAAGACTATCTGAATTTATTTACTAGTCTCAATACAGCTGCTGTGTGCGATCCTAGGCAAGTCAGTCAACTATTATGAGCCTCAGAAATCCAGTTGTAAAATAAGAATAAGAAACTTTCTTATTCCTGCTTCAATTGTTTAAAATCTCTTCGAATTCTTATTATCCTTGACCCCCCCCCCCCCCCCCAAGAAATCGACAAAGCCTGCAAAGCTCTTAAGGTCCACTAGGAATGCTCAAATAAGCTGTGTAAACTATTGGGCTACCTTTGCAGACTGTCATGGTAACACTCTTGAGCCTAATTTGAAGTTTTCTGCTCACTGCTGTAAGTTCATGCTTTATTAGAAATACAGAAAACTGGTACTTTTATAGATTATTTCTGTATTTTGGCTTGCATGCTTACTTTGTTTTAATGCTTACGGAGTCAAACAATAGGATAACCCTTAATCTACATATTGACCTGTCAGCTATTCCCACACCCCTATTTATCTGCATGCTAGAATCACTTTACTGCATTTTTCTACTAAAACACCAGTACCAATAGAATGAAAAATTAAGAAACCCAAACCCCACCCCATTATCACAGCTCTTAAGTCCATGAAGAACCTGACTGCTCAAACCATAAGAGTCTCCACAGTTCGTAGGGGGGAAATCTTCTGTAGACCCTGAAAATTCTTCTACGGTACTGCCATTAAGACTTTTAAAATGAATCAGTTGTTTTGTTCATGCTTTTTATCTAAAACTTCAAATATCTTTGCTTGCCATGTGTTATGCAATTTTATTGCCTAATATTGCTTCTTGAAAAGAATACAGCCTTTGGACAGTTATTTTTCTGTATAATATGCAACATAACTTCATCTCTGTCATCAGCTGTCTCTGACATGGCCATATCATATTTATATGGATTAACACTGGAGATACATATCTTTTTCTCCATGCCCTTATAATGCACTAGATTCTTGTAATTCATCCTGTAACTTCAAATTTTACAGTTCTAGAAATTATATGTAATTACACATATGTAATGCACCTTGAAATGGAAGAGGGAAATTACTCTTTAAAGGACAGGAATTAATAATTTATGGTTAGCAGACAAATAGAAAAAGGCTACAAGAAATTGCCACTAACTCTCCTTCTACTGTGCAAGAGCCTTATTTATTATAAGTGGATTAAACAAAGGTGATGAACAACCCCTTATTTATCAGGTGTCTCACCATCACAGCAACACAGCCTTTGTCAGTGGGTGAGGAGTTCTAGCAACACCTAATATACACTGAATAAAATATACTCTGTATGCAGTAACTTCCAGAACGGATTCCATACCAGAGAACCAGCTGAATAGCAGTCCTGTCCTGCTGACCACTGTCCCGGTAGTCACCTTGCATATTTTATCAGAGGGGAAGCACACATGGTTCAACTGTGGACTAAAAGTAAGACCAGGGAGTTTTTGATTAGCAGCAGTACAAATGGGTGTACCTACTAATGATGGAGAAGGCTGTTTAAGGTAGACACCTCTATTTCAGAGACATATTATTCGGGGGATCAGAGATTTTTTGGGTTTTATGCAAAATACAGCATTGCTCGCTATTGCTTCTAAAAAAAGCTGAAGAAGCTTTAAAAAATCCCTTGTAGGAACATAATGTTCAGATATGAAAATATAGAACTTAGGGTGAAGAAAAACAAGCAGACTAAGCAAAACCTCTAAACTGATATTGCTGTACCCACAACCATGCCAACAAGCATTTTAAAAATCATATATTAATATGTAATTCATATGGGGGGAAAGTGATTTAGGCAATGAGGTAAGTAACATACATGCAAAACATAATCATCAAAATTCTTCCAATGGTTCCCATTTAAGCACTTGACATACTAGTGTTAGAGGTGTATTTCCTGTTTCTTTGGGTGAGTAAAGGGAATCTTAAATCCTTATAGCTTTTTGGAGTGAAGGGAATCTTATATCCTTTTAACTTTTTGTTTGCATCTTTACTTGAAGCTAGGAGGTTCCATGTAAACAAAAGCTTCACCATTCTTTGGCAGGTTTCTAACTCTGAGGATTGATTGTTGCCTCAGAAATGTAGAAAAGATGCTAAGTAAATAAAATACTTTGTGCTACCAGCTTGTTCAAACTTGAATGGAATGGTTCTACTTTCACACCTGCCGTTATTTACTAGCTTTTGCAGATCAAGAGATAAGTCTGGTTAGATTCTCCAAGGCAGGGCCTTTCTAAATTCTCAGGAAATACTATTACTGGCACCTGAAATTTTCAGCTCATGGGGGAAAAAATAAAATTCAAGGAATCTTTTGGAATCAGACCTGGCATGAACACAAGAGAGACTAATATTATACAACACCTCCATTGTCATGCAAGGAGCCCTATTTCTCAGATCAATCACAGCAGAAATACCTAAACGGCTGTAAAGGAGGAGATAAGACAGCTTAGGTTCAGTCCCTGGAGACAGTGCCAAATGTAAAATCTCAGGTGTCGTAATAAGCTTTATCTTCACAGACCCAAGTCCACTGGGGAACAGTATCTGGTTTTTAATGTAAAACTCTTAAGCTGCTTTGCGACTGCCCAACTCTTTTGTATGGATGGTCTCAAAGACTTAAAAGTCAGCATTTACAAAGGAGATTTTCTGGGGAAAATACATCCAAGCAAACCTCTCCTTAGCATTCCTATGGTTTTATACAGGAAATCCTGACAATTTTTCAAATGGAAAGCATTATGTCACTGGAAGTTAAAGATATTTTGCTTGTTCTTTCCTCTAAGGACAGTCACCAGGTAAGGATACAACAGGTTCAATTCCCTAGAGAAGGGAAGCATTTGCTACATAGTATCTCAACTGCAGAAGAGACAGACAGGCTCTGAAAACAGTGATTTAATGGCCACCATAAGTTCATAACACTTACAAATTCTTTTCTCCAGATGCAGAAGAAAGAATACATTTCTCTTTTGCAAATCTGGACTCCCTAGGATTTAAGGGGACCCATGAGAGCTTTGGCTCAGAAAATTGCATGAAGAAAATCTGCAGGGAAAAGGAGACAGCGATGTAAGCTCCTTCCACTTTCCAGGGGCCATATGGGTGCCACCTAGTCCTGATGACACTGGGTGTTTAAGTTTTCGTCTTATTTCCTAGTGCAGAGATTCATTGGCTTAGAGAATCTAGGCACATTTGTCAGGGGCAGAGAGTGTCCAGCAAAGAGTGCCCATTTCAGCCTTGTAATTGCAGGCAACCATAACACCTTTCATGAAACCTTTCTGAAATATTTCTGCCTTTAGATTCAGACATCACAAATGACAATCCAAAATGCAGTTTTGTTTTGTTAGTAGAGAAGGGGAGAGAGAGAGAGGGAAAAATCTTACAAGAATTTCAGTTTGTAATACTTTGCTATTTAGGAGGACAATAAAGACTCTGGCAGTAGATAATCTGTACTTGGTTTTACAACATATAGCCTGCTGATGGACTGCAGTTTTAACTTTGTCCCATCCATCCTTTGCAAAAAATCAATAAATTCAATACATATGCTAACCTACACTTCTTCAAAAGAAGTATTAGTTTACTATTGAAACAGCACATTAAAATTTATAAGACCCATTTGCCCAACAAGTATATAAGTGGTGGTTAGACATAATTGTGGCACAAGAGACTGCTCTCTTGGTATTGTGAACTGGCAAGGGAATCAAAACTGCTCTCTCAACCCTCCCAACCCCCCTAATCCTTGATAAATATTGATGAAATGGTACTTTTTTTCTCCCTGGTTATACCACTGCATGGTTAATTATTTGTAATTGTTTAAATATTGGTGCCCAACTAAGACTTGGCAGTGTTATTACTGCACTGGCCTGCAAGAGTGACTGCCATAATTACCACAAACAGGACGACAAAAATGACAGGATGCAACTTTGTTTTCACAACTGTTATGTACATTGCTACACCTGAAATTCCTTCATCATCAGTTTCCCCACTCCTACTCTCCCAGGAGCTGAATACTGCCCTATACTGATATGATCCATCTGATGAGACACAATGTCTCAGCAATTCTGCATACTTAGAAATAAACACCTAATTCTACCTTTATTCTTCCTCTACAAGACACCTCTTTGTTAACTTGTGGGGGAAGTTTTTAATTATTGTTTTGTCTGCTGAAAATATTAAATGTTCTAGAATATTGCAGGCCACAAAAACCCCTATGATCAGAAACATACTTTTTCTGAAACCCTTAAAACTTCACTGTGGCTTGTACTCTCCATATTTCATATAGATTTATGTATTTGGCTGCTTTTTCTTCCAACTCAAAAATGTCAACAAAATATATAAATTTTGTACACAGTCTGTAGACCTGCACAATACAAAGTGAGCACAAAATGTAAATAAAATTAAGCCTGCTTAAAATAGTACTCTTTCACAAGGAGTTCAAAGCAGTTTTCTACAGGTGTAAGTAATATGGCACAAGAGAGAATTTCGCTCTATATTCATAATTTATTTCAGCTATTAAATGCTGGACAAGAAAAGGACATCTTTGACTACAGAGCTCCCCTAAAGTGCGCCATACGGTATCAATGAGATCAATCAGCTAAAAACAGGCTGCAAGTGACAAACTAAGAGGGGCACCAGAATGCTGGCAATGTATTTTGGTGGCAGTGTTTTTTCCCTCTTGGGTGTTTTAGGGGATTTTTGTTTGTCTGGGGGTTATTTGGATTGTTTGTGTTTTGTTGGGTTTTTTTTGTTTGGTTTGGTTTTTTTTTCACAGAAAAAAAAAGAAATATTGCAGACAAGTAATTGTGCATATGAAAAGAGAGAGACAAAACAAAACTAGGAAAAGATTGAAATATTCAAGAATACAAAAGTTTACACAAGGCAGAAATGTAGAGAAGAAAAAATAACAGATAATGTACTGAAAACAGCCTGACATGTATCATCCTGTCTGGTAACTAAGAAGTGAAAATAAAAAGCAGTAGTAGGAAAGATAAAATAAAAATGAAGTCTCTCTAATACAGATACACTTTAAACAAAGCACTTTTAACAACTTACACCCAGCTACTTTTTTATAAATTACACACAGTGTTTACCAAAGATTTTTGATTTCATAGCTATATTACAAAATCAAATACCTTTTACAAACAAATTAATTTATTTCCTATTAGAGCTGAAACATCTTATTTATATACTTTCTTAAGATTGGGGGGGGGGGGGGGGGATTGTTATCCAAGAATGACTGCCTACAAGATCTCTTTACACTCACTGTGATCTACTGAGCATTTTTTTAAATTGCTCTACCAACTGACATTTGACTTCTACCATAAATAATTCTGGTAAATGTAACCTTATAATCTTTCTGGTAGGTATGTCACCATTATCTTTTTGGCAGCAATAAAACATCTCTGCTGATATCTCTTTCATGTTTAAGGGACAAAAACATTCCATTACATTGATCAGGTACTTGGTTTTTTAAAGGCCATTTGAAACAGAAGATGCATCAAAGCCTCATAAATAGACTAAGACACTACAAGTTTTACTGCAAGAAATCCAGAACGTTGTAATCCCATCTCTATTCCACATGTCATCTGTGATACCCAGCTCCCACCTTCAATATGCTCAGCTCCTTTTAGTATCTCCCAAACACTGGCTGGAAAAGAGGAGACACATGCTGTGGCAGCTTCTGGGCTCCATCCTGGCCTGCTGGTATGAGAACTGTAGCTCTCTGCTGATGGCCCACATGAAATGAATTAACTCATACTCTAACACAGCCTAACCCTCCAGATGCCAATCTGGGTCTTTCACAGAGATGCCAAAGTATGTGAGAAACTCACTATTTATGCAATGTTCAAATTATTGCTTGAAAATTTCCAAGAGGTCCTCTATGAATGAGGGCAGGAAGGAACATACAGGCAGATGAACAGGATGATAATTAAGCCTTGTTTTCTTAGGAAACCAGGAAAAAAGTCGGTGGGAGCTTTAACTTATTTATGAGTCAGAAAGTTTAATTCTAATCTTGGACATGTAATATAGCACACAGAAGACAAGGAGTACTCCCTTTCTTCATTTTACCAGTGAAAAGCTTTATTCCTACTCCTACTGAGTAATGACTTAGTCCCTCTAGGAACCAGATACTATTGATCTCACTCCACATGGCTTTATGCTCTTAATTTAAAGCCAAGCAGCAATATCACTAACTTCAATGATGCTGGTCTAAACTGAACTAACCTGAAGCTTTAGATCCTCCAGGGCTTTGAGACCAACTTCATTACCAAGCAGTAAAAACAGGGACGCCTCCTACTTTCTTTATGCTCTTCTCACAACTTGCCTTTAAAATGAATGCAAACCACAGAGAGATTGTGAAGTTACTAATTCCACAAATAGTCCACAATGCAACCGAGCCTATTCTGAGATATTCTGAATAATAATAAAAAAATAATCTTCTGAATTAAAAAAAAAAAAAAATCAGAGAGTGAGCTATACATTCAGCTGCTTATTACACCACTCCTCACCACTGCCAAGTTGTTTACAATCATATATAGGGATCTTTTCCTCTTTTTCTTTAGAGTATTTCCAGTTATTTTAACTTGAGATACAGGAATGGAGAAAGCATGATATACTGACTTACTGAAGGCTAAACAGATTGTCCCTACCCCCAGCAGAAATAAAACTGTGCTCTCATCAGCATTGATCCCCAAGGCTTGACTTCCTAGGCCATCCTTCCCACCTCAGCAAGGCTCCACTTTCCTGTAGCCAGAAACACACTGCAGTTCCTCTCCTGACCATGTGAGGAGGCTTAGCTCCTCTTCACCTTTGCAACAGAGTTCTCCCTTGGGGAAGAAGGGCTACTCATTCTCTAAGTAACATTGCTGTGTACAAACAACTAAAAATAATTTAAAAAGAAAGTTGCAGGTATAGATTTCAAGAGGTTATTTCTGCTATTAACAATGAACAATTGTTAACAATTGTTACTATGAATTGTTACTAACAATCTGTATTATCCTGCTACTAATGTGCTCTTAATTTGAGTACTTTCAGTAATCACCTATTCAAATCAAAGCAGTGAGGGGAGAAGGAAGAGGGTGAGAGGGAGATGGGGAGAAGGAAGGATGCAGAGGAAAAAAGGGAGAGACAGAGAGGGAGAGGCAGAGGGGGTGGGAGACTTCTGTGTAAAATCCTGCTGAGAAGAGGAATGCCAGTTAGTCACAAGTTATGTGGGAAGTTTTTATAATGAAAACAACCCATCATCAGAGTTACCTAGGTTTATGAAATATTTCTCTCCAACCTTGTTTACAGATATTTATATTATAAGACTTTCTCAATCTTTCAAAATTTGTATTAAAAAAAACTTATTTCCATCAGAATAGCTTAGAGTAACACCCACAATCCCTTTAGTATGCAGAGTAGCACAAAGAAATCACTTTGGTTTATTCCAGTTTGAAGGACAAATAGCATATCAACTTAGATGTTCAGATTTTTACATTTGTCATGCTGTGGAGGTGTTTGTGCTTAGCTGAGCTCAGAGGACAGTGTGTAACTCTTAGCACAAAGAGCATATGACCTACACTGGTCTTGCTCATAAAATATAATAATGAAAACAGCTAATAGCTGGTCTTGCAAAGACCATTTTTGTTAGATGACACATGTCTGATACAACCACACAACACTGAATATTTTGGTCTTGTAACTTTAATTTCTCTTTGTCCTGGCTTGATCAAGATAAGATCAGTTCTAAATTGCTTTGGAATATTAGCTGGGTGCCACGAATTTATTTTGTATTCTCTCAACCATAACTCATTACATGGAACTTGCCTGGCATCAATAAGTCACTGTGGCTTTTGTGTGTGTACGCGTGTGTGGGAGCGTGCGTGTGGCTCGATGCCCTGCTGCTAGGCTATTTGGTGATAAAATCTGATATAATAAAATATTAATTACAGCTGAAAGGTTGGGTGAGAAATATGAACTCAATTACAGTCCCACATTGTGAACAAAGGGCACGGTGAAAAAATTCTTTAGTTATAGATGTTTGGGATAATAAAAGAACAACTAGAACATTAGACTCAAACTGAGTGCTCCCTAAAAGGCCACCTGTTATTAATCTTCACATCAGGCATAGAATTTCAAGTAAATTAGGTCAAGATGAAAGACTTTTCCTGCTGATTTTTTTACTTAACTAATTTAAAGCTTTATCTGAGTATTTTTTCTTTGATGTCACTAAAATTTAGTAATTAGAAATTTGTAACAAGCACAAGGACACAGCAATTGTAATGAAAGTTTAGATATCATATCTAGTATGCAAAATGATCACCTTATATTGTGTCAAGAATTAGCAGTTTATTCTAGAAGTCTTAATTTTAGTCAGATTGCCAGTTTCTCAGAAGTGTAAGCAGATGTGGTTATACCATCTTAGAAATCCTCTTTTTTGGTTTGTTTGTTTTTCAAAAAATACCAGCAGTGGAATATAAGTTATTCTAAGACTTCTTAATACATACATTTTTGTTCATCGGTTTGATTTACCCAAGTGTGAAGTCAGAGGCATTACCAAAGACTTAACAGAATGTGACCAGATTGCAAACAAGCAAAACTGTGATCCAAAGTTAGTCCAAATCAAATAATATGACCTTGAAATCCTATGCTTAGTAGCACATCATAAGAACTAAGAAATCTTATCTATTACTGCAGGCTAAAATGTGCTATTAGATCATAAAATAAGATTCTCATTGTCTGATGAACTGTGTTCTCTATAAACATTGTTTTCTATTTGTACAAATTTTGCTGAAACTATGGCAATGTATTTTGGTACCAAGCCAGAAAACAGACTTCCAATGAATTTACATTTATGACACTCGGAACAATCCAAAGACCATTTCAAAGCTTCTTAATCAGCTTTATGTTCTTTGCTTAATTTCTTTTTAAAAAGAACACAGAAAAATGATAAGTTCATAAGTATAAGATAAAAGTATCTTGGTACAGCAAGCAAAGTGCTTTTATAAGCCAATATTGCACCATTTAACTCCCCAGTTTTCAGGTTGCCAAAGCCAATTTACAGAACAACAGGAAAGCATGGAAAAAGGAGTAAAGTCTTGTCACAGTTTACAATAAATTAAAAAAAGCAAAACTGTCTAAAATAATTTAGTCTAAAAAACAACAAAGTTAGAGGAGATCTGAAGGAAATATTCAAAATGGAAAGCCATGTCATGGCTGACTGTTCCTTTCTTTTCAATCTGTCACAGAGAAAGAAAATGCTGATGCACAATGGTACTCCAGGTACAGATCGATGAGGAAGATACAAAAGAAAATTCCAGGAGTCTGAACACATGCAAACCAATATGCAACAATCTGCAAGATCACACAGCCCATCTTATCAGAATCAGAAGAATCACTTCTGCAAGTGCATGCCTAACTTTCTGATACTCAAAGACAGCTCACTGCTGCTTGAAAATTGCTTATGACTGGAATGCAAAGATTCACTACAACACACCTTCAGCTCCAGCAAAGCTGTTGATGGCACCCAAACCATCAGATTCCACCTGGTTCCATCCCGTTATGTGAGGCAGGGAGCAATGAAGAAACAGACTAAGTGTTTTTCTTACTATAGAATATGACAGAATGCTGTTATCCTTTCTTCACAAATTATGTAGAAAATAGATCTAGCAAGGTCTGAATGACCAGTTTACTTGGATTCTCAAGAAAAGAGGAAGGCCAATTCCCACCTAACAGAGGCAACTGTATTTCTTTAAGTCTAAATGGGATGAATGTGTTATGTCATGTCCACTTAACAGTTCTGAGATTCAATCATCTGTTTTTAAATAAATACTATAATATATTGTTTTCATTCTATAGTCTTCAGGGTAGCTGGATATGATACAATAAAATACTGTACTGGAATTAGAAGACATGGAGTAACACAAAAAAGCAGCAGTCTTCATACGAACCTGTAATATCTACATGCCCAAGTAATATCTACTTTCAAAGAAAGCTAGGGCCACTTTCAAACAAGATTTCTTCCTCAAGAGCCATGAAGATCAATAGCTACACAACGTTAAATTAGAAGAACAATGAAAAAATACCTTGAGAAATGATGTGATGTCCTTAAGGAATGGGAACATTCCCTCAGATCTAAATCCATGCATAAATGATAAAGATACACTATTGCTCAGCCTCTTGTATTCAATGCCCAATTTATGCATGTTATATGTGATGCTGCCTCCTAGAGCAGTGGTTTTCATTCTGTTCTCCACAAACTTGTAGAAAATGCAGTTTGCAGAAGGTTAGAAAAACAAACAGCTTAGGGATTTCAACAACAACAACAACAGCAACAACAACAATTAGCTCTGCACTACACTGAAAGATCATCATGGGTTTATAAATTAAAAAAGTAATTTTATTAAGAGAAACTGATTATAAGGATTACAAGTAAGTGATATTCTAGTTCAGTGTTTTCTAGTAAACAACAGATTACTGCAATGCTGTAACTATGCTCTGGAGAGTGTCCATGAGGTGTGGAATGCAGTCTGCAAATGCACCCATGTTCATGGGCATGACTATGGCCAGTTGCACAGTTTTTATTTATAAATGTGAATTAATATGCACATGCAAATTGATCACATTACACAGAAATTAAGAAGTACAATTTAGAGCAGAAGATGTGCTAATGGATTAATAACACTGTTAACACTAAATATATCCTACATCTTCTACAAAGCTGTGCACTGGAAATTCACTACTGAATTGAGCTGGGGAATTAAGAAAATAGATGCATTAAAATGAGCAGTTTATAAGTAGAGGAAGAATGCTTATTTTCTCCCTTTATTCAAGGATGGTTTGCAATCTGCTGGTTTGTGTACAGCACAGGAAGAAAAATATTTGCTGAGGCAGCTGACTGAATACACAAGCCAATTTCAACAGGTTTTTTGATTCAAAGCTAGAAAAGTGTTTAGTGCTCATTAAAGCACTCACAGAGGATATGAAGTTTTATCTATTCAGTGAGAGGATTCAAAGTAGAGCATGGAGAAACTAGCTCAAACAGATCCACTACAGTCATTGAAGATGATGTCTCATATGTCCATTTTCTCCTGGCCAGAGGCTTTGTTTTCATGGGAAAACTGGTGGGAAGCAGCACATGCCTGTGCTTCAGTTGCAACTGCAGAGGCCAGCATTATCACATAAGCACCCAAGGCACAGGAACATTTTCTCCTGCTGGCTCTGCTGTAGGACAGCAAGCCCACAACAAAAATAACCACAACAGAATTCTCGCCTCTCAATGCTATCGTCTCTTTCCACAACTTAAATGCAGTGGGTTCCCGTCCAGCAATTTGGAAACGGAGATTACTGTGTTCATTTTCATTCTTTCTTCCCTACAAAAAAGCTCTGCAGGGCACTTCAATCAGCAGTGCAAAATGATGCAGGCAGACACAGAACACAAGTCAGTTTTTGTGGCATTGTCCCCAGTTTTCAGGACTTCTGTGGATAAATACAAGGCTGACCTTCTATTCTATCAGTGAAGGTATAACTCTTCCTCCTCCCTGCACTGGGAATGACTCTGGTAGGATTAGGTGGCACAGAAACCTTGGCAGCATGACATTATACAGCTCTTCCCACAGGAAATCTGGCTGTAGATAAAAGATTCTGCACAGTTCAGGATTAGCACAACTGTTAAATACAGATGAGATTTTGGCCTTGTGCTTCTACTACCCTACGAGGTTAATCTTGAAAACAGCTTCAACTCCAGATGGGAGAATGCAGTTAATTCATCCGTCCTCATCTGATTTCCCCATGGAACTTTCTCCCTAAATTCAACATTTTTATAATGCCTTACACATCTATCCTACCATTCTATGATGCTGTTTTAGGCTGAGGCTTTTACACTTCTGACTAAAGAGCTGCTGCTCTCAGTTGTAGGGCCCAGTAAGTGACTCTAATGTTTCTTTGTGTCATTTAATGTAATCCAGTTGAGCAGATTAGCTTTTACTTAGCAATGCTTTAGAGTCATGATGCTTGTTGTAAATGCCAGTGATTTCCTTTCCTTAAATGAACAGTGTAACAGAAAGTTTACATGTTAATATTCAGCAAAATGAATACTTCTTCAGCATCAAGTGTGGGGAATGACAGTGTTTCACTTGGAGTGCATCTATAGCTTTTCTTCCTCTTTACATGCAGCACTTCTCTTTATCCTTTACTTTCCTTTAACATTACTTAGTGTCAAATAAAAAGCATTTATTTGATTGCTTGCAATGCATGATCAAAATGCTTTAGTACAAATGGTTCAATGGTTCAATCAAAAATTTATACTGAGAGCTATGAATTGCCCCAAATTACTTTCTTCTGGAAACCACAGTCCTCCTACTGTAGATTTAAGTATTAGCAACGGAATTCTTTTTACTGTAGCCATTTAGTTTTTGCTAGTGAATAAAGGGCTTGTACAAAGTTGCTCAAAATGCACAATACTGAAGAAAAATTCCTAAGGTCAATGGCAGTATGGAAATGCACCGTTGTGAAAGAATCTGTAGAAAAGCCAATTAACATGGTACTGATTACTACTGTGTTGCAACCTAGATTAGAAAAATCCCATTGACTTTTTGCTCCTTGTCACTCAGACAACTCTGATCCATGTGAGAATCTTGACAAAAGTTTGTGCTCTTTTGGGGGTTGTCATGTACAGAACACTGAAAAATGTGCTTTTGGTGCCATAGTGCTGTGTGACTTGAACTAGCACCACCTTCCTGACATATACCTGTTTCAATTCACCACTGCCTAGAGTTATATATATGGTCTCTGAACTAAAATTGCTCTCCTTCCCCTCTAAAGTTTATTCCTCTGATACATTTTTAGAAAATAACCATTTCTTCTCTTGGCCTTAACTGGCTAGTTAAAAGACAAGTCAAGCTCTCTTGGTTCCTCCCTACGTGACACAGGTTTTCCATGATCATTTATGCCAAAACACTCCAGTGTTGTAGTGCCAGTACAAGGCACAGGAGCTCACACGAGGTCCTGCCAGTGTCTTGTACAATGATGCTGATAGTTTGTCACCTTTGCTGGAAACCCCACCTGCTGAGTACAGTCTGTTTGCCTATTTCACACCCATGCTGTGTTTTGAAGATTCACAGTCATACTGTGAGCCATCCACACACACTTTCTCCTCCTCTGTTATTTCCAAAAAATGAGCCTCTATCTCACAACATACATCCTTCTTATTAGCTTATAAAAGGCAAACTTTGGATCTAATCCTGAAGACTATTCAGCATTTTCTGTGCAACACTCCAATCCAATGCTGCAGACAGGATTACTGTCGAATGGATCAAAATGTGTTATATTTTAGATCTATAAACAAAACAGGCACTGGTTCACTTCTCAGTTGATATTCAGTATGTCACTATACAGCACAGTGAGCATGTACTTATATCACAGTCTCTGTTTCCGAGCTCTTATGAACCACTTAGAAATACAAATTTAATTCAAATACTTATGAAAGAAAAGGAACTGAATCTTGAGAATCACAAAAAATAGAAAGTACATGGCATAGCTAGAGCACAGAAATACTGATGTTCAACACTGCCTAGGCTTCAGGACTAGCAGGGGCCAAGCAGCCAAGGCTTCCAGTACAACCTGCAAGCCTGACCTGAGTGTTCATTGAGTCAAACAGGTGAACAAAGACCAAAGGTAACACCACATACTTTTCACTTGGGACATCTCCCTTTGGCATCTAGAATTTGAGAGGAAAAATTCTGATGGGATTCAAACCTTCACAAAAACAAAAGAACTGAGGTAACATGAAAAGCTACAGTAATTTCACACAGACAAGGATATGGGAAGTGCACATACATAATACACATTTAGGTCAACTGAGAAGGATCCCAGAGAGAGCAATGGGTTATGCATGCCTGACAATCCCTAACCACAGCTTTACAGGAATTTAGAATGGGACATTCAGCACTATGGCTACAACTAACATACATGTGATGCTGTCAGAAAATTACTTTGAAACGTCTCCACAAAATACATCGCCACATAATCCTGTTCCACAAACACCAGGGGAAACGTAGCTGGCCCACATACCATGCCTTCAATCCTTCCACAGCACACAGCAAAATGAAAACAAATCCCCGGCACACTTCAGTAAGCACAGAGTAGCAGCATCTCTTTCTTATATTTTCAAGGACTGCTCTGGTTGCTCTGCATTTGAACTTGTGTATATTTAAACTGAGTATTCCTTCAAAAATCAGGCAATGCAGTAATTTCCACTGACATTCATAATTCCTTCACTGTGGTCCCTACATTAAACACCTCCTTCTCTCAAGGCAAGCACCCAGAAGGACATTTGAGCCACCTACACACTCAGTAGGAGAAACATGCCTCTGCAACTCCAGAGGGCCACTCTGACAGGAAGGTAGGATTGCACCTCTCACACTGTCTCTATGGGATGATCAATGTTCCTAATCAAGGAACTTCCTGAACTCAGACATAAGTAGATGCTTACATTTAAAGACCTAAAATACACTTTATTTGGGATTTTTACTGTACAGGTCTACATCTGCTTAAGATACAAGTGTCTGAGATCTCTCAGGAGAGAGGTGACATTCATACCAGCTTTTGCACAATAACCTAACAACTCCAGCGGGTTTGCAGAAATCAGAGGCTGGGGTACTGTTTTCAAACTGAGAGGCTTTCACCACACTGCTCCCACACCCCAACCACCTGTATTACTGTGATTACAGCATTACTGTGGTCTCCTGGTGAGGCTGGCCTAGCATGAAAACACAAATACAAGAAAAATCAGAGAGCTAGGAGAGTGCACATGATGAAATCTATCTAATCAAATGGAGACTCTCTTTCTTCTGTCCATTATTTTTGTTTTTATTTAAGTACCATCCAAATTGTAACACATCAAAAGTTCCATAACAAAAGGACATGGACTGCAGGTCTCATGTTTGCCTGAGGGGAGCTTCAGGAACTTTGTACTTCTAGCTAGAGGTTTTTGTTGCTCTATTGGAAACGTATGATACTTGAAAACAAGTTGGTGGCTCAGACTTGCTAACACTGAGCTGCTTAAAATCCATCTAAGCTATTTATGCAACACTGTCCTCCCTGTTAAATTGCTGGAAAGGTGCCCAGCAGGGCTGCAGCACCAGGCAGCTACCACTCTCCCCAAAATCCCCAGACATGATCAGGGCCCATTCCCAAATGGCAATCTTTTAAGGAGTCCTAGTGCCTGGGAGCTCTGCAGTATGAATATGGACTGGTTTCAGCCAGTTGGCCTCAGCAAAAGAGAATGGTACTGGACATACAAATTTCACGGGTAAATATGCACACCTGAAGTCTGAGCTCAAGCACATTAATCTGAGCACTGACTAGCCAGCCCTCTCAAAGGGATCATGCAAAAATGACCCCGTTCTGTTCCTTGAATACTCAGAGATTGAGCTGTTCTTTTTAGTAAGTAGATTTAAGAAAAACATGTTTTATCAATTCTGACTTAAGCTGGCAATCCAGAGCCAGTAAAACAGGTGTGAGTTCCATGAGTTAATGATTCACTGGTTGAATTGTTGATGGACTTCAGCATTCAGGAGGGAGATGAGAAAAAACCCAGTGCTTCAAAGGATCTTAACAAAGAACTGGTAGAGATGAACTGGACTATCACACTGTCAGAATGAGAGGTAAGCAATATGGAGAAGACTATCATAAGGGATTTTGCAAAGACATGGTCTCCACTGCAACCTACTTAAGGATAGCAAGTAGAAAGCATGTGAAAAAAAATATCAGAGCCTCCTAATAGTGCAGCAAATTTTTAAGTTGTATATTATAACCAAAATCTGTGAGAAAGTGTTAGTGAGTTATGAAACTGAAATTAATCTCTTCATAGATATGGAATAATCTTTTTTTTCTTTTACTCTTGAATTGCTCTAGCTTGCTTTACTTATTATGGATTATTTTCTATTAATTGCTAAATGACAGGCGTCATTACATGCTGAGCTCTCAGTGAGACAAATTAGTACTTGAAGAAATCAAGGATCAATACTCCTTTTTCCCAGGGACTATGTGAGAAGTCACAGTAAAAGGACCATGGAAATTTCTGAACAAGCTAACAGGACATGTGAAGCTGCACCACGCATGTCCAGGCAACAGGTACCATAAATTCTAGTTCAAGTCACAGTAAAAAAATCCAAGGACAAGTTCTACTGCATAAGAAAAAAGGATTACAGCATCTTTATGGCATAAGCAATTACTGCACTGTTCCCTCAATGAAACAGAAATTGACCCTTCTGCTGTAAATAATTATACTTGTTGCTATAAAGAAGTGACAATTATGGGCATTAATAAAACCCAATCCCTTCTCTACCACAGACATCCTCAAACAACTTTACTGGCTGCCTTACAGGTTGTAAAACTATGATTTGGAAAGAGCTGACCCTACAGCACACAATTCAGGCCTTTATGTTTACAGACCCTTAAGCAATAGAAAGGCTGCTTGTAGCAAGCAAATTAAAGAGTTCCTTCATTTTCTTTAGATCCTGTAGTCTCAAGTAATTTGAAAGGCTGTCTTGTGAACATGGCATTCCAGAATATTAGTGAATTAGTAATGCTACTTAAACACATATAGCTACATTATTTCAACATGCCCATTTCTTTATCATAAATACACCTAATATCCAGACTGTTTTATCTGTGTGCTCTTGAAAGGGCAGAGTTCAGGTTTCATTTTATTGAGAAGCTTTCCAAATTCTGCTGATTAATGTACAGTTCTGATACTTCTCAGCTGTGTCTACATGGGATTTTCTTTTTTTCTTGTTACTGTGCTACCACATAATGCTACTGGGAATAGAAGGAAATTATAAAAACATGCTAGCATTACATAATGTGCAAGGCAGGAATTGTGAGAGGACATAGCTAACAATGCAGATATTGCAATGTCTTTATTGGCATGTGCTGTTGCCATGCTTTTTGCCTGCACAGAACACTAACATCTCTTATTGTGCCAATCAGCATTCTCCCATTTCAAAACTCATTTGATCACATACCCTGCATTTATAATTATACTCATGATGTCTGCCTTCATAATTCATGCACAGTAACTAATGCTGCACTCTTACTATGCAACATAGAAACTCAGGAACTTTGAGAAGTGGATTTGAGTCCCAGGCCTGTGGCTACAACATACTCACAAGAGCAATGCAAGTGTCTCATGGACTTTTCACAGTAATGGAAAATATCCTGAAACTTTGGTATTCAGAGTGTTTGAAACATTGCTGCTTTCTGAGTTTCAATGATATCTGCATGTGTTTCCAAACAGCCTGTCTAATTTCCTAGGATTTGGGGTTTTTTATTTCTTGATTGCCAGTGAAACAATCAAATCTGCTGATCTCCTGACTGAGTGACTTTTGTAAAGCTACTACCTTTCAAGAATAAAGGTAGGCAGTGGCTTTTCTGGAAGGCTCTCGGAGAATCCTGAAAAAGCTCTCTCAGGATTCAAATGACCCCATTTCTTCATATGGAAGTGGATGGACAGTGCTGCATGACCTAAGTTAAGTGGCACAAGAGTGCCAATGCCTGCTGCCAGCCTACAAGGAAGGGAGTGGACACAATAACAGAGCAGAGACTTCATGGAATGCTGATCCTCACAGAACCAGTCATGCTGAAGGAAAGAGATGAGGCCCTAAGACAAATCCTCCTACCCTGTAATGTGTGTAGCAGGCATGGGAAGGCAACTGTGACCTCTGCTACACGTGTAGCACAAGGCGCTTCCGTGGGGAAGTGCTGCTTTACCTACGAGCCTTTGTGTATAAGGTGACCCCCTCAGATTAAATCACTCCATCCTTCTACTGTCAGTGGGTAGGAGCTGGGTGTCCTCTGTCATTCATTTAAAAATTATTACACTCTGAGTGCTGTTGAACTGGCTAAGCCACATACAGAATTAGGTACTCCTTGAACTTGGGTTGACAAAGGTTTCTTTACACAATTTCAATTTCCTGTGAACCATGCTGTTCCTATGCCAGGGACCATGTGCAGATCACCTTCATTCCAGCTGTGACGATGAACCAAGTATTTACATGATGCCTTTAAAGGTCTGGAAAAAAAATGAGAAATGTACATTTTTGTGAAATTTAGGCAATCTCATGTGTCCCTCTGTAGGGGTAGTAGGAAGGAGTGTTTATCGCTTTAGATAACATGTAGTTTGAAATTTCTACGGTAGTTTCCAGTTGTACTGAAAAATACTTATTATCTTATTATGGCCCTTTGAAGTGTAATAAATGCTACTTCTTCAAGGTAGAGAGATTAAAAGTATTTTTCAAAATTAAGCACTTCAAGTAGAGATGTTTGCTTTATTTTCCCAGTAGAGTTCTTATTTATGCACTTGGAAGAAGCTGGGCACACAGGTGATAAAGGGCATGCATGGAGAGTACACAGATGGCATTCACTCTAGAACGCTTAGCTTTCAACTCACATAATTCAAAGTTTATTTGCTTCCTTCTGCACGTTTTCTTTAAGATACTTTTAAATTATACTACCTGACAATTGCTGCAATTCTCTCCCTCTCATCCTGTCTGGGCTTTGCAGCCCCAGATGCTGCTGGACTGACCCCACATACTCAGAGCACACAGAGCAGGAAGTACTTTGGCATCCCAAATGCCAAGTATTGCATCCACAGGTATCTGCTAGATGACACATTTAATTTCAGATTGGAATAGAAAAGTACCAAATGTCTGTGGTCTCCGTAAGAGTAGAAAGGTTGGCTGAATGGGCCATTAACTGGCTGAAGAATTTAATGGGGCAAATCCAGCTGAGCCAAACTCTGTAATAATGTAGTATGAAAAACAGATCATGAGGCAAAGTAGGGCCTGGATGGTCTTGCCTTTTTTATCTATTTTGCTCTTTCCCGAGTCTGCTCCTTATAAAGACTTGCTATTACCAGGTAGTTCCAGTGTTATCTGAGCCAAAATCTTTGGGATGTTTACTATTGAAGCTTTTTGAGGATGTGGCACAGAATAGGAGGAAGAGGGTGGTATGGAGACAACATTTTGCTGCTTATGTAAACAGATAAAAGGAGTGGAAACACTTGACCTTTATCATGGCAAGACTGAATAGAAATAGGTGCAACAAAGAAAACTTCATTCTCCTGCTGAAGCTAAATCCTTGCAAGACAACTTTTTTCACAGGAGGTCACAAGAACCTTCCATAATGCAATGTGACAAACAATCTGAAGTTCTTTCTAACACAGATGAATGTATAAATTGCACTAAATGCACACAGTAACTGAGCATTACAGTTATTATTCCTGTGTATGAGCCAGATATTTGCAATAAATTAGCATTCCTCGGTTGAGTATATGGCATTGACCAATTTATACATTTGCAGAAAATTTGACCCCAGAGTCTTCTAAACTTTAGGCTAACTTGCCCTGGAGAAGTAAAATATACAAATGGTATGGCCTTGGAAGAGTGAGCCCCCCCCTCAACAGATGTTGAAGACCCCTCACAGAAAATATATTTGCATTTCTATGCTTTTTATGCAAATTCTTCAAAACTTTATGGACTCCTAAATTCAAATATCTGAAAAAAGAGAGTATCTGCAATAAGACGTATATTACACAATTTCCACAAAGGGATCATCTTAAATTAAACATTTTTTGTTTCATTTAAGCCTTGCAAATTACAATCATTCCAAAAGTCAAAATACCTTAGCCAGCTGTTAAAGAAGTACATGCATTCATCATTACTGAACGCATTACTGCTTTAAACATATATAATTCCAAAATAATCTCCTTGAAACAAAGACAGCAACAATCATAAAACATGCTGGACCTGAAACTGGAGACAAAGCGAGCAGTATTTGCTATATTAAAAATCTGACAAAATACATTTCAATCATGTCCAGTCCTATTCTAAAACAACCTGCAATGCAATTTGGCCTTCATGATTATTGTGTACTTAATCATTATAAACAGAGCTTTCTGAGCATTTCTATAAAGTCTGTTTTTGTGAATCAACACGTAAGCAATCAGCATTGCACCTTCTCTCCTTTGATGTTGTGCTGGTTGTGTGCAGCTTCTAAGTGACATAAAATATCAGGATTTTTCTTATTTAAGAAAGACAAAAAAAATTTAACCACAGAAAAAAAGCTGGACTTCAGAATGACCTCAGGTATCAGCTTTGTTGACATGAATGGCAGAAATTTGTGCTCTCCTTTTCCATCTCAGGAATTGAAGAATTTTATGTGTCACGGTTGATGTGTTGATCAATAAAGTTACAACAGTCTTTTACACTGAAAGTTTACAGCAGTTTCAGATATCTGCATTAACCAAGCTGGTAGCTGTAGCAGAATCAATACACAAGGCATCTTGCCTAGTGGTGTGGATAAATGAAGTATGACTAAACTTTCAACACCCAATGAATACAGATTAAGATGATAAAATCCATATGCAGAATGTGTCTTGCAAGCAGTGCGCTTGGAAGTGGAATGTACTATAAAATGTTAGAAGTATTAAGAAATTCTAACTTTCATTTTCACTCTGCTTCACTCAGCATTTACACACTAAGTCTGCAGTCAGCCTTCATTTTATTTTAAGACCTGTTGCAAAGGACCTCAGTAAATTTGCTGCTGTGTGTTCATCTGTCAGTTCTATAGCTTCATGTCACTTTAATCCTCTCCTCCTATTTCCCTAACCACTCATCCACATATTTAGCACACTTTCATCTCCTAATGAGCTCCTTTCTATTGTTAGTGAAGTTTCTGTTATATCACTGCTGCTATAGGAGCCAATCATCTTTCGTTCTTGATGTAGATAAAAAGAACGAAACAATTTTTTTATTAATAGCCTAGTATGTTCATGTTTAAACAATGACTCCCAACTCGTATCATTTTCATCCAGACGCTTGAATTCAGAAGGACTACACTTGAGTTTTGTGAGACAAAGTCGGACAAATATCAAATAATTCTGTTTCTAATCTAACCTGCTAAATCAGTTTCATTAACCATGCTCTAATATTTGCTGCTTTTTCTCTCAGGTGGTTCAGACTTCTCTACACTTCATTTTTAAAAAGGTGTCTGAAAAACTAGATAGCATTTCCAAAATGCAGACCTATATACATATAATACATATAACTAATAGTAAAAATTCCTAATTACGTGAATTGTATAAATATTCTGAAGAAACCCAAAGACCATCTGTTTTCATTCATGCATATACGAGCATACCAGATCTGTATTTTCCAGATGAACAGAAATTATCAAAAACTTCAGCATCAGGATGAAAATACATGATAGTCACTCACTATAGATGGAAACACTTCCTACAGTAATGAAAGAATTAAGGAAGATATCCAATTAGCCAAAAGGAAAAACATTCTATAGTTGTGAAAAATCTCTTTCTCATCTTTGTTTTTGTTTATTCAGAGTATTGAGCTCATTACTGGTTCTCATTTAAAATAATCTAACAATTTCTCTGTCTTCCTCACTGAAAATCAGGCATCCTTTATTCTAATCATAAAGAACTTACACAGTACTGTGTATCTGGCAGGGAGATAAACCTCTGAAAATTGGAAATTCATTAATGGATACTATAAAACACTGAAGAATCCAAGATACTGGTTTTAAAAGTTGCTTGTTTAAATTATTTCTGCTATCATGGTCAAATAATGTAAATACTTTATGAATGTTACAGTACATACTGGTACACACTTTAAATTGGCTAACTTACTAAGAGTTCACTACCTTAAATCTGTGAAGTAAACAAAAAGACTGAATATTAAAGACAGTAGCTCAGCATAAAAAATGTGATATGCCCTTGAACTTATAACACTGCAGTAAGCAATTACCTTAAAGAATCCACCCACACAACAGAACTATGGCTTTGTTCCTTATCTTCAAAGAACAAGCCACTTGCATCTGGATCAAATCCTTTAAACAATACATGAACACTCAACATCAAAGCACTTTCATTTTCTTCAGTTATTTAATTTAATTAGAGCTAATACAGACATGAATTTAGACACTGATTGCTGTGTAGAAAATCCTCAGAAAATATGTTCAAGAAATCAATCAATTTGGCTTTTAATTTCATAAAGAATTTCTCCCCCAGTACCTGACAGGAGCGCCTCTGCTCTGTGCAGGTTTCAGCAAGACTGTCACAGTGCTGTCAGTTTGATTCAAAGGTGTTTCAAGTTCATACGGTGGCATAGAGGGTGCTAGAATAAGAAAAGAGGCAAATAAAATCATTATTCCTGTATTTCTTCTTTCAAGAGCTTTATCTTTATTTGAATATGCAATTTTAAAGGCTTCTTCAAATACTAAGACTATACTTATACAAGTCTAAGATGCTTTGTGTTACAATGCAAGTGTGAGACAACTGTTAAATAGCTTCAGGAAAATAAACCCCAACAAATCCCAAATAAAGAAATACCAGCTCACTCCCAGTTTCAAGACAGGAAACAGATACTAGTGGGAGTAAGTTTGCAGAAACTATTGAGAATCCATGACTTGGAAATGAAAAGTTATCTTAAGAACAGCATCTGCAAATGTGCATGCTGAAGTGACTATTGCTTTTGAAACTGAGCCCAGCTTTCTCAGTATGACAGCTGTATCAGGATGTACTCTCATAATTTGTTTTTCCTGGAATTTTAAGCGGTGCTATAACTGTCTTGGGTCTATTGTCCACCAAGACAAAAGTTTATCTTAGTCTGAAGCCCCACTCAGCACTTTTGCAAACTGCCTTCATCAATGATTTACAGTTGTGATTAAAACAAATGATGCCTCAGTTACTGCCTTTTACTGTTGCTTCTTTCTCCACCGCTATCATCTACTCACATTTGTATCATTACATTGGAGGGAAGGCTACTCAGTTAATTGGTTATTTGACAGGCTGCCATATCTTTATTGTTCACTTGTTAATGGTGATGCACCATTAACAGATCTAAAGGCTAGAGAAGCAAAAAGTGGTGATTCCAATGGTCTCTTATTATTTTCCAGTGTATTTTCCAATTATTTTCATTTTTCCAGTACTATCTGCATCTACTTGAAAGGTAAATGAATTTCTCTCTCTTTATCCACAGGGCTCTACATATCCAAGTAAGGACTGTGTTAAGAATTGCTCTGTACTCCACAATTCCTCAGACTGCTGTGAAAACATTAAAATCTTCATTGCTTTGCATTCCTATTCACCTGTTTTGAAATGTTTCACAAATAAAAAAAATTAATCTTCAAAAACCTCCTTGTATGCTGAGAAGGTTTTATTCTGTTTACAATCCTTGATATAAGGCACAAACATTAAGACTAATCATTTTAATCATTTTAAGTAATTTGGGTACCACTTAAGTCACACTATCAAACACTACTTTGAAGGTTCAGGCACACTCTGCAATTTTGAATATGCATAACTTGTTCATATAATGTCCCATTCCCAACCTGACCATCCTGAAAACAAGAACTGAAAGGAACTGTATCCCCAAAAGCTGTATAATCTCTGAACATTTTTTGACTACTTCGTGTCCTTGTTCTATGCCCACATCCTAGTAAGTCTTTCGATTTTCCTAATTTATGAGTCCTAAGTCCCTACTTGCTCTCTTTACTAATTTTAGTGTCCCTATAAAGAACAAGACTGTCTTCCTGTCCCAGAATGAGTTGTGGCTCTCCCAGTCATAACCTTTTAGTCCTGGCTACTTTTTCTCTTCTCCATTTTTCCCTGTCTACTTTAGGACTCCTCTTCCTCCACACTGCCTACATGTAAAGAAGGAACTCATTAATAAACAGAGAAAACAGGAAATATTCAAATATTCATGTAACAGTAAAATAACTGTAAAAACACAGTAACTATTTCAGAAGTTCTGTTTCACATCTGTCCAAAGTGGAGATCACTGGCCACATTAAAGAGCCTCAAAGCTTTCCAGTGAGACAATGAGATCACAGCCAATAGCACTGCAAAGAGGGTTCCAAATTCAACAGCTATAATGCTAGTCAGGACTTTTAAATTTTATTAAAAAATACACACATTTTGTTTCTATTTTAAATTCAGAGATTGGTTTTAATTACTTATCAGCAAGACATAAACACTTCCTGTTAGTACAGGAACTGAGGAAGCAATGAGAGAGTGGGGTGCAGACAAGACAGTTTGCAGAACCTCACCACATCGAGATTTGGAGGTTTGCCTCACCCTCAAGCACTCCTGCAATGCCTGCTCCCACTAGTGAATTTCTTTTGATGACATACAATTTTAGAAAACAACGATTTAAGATCTAGTACTCTTCCCAAATGTCCAGATTCTCATCCATACTCAGTAGTCTCCATTCCTCATTCTAATAAGGGATGTTCTCATCATCCAAACTCATAAAAAACTCATTTCTGCTGTGTCAGAAATTGATTCTTGACAGAGAAAATTTCTGCTTGGTATAGGAAAGGGGATGGAAAACAAACTCCATCTTTACTGATCAGTGTTGCTTTCATGTTCCATACAGAGTTAATGTGTGTAACTTGAAAATTAACAACACTTTTGTTTCTCTACAAACAGTTGCATTGGCAATAACTTCCACCTAGAATTAACTGTCCTCTCCTATACTAAGATAGGAGAAATCATTCTATTTCTGATTAAAACTTGTCAGTTTTTCCATTCCAGTGAGGACAGAAAATGAGGGATGAAGGAGAAGTACACAGAATGAGAGTAAAAGAAGATTTTGTACCCAAATGCTTTCTGGAAAGTCCAGTTGACCACAAATAGGTAGGGCAATTTTTTATAAATATTATCAAGGGGCCAGTTTATTATTGAACTGCCAGTTTAATTCTGAAGCAGACCGTAGAGAAGTGAAGAATAAAGGGATTTCAACCGTAACTTTGCAAAACATTTTGTCATGAATTACATAAGCATTTTGGAGGATGCAATAATATTCCATGTCCTCAATGAAGTGTTCCTCTGCCTCAAGGGAGGGCTTGAAATATTGGTCAAGGATCTGCAGAAGTGACAGAGTCATGCTGCTGTTATCTGAAAACCACCAGTCCTGATGTTCTTGTCTAATACGGTTTCGTATCCACTTCAGTCCCCATGCCTGTTAGAACACAGGCAGCCTGGCAGCTAACTACAGTTCCTAAGTGAGCTCTGGATGTACAGCATCTCTGCCCTACTCTCGACTGTTCATGGCTCATTAAGGAGATTTTCCAGCACTGTTACTCTTCTAATTTAGAATCATGTCAAGGCTGACTAAGCTCTGAATGAAACCCTCATCTTCAGGCCCAAAAAAACCCTATGCTAAATGTTGCAACTGCAGCTGGCACTGGCTGCAAACACATAATTCACAGGGGTTTCTTGAGTGATATGTTACAGTTGAGGACAGGAATTTCAAAATAGTAGCTAATATTTAAGCACTTGGAAATTCTTCAGGCATGGTAATACATGTCACTTTGACATCTTCAGGGATGAACGTGTTCTTCCCTTTTTCAATTTGCTGCTTGTTAAATTCTAAAGAACTAAACAACAAAAGAATCACCCAACTCATTATCATAAGGAAATAATATTCTTTGATCAAGTACCTGATATTTTAGTTGTGAACTGATTTGTAATTGGAGGTCCAAAGCCTTTAGCTGTGCTGGCTCTGATGGTGAAAGAGTAGGTAGTGCCAGGATACAGTCCAAAAAACAGGTAGTGCGTTTCGTTTCCTAGCTTTGAGACTCGTCCACTTTGATTGGATAAATCTATTTCTGGGTCAAAGGAACTGACTGCCTTGTAGGTGATCTGCAAAAGAATAAGAAAGTTATAAACTGCCTTGAGCAGATGGACAGAGATTGCATCTTTATCCAGTAAACCCTTCTGATGTATGCGCTGTCAGACATTTTATGATAAGCTATCTTACTCTCTTAGACTCTTCAAATCCCGAATCCCAGGAAGGGGTACAGGAACTGAGCTGTAACTTGTATGAGTTATTACTTTTAGAGATACAGAGACTTAGAGGCAGCTAGATTACAACTCTAAAGGATGGGTTCAGGCTTACGTTAATTCCTTCAAGATGCTGCCTTGAACAGTGTCACATTTTGAATTCATCTTAATGTTGGTTTTGATCAGCACCAGTAACAAAAGCAATACAAACAGGTAAAAACTGAGAAGTGACCAAGAGGGAGTGCAGCCCCCCTTTCCCATGTGACTTTACTATAATAACGCTTTGCCCTGAATGAGGTTATCTGTAAAAGATGATAAGGGCAGCTTAAGGCAAATTTTTCAGAAATTGGGTAAAGCTTCTATTTCAGTCTGAAGCTTAGCTATTACAATTGCTAATTTGGATTTTTTCAGGTTATTATATTGTACCTAGGTCAGATACTCATTTGGAGGGAAAAAAAGATAAGTGTTAAGTAATATATGCAATGTATACTGTATCCTCAGTTCCTTCTTTGATTCAAACAGTATTTTTAGTTTTCATTAGAAATGTTAATGTAAGTTCACAGTAAAACTTGATCCAGACTTCTTCTATTAATTACTGATTTCTGTGCACTGTAATGAGAATTTAAAAATATGAAAACCATTTAAAAATATGAAAGCTATTAAAAAAATAGAAAAGTAAAAATTATTCACCCCTCCTTTTTGCTTTTAAAGTTTCATTTTCCTGCGAGTAATTCCAAAACCCTTATTATATAAAAGTGATAATTAACATTCTTTTTGCTAAACTTATTCAATATAATTTTAATTAAGAGGACCCATAATACAGTACATAGACACATCCAAGTGTCAATGTTACACACCTTAAACACTTGAGATTTCCTAAAACCTCTGACCTAATGAAAATTGATTTTTATATGAGCCATCTAATGTAACATCAATGAAGTGCTGAAAATTAGTAATAAAAACTTTCACAATATTCAGATAAACCCCGACCTTATTACAGTAGATACAGGCATATCCTCTACAATTCTTCAACCATAAACTGAACTCAAAGTACCTTAATAAGCACCCAACTAACCTTTGTAATTCTATCAGATGACAGAAGATTAAACCACCGTCTGAACTTTTATCAGTAAAGAAATTAAGGTTAACATATTGCCCACATGAATTTCCCTATCTCAATACAGCTGATGGAGTTATGCGTGTGTGCACACTTCAGGATGAACTGCCTGCATACAGTGGGTGTACTCTTCAGCAGAGGAATCAGGCATGCAGGCATGCTCCAAAGTAGAAAGCAGATCCACCATTGTGTGTTTCTATGCACATAAATCTAGCAACAGTAACGACATTAACGCTTAATTAAAACATTCTGATCCCTGAACACAGGCAACTGTTGTGGTAGCTACAAAGTTGTTAGCTTTACAAATAATCAATTCATACTTTTTCATAACATTTTATCCTCTTACAATAATGTAGTTTTCAAAACAGTATCAATAGGTTACCATTTAATTTAACTTTTCTTTTACACTGTATTTAGGTGGGGTTTTTTAAACAAAGCATTTCAATACCAATTTTGTAGTAAGGTCAGGTAAGAAGCTTAACAGTGATTATTGTCTGACAGCTTAATCTGTGCAGTCTTTTGTCAATTTTTCTAAGAGGTATTCAGGCAGGGCTTTCACATGAGAAAAAGAAGTAATTTTTAGACATCTAACAACATACAATTTTGTTGAATTTGCATGTTAAAAAAGCTAGATTTTTAAAAATTATGCCTGCTTGTTTCTATTAAAATAGGCTTCCTATAATGAGGCTTATCTAAATGTGAAATTGACTGTAACCATTGTGTTATGTCTCTAATTTTTAAAGGAATTTGCTAAGATCTGTCTTTCAATCTTTTAAATATTTGATCTAGACAAGATAGAATGCTATATCATGGTTCTAGATACAGCAGGTTCTTTAAGTTGGTAACTAGAGGACATGCTGGGTCCTGTGTAATTCACTCCTACATTGTATTTCGTTTTCAATGGCTAATGTTTTTAAAATTAAGTTACTTTTACACAAACTGTAAAAACACATTGATTTTTTTATGATTATGCATTTTGGAAAATCAAAACTATACATGAAATGTGGCAAATTTCTAGATACCTCATACAAAGTAATCACACCATATGTTTGCGCTGGCTCCCTCCACTGAAGAAAAATCTTCTCTTCAAAGGTACTCCCTTGAATGGATTCAAGCGGCACAGCACTCGGGACTGACAGATTAAAAAAAAAGAAGTGGTTTTAAGAAAAATCTCAGAAGGACATGCTTTGTTTAAATATTTGTACTGCTGAAGCGTTAAAACCATCCCACCATAATTTCCCCAAAGACTGAAGCAAAGGCCAGGGTAGCTCAGGAGAAGAACGATTTATTTAACAAGACAGTGCCATTATGTGTCACCTTCAGTGTAAGAAAAAATTATTGAGCATCACACATTTCCTGTAAAACCCTACTGATAATTAAAAAATAGGACAAATCAACTTTTTATAAGGTAAAATATATACACACAAACACAAGTAAACAAGTAAAATCTACTTATCAAGTTCTACTTCTCGAAGTAGAAAACAAACATTTATATATGAAAATGGACAAGCATTGAATAAAAGGTATAGTTTCAGAGATAAATTATACAGGAAAGATGAGACACATATTGAATTGAACAGCAATGCTCACTGACAGTAGGGATGAAAACCTACAAGAGGATGGACATAAGAAAAGTATGAAATAGTCAAAGTAAAAATCTGACATTATTAATTTTTGTTGAAGTCTCTTAATGTGGGAGGAAAGACCTGTGAAGAGTCAGGGATGTCAGAAGGTTCTGATGAAAAGTGTCCAAACTGATCTCAGGTATCTACCAGTGTTTCCCATTTGTTCTGCAGTCATTGCCTTAACCACAAGACAATGTAATTTTTAGAGGACATGTGTAAACAGCAATTAGATGTATATCTGTGATTTTATTTTTTAACAACACTGGTAAAGTAATGCAAAAAAGAAAAAAGTCCTGGAAAATGCACACAGGACTGTTGTGAAGCAACAGGCATTATGGAGTTAGCACTTCAACACAAACTCCATGTGAAAATTCAAGAGAAAGATTCGCATAACATTTTCTACTTGCCACAGAAAGAAGGTGGAAGCCACTTGCTGCAGTGAGATAAGTTCTCAGACCCTTCCTAAGATTTACTCAAATGGTTAAGGAACAGAAAAATCTGCAAGCAAGACATTTGGTGACTCCTTCCTGGTGGAACTTCTGGTACAGAACCTCCTCTGTATTTCTGCTACAGAACTTCCTACTGTTCCGTGCTGTTGCTGTGGGAGTTTACAAGGTTTAAGGCTTTTTGATCACCTCTCCATAGCTCACCAGAGAGCTCCTTGCTCTACCAAGTGGAAGCTCCAAGGACACAGGTTCTGAACTGGCTTACCAGTCCTGTGTGCACCAGTACAATGACACCTTTAGGGCAACCTTAATTCTGGGCACTAAACCTGATTTTCAAGTAGGAGAACTGGCAAAAGTCATTTGGAATAATGAGATTAATTATTAATGTGTAAAGGATGAGGAATCAAATATAGTGCAAATAAGCTAAAAGTAGAGCAAAGCACTGTGATAACCTCTCACATCACCTGAAGGTCATGAACCCTGAGCAGCTGTGCCATACAGGGCAGATTCAAACACTGCCAGAGGTCACCTAGAGATGCACTCAAACTCAACTGTACAAGGCCTTGAGACATCTGCTATCACCTCATCTTCTGTGAGCAGAAGGTTGGACTAAATGAGCTCTGGAAGTCTCTTGCAACCAACAAGATTGTGTGATTTGAAAAATTAGGATGATTATTTCGGTCAGTATGTTGTTTAACTTTCAGACTTATATACCTCACTGAATGTGTACAGTACACCAAAAAGTTGTAATTTTCTTCAAGGTATTCTCTCAGACAGTGATACTGTTTTTTAATAGGTCCTGAAATAACATGAAGTTCCAGAGGGACAGGAACAAGAAATTTCAGATAAAACACAAACATCCCAGACAACATTAAGCTCTTTAGTGTAGCCATCCTACAATTGAACCGAATTAAATTTAGAGCATGACAGCACCATTAATTCTAATTAAACATTTCTTTTTGTTAGCTATGTTTTGCTGAAAATGTTGCATTAGTAACTATATATTCCTAAATTGTTTAATTTATTCCCTCATATATTTTGATTAGAAATTAGTACTACATAAAACCAATACAGCATGTATTAAATAATTTAATAGGCTTAAATGACAGACTTCAAGTATTTATTATAAAAGGAGCTCATCACTGCTGAAGTTTTTACTAGAAATACTTTCATCATGTTTTAAGGAAATCTATCATTGATTGGGAAGAAAATACAAATCCATTCCTGTTCAGATATCAGACAATAAAAAAGGAAGGCAGACAGATCTGTGATAAAAAGCAATGCCAAGTCATTTGACAGGGTTCCTTTGAACTGTATGCATTTAAAAGAACCAAAACCAAGGTCAAAAAAACTAAGGTATGTTTGTAAGGACCTATATATCAGCACAGAGTATTCTGGAAAGGTGAAACTGATTCCTGGTGCATGACCAATTCAACAAGGAAGTCGCATTTTGGTATTGTAGCTAACAGAGCTGCAGTTAACTCTCTGCCAGTGTAATCAAAACAATATCACAGAAGACTTGGGAGGAAGGTATAAGCTTTTCATGCAACATTATTAGAGCATTGCAGAGACACATTACCCAGTTCTGCTGTCTCTGTCTAAAAGGACATTAGCTAATTACTTCTTATTATTTATTATTTTTATTAAAAATCAAAAGATATTTTTTTAAAAAATATCTGAAAACCCCATGGGATTTTCAAATTATTAAAAAGAAAGGGAATATATGTATATTTCAATGTCTGTATATGGAATATAGTGTCTGAATTAGCAACTAGCCATGCCTAGTGGTTAGAAAACCAAAGACAGAGAAATTGAAACTGCAAGTCAAGAACAAATATTTGGTGCAGAGCACATCACTCAGTAGAGGAACTTCCATGAGGATACTGTTAACAATTGCCTGGAATTTCTTCAAACCCATACCACAACTTCAGAGAGTCAGAAGATAGTTCAAGCAGAAGCTGCAAATCTAAGGATGAAATTATAAAACTATTGTGGGATGTTACAGGTTATGTGGAAGATGACTCTAATAATGGAACTTTACTAAAATTGGTGAGATTGGTGGAAAGTCTGTTACAAATTTTAGTGAAAGCAGAATATGCACTTATACAGAAAATTTATACTATCAGGTCACGGACCATGTATATACAAATACAAAAACTCACCATCTTCATCAGTTTGTACTACAAGTTCTTGGCTGTCTTTCCGTCCTTCGGGATTCATCAGCACTAATTTGATGCTGACATTTGTGTATGGTGACAGGTTGGTAATTGTGTGCTGGGGATGGGAACTTTCTGTATCCCAGCTGACCTCCTCTCTCACTTGCTCCTGTCCTCCAGCCTGGTAGCGGTAATGGACTGTGAGGTTGTAGCGATGGCAACGTGTGACATTATATCCAAAGGGCTCCCAGCAGATGGTGATCTGCCTCGATTTGATCTCCACAACCTCCAGTCTTCGGGGCCCACGCATGGGATCTGCAAAATTACCAACACAATTCTGCTGTGATCACTTATTCATATTAGAATAGTGACGTGAGAAATAAGTTGTATAGCTCTACAAGTATGCCAGACAAGTAGAAACAGAAATCCATTGCTGTATAGAATTACAGTATAATAGAAGTGCTACATTACTCCCCTCTGAAAAAGCAGGGGAAAATGGAGAAATGAGCGAGAAGCGTCTACTGAAAAAATGAAGAGCAAACAAAACACTAAAAAGTTCTTATGATTCAACTCAAGTTGCATGACACAGCTGGAATGACACTTTTAAAACTATTTGTTGCTTGCAAAAAGTAAGCATGTCCAATTTCTTTTGCACAAATTATTTGTATTAACACTTTTAGAGCAAAAACCTGCAAAAAACAAGTATCTAAAAAGAAAATGTAATTTCAGAGTAAACTTGCAAATATATGTTGATTTTCTTGCAGGACTGATTATACAAAGGCTAGATGGCTCTTCTTTAAGATATTTCTTATTCATTTGTTTTTAAATTAGGCTGAATGCAATTACTCAATCTCTATTTGTCCAGGACAGTAAGTTAATATTCCAATTTCTTTAAACTAGACCATAGGGTTTTTTCCACAGACACATTACCTGTTAATAGTGCAAATACCTCAATTTGTTATAGTGGTTTAGCAAAGATACAAAATAAACAAGATATTCTCCTGCATCTTTTTCTAGAGATCTCCCAGTTGAAAATGAGCCATCAATCAAAACTACGAAAATATATAAACAAGCACCAAAGATTGTGGTTGATAAACTTAAATTTTCTTCAATCCTACTGGTCACAGCAACTGAGATGGAAAAGTGAATTAAAATTTCCACCATATTACAGCAGAGCCACTGAGCTGATACCCCCCCATATTTTCAAAACATTGTCATTAACAGAGCTATTATACATACTTAGCAATAATCTGGGTTTTTTCATATTTGAGTCCTCAAAAAGATTAAAGACAATGTCAGGTTTTATCCACTGCTTCACTACTTAAACACTTAGAAGACTTTTAATGAGTTAGAAGACTCTTATACGTAAACAAATTAATATGCATCTTCCTCCTTTTATGTTTATTAATCAACATGTCTTCACTAGGAATGTTCTAAACAATTTACACAGGATTTCATCTTTTTACTTTTTAACATAATCCCTGCATGCTTGAAATATTTGTTCAAAGATGTTATTCATCTTAACTCCTTGAAGAAAAGGTGTTAAGAAATTGCTTGTTCTAACATCTACAAAGCACGTTATTTTTCCCCCCTTTTAAATCATCCAGCTGCTTTTTAATTTTTTAAATTAATTTTCACTGTCAAAGAATGTTGATAATCAGTACAGAATATTTGGCAATTGGTGAAAAAATGGAAAAACAAACCAAATTCTAATTCTGGTCTCCTTTCCAGTGACTTGACTGAGAGGTAAAAATGTCCCCACTAAGGATAAATTGCTATTGACCCATTTATATGCTTCCATGCTCAGGCATCCCAGCTAAGAATTCTGGCATCTGGGGGCTTTGCCACATTTCTATTGCTACAACCATTAAAATTAATATGAAGCAAACCTCAAGGACTGGAAGTTACTGGACTCAGTAACTTCCTAAATATTTACTTCTGTGTAATTAAGACATAAACTTAATGGAAAATGAATTTTCCTGTTTTGTTTTTTAATTTCATTCCAGCTTCTAAGAATTTCTTGTTTTAGTTGAGATGATGAAGAACAAAGGACATTTGAGAAGTATTGAGTAACTGTAATTGTATCTGAATGGGCTAAATAGAATTAAAAACAAAAAAAAAAAAATTTGAGGTGACCCTGACATACAACATTAAACAACTGAACAAAGCTCCTAGCTGCAAGAATATGGAACAGCCTACTTAGTTCCACAGTGGGCACATCAGAAAATTCACAGAGGAGCTGAGAAATAATTTTATTAGAGACATAAACCTAATTCATAGCATTGCAGAAGAGAAACTGAGTGGCTGTACAAAATACCTGGATCAAAA
The DNA here is from genome assembly GCF_027887145.1 of Ammospiza caudacuta. Classification (NCBI taxonomy): domain Eukaryota; kingdom Metazoa; phylum Chordata; class Aves; order Passeriformes; family Passerellidae; genus Ammospiza; species Ammospiza caudacuta. The sequence continues at coordinate 103,997,686 of NC_080593.1, forward strand.
CCTATCCAAGATTTCTGCCCAGGAGGAAGGTATTCTTATGTCATGTTACCTTAATAAAAAGTACAAGTTAGGCCTCTAGTTAAATCTATGAGAATGACAGATACATTTTCACCTCCAACAAAAGAGACAAGGGAAAGAAGAGTTCAGATTGTAAAAGATAGAGACAATACAGCTTCCCTTGATATTTGAAGGACAAAGCTCATCAGACAAGGCCAATACCCTGGTTATTTTGGCTCCTGACTTGATAACCCATAGCATCAGACAAGTACACAGCTCATATATATTTTTCCTACCATTCTTTCAGAGATTATGCAACTAACAGGGCCCTAATGAACCCTGTCATTAACACGTGCTTTAACAGCCCTACTTTTAACTAGGAGAAAAAAAAAGGCTAAGGTAACAATGGAATTTTAGGATTAAAAAAGCCATGTGGCTCAAAAGAGCTCTGAAAAATAGCAGTTAGTGCAACAAAAGCTAGAAAACTAAGTTTCCATTTCATTAATTTAGCAACTAAATTGAATTTCTCTGGTGGTACCACTGTATATGACAAAGGAAATATTTCACAGAATACAATCACAGAATCATCAAGGTTGGAAGAGATCTTTAATATCATGAAGTCCACCTGTCAATACAGCACTGTCACTGTAATGGTGCAATAATGGGATAATACTAAACCACTAAACTACCTTACCCAATGCTAGATCCAGATTCCTCTTAAGCACTTCTAAGGATTGTCACTCCCAACACCTCCCTCGGCAACCTATTCTGATGTCTGACCACACTAACTGTGAAAAAAAAATCTGAATATCTATCTATCTATCTATCTATCTATCTATCTATCTATCTATCTATCTACCTACCTACCTACCTACCTACCTACCTATCTTTAATATAATATGGGTCTGAGAGCACAGCACATCACTTCTAATGTACTGGAAGGTATATGCTCTTCATCAGGAAGGACACAGGATACTTGGGGAAAGGGAACTGCTAAGCAGCACTAAAAGAATGACAGCTAATGACTGTGATTTAAAAGGGAAAGCTGAATTAATTACTAGGGCATGATGACTTCATTTATTTTATTTTATTTTCTGAAGGATTTATCACTTTCCCAATTTTGGTGAAGTTGGTGAGTTCCCAGCTGTAAGTGAAGAAGTAGGCATACTTCAGGGATGCTGCCATTGTGCTCATGAGACTTGCACTAACTATCCCTGTAAAGTGGAAGGCTGTCATCCCAGCAATGGTCTGTTGTTGTTACTTTGCACCAGGTATGTAAGTGATAGCTTTACAGTGTCCTTTCACAGTGCTGCTGATCACAGCTGAAATCACACATTTCAGAGCAGAAGAATAAGGAGTTCAACAACCACACCAACTGCATTATATACAACATATGTACTTCATAGCATGAGTGCTACTTGCTGAGCCTTTGCCTCCTCCTTACTTGGCAAATGCCCACCTGCAGAGGTTACACAGCCAGATCTCTCCACCCACTGCAGTTTTCTAAGTGAACCGAGCCTCTGCTGCTCCTCGGTACTCCAGCTATTTTCTTATGCCTTACTGGTACAAATCATGAGGCAAATGGAGAAAATGAGGCCACCTGATTCGTAAGGGAAGAGGTTTTCCTCCCAAAGGAGCACACTGCCTGAAGCTTAGCCAGCTACTTCTTTCCCCATTCCCCTGCTGGTGCCTGCAGCATTTTTCATACTGCTCTCCTTCTGCCAGGTTCAGCAGGGAATCAGGCAGTGAATTCTGACAGTTGCAGCTCTGACCTGAGGGACCAGCAAGCCTGGTTCTAGCCCCTGGCACTTTAGCATCCCATTTAATCGGTGATCTTGGCTTCTTCTCTGCTCCACTCTGTTTTCCTGAGAATATGGAGCACAGGCTGACAGACAGGATCAATTTCCACTGCAGCTGCAATTCACAGCTCATTTCTCTGGAACTTCACTCTTTACCTTTTACCACAAGTACAATGCTTTTTCAGAAACTCAATTTCAGAATCCCAGAGACATTAAGGTGTATTCTTAGCATCCTGTCATTGATCATCAAAACTTGTGTTTAAGATGAAAACTCAAGACTGGAAGTTTTGTCTTTTCATCACAGCCTGCACAGACCTAGTGAGATAAGAACAAGAAAGGAATGGTGATTTTCTGCCACTCCAAGGTACTCCAGTAGCTGCAGACATCTGGTCTGTGTTAGATACTATTTGAAAGGCACCTAACAATAGGAATTAGGAATTTATTTCTTGTTGAGGCAAACTATTAGTGGAGTTTAGCTATGCAACAACTCTCTGGACTGAAATTTCAGATCAGACTCTATTGTCCTTCCACATTAAGTATGGGATAGATAGAACAGAAAAATAAACAAATATAGGATGAGAACTGAATATTTAAGATATTATCCACAAAACAGCTTTTTAAAACATAATAGCTAATTAATGATAATTAAAAGTAATGGCTTCACAGACTGCCTAAGCGGTCTTGTTCAAATCACTTAACATCTTTTCACATCAATTCCCTCTGAGTAAAGTGGGAGCCACAGTAGTCTAGCATCAGTATCCAGTGGTGTCACAGAGAATTTCATGAATGCCTGCAAGGAACGTGCAGGTTACAGTGGTGGAGACCACCTACAGGGGAACAGAAAACATGGCCTGTGAGCCAGCTGCTATCAAAGTAGCAACATTTGGTTTGTTTCTTGAAAACAAATCTCCATGTTTGTCTACATCTACAGCCAACACCAAACAAGAATATAGGTAAAATAATTTACTTGTCTGGCTTGTTCTCATTTGATTTGAAATCTAATCTACATATGACTAACAATTTGAGGTTGCTTGCAAACTTGGTAAGACAGTGCTGTAAAAGATCACATTCATCTGCAATGGTGTGATTTTTACATTGTTATTATTCTTCATCTGAGATCTTCAACAACAGACTGAAGTTCAAAAAGAGCTCTTTGCTCCAAATGCCACATGATTTATCTGACCTGATAACAGATCACAGTTTTTCGAATTCCAGTTTGCCAAAAACTGAAGAATGCAGTTGACGAAAGAAACAATGAGCAAGATTTTGGGTGGTGCAATTTCACAGTTTTTTAGCACATTTTTATTTCAGTCAGATTTGTTAATACAAAGAACTGCTTTGTAGTTAGGATTAGAGAAAGAAAAGGAACACTTTAACCACATGATTTTTCATACTGTCCATTATTTGAGTTATAAAAGAAAGTATTCAAACAAAGAGAGGGCAAACAAAGAAACAAAGGGACAAATGACTCACAAATAGAATAAAAATCCTAATATGATGATGGTGGGGTGATTGTACTGCCTAGTTCCACTATTTTAAAATGAAAACAAAGGCTAAGCTGCCAGTGCGCACAAATCTGTTGAAGATCCAGAAACAACCTTTGAGTTAAGAGCGGCACATTAGAGGTTGGTCATTTTACTCATCTAAGAGCACAGCATGTTCAGGAAACAGCCAAAAATGTTAAAAACCAGAACAGAATAGTTGCAAATTTGTGAAACACTGATGTCACGTGAAATATCTCTACTTCCTGTCGTGGAGCAGCCACCAACGTTGATAGCAACAGGCTATCACTAAGGTTATTCAGGTAAACACAGAAGACCAAAGAAGATACCCAGCATCTCCTGGAAAGATTCCAAATCATTGTATTTAAAATTCTTACCAATATTTCATAATACTAACTGATAACATTTACAAGAGAATATGTTTCTACTTCTGCAAAACCAGATGCCTCCTGCAGAAAAGCAGCACTTCTATCAGTCCCTGACACTTTAAAAAATGTTGGGATGCAAGACCTGCAGAGTTTCAGCACTAATGAAAGAAAGAATAATGAGACAGCAAAACTGAAATGGTAGTCACCTGCAATGCCACAGAGGAAGGAATAATCAGGTTTTCTTATATATATAAAATATATGCTGAAAGCTAGACTAGGAATGTTTCTGCCAATTCTGGGCAAAATGGCTTCTTTTTCATTGTATTATTTATAGAAAGATTTTATTTTTCTTGATTATATTCTTTCAATGATATTCTTTTGTCTTCCACAGTCACAATGCCAGTGAAAGAAGATGTACATACTCTAAAGTCAGTGTGCTAGCTTTGAGTAGTAGCCTGTGGGGATCCTTCTGCACCCTCGTTATTGCAGACTTAAGAGCACTGAGAAGCAGGAACCCTCCTGCACACATTTCCCTCAGCACCTTTACTTCCAGGATTAGCATCCACAGTGCCACAATGGTCAGAGAGAAGGTATCAATAGGACTAGACTGATGTAAAAAAAAAAAAAAATAAAATTCAGTGCACTTGCTACCACAGATAGTTTTCTTTCTCTGGACTAAAATACTTCCCATCATCTGAGAACTGGAAGATTCATACTTGGAGCATGTGCCCATACTCAGCCTCTATTTCCTGGTCAAGATGCCAACAGTCCACAAGCTGAAAGAGAAAAGCCAACATCTCCCAAAGCATCCCCCAAACTGCTGTGCTGCCAGAACATTACAGCTAATACCATTCTTCTTCTGCATGGAACCAGATGCTTACACTGATTTTATTATATACTTTAAGTAATGTGTAGGTAAACCTTATGTATCTGTATCAGGCATGACTAAACCAGGTTCTCCCAGTTTATAGCCAAAGAAACACAGAAGAAATTTAATTGCCTGCTGAAGGTTGCAGTTATCAGTAAAAGCCATGCAATCCTAGTTCTCAGTCTTATTTCTAACCCATTAGAACACAACACTATACATGCTTTTTTTCCCCTGTACTTTGTGGCCAAAAGATGTTAGTTCCAAAATGTGTGAGCTCAGAAGACAATAAAATAGTCACAGCTCACAGCAACAAAATGAACAGGCCATGTTCTTATAGTAAGCCAGCTTGAATCTTCACTCACTTAATAAATTCAAATGTGAGATATAGTAGAAATCTACTTTTACCAGGAAGGATCCTAAATACTAGCATCATATCACACTAAGAGATTTTTTTCTGTGCTATCTCTAGATGAGACACAAGTTAAAACCCAGGAATTGCTGGAAGAGAACCATAATATTTAGCCAACTATAGAAGATTAATGGAGAATGAATTCTAGCAAGCATCTAAGGCATCAGCTCACTGCTTACAAAAAGTAGGAATCAGGAATTTGATTTAAGCTTTTAGTAATATATTATTACAAGCACTAGACACAGAAACATCACTGAGTGATAAAATCATGCATAAGAAATTTTCTTAACTTTTTATCTCTTCTCCAGTTCATGGCTACACATATTCCAGGAGGCCTATGTCTTCAGGCTGACATTCACAGTAGCAAAATATATTGGTCTAATCACCAATAACACACTTTTAAACATCTATTACATACTTTTTAAGGTAATAACATTTTGAAATGTTGGTTTCTATACAGCGTTTTCTTTCTAGAGAGGGCTGATATGATCAGTTCACTTTATAGTAAAATTTAAATCTGAACCCATGTCAATTGAATCTAATATTTCTTTATGTTGTCATTTTATAGGTATACTCTGAATGGTAAATCATTTAAATTCTAATACATTTAAATAAGGTATGAAAAAAACCATCATTTGATATATTTTTGTCAAATTACCTACATTACATGATTACTCCTCCACAATCAAAATCAGATTTTAAGTATGAATGATACAAACAAGATTACATTCCAAATCTGCAACACAGATTTTAGTTGCTTGTTTAAAATGACATACCTAGCTATTCAGAAATCACTTTATAATAACCCCTTTCATTTCTAAATCTTCTTAGCCATCAGCCACTAATGAGGAAAATGCTGGCAGTGGTTTTTACAACTACACATTAGTTTTATATTTCATGACAAGCTAATTCTACAGAGTTTGAAAGACAGACAAGCATGTGTTCTTAAGATATTCTTTCTTTTGCATGAAGAAAGCACACATCTAACTGAAGAATGAAAAATAAAGAGTGCAGACATATACTTTCCGTTTCACACACATGGCAGTAACAATTTATCCCAACTTCACCTCAGGAACTGCCATGAATATGTAAATCAAGAATTAAAAGGTGGTGACAAATAACTCTCAGAAGAATTACCACAGTAAGATGGCAAAAAAAGTGCCTATTTCTGGTAGACGGTACCTTTGGTAGATCTACCTTTGATAGGTGCTGGATCAGAATGATTTTTGAGGAAAATTGAGGTCAAATAAGCTGTGATGTGTACACTGCCCCTCTCAATTGAATCTATCACAGGCATTTAAACTTAACCCTTTGACTGAGTTGTCACATGACTGCTTTACAGTGTCATTATTGTCCTTTCCTATTGCTTCTCCATTGTTTTGAACACAGCACATCATCATCTGCTGATCTAACACAGACATATTTAGGCAGACATGCACCTCCACGCCTGTGGCACCTTTCAGAAGCTGGCACAGACTTACACACCAATTTATACAGAATGCAGGTCAGATGCTGTTCATACTGGAGAAGATGCAGGCAACACAAAGGAAGCAGAAGGCCTGAGGAATTGCTTTTGTGGCCACCTCCACACATTTATCACAACACAGAACTGTGTTCAATGAATGCAAAACCATCTGGTTTCATGGGTCAATACATAAACTTTCAGATATATTATAGAATGGTGCAGGTGGATGGCTCATAATTAAGCATATTCATGGGAACAACAGACACAATTTGACCACACAATGTAAACAGGGGAAATTACATTAATGTAACACACACTCTTCTACTCACTGCTCAAAAAATGGGAACCCAGGAGAACATTATAAACATTATAAACATTCTTTGTGAGGGAAGAATTCAGGGGAATTTTTCTAAACCATTTTCCCAGAAATGGCTGGAATACATCTAGGGCATTGTAAGATGCTAAACCATTCTCTCTATCTGCTAATAAGGTACATGTATTTTTTACAGTGCCCCAATCACCTTCTGAGTGTGAACAGTATTAATGGCAAAGCCATACACTGTTGCTCTGCTGTGTGACAGATTAGCATGCTCAAACTCCTTAGATTTTACAGCTGCCTGAGTTACCCCTAAAGCCAACCAGAGAAAAGATAAACCATTGTGTAAATTAGTGAAGGTTTTCGCTGTTCAATACCTGCCCTGAAAGTAGAAGCTCAGAGACTGTTTATTATGTTGCACAAAAGAATAAATGGGCAATGCTGTTTCACAGATCAGTCAGAACAAGATGTAGCAGTGTGTTCTGGTTATCACTGTGGCCTATCACCACTGACAAATCACATCACTTCAGAGCTGTTACGTACAGCGTGGTAGCTAAATTGGGGATTGAAAACAGAACCCAGATTGAGCCTTGATGACAGGACAACATGGTCATATAAATCTATGTAGAAGAGAAAATGCCACCAATCAATGTTACTCATCTAAAAAGAGTATTTACCATCCTTTCTAATCTGACATGTGCAATGAACCTTAACCAAATGATGTACAGTGAGATCAGTTCTGACAAATAACTCTCAAATGCATAAACCTGATAAATGAATCAGATTCTCTGTAACAACTGGTAAAAGAAACTTTGAGCTTATATACATGTCAAAGGGGAATAGAATATTCTGTCTCCCTACTAAACTATGATGTGCTAACTACTATAAACATGTAAGAACTGTAAAGTTGGTAAGATCATCTGTTTAATTTGTGACAAGATTCACTTCCCAAAAGAATCTCCTTCGTATTTGCAACTCAGTCTAGATACATATCCTCATGTTAGGTCCATCCTCAGGACTTTTATAGAAGCTTCATCCAAATCCGAGCAGTTACTAGCTACTGAGTAATTTAAGATGTTTTTTCACCCACAATCTCAAGTGTCATCTTTGTCTTTGATGTCATCACTAACTAAAACATTTGATTTCAGTATCAGTTGCAACATTCAACTATACATAGTGTTTATAAATTAAAGTTTTTGAAAAGTCCCTACATTAAGAGAATACACTCTTGATTTATTGGTTGAATATATTGAGCCTTTTTCCCCTGCTGTATCTAGGAGATACTTCAAGAAATGCCACACATTGCTCCCTCTTTGGTAGATGCCTTTGAATTTTCCTTTGACAGATTAACAAGTTATTTATCACCAGTCTTCTTTGCTATGCCACTCCTCACATGTTTGCTCATAAAAAGCAAACATAAGAAACTATGCATGCTGATGAAGGGAATTTATATTGTTATACTGAAGCATGAAACACAGAAGAAATCAGCCCATCATTGTTAATGACACATTTTAGTAAGAAAATAAACTGCCAGTGGAGGAGAAAGGAGAACATCTGGGAAAAGGGGGTGTACTGGATGGTGAACTGCTTTGAAGTAATTATTTTTAAGATTTAACAGAGTCCTAAGATTCCCACAAAAATGTATATGTCTGGGAATTTGATATCTGCCTCATTACAGAAATGAATGATAAAAAATAGGGATAAACAAGAACAAGCATGGGATAAAGAAGAAAATAAGGAAATATATATGCTTTTGTGTAATGTGTATCACATATTAGTCAAGCCTGTGTTGTTTATTTCCTTTAAACCATGCTTAATTTCCATACATGATCTTGAGCCTGTTTTGTTTATTTCCTTTCTCTAGTCCTAAAGATTAAACATTTATCAGGACTACATTTCCCTCTGTTGCCTGCAGCATCCCTTGCTTTAAACTCTACACGTCACTTTGCATTTGGCTACGTCCTTTTGCTTCCTTCCCCTCCTCTAAACTTGGTCCTGTCAAATGGATTAAAGAACCTGTGCATTTCTGCCAGAACCATAACTGACATGGAAGAGCACAAAGCAACCATCAAATATTCAGGGAAGCAGAGGTGATGGGAGGTTGCTAAAGTACCTGTGAACACAAGGAAAGGAGAGGGGTCAGGACTCTGTTGAGACAGAACCAGATCGCTCTGCAGATCGCTCAGGAGCCCTGGATCACGATTTTACCACACAACTCAAGGAAAACAGAGTAAAAGTGCGCCAGATATAAGATGGTGTGACAAATTGCAGAACTGCATATGACAGCAATTAAATAAATCTGAAAACTATCTAATTCCATCACCAATGACTTGTGATTCAAAGTCCATTAAGCACTGTTTTTTTCCAATTGAACTGAACTAATGGAAAATAATTCCTATGCTGAAAAAGGTCGTACACCAAGTAATAAAAAACAAATACTGTACAGTCACTATTCGTAGGCTACTCTAATTTGAATTTATAAATTGATGACATCTGTTATAAATCATGCAGATTTCTTCCAAGCACAGAAATTTCTCATTGCCAGCTTTGCCCTGTCTTTATCCCAATTATGAAACTGAAAAATTCAGGATAATAAGTTACACAAAGTTTGTGAAGTGCTCAGAGTTTGCAAAGTTTTAATCTTTCAGCATGTTTTTTCTAATAAAACTGGGAAGAGAGTAATAAGGAAGCAAAAAAACCATAAAATCCAAACCTATAGAAAGCAATGAGCACTCACAGTATCTCAAAACCAGCAGTTTCTGGAGTTTTAGGGTCAATGAATAGCCACAGAGATGTCCTTATTTAAAAATGAAAATAAAGTTTTAAAGCAGTTTTACAAAATAGGAAATATTCAGAAAGATATAAACCATACATTTTAAGTATCAAAATTTGCATTTGCATGATAGAAAATTTAAGCTCTTATTGTAACTCATAATTGAACCGAATGAGGAGACGACAATAGAAGACCTGCTGCTTTTGAATTTGCAGAATAGTCCAGGGGTCATCTACTATAATCTTGAATTATGATTATGCTTTTTTTTTTTGACAGTAATCTACATGCAAATAAAAATGGTTTGCTGGATTTGGTATATATATGCACATAAAATCTAGAATTATTCATATAACATATAACCAACTTAAACTAAAAATTTCTTGATAACTGAGCATCTGGTTTATGTTTCTTTAAGCCTGCCAGTAGGACAACTGCATTTTGAACTGGTTCTGTAGGAACAAATAATTTTATTGACTTGTAATGAGGATTGTGATATTCAGAACTCCATTTCCAATAAGTAATTTCCAATAGGTAAAAACAGAAAGTAGCCATTAATAAGGAATTATAAATATTATTTGATGTTGCTGTACTAAATCACATCATCATAGAGTTGGAAGGGACCCACAAGAATAATCAAGTCCAAGTCCTGGCCCTGCAAACAACACCCCAAGAGTCACACCTTTGTGCCTGAGAGCACTGGCCAAATGCTTCTTGAACTCTGTCTGGCTTGGTGCTGTGACCACTTCCCTGGGGAGCCTGTTCCAGCGCCCAACTATTGATTCAGTGAAGAACTTTTTCCTGATATCCAACCTAAACCTCCCCTGGCACAACTTCACACCATTTCCTTGGGTCCTGTCGCTGGTCAGCACAGAGGAGAGATCAGTGCCTGCCCCTCCTCTTCTCCTCACAAGGAAATTGTAACTGCAATGAGGTCTCCCCTCAGTCTCCTCCAGGTGGAGGAGAGACCCCCGGTGTTCCCCTTATGGCTTCCCCTTCAGTGTCCTCCTCTGGACACTCTCTAATAGCTCAGTATCTGTCCTGCACTGTGGTGCCCAAAACTGCACACAGAACTTGAAGTCACACAGCACCAGCGCAGAGTAGATGGAAACACTCCCATGAGGTTCTCTTTGACTGGATCTTAAAGGTAAACCCACACAGACAAAAATGGAAAAAAAGTCACAAAAAGATAAAATGACAGAGACTCAAAGTCCTCAAAAGTTAGCCAGATCCAATCCATCGGCTAAAGTCTATGTGGATCAGTATTATCTACAGAGGTAAGTTTTAGTGGAAAGATCCCCGTACTGGAGAATTTGAAACCTCAGCTCAATTTCTGACTTAGGTACTTATCACTGTAAGATCACAGAAATCCCATTCAATAACTCCAATCTAAATAACTAAATCCTCTGTTTGCAAAGTACTTTGATATTTATAGAATCATAAAACAGAATCATAGAAATGTTAACTTTGGAAAGGACCTTTAGGACCACTGAGTCCAGCCATTAATCAGCGCACTGCCAAGCCCATCACTAAACATCATCCCCAAATGCCACATCTACATGTCTTCTAAATACCTCTGGGGATGGTAATTTCATCACCTCCCTGAGCAGCTTTTTCCAGGGCTTGATAATCCTTTCTCAATTTTTTTTTCCTGATACCAAATATAAACCTCCCCTGGAGCAATGTGAGGCCATTACCCCTTGTCCAGTCACTTGTTACCTGAAAGAAAGAAGGGACTGAAATCCCCTCTCCCTAAAACCTTGTTTCAGGTAAGTGTGAAGAGGGATAACATCCCCAGTGAGCCTCTTCTTCTCCAGGCTAAATGATCTCAGTTTCCTCAGCAGCTCCTCCTAAGATAGGTGCTCTAGACTGTTCAGCAGCTTCACTGGTCTTACATTGGAAGGAGATATTGTTACTTTTCCAGTATTCTCTGAAAGCGGAAAGAAAAGCAACATGAAGATCAGGGTATCTCCAGCTATTCAAATGCTGAGGGCAATTACCAGACCATACAACTGCGTGATTTTCACCCTTTGTGCCTCCAATTCTCAAATCCCTGGAGTAGGAAGGTGGAGGAGAAGGTGAGTCTGGTTTTGGAAAGTCTCGGTGGGGGCACTAAACTGGGGAGAACCTTTCCTAAACCATGGAACAGGTGAGTTAGGATGGTGTCCTGGGTGCAGCTGCCCAGGTGCTGGCAGAGGGTCTCTAGGGCAGCCTCTGGGAGGAGATGCCAGGCTCCAGCTGGCGGTAGCCAACACACTGCAGGACACAGCGCTGAGGATGGGTAACCTCACTGTTTCCATTTGTCTCTGTTTCTCACTACTCAAGTCTATTTCAAATCACAAAAAGTCATATTCATTCTTTCCAAGTTGAGTGTGTTTTGCATCTGATGGTGATTGCCAAGAGATCTACTTCTCTTTACCTAGATGCATGACCTTTCCCATCTTACTTTGTCCCTCATTCTGCTGAGGAAGGACATTGGGATAGCAACACGTCGGGAAGGCAGAGCCAGCCAAGGTCAGCCTACCACATATTAGTTTGTATTTTGAATTGAATTTTCAGTTGCATTCAGGTATAGTGAGTGTTCCCTGAGTGAAGAACACAGTATCAAGGCCTCCACAGATAGCAGCCTGGAATAGACAAGAAATTTTGCACTACAAAATTTTTTTGTGTGTTTAATTTTTGATGAATTCACACTGCATTAAGTATTGGAGCAGAAAGCAATCATTTTAAATTCTATCAGCACTAGCAGCATGTAACCACAGTAATTAAAACAATATTATTTTTTAAAATTACAAAAGACTACTCAAGACATATGAAAAGGAAGTACCCAAGAAAGAACATCTTTCTTCCGATAACTACAGCTTGTTAAGTCTGGAAAATTATTAAGACACAGACATTTTTTACTCTTGCTAAACAATTAGTTAGATATGCCACAGAGTAATGATTTTAATTAAGAATTAAATTAAACAGGAGTTTCCGTGAACGGAACTTTCAAGAAGCCTTAAAGCAAATTACTGTTAGATGACTAAGAATATTTTGACTAGAATTTTTCCTTCCCTTTGTTTAAATGAAGATTTCACTACCTCAATTCATATTTACAAGTATTCTAATACAAGACTGTTCCTAACTGGGAAAATGCCACACCACCAAAACAATAAAAAATTCATTCTTTTACTAGCTAAAGCAAAGGGTGCTCACATGACAGCTCAGAAGTATGTAAATTCACTTCAGCACTTTCACTAAACTGAACATCTAATACTACCATAAAGAATACAAGAGAACAGGGGTTGGAGGGACTAGTCCCTCATATTGCAGTCCTTGCTTATGACAGAAGAAAAAACTCAGCAGGCAACAGCAAGGAACCACTTCAGTGCTAATTTTTATAATAATGTTTAGCATGGTATAAAAGCATTCTTGATTTAACTTGCTGATCTGAAACTTCCAACACTGGCTTCTGCCAATAACAAAAAAGATAAATTCTTGGAAGTGTTACAGTTGTTCAATATGGCAAGACTATCCCTGGAGAAAATCTGCTCTCAATTATGAGCTAAAATAATAGAAGTGTTTCTGCAAGCCCAAGTGTAGTTTTCTCTCTGAATTCACGAGTGAATTCAGCCACTGAACAGCCATGACATGTGGCTATCATAGCAAAACTTCTCAATGCACTGAAGAAAGATCTGCAAGTTCAGAAGATATGTATGCTCTGCCCTTTCCAGCATGCTGCAGAACAGCAATTCCCCACAGGACCCCTAGATGGGGGATCCCACCTACAGCAAGGAGACCTGAAAATCTCCCAGACACAACTGAGGCCCATTAGTGAAAGCAAGGTGGCAAAGGCCTTAAGTTTTACCTTAGCTGGACAGGAGTGTGGATGAAATACTCCTGGTAGGTGAAAGCAGTTAACACAGACAAGTCTCAAGTTTCCCATCAAATACCAAATTGTGACCCAGGCAAAATACCACACTTCCACTAACACCAAGAGATTGGAGCATTTTAAGTTTAAACTCCTATCAATATTCAGGATGATATCTTATCATCCTTCCCATTTAGGAATGTGTTTGAGCATGCAAATGCCGTGGGAGAGATGTTCACCATAGCATTATCACGCATCCCTGTGCATACACCCAATATTATGACATGTCCTATGCTTTAGAGGCATTCCAAGAACTTCCATCCTTGCTGTCTTGCTTTCTGAGTGACAGGTGTGGTAAAAGCTGCTGGCTGACACAAACAGGAAAATAGACTTTTGGTTTTATTCATTCCTCCCCACTGCCCTTGGCAAAATGCAGCAGGAAGTGGAGACTGAAGAGAGGCTTCAGCTATTCTCAGCTGCCTACAGGAAGTGTGGGGGACCCACAGCAGACAGACATATAATTGGATAATGAGGGACCTCAAGGATGCTGGAAACCTTTGGTGATTCCTACAGCATGCAGAGATGTTTAGGGAAATTTTCAAGTTAACCAGACTCCCTGATAAGAAGCAGAAGCGCCAAATGTCTCATCAGAAAGTCTCCTCTTGGTACTAGTTGACTGTTTACCTTAGCAGATCCAGGGCATATGAAAAAGCAGCTGAATAAAGATAAAAATTGATTATTTGAATCAGGCTTTGGCTCAGAATGATATATAGTGCTTTCCTCCAGTGACACAATGCTGTAGGTGAAAGACAAAAACAGGTAGCGTTTATACATGCTGTGCAATGCCACCTTATATATTTTAAGAGGGCTTTAAAATCACAAACAGAAAGCTTAAAATCTGAACTTATTATTATGGTGATTTTCCTTTCTAGCACAGGGAAGTTTAAAGCACACATTTTTACAAGTTTATGCCAAATCACTTATCCAAATTTTCTTTAGATAAATTTGCAGTAACAAGATTAAAAACACATTGGAGAAGTTAGGTACAACCAGCAGTACAAACCCTAGGAGACCTCTGGCAGCTTTACAGGCATTAATCACAGTCCATACAAACTTATCCCCATGAATTCACATAAAATAAGGCAATAATTCCATCTGTAGTTTTCAAAGGCATGAACAAATGCTCAAGATTCAATCCTGTTGTTTATGATGTTGCTAGAATCTCTTTATAAAAGTAAAGTCTAATGCTTGTAACTATAGCCACATTATTTTTTACCATATGTTCAGCAGGTCATATTACAGTCATATGACTGCATGTTGTTGAAACAATTTTGCTCTCAGTGCAACTGAAAAGCTGTTTAAAATTCAAACAAATAAACCCATTAGATTCAAAAGAATTTGCAACTTATTTCCATTTTTAAAAACAGAAATAGTTCTACATAATGATCAGGAAAACTATCTCTTAAGTCAAGAGAGAAACATATGGACAACAAAATGAATATAGCAATACTATGGAGACAAAAGAAATATGTGCAGGACAGCTGTTCTATATACACACAAAGTATTTTATTTTTGCCTAAGGCACTGTCTGGAATATCCTGAAATAAAATTCCTAATAGTTGGTTTAAACTTTCTCCATTTATTTTAAGGAAGAGTGAAGAAGAGCATCTGAAACATTCTGAGGTCAATCTACCAAAACCACTGACTAATAGAGAGCTGCCCATGTAACACTCAGTAATCATTATAAAGATCACTGTACACACAGAAGCCATCATGAAAACGTAACAGGGACAAAAATGCCTGACAGTATCACAGACTACACTAAAAATGCTGAATTACTTTATTTAATTGCAAGAATTAAAGAATTTTATTCTTTCTCAATAAAGCAGCAGAATTACACAAGCAATGCTGGTATCCATTTCAGCTCTCCTGTGGTTCTCTTGAGTATGCCTTAGACATTACATTTAGGTTTTGATGTAGCTGCTTGTCCGCCAGGAGAGAAATTTAGCAGCTATCTGCAGACATCTCACTCCTGTGTAAATATATTTTTCTATGCATTTAGGTCTGGCAGTCCATATGGTAACACTAATGATTGCTGTTTCACTTTAAAATGCATCCACATACCCAAAATTTAGGTAAAGCCATGTCAGTACATTAATTTTTATCTTGAATTCAATTATTAAGTCATATAAAAAAGGTGCATTTAAAAATTTAGTATCATTGGCTTTCTTGAAAATGGACAAGAGTTCATAAATGGTTTTTTAGTTTAAAGAACAGTGGGTCATTACAGAACTTACAGAAAGAAAGTAGAGAAAAATCACACACTGCATGAAGATGCAAACTGCAGCAATGAGGGAGTATTATCAGGACTTAGATCAGAACAGCAAAACATTCTTTGTAGCAAAAGCACGATTTCACAAAATACAGGACTCCTGTTCTTGACTCCCATCAAGTTCATGGCTGTGATCTCCTATGAGATGTTTATTAATAAGCATGTCTGGTGAAAAAAATTGAGCTCTTTGCATGACAGCTGTTCTACAGACCTGTCCTAAGTCACTGCAGACTGCAGATCACAGCCAGTCCTTGGCAGTGCAGGCACAACTGGCCAGCAAAGCTGCAATAGCAGGAGGAGAGATTCCCAAGTGCTGGGGAGGGAGGGGCAGCTCCTCACACTGCTTTCAGCACTCACAGCAGAGAGCATCCTTGCTGTTGAGCAGAACTTAAACAGCAGCAAAGACAAGGCTGAAGTTTAAGGAATGGAAGCTGCTGGCAACATTCCGGAGGAGAAAAAAAAGATTTGTATACAGAAGAACCATGAAAAATTAAAATATAAAGGAAAGAAAAAACAACGTAATTACCACCTTTACTTAGCAATTATTCCAATCAGAGAAGTATTTGGAAAATCTGTACGCTCATTATGATGTGAATGGTCACTGCATTTCACTTTGAGCTTGTTTTTCTAGATAAAGTATTTTTACAATAATGTTGTGGAAATGGAAAATGTAACTCACATAATGCAATATCTGAGGTGGAAGAAGAGCCAAAGTCCTTTGTATAAATCAAACCTTCATGGCTTGAGGCACAGGGCAAAGTGGAGCTGGTAATTTTTAAGCTTTCCTTTCCTTTTGCAAACTGACTCTAAAAAGTACCTGCTTCACTTGCATCCAAAACAAAAACAACTTCATTAGATGGCAAATGGCTCACCTTGTGACCACAGGCTAACATTCCAATCTTGTATTGTAGTAAAACATTGCCCACAGTAAAACACACTCTGTCATTTTTGGTCGTGCAGCCTGATACCCAATGTACACATCCGGGGGCAGAACTGGCCACCTGAGTGCAAACGAAATAAATCTATCCTTTCAACAAAAGACAAATTACAATGTTACAAAGCCAACCCAAGCATATTGCCCAGGGTATCTGCAAGGTGCTTGCAGACTGTTCACTTACTAGCTGTAAAGTAAGAAGATGGAGGCCTGAAGGTTCTTGTCCTACACTGATACAGCAGACCTGAGGCAATCAAATCTTTTAAAAAAGCAGTACATTTTAAAGATTTTTGAATAAATTTCTTTTTTTTTTTGTTATTAATTATTTGACAATTACATAGATCTCACAAAATGAAGAGTTTCTATGATTTTTGTGGTACATTTTGGATGTTTTGAAAAACCCTAAAATTACACAAAGAAGGGTTTATGCCTTAAAACATGGGTAGGGATAGCCTGTGATACAGAACAGCATTATATCTGAGCAACGCTTTCATTCAAAATAATGCATGAGCTTTGATATGTGGTGACCTAAGGCTTGAGCACACAGTTCTGGTTTATTCATTAATTTCAATGTTTCCAGGAGTAATACAGTTTGGCTATGCTATTTATTATGCATCATTGGTTTCTTCTTTCAATAGAACTATGAAAGCATTTCCTATCTAATGAATGTATTTACTACAGTGCCCATCTTCAGGAATAACGAGAAGCCTGCACAGACCTACCTTCCTCTTGTTGAAGAAATAATGTTGGCAGGTGATTTAGTCTGTAAACACAATTGGGAGACATCTCTACCTGGGAAAAAATTTTCTCCAATCCTCACAAGCTTTGCTGATTTGCCTTCTTTGACAAGTTTGTGACTCCTAGCAAATGGATTCATAGTAGATCTGTTGATAATGATATTTCTGCCTTGCAAATGCTCCAATGTCATGTTTTGGTAACTCTGTCAAGAAACCAACCGCAACCCAAGGATTTGGAATGCATGCAGCATGGGCCTCAAAAATCCATCTGGCAACTAGGCTTGCGATTGTCAAGCAATGAGCCTGTCCTACCAGACTGAAGACAAATTTAGTCTTACAATCTGTCATGACATTTTCCTGGAATAATTCAGTTTCTGTGAACAAGACAGTTTTCCTTGATCATTTTCCTGCAAGGTAGAAGGCTGGCAAAGTGGAGACCATTTGTTCAGCTCTTAATATTCACCCTAAGATGAACTATCAGATCCATATGTATCCACTGGGCAAAAGATTTAATCTACATGAATCATATGGCTTCCACATGTGATAAAAAACAGGACATTAACTTTACAGATCACCCTACTGGAAAATGTAACAGCAATGGAAAAAGAATGCTGAAGCCTAAGATTTAATGATGGATGTCCAGGTTCTCCAGGGAGTCTAAGATCCTAAGTGGAGTATCGAAAGGACATTATCACTGCTTGCAGCTAATGCCATAAAGCTACAATAATTGAATGCAGTATTCATTCCCTATGCACAATCTTTGCTTTGCATGCATTTATCAGGGAGAGACAATTCCTGGAATACACTGATTTCTTTCTAGAAGGCATGGAAATAGGAGCATATTCTCTCTTTTTAGTCCATTGTAGAGCTTCCCCCAGCAGTCCACTGCCTAGCTAATGATACTTAGAAATACAGGGTGAAAATTGCTAAAAAGCCTCATGGCTTTATTTTCAGTGAAGGTACTATTATGAAATAATATCATTATGAAATAAGGTGAATCAGGGGCCTAACTAAAGGTCTGTAAGAAGACACAGCAAAAGCTATGGCAAAAGCTTCTCCTTTATTTGCATTTTAGATTAGTTAAGCAAGCAGTAGTTTCAGGTTCATTTAAAAGACAGGGATACTGTAACCCCTAGTCCCAGGCCAGTATTTTTCATCAGGCAACATGTAGAGTCTCAGGCAGAGAGCAGCTCTGCATGTATATTACATCTTGCTTTGCTTTTGCAAGAAGAATTCTGCTAAAATATCTTGACTCTGTGGTTTAGTCACTAAAAGGGTATAATTAGAATTAAAGGTCAAGTGTGCCTGCTTCAAGGCACTGCAAGTGCACAGACATGCTGGTTGTAAGCTGGGAGCATGACTGACATCTTCTAGCTGTTCACAGAGAAACAGCACGGTGTTGCTAAACCCCACAATTTGCAGATGAGAGCTGCAGCAGCTGCTGATGCATCTGGCAAGACTGGGAGCTGGTGGTGATGGAATGGCTCCTGTTGTGACAAGAGTGAGACTTGGCAAGTGACAGAAAGACAGCTCCTAAGGTGAGCAGCTCCCAGTGTAATGTGAGCACCAGACCTACAGTGACCACTGTCGTTACTTGCTGCCAGATCTGAACTCTCCACATTACCAGAGCTGCAAAGACCTACAGAATTTGGGAGACCCTTTTCCAAAATGATGCCATTATTTCTGTATTAGCATGATTATGAACAATATTTTTTTCATCAGCAAGTGTGCTCTCAGCACGTTATCTGAACTGCTTCCAAGGCTTAGGAGGTGAAACTAGCAGCAAAGATGTTTTATTCGGCCTCTTCCTCTCTGTAAAATGCTCCCTGGTAGACAGGTAAAATTGAAGTAGTACAGGAAAACAAACTGCAGAATCAGAGCTTTCTTATACCCTAGAGGAAAGCTTCCTACTTAATTTAATACAACACTTGTTCTTATCTTTGATTGCAAATTACATGTTTAGAACTCTTTTTCCTGTTAGTGCTTGTGGATTTGATGAAGAAATGTGTTTGGATTTATCCTACCTGTGTTCTCCTTTTCTGCCTCTGAACATTTTTTTAATCTTGGAGTATTTGTTTGCATGACCACATAGCTCAGGTTCTCTTTCAAGTAGTAACTGTTAGTAACACTGAAACACAATGCAGTGCTTTCCTTATGCCATAATTAAACAAATTCAGCTCTCAGAGAACAATACAGAAGAGACTGACTGAAGTAGAGAGAATGTATTTTGTATTCTTAATTGCAACTTGAAAGAAAGGAGAGGGATAAAGGATATAAGATAAAACCAAAAACAGATGAACATATTATTGAAGGAAAAAAGCTCATAAGCAAGAACCACTGTTTCTAACTTTTTCATTATTTTCTCACATACTGTATTTGACAGAATCACTGCTCTCCTTTCTGACTTAATCCACTCTCCTCCAGATACTGACAGCAATGCCACTGTCAAACTTGACACCTGTTTTTCATGTCCAAACATTGATTTTCCATCTTAAAGCCAACGTATTTCATAAGATTAAATTGTTATCATTATCAGCAAAATATTGATTAGACTGAAATCCCTACCTGAAAATTTATAGCCTTAATTTCCAGTAGTAGCCTGCATTTCATCTGTTATCGTCAGGCAGATGAAGATGTAAAGGAGTTGCTAACATGTCTCAACCAAAATGTGAGCTAGTTTCTCATCTATTTATTAAAGTTTAATAAAAACAATGAATAAGTAATTACTTCTACATAATAGAAGAGGAAAAAATACCCCCCAAAAACGAATAAGCACCTGTTTAAGGCCAGACAACAGAAACTCATTATTTTAAGCCACAGACCTTACAGTTAATTAATAACATAGGCAGAAGTCCACAAAGAAAAAGCACATTTCTTCTAGTTGCAGAGAAGAAAGAGGTTAAAGCACTCCAAAAATACCCACCCTCTAAGCCCCTGTACACTCAGCCTATTATCAAAGCCAGTTCTCTCTGTCTCCATTGTACTATCAAAACATGACTTCAGTCTCTTGGTTTCTGAAGCCAGTTATCCTAGATTAATGACACCATCTCTGGCATCCACATTTCTCATATTGCATATGAAATAGCAGAATATCCTTCTGCCATTTGTGCTTTAATCTGATATATGCTTTTTTCAGTTTTTCATGCATTGTTTTACTATTTTTACCCTCCTCATCATTGGCAGATACTAATTTTCTCTACATATCTCCAGACTCAAGATCCTTCCAATTCCCTCCTCGTTCATTAAGCTTGCACTAATTATTTTCTTTGTCTCCACTGCTCACCCTTGGCCTTTCACTGTTCTCTCTGTGAATCCATGTTTTTTCTCCACTGCCTTTTTTGTGACCATTTTCATATTCTGCCCTTCAACACTTTTTCCTGTTGTTCTTCAGAGCCATGACAACGTTAGTTAGCTATTGTGGAAACAACTCACAGCACTCTCCTGTAAAAGGGTCTGCAACAAGCATTGTGCTTTCATTTCAGCAGGTGCCTTATTTCACATAGGCAAGTTGAAACTTGGACTTATAACCTTACGACCATTGAAGAAGAGGGTTGGAAGCAGCTTTTAAAAACGCAGAGCAATTTGTCAAAGCAGTCTATGAATAAGAGCTCTTCTGAGCATTAGAAACACATAAGGACACTTTTCAACAGACAGTGCACCTCTGAGATGAGCAAGACTGATGGGAGATCAAGGGTACCTTTTCTTCTTACTAGCCCTTAAAAATAACATTTTTCTCCTTTACTTATGAATCATCACCACCTGTACATAGAAAAAAAAAACAAATGATGCATTTTCACAGTGAACAAAAAGTAATTTGCGTTTCTAGAAATCATACAGCTCTGACTTAATTGATTCAAAATGCATTTAAGAAACCAAATTAAGGATCTGGGCATCCCAGACAGCACTACAGGCTGAGCTACAGACTGAAGGAAGAGTGGGTGGAAAGTGTTTCTGTGGAAAAGGACCTGTGCTGGCTGACAGCAGCTGAACATGAGCCAGCATGTGCCCAGGGGCCAAGAAGGCCAATGGCACTCTGGCCTCTATCAGAAATAGTGTGGCCAGCAGGACCAGGGCAGTGATTGTCCCGCTGTACTTGGCACTGGTGAGGCCACACTTTGAGCGCTGTGCTAAGTCTTGGCCCCTGACTAGCTGGAAGATGTCCAGAGAAGGGCAAGGGAGCTCTGGAAGGGTCTGAAGCATCAGGCTTATGAGGAGAAGCTAAGGGAGCTGGGTTTCTTTAGCCTGGACAAAAGAAGGCTTGGGGGGGGGGGGTCTAATTGCTCTCTACAACTTCTTGAAAGGAGGCTGGAGCTGGGTGGATGTTGTCCTCTTCTCAAAGGTAAAAAGTGATTGGACAGGAGGAAATAGTTTCAAGTTGCTCTAAGAGAGGTTAAGACCAGATATTAGGAAAAAAATTCTTCATGGAAAATGTCGTCAAGCACTGGAAAAGGCTGCTCAGGAAAGGGATGGAGTTACCATTCCTGGAGGTATTTAGAAGACATGAAGATGTGACACCTGGGGATATGGTTTAGTGGTGGATTTGGCACTGCTGCATTAATGGACTCAAAGATCTTAAAGGTCTTTTACAACCTTAGCAATTCTATGAATTGGTATGACCCCAGGAGCCTCACTCGCTGTCTCCTCTCTTCCTCTATTCCTTCTTACTAACTCAAAAGAACTACTTTTACAATGAAAATTTCAACCTAAAGTAAACCCGTGGGATTTATTTCACAAACTTGTGTTGTTTTTAGCTGTACTGATAATGACACAGCTAGGAATGGAAATCCTGTACAGTGAAACTAGACAGCTCATGTTGTAAATAAAATAACTCACTCTTCATTCATTAACCACATACTATGAGTGACAAATGCAAGAGAGACAAAATGACTTTAAGAAAAAAATCTAAATCCTGGCTATTCATGTATGTCCAGCTCTATAATACCTGGAAGCACCTTTATACAGACTGAAAAATTCCTGGAAATCAAGAGGTGATAGATGAGATTTACATGCTGAAACAGCAAACAAAACAAAACAAAACAAAAACAACAAAAAAAACCAAAACAAAAAACCCCATAAAAAACAAAACAAAACAAAAATAAACCAACCAAAAAAATCAGGAACTACATAGGTTTCTAGGGGAAAAAATTTATATACATTTTTCAAATTATATGCAAGTCATTTACACTGCTGATGCTAACACATTTCAGGGAGAGAAAAATGTACCGTGTTCATTCTGACTGACAGAGTTGTGTCTAAAACCAGAGAGACAGGTCACTACTCCTTCAATTTACAGTGCATAATAAAAATTTTGCAAACTGTGAAAACATTATGCTCGGGTTTATTCTGCTCTTCTGGTAACACTCTGGTTGGTCAGAGTGACATTTTACTTTTGAATAATGCAGAGAATCAATAGCCTAACACAGAAAGGATGCATGGGAAAGGATGATGAGGGGAACTCATAGAAAAACTTCTACTTTGTGCATATTAAGTCCCAAGAGACCACAGATTAATACAGATACATATGTAACAAGGTGCAATCTGCTGTAAATTTCTCTGTACAGAGACTGGAAGGCTTTTTGTTTATAACCTACAAAATTCTCGTAGGCTGTTAAACCTTGGAAAGCAGATGTTATCTTCTATAAAGCAAAGATGATAATGGTTAAAGAGTTATCCAAGTTTAGAGAACCATCCTCTGTACATTCAACCCCTGGAGATGAGAAGGAAACATATGACAAAGTTGGTCAAATCATTAAGTACAGATGCCTGCAAAGACAGAAAGCAGTAGAGTGCAGCAGAACTGTGCAACTGCCATACAACCTATGGGAAACAGAATACCAAAGAGAAAAGAGGTTTGGTATGGAACAAAATAGGGAAAGCATCCAGAATGGACATCAAGACAACTCAGTATGCAATGCTCCTTTTGTACAAGTATCCACTACAGAAATCAACTTAGGACCTACTGTTTGTCAGAAATGCCCATGTGAGGAGTCCAGATCTCAGCCCAAGGTAGGGCAGGAACAGGCACACTGAAGGGTAGTTGGATCTAGGCTGGGTATTTTCACACCTAGGCCTTTTGGTCACCCTGTTTACTTGAAAACTGACTATGTGGAAAACTTGCATACAAGATCTTAAAAAAAGCAAAAAAAGGCTGTATGCTTTTTTCCCAAGGCTATTTCTAACACCCTAAAGGAAGACACATGAAGAATTAAAGGCCTCTAGAACAACTAACTATACTACGTGCAAGAAACAGAACTCCTCCTCACCCCTGCCAAATTAGCAAGAGACAAAAAAAGACTTGCTAAAAACACATCACACAGTAAATTAAAAACATTTTATTTCTTTGACAAGGCAACAGGCCTCAAGTTTGGAAGCAGAGTAGTGGACACATATGTTTTGTCTTTATTAAGGCCCCTAACACAACTTTAAGTTTTCTTTAACTCAAAGAAGCTAAGTAAGATAAGCCTAAATCAAGATGTTACATTGTGGACTCAAAGAAAAATCCCATTGGAAAGCTGCATGAAAATGTAGTGATCTGGTACCCTGCCAAAGTGTAGCTGAAAGGCATCTGTCTGGGATCTGTAGCTATTTAAGATTATCACTAGTGGTGTGTGCAACAGCAAAGCTGAGAAGACCTTGGCCAAAAATTCTGGGGAAAAAAGGGAGGAATAATCCCACTCTACCACCAACCATCCTGACACTATTCCTTAATTAAAAATGTGAGATGCTGCCATGAGGCAAGAACAAAGAATTGCACAAACTTTTTTTAATAATTTTTATTTAGCAGTATCATATGTGTTGGGACTATGTAGGACTCAACTAGAATGCCATATTCAGGTAGCGGATAATCTTTTCTTTGTGTCTATAGCTGAAAAATTAGATTTGCATTGCAGCACAGAAGACAGAGCTTAGGGATTAGAAAAACTTGTAACTGCATGAACTGCTGCAATGGGTGGGATTAAGAAATTACAAAATATAATTTCCTCAGAAACTTTCAGAAAGGTGCTCAAAAAGATGTCACAAAGAACAGAAATATAGCTGACATGCCTTAGAATACATTTTCAGACACAGAAGGAAGAGAAGGCCTCTTTAAAATCTTTCCATTCTAGGACCCTATGAAAAGCAAACCATGGGGACACAGAAATGGAAAATTATACTAAACTATTTATTTAGGGTTTGGTTTGGCTTTTGTTTTGGTCACAGATTTTACTAAGAAATATTCAAATATTACTGCACCATTATTCAGAAACATAGTTCTCAATTACTAATGTGGTTTGCTTTGGGCAAGCCTCTAGGAAACTCAATTTGACACTGTTTGCTTGAATAAAATTTCTTAGTAAAGAACACAAGAAATTAAAAAAGAGAACAGAGAGAGCTCCTTTCCAGGCAGAAGTTTGCCACTAACTGTCCCCTCCCATGCTTGCCTTTTGAAATCCAGTGCTACATATGGACTAAATAACTAAAACTTCCAGAAACCTAGACACAGGAAAATTTAGCTTCCCCACTGGCAATACCTGACATCAGCATTAGAAAGAAAATGTTTCTGATTCCTTTGAGACAGCAGTATGTGATGAATAGAGAAAACTGAGAGCTCCAGGCTAACAGGTGGAATGCAGCAATCTCTTCTATATTTTGCGACTGTAGCTTCGGAATTCTATCCAGAAATCAAGATTTAATTTTGGCATTAAAAAGACCTCACAAAAAAAACCCTAAACCATCTTGCATTTGATTGCAATCACAGTGATGACAATAGCCTGTGTACTATGCATTGTTTTTTAATCTGCCAGTAATTTAAAACAATAGCTTCAGGAAACTTAAAATCCAACTCTGATGTCAAGAAATCCTGAATTCTAAAACCTGTGTACACATCAACATTTTTAACTTCTTGTTAATTGGCTAATCTCTCCTCTTCCCAAGGCAGCAGCTGGTGGCCACTCTGATGTTAAGATGTGGGATATAAGCCCCCTCTCTGGGGGCTTGCCTGCGAGTGCAGGAGACTGCACACAGAAATGCTTGAACTTGAGTGTTCATTTACAAATTAATACTTCTCTCGGCTAACAGTAGCAGTTCACCTAGATAGTAAATGGCATCCTAGCTTCATCCAGTTATATCTTCTTCCTCTCCTAATGAAGCTTAAATGTAATGATGTCATGCCAATAGAAGTTTCATTTCTTTTGATAAGTAGGCCAAAGTAGCAGATGTCTCATTTAGCCTGGAGGAAAGCACATTTAATGGTGCGTGACAAATAAAAAGAAATAAAAAACCAAACAACATTTTTTCAATACTGCCTACTTTAAAAATGTTGCTTTGCTGAATTATTTAACTTGGACATCCCTACTTACATTTCATTAGAATAACAGTAATATTGTCTCATTCAAGACTGGGTATTAAAAATCACCACAGTGACCTGTCATACACTTAATAGTTAGCTCT
Source organism: Ammospiza caudacuta (assembly GCF_027887145.1). Lineage (NCBI taxonomy): Eukaryota > Metazoa > Chordata > Aves > Passeriformes > Passerellidae > Ammospiza > Ammospiza caudacuta. Next base: position 104,023,466 of record NC_080593.1, read on the forward strand.
TGATTTTATTAAAGTCTTGACCCACTACTCATCTCCTGCATAGCCATCTACCAAAAAGTGGATGATAATGGAGTTAAACACAAAGAATCAATTGTATCATTCCTTTCAAGCTCTCCACACGTGTGTGCTGCCAAATCCAGTCGGCTCACTTGACTGGTTTAAAATGCAATGCTGGTTTCCCAGAGAAGATAATGGACTAGTGTATAAACAGAATTTTTTCAGAAAACCAACAAGGCAGCCCAAGAGATAGAAGTCTTTAAGGGGGGAAAAATAATTTTTTGAAAGGGAAAAGATACTTTAGATCCTATATTAATGTAGTTTCCAAGAGCAGTCTATTAAAAAACCCATAGAACACTTTTAATATGTTAAAAATAATAATGTTATAACACTAAATGATCAACAAAGCAGACAATATTCTACCAGTAGGGTCTAATCTAGCACAAATTATAATTACCATATCTTACCAAAGGGTTCAAATTATATAATTAATCAAATCTCTACACATCTCTGGTAAATCTCTAGCCTTTTATTATGGATAGTCCATTAAAATATTTAGCAGTATACAGAATACAATTTAAAAAATACTTCTTCCATATTAATGTTTTTGGAATAAAAAACCCTTAGTGTGGGGGGTGGGATTTTGATTTTTTAAAAAATTCTCTTCACTATTTATGCAGGACTCTTGCACAAAGAGTAATGTCAGACAAATACAAGGGAATAGGACAAATAGCACAGACCTGAAAGGGACAACACTTCACACTAAAACCTGTTCTCCACAGTCTGTGTGTAGGCTATGTTCCTCCACTTCCCTTTTCACATTTAAAACATTTAAACACTTCAACATTCAAAAGTTAAAAAAAATCTAAGTGCATTTCTCCCACTTTTCACCAAAAGTCCAAGACACAGAAACAAAATTTGTCTTTCACTGCTCCACTGCATGTTTGTACATTTCACAGAAATTCATACTCCAGAAGTTTCTTTGGAGAGCAGGGTGGAAAAGGTGAGGTCTTATTTTAGGATGCTTCAGAAGAAGCTTTAAGAAATTGGTTGACTTTCTCTTTACTGTCAAGAATGAAGTAAGGAAAATGGTAGCAGAATTTGTGAATAACCCCATGTTGTTTTCCCCATTACTTGCAGTGAATGCTGTATAGGGCATACTTGCAAAGCAGTGATTAGGGTCACTGTAGAAAGAACTGTACACATTGTACTCGTGATTACACACACAGTTTATGCCCTTTCATACTGTGATTTAGTCCGCAGTGGATGCTCTAAATAACATGGTAATTGCAGATTTATTGAAAGGAGACAATTTCAGCAGTTCAGTGAGCTTATCAGAATGAGTTTTGCAGATGAAACTGCACAACAGTTTTAGAAATGAAATGTGAAGGACAGAGAGGAGCAAAGTCTTTTTCTTCAAGGCTCACGCTGGTTACCAGAGCATGCAAGTGGATATTGGTAATTGACAATTTTTCTCTGGATTTATAGCAACATATTACTGGGATGCAACATAAATGCTGAGCAGTCACGGGGAATAGTGCATATTTACCGCAGTAGAAGGTTTTTTTGACAAGATCTACAGACTTACCAGACTCACACTCCTCATACATAAAGAGAATTCCTCACTGAGAACCCACAAGCAAGGAACAGGTTCTCTTATGTCAAGCTCTCGCCTTCATTATTGCCTAATTTGATACCAACGTTCCACATTTCACTTAGCAGTAAACAACTGAGGCATAATGTACCCATAAGAGGCAATTATCCTCACAGTGCTAATTGCTAGGTAATATTTCTGCACTTTAAGAGTAATAGAATACAAATGCTTGCCTTCTGCAGAAGCAATATGAGGATGGAAAAGCTACTGCACTAACTTATCAAGATTTCACCCACACATGCAAAATCTGAAGACATAAATGCACGAACAACAAATTTATCCATACTGTTTACTTGAGTATGACTCAATAAAATGCTTCTGAGCACAGTTTAGTTGCCTGCTACCTGAAATGTTCTAGCATATCTGATCTGTAGACAGATTTCAGACAAAATGGGCTCTTAGGAGATTGTCTGTCCTTCTGGACTGGCAGAGAGACCAGGAGGGACACTACAAGGAATCTCCAAAGATACTCACGAGTTGCTTGTGTTTTGAGACCTGAACGGAGCCTTACCACTTCAAGGGAAGCAAACTTAACATGATTAGTTAGTACCTTTTAAATGAAGTTTAGTCATAGAGAGAGCCCAGACTGTCACAACTGAGCATAAAAAGAAGCAAGGAAAAAGACAAAGATTGTTTTATTTTTGACTGCTATTTCTCTTACAAACCAATATATTGTCTTTTCTTCTGTAATATTAAGTGTATAATGGGAAAAAAGAAAAGAAAAAGGAAATTATTATACCAAGATACCAAGTGCACACCCAGTCTAACACAGTAGTAATATTAGCCTTACTTACGCTACCACATCTGTGGTCTATCATGACTCAGTGGAACTGAAAAGAGTAAAACATAAATAAAGGAAGACCATCAGGGAAGCAACTCAGATGAAGCAACATGAGAAGCCATGTTTATTCCTTGGTTTATGGCTTCTTCCCACATCCACTACCACTGTATCTCTTTTTTCCATTCACGACAAATGTAAACTAACAGAACTAACTACACAATGATGGAAAAGAAATCTGTTAAGTGCTAGATCTATTTCAGCAAAGTGGAATATTATATGTCTGTAACTAGAAAAAATTTCAAGGTGTGAAATGAATTCACATGAACAGAGACACAGACTAAAAGTCAGCTTTGTGTTTCAAAAGTGGCAGTGAATTAAGACAAGTGAAAGTCCTAGAAGTACATGATTATGCAGCTCTTTCTCATTCTTCTGTGCAATTTTACCCTACTAAGATCAATATTAAGCTTCACAAGCAAAGAATTTTTTTTCCAATCACAATGTGAGTTCCACACTAGTGGAAGAAATGCTTTAGGGAACACACATGTTACTGTTTTCAAGTTATTAATGTGCTTACCTGCTTGGAAAGTAGTGCTTAAAAAATGATTAACAAAACATGCTTTGCTGCTGTAGCTGTGGGATTTTTTTCTTCACCATCCCTTCAGCCATTTCCAACAAGAGTTAAAAAGAACCAATCACCTTTTAATTATGCTTTTTGGATGCTGATGTTGGCATAACACAAGGCCACAGGACAAAAGTCTATTCTCAACTTCCCCTGCTGGGGCTTAGAAATGCTGCTTTAGTTGAACTTGCTGGACTCAGAGCTGCTCCTCCCTTGGCCCCACGCGCCTGGGTAACACCAGCAGAGTCACGCTCTGTAAACTGCATCTGAAAGCATCACTTGCTTTCAGAGCCACGGATCTTCGTGGAGGTAAAACAAATGTCCAAGTTTTTCAAGCCTTTGTGCAACAGAAAGCCATGGATAGGTGCATTAGCAGTCTTGGAGAGCTGACCAATCAAAGAAGGTTTCTCTTCCCTGTCTTATGGGAAACACCCATTTCCAAAGACAGGAATTAAGCTATGAAAAGAGCTAGAAACTATTTCTGTTACTATTACTCCATGGAAAAGACAGTCTTCTGCCTTGAAAAAGAAAATAATGTGCTTTGTTAAGTATTTTGTAAAAGGATAGTTTAAAAATATTTGTTTCATAACATGTTCATAGTTCTGTATGAAGATTTTTTTTCCCTGTAAGATCTGTTCTAAAAACTAAATATGAAAAGAGGACATGGGGTTTTTTCCTAAAAAAATTTATTTTAAGCTAAATAATGGAACATGCCACCACCTTTCTTCCTCACCCATTAACTTTTCATTAGTGTGTCATCAGCTGTTTACTGACTTTTTTAACATCTATTCTGCATTGTACAGGAGCTCACTGTCAACCTCCTACTGCACACATCTGATAGTCTGCAATTTCCATGCTATGTAGGAGGACGATCTGATATTGGTAGTTAACATGGCAGCAATATTAGCACCTTGCTAAATTGGCAAAGGCTTCTTATGTAGTGTTCCTCTGCTAATTCACCACACATTCCAACCAGGAAATAACAGTCTGAAAACTGTACATTTTATAGCTCATCTCCATACTAAAATACTTGATGATCCTCTGAGGGGGCCCTGTCAGGGCATATGCCATCTAAAAACTTTGTAATCTGCATAACCAGGCATGGATGGTAGGTAATTTTGCAAAAATATTCCAGAACAGAGCTGAAATTCTGTCTTTTCCAAACATTATCAAGATATTTGACAGCATTAAAAATTAAAATGCTTTATTTTCTTATAAAATTTGCATCATACTTGAGTTAGTATTAAAGAGGTTCATCCAAATAAGGATTTTAGTTTGTTAATATGCCCCAGAGTCACAGCATGTTCCTATTACTTCAGAAGCCATAAAAATGAAAATATTTTTGGGCATTATCTGACTTTGCTCCTCAAAATAGATACTGTAGTTTGTGTGCAGGTCATAATGACTAGAGAACTGAGTTTTATTTTATTTCCTACATTTCTTGATTTCTTAACCAAATACCTTCAGACAGGAGGCAAATCTGATTATGCAATGAAAGATGTACTGAACAGACACACAGTTAAATAATAGACATCTGGTTTTAAGTTTCAGCACCAAGTATGGCAATCCTAAAGTCTCTCCTCAGACCTCCAGAGCAGAAGCAGTAATCCCAAAATACCATTTAGAGCCAACTTCTCAGGAGGTGCAACATTTGCCAAAGCTCTTTTTCAACCAAAGCCATTTTTGAGAATAGAAAATTTGTGAACATGGCTCTTCCTTAGGACAATAAGCTTTTAAAGCTTTAAATATCGCTGGAGACTTGTTCATTCTTTGCAGGCCTCATGAGTAGGATTTCACAGCTCACATGAAACCACATAAACCCCTAAATTTTGTTCCACTACTTTCTACCAGGTTTAACATAACTATAATTTGGGTTAGATGGGCCATATTCAAGTGTCCACAGACATACCATTCCACCAAACCACCTCACCCTAGGGTGTGGAAACTACTCTGGGTTGGATGATCTTCTCACCACAGCTGTCTGAAATAGCAAGAAGCACACCCAGGAGTAACTGAAAAAGACTGGAACAGTTATACTTGTGATCATCAAGAACAAAAAGTCCTCATGATAAACAGAGAACTGGCAAGACTCAAGTCTTAACTAGTTCAGATAAAACACTTTATAGCCTTTTGCAAAATTTGCTCTACATCATCTGAAAATTTAGGGAGTAAAAGATTTCACTCAGACTATATCTGTCTCATATACAAGGCTGGACCAAGAGGATCTCTTAAGACACTTAGGTTAAATATTGCACCAGGTCAAGAAAATTGCACAGGATCAAGAATTTATCTGATTTTGTCTTAGTATTTGGTCAACTTATACCTTATTCCTCAAAAAAACCAGTCTGAGGCCAGAACTCCAATTAAACCAGTACAGTATTATGGGTATATAATAAGCTATAGGACCAGTCAAGTTACCATGGCTGTGAACAACTAAAATGATTCAATGAACTATCAGAGTAGTGATAAGACAGCTGAGAGAAAAAAGCTTTCTAGGTAATATAAAATATTTGTACAAATTAAGCCACTGCAAAGTTGAAATGGAAGGTGCAATATGGATGTAACAGAGAAAAGACAGTCTGTGGAGAAGGCTCAGAAGGACATGCCAATTCCTCCTGAGGGGTCCAATGAACAGTGGGGTTCAGCTTCCTAACAATGGACTTTGTGATGGCATGTCTTCATAATTATGATTGCTGTTGCTGGAAAAACAGTAGCTAAGAAATAAACAACCCATGCCAGTAAATGCAAAATTAAGTATTTAGTATTGTGGGTTTCACCTGGAATTTCTTCCTAGTCTGCATGTTACATAACATTGTCTACTTCCTTCAATGTATATAAAATAGCTACTCATTTTATGTCATATAGCTAAAAGTAATATTAGGTATAGTAGTATTAGGTAATATTTAGCTACTACTTTTATAACCCATGTAATTACTGCTTAGGGATAACACTACCTTTTTAGAAACTTGTTTTCTTCCTCAGCCTTTGCACTGAGTTCTTAGTAACTCTGATATGTATGGGATTTTTTTTTTTTTGAAGGGCAGAGAGGGAAAAAAATCCCAAACAAATAAAGGTAGGTAAAGAAATAATCATACACAATTTTTTCTACCTGAATTTCTGAAGTTGTGTACAACCTCAAGAGGGTTCTGCTCATAAAACAATCTGAACCCTTTCAGCAAGGCTTGATGTTTGGTGAAAAACTGGAGTGGAATGGAATACTGTGTCCCTAATTAGAAGAATTTTTTTAAACTGTAAATTCTGTCTAGAAAAAAGAAATTAACATGGGAAGACACTGGTGCACACTAGCATAAAAAAAGCTTTACCTGTGCCCATTACTCAGGAAAATATGTATTTTAGAAACAGCTGGATATAGAAGTTTGTAGGATGACTGTATTCCAAGAACTTGAACCTTCAAAAGTAATTGTTTATTGCCTAAGGGCATTGTGCAAGGATTGAGCACTTTCAGGATTGATTCTTTCTCACACAGAAACTTAACTCATCAGGTAAACTCTACAAAGCAAAATCAACACAGAAGTACATTTTCCAAATTCTCACCTGTTTTTCAGCATCTTTTTCCTTGAGTGAATTCTTTATGATTTATTTCTTCCTTTCTTAAAATCATTCACAGTTATCTGACATTCCTTACTAATACCTAGGAGCAAGACATAGATTATACTTGATCTTTGAAAACTCTTCTTACTGTTAGTCTTTTTACTGTCACTAAAACAAAACTTGTTTGAAACCTTAAATAAATAAAGCACATCAGCAATAATGGCACTACCTTATTCTATACCCAACATAACCTCTGGTTATTGTATGGACCAAAAATTACATGGAGAACCAAAATCTTCAATGTTGTATCTAGATGTTTCTTGCTTATAAATCAAACTTTACCATATGGCACATTTTTTTGTTTGTGTGGGGAACAATCAGTATCAATTATGAGCAGCGGTTATGGCATGGAATGTTTATGTGAAATTTAGGAAACTCTTACAACCTGAAGAATTTTTTTTATGTTGAACTATTTTATGTAGAATATATTTACTACTACAAACATTTTAGAGTAAATAGGGTAAACACTGCTCAACATTTTTATCACCTTTACAGCAAATGTCTGATCAGATCACAGTGTCTCAAAACCAAGGCCATCTGATGAAAAGCCCTGGTCTACTGCTTCATGTTCCTGTGGGCACTGTTGGAATTCCCATAGCTGGGAGAGAGTTGTCAGGAGTCCCATCTGAGCTCTGAGACCTCCTACACTTCTCCTGAGGTGTTATGGTGAGAGTGCAATACAGGACTGTGATGTGGCTTTTCCAAAACTCACAGCATTTTTTTACCTGCAGACATAGTAACAAGGCAAAGAGGAGTTTTAGCCCTGCTCACACCCAGAGGCATTCTTCTCTTAGCAACACTTAGCAGACCTAATTCAGCTTAACAGAAATCTCATCTATCCCCTCTACTCCTAGAAAATTACATTTACTCTCTCACCCATTAGTCTTGAGTCAGCAAATGCCCTTAACCCCCATTGTTCTGAACTGAGATTTCACAGACTAAACAGTCAGAGGAGTCTTGCATTGTACAAAAAAGCTGCAAATGTGGAGATGCATGAGGATGGCTTCCTTTTCATGCAGAATTTAGCACAGGTCTGAACCATCTGCTGCTACAAAATATATCCAAAGTAACTGAGTAAAAACCATGTGGATTTACAACATTTTTAAGTCCCAAAGCATCACTATCCAAGTCAGTCTAGATGACACAGTTTTAGCATAAACCCTTCTAAAAATCACCAGGATCAGCATTTCTCAGTGGAAACTTCTGGGGTTCCATCACTTATTTCTCTGTGATCCTCAGCAGGTAACTGAACAGACCTCTAGTCAACAGCCTCATATGCATTATCTAGGGTGCTGTATGCAGCAATGGCACAGCTGTTAAAATTTTTATGGAGGTCTACAAATGAAGTACAAGGAAAAAAAAAAAAAAGTACTTACTTAACAGTGTTTAAATCTTATTTATCAACACAATGAAAGTACAAACAAGCAGCTCTAGCTTCCACTCTGTCTCCAAGAGTGATTTTTAAATGAAAGACTGCATGAGGCTTCAAGCCATTTCTGGAGGAAATAGCCACTAAAAGGCAAGCACTAGTGAAATGACCCCTCTGCCTGCAATTTTACACAAGAGATGTTTGTTAACACTATCTGCATTCAGGGCCAGGCAGTTTTGAAACCCTCTAAAGATCAGAGCCTGAGACTTCTCACAGTAACAGAGATGGTAATTACTCTGGCAAGAGCAAAGCTGCTGCGGAGAAGACAAGGCTCCAAGATCCGGAATTCTGTCTTCAGTCTAGCAGTCAGCTCAGCACTACGCCATAAAACCATGAAAAAGCCAGGAGAGGACCACATAGTACAGATTTTTCTGTTGCTGTTTTTCTTTTTTTTTTTTCCTTAACCTCATGGTTAAAATGAAAACACTACACAGATAAATGAATCAAGCACAATGAAACAAAATCAAAATAAATCAGAATAAAAGCATGAAAAATACTAGATGACTAAGACCCATAACCCCATCAAAGATTTCTTTTACATGAGTTATTACAGTGAAAATCAGGTGGTGTAATTAGTTTCTACATCATTTCTGCTATGTGTTTTGGAACCACACTTAACTACAGGTATCATTAAAGTTAAGGAATTGCTTCTTTTATGAGGAGGGAAACATTTGCAGCTCTACAAACCACAGACTAGCCATCAGGGAAAACATACTAACATCTGAATTTAATCATATGTTCCCTCCGTCTTAACAAACAGACTTCAGAGAAGTTTAGTACCAGTACAGTAGTATCAGTCCAAGATGTGGAAAATACTCTTGTGGTTAGAATACACTTAGATGAAATATTTCAGGGAATTTTGTAGTTGAAACTGCCATTTTCATATGCCAACCTTCCCTGAGATTTAAGTCAGTTCATAAAGAAAATGAAAACACTTTTTCCATCAGCTTTGCTCTGCCCATTTTTTATTTCCATTTGCAGGCACGGTAAAGAAAGTTGATTTTGCAACATGAAATACTATGTCTTGCAGATTGTTGAAAGCATCATTACGTATTTCCTCCTTTTTCTTTCCTTTTGCTAATAACCTTTTTCAAGCAATAGCTATATTCTGTATAACTGTATCTTGACAGCAGATCTCTACACAAGTCAACATTTAAGGTATAATCCATGACATTTAAGATCTGCAAGTGCTGTTCCTACCTGTTGATGATCCTGCTACTTATTATAGCACACTCTGGTTCTATAGAAAGTGGCTGAATAAATTGGCTTTTTCCAAGAAAGAATAAGGTATCACTTCTGTATTTCCTAAAGATCTTTCAATCCATTACATAAAAAAATTCACTATATATCTGCATGGTAATAGGATTTATAGAGACTGTAAATCTCTTTTCATCCCCTTTTAAAATACTGATTTCACGATTCTTTCTTAAAAGACTAGGCACCAAAAATAGCTTTCTCTGAATACCTCTCAGTTCTCTCAAAATTTGACTTTCAAAAACAGTGAGACTGAATGAAACTGGTCTGTGAAAAAGCAGGCAGCCTCCAAGCAAATACCTTGGCTTTTGTCTCTCTAATTGGAAAAAAAATCTATGGCTAAATCTACTTGGATGTTTGGTAATTTGCCTGATAATTTTCAGCTCTACATTTCTAGGGAAACCATGAAACTGGAAAAAAAATTACGGAAAAGCATATGTGCTGGGGCTGGAATCCAACCCTTTGGGAAGCCAATACTCCTCCTTATGTTTTTTTGCAAAAATACTTACTGAAACAAGTCCAAGAACTATTTCCTAAATCTTCTCATTTCTAGGGACTTTCCTCAACAATTTAACACTCTCCTATTCTGATATTAAAGTTGGGCCATCTTTTGACAGATGTCCAAATTCATAAGCTTACTCCTTTTGTAAGTGTGCTCTGAAGTCCAGAATGATGCTGTCTGCCAGTGGCCCCTCTTTGTACACAGGGTCACAAAGGTTTGTGTCAACTAGAATATTACTGACTGGATCCCAGCTACTCCTTTGCATCCAGAAATGGCTTCATGCTGAAGTTAGCACTTTTTGAGCAGGTTCACTATCTCTGTGGGGAAAAAAAAATCATTAACTCTGAATAATCCAAAACATGATGTATCTCTAGAAAACTGTGCAGAAATGCAGCTTTCATTTTTCTAAATCTAATTTCTGAAAGAGTAGCTCTGGCTCTTTTGGTGTTTATCTGAATCCCTGGAGGAGTCAGTGCTACAGTGAAGATGAGACTGATGACTTGATAAAAGTGCAATACAACTAAAGAAAAAGGTTCATCACCACAAGCTTCAAAAATGCTTTACTAATTCCTAGGATCATAGAGAAACCAAATAGCACATATGTATCAACGATAGATGTCCTTTCAATGCTAAAACTTTAAGTTAAAAAAATATCCCTTATGGTTTGAAAAAACATCAAAGAAACTGTCAAGAGTTTCTTGGATCAAATTCAGCTCTGAAGCAGCTCTTTATTTTACAAGGAAGATTAACCAGATGATGCAGGACATTCACATTTCTTTGATTCTTTTGACATTATTCCCTTTGGGATTTCTCTGATCTGTTTCACAGGGCAGTTCTGCTTGAAGCACCTGAAGAGTGCCTATGCCAAATATAATTCCTCCGCAGGACAGAAAAGAGCTTCTTCTCTCTTATTGACAATCCCTTTAGAGACTGCAGCAGACCTTGGCTGGCCAAAGACAATAGGTCACAACAGAAAGAGACACTTAGTCAAAGTTTCAGGAAAGTTTCTAGCCCCAAAAGCAGAACTAAGAAGAGATGGAAAAGATCAGAACAGAGTCATAAAATCCTAGCTCAACTGTCAGGTGTCCAAGGCTGAGAGCATTTTTGTGGTCATTACTATGGCCAAACCTCTTCTATCCTGTGACAATTCACATCTCTTTCTGAAAGCATTGCAAAAGGAAACAAAGTTTAATCATTTTACAAACAAAGCACTAAAATGTCTGATCTTAAATAATGCATCAATGGCATGTATTTTTAAAGGATTCTTTTAATAATTTCTAATATTTTGAAAAATTTTAAATCTCATATGTATCAGCAATTTTATTTCTTTTTTAAGCCTATATAAAGTTGGAGGGGAAAAAAACCACTGTCCATTAGATCATAATCTCTTAGTTGTTTTATTTCTTTTATTTCCATTTCTGGTGCACTGGATACTAACAGTAAAGCAAACCTACAGCCTGTATCTTCAAACAAGATAATTTTCATATTTTCACTCCATCCAGTCTTATCACACCAAACAGGGTAAAATGGAATAGCATAAAATTTACCACATTTTTACAGGTATGCATATTTATTTCAGTGGGACTGAAGTGTAATTTGGTTCTAAATGCTACACTTTTAATGAAGGAGTTTTGTAAACCAGAAGCAAAATATGCAGCAGAGGAAGAAAAGTAAAAGGTAGAGTCTAGGCAAAAGAAGCTGTCACAAGAAGAAACTAAGTGAAATAAACTGAAAAAGCAGATAGCACAGATAAGAATAATCTGTCTTTTGAACAAATGTCTTATACACGAAAACTATGCTATAGTTCATGAAAAAAAAAAACAAATAAGAAAAAAAAATGAAAGGGGATATATAGGTAATCTATACACTCTATACTGATTCACCGACAGCAACATATTACATATATTTTTGGGATTACAATTTAGTCTTTTTCACACTGCTAACTGGAAATCAGAAAATGCCCATCTACAAGCAGGGTCAGAGCACAGGCCTCCCAGCCTGACCTTGGCAGATCAGATCATCCAGAGTGCCACCACACCATCACAGGACAAGTACAGAACTGGGCCCAGCCAGCATGGGGTTAGAAAAGGCAGGTCTTGCTTCACCAACCTGTTTGCTTTTATGACAGAAGTGACATGCTTATGAGTCCTGTCTACCTAGATTTCCATAAAGCATTTGACACCATCTCAGGAACAGTGAAGCCAGCAGGACCAGGGCAGTGATTGTCTCCCTGTACTCAGCACTGGTGAGGCCACACCTGGAATCCTGCGTTCAGTTTTGGGTCCCTTCCTGCAAGAAAGGTATTGAGGTGCTGGAGCTCGCCCACATAAGAGCAACTGGGCTGGCAAGAGGTCTGGAGCACAAGGCTTATGAGGAGCAGCTGAAGGAGCTGGAGGTGTTTAGTGTGGAGAAGAAGGAGGCTCAGGGGTGACCTTATTGCTCTGTACAACTGTCGGCATGGAGGGTGTAGTGAGGTGGAGATTCTTCTGCCATGTCTCAAGTGAAAAGATGAGAGGTAATGGCCCTGAATTGTTTAGACTAGATACTAGAAAAAAAATATTTCTGCCTCTAAAAGAGGCATTGGAATATGTTGCTCAGGGAGGTGGTGGAACCACCATTTCTGGAAGCATTTGAGAAGCATGTGGCTGTGGCACTTGAGGGGCAACTATGTAGTGCTAGGCTGAGGAATTAACAAGACATTCTTTTTCAACCTCTATGATTCTGTTACTAACTGAAATCTGATGAAAAAAGACCCTCTAGAAAACCTCTCCTCTTCCATTAGGAATTAATAAAAATAGAATGCAAACAAATCCAGTCCTTCCGACAAAATGAGAGAATTGTTTTTACTTTCCTCTAGAACATGAAACTCTGTTGGTAACACTGTACTGTTGTGAGCTTATTCTTAAGCAGCACAATTCCTTGGCACCTCTCACAGTATTTCAAATCAGCTGCATAAAGTCCATGGCAATTAGCTTCAGAATTTGGTCTTTTTATCTGGTATGGAAATTCTCTTGTTTATATTAGATGTTTGGGCAACTTCTGTCTCCACTGACAGAACAAATAGTATCATCCTTGAAAAAGCTATTGAAATTGAGCCGAGTCAGTGTGTTATACTTCGACCTTGGCTATGGCCCATCTAAAATTAATGGATACAGTTTGGAAGATTAAGGAGACACTTGTCTTCTCCATTTAGAATAAGAACACATTCTGCTCAGATTCAAAAAGTCGAAGCAGCATCTGCATTATATCACAGAACTTAATCAACAATGTCCTGAAAGAGAGTGTTTAAACTAGATCTTATTTTAGGAAAGCAACTGATTTTTGTTCTTCATTAATAGGTATTAGGACTATAACTGTTCAACAGCCCAGGCAGGTCTTTTTACATATTTGATAGGAGCAACTGATCTTACCTTCATCCTAAAATGCTTTATCTTTATCTCTAAAGAGACTTGTGGGTACTAGCAAAGATGCAGTAGGTTAGTCTCTCTAGAAGCATTTTACCATCAGTAGAAACAGATCAAAATTTAAAAGACAAATTTAAAATAGGAAATAAATAAAGGAGTCCTTTAAAAGATAAGCAAAACCACTTTGGCTCCTGCTTTCAATCAACCTTTTACAGCGTCTCTCCTTCCATGCTGACTACAAGTTACCCAAGATACAAACTCAGTAGCACAACCACCATTCCTGACAGCCTATGCAAAAGCTGGAGGCAGCTCTTAGTTGGAAACTTATACTTCTGCTGAATATTAGAAAATAAATTTATAGGAATAGTATTTATTGTTTCCATAGGCACTAAGCTGTGCAAGGAACCACAGCATTTCCTTATAGCTCATAGCAACTGCAGGGCAAAATCAACAGAAAGTTTATTATGAAAATATTGACAAAACCTTTTCCAATTTGATCAGAGAAAAAAAAAATTAAGTCGAGTTTTACTGGCTGATATTTAATTCTGCCAAAATAAAATGACCTGAAATAACAGCATGATGGCAATACAATTATACAGCATAATAAGATTGCTTATTAGTACCTTAAAAACAAACATTTCTTTGTTTCCATGATTACTCCTGATAAACACCATAGACTTGCCTCAGAAATTTTTTTTGAGCAATAGATCATTAGTAGTGAGAACCAAAATCTAGTGTTATTTCAATTACTGCTTTATCAACTGTGCTTTTCAGGATTATGCTTACATAACCTATTTTGTTACGTGGCTTACACATAAAATGCTACCCAAAAACTGGTGCTAAACATAACGAATAAAACAGGAATGTAATGAGAATGAGGACTGATATAAGCAAATTAAAATGCTGGAAATCCGCAAAAAATGCAGCACCAGGTTGGACTGGATTAATGAGCTTCAACCAAACAAAAAACTTTTGCAAAAGGAAAGGACTCAAGGTCTCCTGAACCTCATCTAGAATGCTTCTATCTGAAATAAGCTTACTCCTCTCCCCTCCTCAAAAATAGACAGATTTCATATTCACTTCTGCTCCCCTACCCAGCCCAGAAAGCCACTCTTTTTGCCTTTTTTTTATCTGGATGAAGAGCTAGGATCTGTAATATCTGTAATGCATGCCAGGTTTCTACAAGTTTTGATCTGTGAACAGGTAAAGGCTTATTGACCCATGACACCTTCTGTATGTTCCTGCATGTTGTTTCATTCTAGTGCATTTTTGAGTTGCTGCACATCTCACCTTCTGTTTTTTACTGGAAAAAGTGATTCCATTTTTAATATTAATATCTAATATCACTGCAACACCGCTGAAGCCTTTTTTTCCCCATCCCAAACACAAAACCAGTAATTTTTGTAATTGTGGAAACTTTGCAAACAGGCAATTTTTTTTTTTTTTGTTTTCTACATCATGTGCCCTGTTCCTGTATTATAGCAATGCAAAATCGTGATTTGAATACCTGGACAATTTCATATCAGTGAAGACAAATGAAGTCACTGTCAGTTTCTTTCAAAACAGTATCGGAATAGGATATATTCTTTAATATTTCATACTGAAAAAAAATCAGATAGTCACTACTACTACTTTAAACTTAACTCAATGCATTTCCTTTTAGCCAGGCATGTAAAAGCAACTAAGTAACTTCTGAATTCATTTGCTAACCTCGTATTTAATGTTTTGCATGAGAAATAGCACAAGCAAGTATATGCCTAGAGACACCCATGCACACAACTGTCACAAACATTTTATCACCAGTCCCTTACCAACTGTTTGTGCAACATTGCCAATTACTAGCAGCTTTTTCAGAAATGGCTACTCTTCCTCTTTTATCATGATGAAAATTTTTAGCAAACATAGTTCAGCCTTTGCTAAAATGAGTTTAAAATTAACTTATCCATTGTTATCCATCATCCCTTCAGGGCAAGAAATAATCTTGTGGAGAAAAAAAAAAAAAAAAAGGAATTGGTTACTTGTGCTTACAAAAATAAACCTAGATGCATGTGTTGTAAATCTGAAAAATAAGTCATTATTTATATACAATCTAAGAATTTCATAAAGATTTGCTCCCATCAGTTGCTCAGAAATACTAGATGCAACCATTTTTAATCAAAGTAATAAGCTAGCTGCCATAAAGAAATAATTAAATGTTTAGATGGGTCTAGGATTTATTGTATTTATAGAATTCTCTGAATGTTACTTTTTTCTTCTTTGTGCATCATTAAGACATGGAAAAGGCAGAACACTTGCCCTGCCACTTCAGCAATTCAACTTGTCAAATCAACTGCGATTAGATTACAATTGTTACAGAAGACATCTAGGGCCATGCCACTTAAAACTTCTCAGTAACAGAAGACAGCTCAAAACATTTTAAAGAAAAAACCTCTTATCTGATCCACTGCAACACTGTGCATCTGTAAAGCTCCAAATGCAGACTAAAGCTCTAGGATGTTATCTAATTGCAAATCGTATAGTTTGAACAATGGGTGCATAAATCAGTTGTGAAGATAAAAACCCGTTATTTGCATGAAAACAAAGAAGACTTACAAACTGGTCTCAGCAGCTTGCAATAACAACCTGGAAGCAACTACTGCAGAGCATAAAAATAAATGCAGAAAAGTACTTTCATGACAGATTTTTAAGATTTTAACACTGACTGCTTTCATAAGCAATGATCTGTAACTGGAGAGATTTACAGTAAAGTGGTAGTACACACAGCAGTAAACAACCACTTTGAATTTTAGTAGACAGTCTCTGAAAATTATCGGTTTGAAAATAAACTATTTTCAAGGCACTTGTTTTAGGAACTCAGTACCATATTGTACACTAACTGCTTAGCAGAGATTGTGTCGCTGTAATCCAGAATGAAATAAATTAGTTTTGGAAGATTCATGGCAAACTGTTCTGTGATGTTATCAGAGCAATAATAGTTCATTGTTTTAACAGTCTCATAGGTAAGATGAAAGTAATTTTGACTCAGTCAAGAGTCCAACCATATTTTGAGATGAATGGCATATACATTTCACTTAAAGAACAAACAGATAGTATATTAAGAGGAATCAGAGTGCAATTAGATCTGTGCCTAATTAACAATGATAACTGAAGCACATAAAAGGCTACTGTAAATGCAGAGACCAAATGAGTGTATGGAAGAAGAATGACATATCTAATTGTTAAATGAGAGTGATTCTGAGATCTGCTCTTGCCTGCAAAAATCTAGACGTATCAAGTTTGGTACCCTAACTTTTTAAATACTAATCTTTGCTGGTGCTCCCTTTGAAAGATTATGTAGGAATGAATGGAGTAGCCTTCTCATGTATTTATTCATTTTCTTTGAGAATCCAGTACTGAAAAGTAAAGGGTCCATCTCAATAACTGGACAGTTTGAAAAGGAGAATACACTGTCACTTCTATCAGAAAAAACTCTGCTCAAGACTAAACAGGATCTTGCTAAGACGGCCTTTAAAAGATCGTATTTCTTCATAAACAATCTTAGATACAGACTTACACAAAGTAAAGGTTAATAAAGAGAAACAGTCTGAGAAGCCCTATCTGCACAATATTACTGTGAATTACAGCACGATTCAACCACCAGAATTTTTCATCTCCTTTTATAGTATGTGAAAAAAGTAACAAAAGGATTTTTAGTTTCTTTTTAAAACAACTAACAATACAATGCTGTTTTTCAGTGAAAGGTTTTTTCACAAAAGAAATGCTTTCATTGATTACCCTGAATTATAAATTATAGCTCTCTAATTTTTCCTCTTATAAATGAATACTCTTGACAATCTAGCCCTACACGTCAGACAAAAAAACTGAAACGTTTATAATGGAAATTTAATTATAGTACAACTTCTGCCAGTCGTCATTCCAAAGTCACCCATAATTATGCTCAGGTCATTAAAAGTTATTTTTTTCATTTACTTGGCCAAACATGCCAGTTACACATTGGTTCATTCGCTCAAATTCAACACTATGCAACAGTAATTAAGAAAATTTTTTCAAATTTTTTTAAGCTAATTGCCAACAAAACATCTGCAGAAATAGTCAAAACAAAGAGCAACTGACAGACAATCTGATTTTTGTTCCCAAAGAACATAAATTTTTAGAAATGAAAAGGCACTTCTGCACGTCAAGAGTAAACACTTATTACCTTTTTGCTTCATATGCATTTTCCATATGATAATTCTAAAAGATAACAGTCCACTATAAACATGATTTTCTACTGCAAAACTTTGGCACCAAAATACCTTCAGAGAGTTTTTCGAAAGTACCAACTAATGAACTAACAAATGAAACTGAACTCTCCCTTTCCCAAAAGAAAGCCCTTCTTTCTCCTTCCAGGAAGTGGATCAAATTTAATGGAATGAGTAAGCATGAACTAGATGCAGAGATAGTTGTTAATATATTTTGAATAACAACAAGTGTGCTCAAATAATGGTATAAATTAAAAGACACCTAAATGCAGACATCAAAAGTATAAATTTGAAAACAAAGTTGTTGAAAGTATTTGAGATAGCTGGGCATACTGAAATGCAAGAGCCGTAAATCATTACTGGCAATTTGATTTTAATCTCCACTATTTGTCTTTTAACTCAGCACCTCATGAAAATGCTAAGCAAGGCCTTTCCCAATTTTATTTCTTTCTTCTTCTTAGAGATTTAAGTTGGCATTTCCTTGCTGAATGCTTCCCAGTAAAATGGTTCTTTTCCCGGGCCAGAATTCACTTAGCCATATAGACACAGAGTAGGAAAAAAAAGAATACACAGTATCTTTCCTCACTTACATTTTTCTGGCCTCTCAAGAGTCTGGAAGAATTCCAGCTCCATGGGGATGCCCCTCTCCTGAACACAACACTCAATTAGATGGATCATCAAAAAAACCCCTCTTTTATTACAGCTACAGAAGCTGAGGTCTAGTGCTCTGTGAGCTATCTCAACTTTGTTTTTGTTGTAAACAGAAATGTCATGCACAAATGCTCACCATGAGAGATCTTTGGATTGTAGGACAGAATTACCTATTTAGGTAATTCTGTAGACCTATTTGCAACAGTCTAGTACTCTGAAGACAGAGTATTTTTTCCTCCAAAATTAGGATATCTTTTCATCAGGATCTGCCCAGATTTCAGGTCTCAAACTTGACACATAGCCTACAGTCTTGAGACCAATTGAACTTTATAGAAAAAGGTATTACCAGAAAAGCCAGAACTCAGCACCAGCTTTTCTTCCTGGGAACCTTTAGGAGACTGGAATGAATTCTGAAAAAGACTACATTTGCAAAACAAAAAAGTTTGCAAAGCCAAAGTGCCTCCCAAGCACTGAAAAAACCTGGAAGCACCTGAGTAGTGTAGTTGTTCATTTTCCTTTGAAGTAAAATTAATATACCGTTCTTTCTAAAAACCTTTGATAATTATGTTTTTTAATTTGAAAAAAACCTCAAACTACTAAAAGGTTTAAAAACTAAAGCATCTCTGTGTTTCTAAATAATTCCTGGATGTTTCATAGATACTTCAATAGAATTGTGCAGTTATGTGCTTTTAAAGCTTGCCAAAGCTGCTGGGCAAGACAGCACACAGTCTAACAATGAGCCTTAAAATATTAAAACCAAGGAGCATGCCTGTCTGTTCACCCATTTCCATGTTTTAACACCCTTTAAAACCACTGGTAAATTTCATCCAAATAACTTGCTTAAAATTCAAACTGATTTGACACAGTACTGCCAGAATTTAATTCCAGAAGATGCGAGAGCCAAACTAGTGCCCCCATTCAGGAGGCTCAGGGCAAACAACCAGAACTCTAACATCAAATACTCCAACAAGAGAGTTGTTGTTAATTGGGTGCTCACTCCTGCCATGCAGGTCTGTCATAAAGGAAAATGGGATTACCCTCACAAGGTGGTGATATTTAGCATCATAGATGTCTATGGTACATCCTATTTTCCTGACTCCTAAAACAAAAGGAGTTTTTAGACTTGGCTTAGAAGTTCACACAACTATATATTTTTTTTAAGCAAGAAACCTGCCCTTTAGGGCCTAAATTCTCTTTGGTCATAGGGTTGATACATTCACATGCATATATGAAGAAAAGAGAGATGGGGATATATGTGTGTGTCTGTATATGTACATACACACTCTTTGGCCCATACAGTCAGTTATTCTTTTAGACACAAACTGAAATAAATACACACTGGTCACTTCAAATCTATAAAAGATTTTGCTGTGGTTTTGGATAAGACCAAGTCAGAGGAAAAGCCATACTTTCCTGTTTCATTTGCCAAACGATTAACATAATTAAAAATTAAGTTTGCCTATGAGTGGAAGACAGTATGGCGTAACTGTATGTGAGAACTGGAAAAGCTGAATGTAAAAATGGGCCTCGAAAGAGGGGAGAAAGTGCTTGGCATAAAGTTGGTAAGGATAAATGTCAAGGCATCCATGAAATTTCACTGGAAATACAGAGAAGGTCCTTTCCTGTTATGTTTAATTATTTTTAATAACCAAGTACCAATGCATTAATTTAAATCTGCAATAATAATATACTTCTGAGAAGAGAGATTCAAAGCATCTATGAAACAGCTTGTATTTCATTTGTTCAGAACAGAGTAATACTAAGGAACACCCTGTAAACACAGTATTTTTTACAACTATTTACAAGTATTTATTATTTACCACTTTCATTAAAGATGCCCACATGGCAGTCTTTTATTTATAACCAGTACAGTCCCAGCTTGCTGGGTTTTTCTCACTCCATAACAAGCAGTTCTTCCTGAATTGAAGTTGGGTACAATAATTGTTTGAGTGTTTCTGAGCCTATCCTTGTAACTAATAAGAGACTGCAACAAAGACTGGAGATGAAGATATATGTCACAGGAGAAATCATATTATCTACTTTTCCTTAAGGGTCATTGTGTTTCATTCACATTGCCTCCACCTGGCAGATGTGAAATTAATAATGTTGCCCCTCAGGTTTGCTCTCAGTAAGTGAAGGTTCATTTGTCTCAAAGAGCAGGTTAATTTCTTCCTCTGCAAATGTTTTGAAATGGGAATCTGTTAAAGTGAAAAAATAAGTCACCATTTATATGATTGCTTCTCACACAACCAAGACATGGCAGTTATTTTCACATACCCTCTGTTTCCAGCTGTATATTAACCTAGCTGTAACTGTCAGGAAAGAATCCCACATGTTTTTCCTTAGTCTAATGCGAAACTTCTCAAAACAAACTGATCTGAGAGTCAGGTATCATGCTCTGTCCTTACCAACACTAGACTCTGTCTATATTCCTTTCATACCTTCAGCACACGTGTCAGAAAGAGCCAACAGACCTACATACTTGCAGCAGTTTTCCTGTCCTCTTTTTTCCCCTCTCCTCCATGTGAAATTGATGTGAAAATTATGAAAGCATGGGAGTGAAAATGTTCTGTTTCTCAAGTGAGATCTCTGGATGCTTTATCTAAACAAAACCTATTTATTTAGAAACCAGTGTAGACACAAAAGTGGAGGTATTAGTAATTTCTAAATAACACCAGTTCTCTTGGTTGCCAATATTAGAATTTTTGTGTTCATGGGCTGAAAATTCACTGACTGGAGAACCAACCTGTGATTTCTCTTGCAAAGGAAAGACACATTTGAGATGAGGGGCAGATACTCTCATGGTGTTTATTTCCTAAAAGAAAATTTTCTGGTTTTGCCATCACTGGCAACAACAAATGTAGAGAGGCATCCAGAACAATGCAGTATAACTTCAACTTTTGTCTGTGATGAAGTCTTTCCATCACACTGCATCTCAATCTTTATACAGCTTCAGACTAGGACAGGAATACATGGGAATATAGGGGAATACAGGGAAAGATCATGGTCTGTGTATTAAAGCAGAGTCTAGGGGAATGTAACAAATACCATGGTGACAACTTCTCTTCCAGGATTTTGACAGAATCTTGGAATCACAGAGTAGCTGAGGTAGGAAGGGTCTGGTTCATCCAGTCCAACCCTCACTGTACACCACCCTTGCTCCACCAGTGTCAACTACAGCATCTTGTCCAGGTAACCTTTGCGTATCGCCAGTGCTCTTTACTCATTTACAAAATCATTTCACCACAGAAGGAGTTTGGGTTTATCAAGTATGACTTCCCCTCTGTGAATCTATGACTACTCCTGATCATGTTTTTGTCCCTTGTGTTCCTAAAAATGGTTTCCAGTTATGGTTGTTCCACCATCTTCCCAGGCTTTATGGTGAGACTATCCAAACTGTAGTTTTTTGTTTGGTGTTTTTCCTTCCCCACCCCACCCCTTCCCCCAGGAACTTAAAGGACTCCTAGAGGAAATTCTAGACTGTAAGATAAGGAGGAAGAGAACTAGATTTAAAGAGATTTTTGTATGGGAGGAATTTGGATTATCTGGGTTCTTCCCAACCCAAGATTCTTGATAACACAAGGGGAAGCTGTTCTGTAGCACAGCATCAGAGAAGTCATCTCAGAAGTAGCACCTTGGGCACCTTGTTTCCAGACAAGTGGCTGTCAAAGAAGAGCTTTAATACATTAGTCAGTGCTGAAAACCATTTGTGTTTTCTGAAGGGCCCCTTCCAAGACGATGCATTTCTGTTTTGTTTCCCTATCAGAAGTAAGTGACCAGTGATACAGACACATGGACATAGACCTCGCTACACAGTATTTTCTTGAAAGTCTACTGAAATCTTTCAGTTTACCTCCTGCACATCTGACAGCTACAATTCACCTCCTACAGTGCAGAAAATCCAAAACTACCTTTTACCCTTAGGAGGAGAAAGAGACCTCATATGAGACAGCTTGTAGAAGAAAGGCTTTAGAAAAAAGGACAATACAGTAGGATCTAACTTTCATAATAAAACCATAAATAAAATGTAAGTTCTCTGTGGACTTCAAGTTCTGATAAATCAATGCAACTTTCTACTAAAGTTTTTACAGTTTCAGGTTAGGAATAGAGACTTTAGAAATATCATGGAACTTTTCCATGGAAAATAAAATGGTGCAATATCTGCACCCTACTCCTCAGGGTTCAGATGTCTCTGACCTGAAGTCCAGCTGTAATACAACACAGCTGCAAAAACCTTGGTTAAAACTTCTGAAGAAAATTGCTAAGAGAAAGAGATGTGGAAAAAAAAACCTGCAGTATGGCTTCAAGTTGACATTTTCCTATGATCACAAAACTAAGCACTGTTAAGACTTCGTTATATGCCTGAAAAACCCTGAATCTCTTCACAGGCAGCTCCCCATGGTATAGCAACGAGGAGGAATAACTTAATGCTCAGTGCCACTAAGATCCTCCCTCTTTTCTTGAGACAAAAAGGTCAAGAGATTGCAGTCTTGAAGGACAGAGAAAGGCAGCTGCCATTTCAACCTAGAGAAGTTCTTAGGAAGGAAGTCATCTTTCCTAATAGTGATACAGAATGGGGAAGGGCATGGAAATCAGCAGTAAGCACCACTGAGTTTCAAGAAAGACTAGGGCATGGACACTGACAAAGGGAGAGACTAACAAGAGAATTAATAATGAAAGAAGGTAGACAATAGGGAAAACCAACTGCAAAACTGACTTATTATTCAGAATGTTGTACACAAGAAGATACAGACTGTCCATCCTGAAGACCTGGACAGTGTTCCATGTCATAGGGCAGAACAAAAGTGGTGGCACTGAGTACTGTCCAGCATACCTGAGCACACTAAATTTAAATTCAGGGTTCAAGACAGTTCCAGGCCTGTGCCATCTGCCCAGAGATACCTCTGCCTTGTGCAACTTGATGCAGGTCTGAATTGATCAGAGGGAAGAGGATACTCATGTTGAACGATTGGTAAGATAGACTTCCACCAGTTTATTCTGACACACAGATTTTTTTTTCACAACGCCAGTGGATGTCAGTGGGCAGCACAAAACAGGCGAAATAATTTTGACACCTTGGAAGAATAACCAGCTGAATGCAAAGCAATGAGAAAACTGAGAAAAACAAAGATTATTCTTTTTCAAGAGAAAGGATTTAAAGAGTTCCTCTGCTCTGTTATTCCAGACTGTAACAAGCCTTCTAGGAGTACCAGACATTTTACAACAAACCTGCAGCAGTGTTTCAAGAGCTCAGTTGTACTGGGAGTAACATCTTTCCTCCTGACAGGCTCAGGTGACAGGGATAGAAGAGACAGCAAAATCAACTATGTTAATTAAAACATTCCTGTTACTTCATTGTATGAAAATTATTGGTTAAATTGACAGTGATTGTTTTTGCAAATACTCCAGGGCAGTAATTTTGTCTTAGCACAAAGAAGTAGAGATCTGACTGTTAAAAAAACTCCACAGTTTGGAGATAACTCATAAGAAGATTCTTTAATTTATTTTTTCAATTTTCCTAAATTACAATAGAGTTTTCTGGTTCAGTAAGGAAAAATATGCTAGCTTTCAGAAATTATGCCAAATGTCACAGTGAAAAAAAAATATGAGGAAAAGAAAACAACTTTCCCTAGGGGGCCTTAACAATCCCCTCCTTTAGCAGGAGGGAGGATTTTATTTTAACTTTTCTTCCTAAGGTAGCTGTCTTTAAGATGTATCTGTTCACCAGCAGATTCAAGGAACAACATAAATTAGAAATAAAGTCCCCTAATAGAGGGGCCATAGCAAAGAGAAAAAAAAAAATTTGCAGGAGCTCATTTAGCAGTTCTGCATTATTCAGGTGTGTTTTAACTGGGGCACTGTTTCACCATCAGAATGCACAGACACAGACCAGAACAAGATTTGTATCATGCAATGAACGTCAAATACAAAGAATGCTGGAAAGCCCTGAAATAAATAAATCTACCCACAGAAATACTGATATGGATAAGAAGAAACTACAAAACACAGACTATCTTTACTAATCCTTCAACATACCTACTTTAGTTTTACTATGGACAGTTCCACTGGTTTTGGGTCAGACTGGGTCTCATCAGGAACAACAGTGATAGGACATGGGGAAGAGCTTCAAACTGGGAGTAGGTTTAGATCAGATATTAGGAAGAAATTCTTTACTGTGATGGTGGTGAGGCAGTTGGAACAGGTTGCCCAGAGAAGTTGTGGATGCCCCATCCCTGGCATTCTGTACTCTAGGTTCACAACACCACATGAGATGGATGTGGGGAGATTTCAGCATAGGAACAGGTGGTTTAAATTCCAGACAATCTGGGAAGGCCTCCAACTTCATACCTTTAAATGAGAAAACCCCTTCTTTCTGAGTCTGACTCAAATGTAGTTTACCATGGCCAAAATCCATTAAACTCCTTCAAACCTGTTCACATTCTAGGTTAAATCTAATCCAGACCTCAATGTAATTCTCTGGCTTTCTGAGAATTACACTGAAAGAGCACTTACATTATATTTCATCAAAAGGAAACAAAGCAATTTCTGAAGTGGCAACTGCTCCAGTAAGTGTGATGCAACCAAGTCGGGAGAGATTTTTTTCTTTGCATTCTAATTATAGATGCTTTTATTTCATAAAGTTACAGATAAGACTTGTCTATTACAAGCCTCTGAAATCTCATTTTGCTAAAATGAAAACATATTTCAAATGCTTTGGAGAACTATTAAGATTATTGAATGCCTAGCATACTGCTTCAAGTCTCCAAGT
Organism: Ammospiza caudacuta; assembly: GCF_027887145.1. Classification (NCBI taxonomy): domain Eukaryota; kingdom Metazoa; phylum Chordata; class Aves; order Passeriformes; family Passerellidae; genus Ammospiza; species Ammospiza caudacuta. Next base: position 104,048,379 of record NC_080593.1, read on the forward strand.
GGTTCACTATCCTCCCCTAGGGAACAGGCAAGCAGCATGCAATTATCACAGTAATTAAAAAGGTGCAATGATTCTTCTCTTAAAGACTCTTGTTTTATTAATTCTATGGTATGCTTTGGAGACTGGCATTATTTTACTCCTACCCAGCTTAATTATACCGTCATTAGTTTATCAGCATCTCTTTTTAAACCCTTGGGCCAGTTATTAGTATGTCACTTGCTAACAGTTAACCAATAACCACTACACCTTCAAAGCAGGGTCTTCTGCTATAAAAAAAAGCCAATTTGTAGAGACAGATTTAATATCATCATTCAATTTACATTTTTCACTCATTTAACTTCCTGCTTCTAATTTAAGAAGGTTACTGTTTAGCTTAATGCAAACACAAATAATTCTGATGTATTACAAGACACTACCAGGTAATAAAACACTTCCAGTACACACTGGTTTATGAAACTGAATACCTGTTTTAATACTCAACAGTATGTAACTGAGAACACTGAGAAAACAGAAAGCATATGATATTCTTAAATACAACTAAAATCATGGATATCAGTCTCTACTAAGTTTGGCTGAGGTGGAGTTAAATTTCCTTAACAGCAGCCTGTTTGGCACTGCACATTGGACCTGTGACTAATCCAAGGATGGTAACACAACACAATCCTACAGGACAGACTCACTCACACAGCACCAACTACTGCATTACCTGATCATACAAGCAGATGAAAAAACTTTTACAAAAACTGTTTAATGTTAAAATAACTGAAATTATTGTGTATTAAATATGTACTTACCTTGTCCAGACAGACATTTACGTTATTATGAAGGGCATAGTGACCCAGAAACCCTCCTGAAGGGAGCTAGACTTCATTTGTATGCTCCACTTTTGACTAAGCTGAAGTTAGCTTAGCTTAGTAGAGAAAATCTTATAAATACAAAATTCTTAACTATTACTATAATTTAGCTGCACTGCTTTCTGGTACTTTTCATTAACTACTTCTTTCCAGTTATGAGAGGAAGAAAAAATACCAAAAATAACATAAATTAATTAGTACTTGTATAAGTTTGCATCTTCAGTTTGCATAAATGTGGGATTCTGACAACAACCATATTTCATTTTGTGTTTGACATCACACTAGTTCAATTCAACTGAAATGACATGTACTCACTGACAGGTGGCCAGGTAACTTCAAAAAAGCATATGCAATGAAAACATATTATTTCTGTTGAAGTACACAATTTTTGTGTTAAAAAGGCAAGTAAGACTAGGTAATTCCTTAAAAGACTAGGAACAACGAGCAAATACCACTTTTTTACTCCAATTTTCTCTAGCTACACTCCTGCCTATCTTCCACCAGCTTTATAGCAGCCAAGAGATGATTTAAAATATTGGGGGAAAACAGTCATGACCAAAGAAAATCCAGGTCACAGTACCCTCTATTATTTTCTGAGCAGCTATATCCCAAACTAATATCACTGCCAGTCCTACTGAAAATTATTCTACAATTGCTTCTATATAATAGGTGAACTTTGTATGTTATTACAATCAGAGGTCAGCTCTATTAATTATAACATTCAAAACAGGAGCCAAGATTGCTACAACACACCAGAAATTGCACTATCTCATTTAGTAAAGAGACATGCTGTCAGTCACTCAAGAAAGCAGTCCTTTGCTAAACCTCATCTGCTAATTGAGACTCAACAGTGAATGCTTTTGCTGTTACTCAGGATCTCTTTTCACTTTATCTACAAGTTTGATACAACTGACATTGAAAAAAAGGCATGCACAGTCATTATTTCATCTGCAGTCTACAGTGGCACAGAAGGTTGCTTTCAAGGTCACTGTAGCTGGAAAATGCTAATATGTTATACTTAAAACCATTCAGTCTTAATTCCTGCAACCTGCTGGTTTAAGACAGACAGTAAAAACTGCAAGTGAATTAACTTCTGTCTTCAGCCCTAGAAACATGCTTACAACTTTCCTGTCACCTTGAGGTACTCACCAGCACACTTTGTTCTTGTTTTGAGAGCTGGGCCAGGAGATCCTGTTCCTCCTTCACCTGGTCTTGTAAGCAACACACTGATTTCGTATTCTGTATCAGGATCCAGGTGTCCAATCTTATAGCTTGTGGAGTCCACGGGTTGTATGTCATACCAGCTTCCACTTGAAGTTCGATACTCAACTTCTCTTTGGATAATGGGTCCATCCCCATTGATGGAATTGGCATTCAGCTGTATCCAGAGGTAAGTTGCACCAACTGAGGACAGCTGAGGTGGAGCGATGGGAACTGGTGGCTCTGAAAAACAGTATGGTATGATAAGCCATGATTACACTTCAATTCTTTCTACTTCTAAAGCATTCAAATAAGAAACAGGTTTTGTACTACATTAGAATTGAAGACTGCATAAAAACATGGATATGAAGAAATCACCACTACAGACTTACTTATTTTCATTAAACTGCAATATTCAGATTCTTTTGCTTATGCAGTTGGAGATTCTAACCTGTAGCTTTTGGTTTAAACCTCATAACTCCAAATCAGGTGCACACGGAATTCTATTCACTCGACATTCCATGGCAACTCCCAATTTAAAAAGGAAGATAATCTCAGGTTTTCTTATACAAATTCAGTTTGTTCTTGATATTAATATTAACCCTACTCAAAACTAATATTTTCAAGATACCATTCATGTTGTAGCCTATCCTTACACATAATGAGAATAGGAATTTCTGCATAAAAACAAAATGAATTTTTTATTAATTATTTTCCATATACTTAACTAGTCAGCCTTCATATTTTCACTTCTGTGTAAGCAGAGTAAGTACAGTAATTTTTCAATTTTATACTTTGGTTATTATCAAGGATCTTCTAAATGAAAGCTGGAAGTTTTTACTAGAGGTCTGTTTCTACTTCATGTAATCGCTATTTTCACTAACTGCCACACAGAAATGGTATTCTGAATCACGGAGCAAGCATGCGTGTGATATCCCAATAGTTTGGATTCTGAATATTTCAAACCCGACCAAAGTTTTAAACCCACTTTAATATTTGATGGACATCTTATTTTAGATTAGACTGCAGAAATAATTTGCAGACATCATCTTTTTTAAAGGTAAATAACATTTTTTTTTACCCTATTGGTTAAATTACTCTGCTATTTCATGCATCATTTCTGCAAAAAATTCACCTTCCTGTTGGTTAAACATACTCAAGTAGAATGAAATCAAGCCACTGTAATAAGGCACTATTTGATCCAATATTCTTTTCTATTCTTAACATATCAATCAGCAAACACTGCCACCTTCTTAAGACTACACAGAATATGCAATGAACAAAGGACATGTGTCTTCCCTAAGCTTTAGATTCAGACTTAGCCTCTTCTGCTAACCATTTCACTCTGTGTTGAGATACAGGTAGTCAAACAGACAAGAAGCTGAATTTATCTATTTCATAGTTTTGTCATGCTCTTCAAAGTCACAGTTAAAGCAAAGAAAATAAAAGAATGAAGCAAAAGGGAGAAAGGATCTCTGGGAAGCATTTCTTGAGAAATAGCATACTTGCTATTTTAACAAACATGTAATTTTCCTACAGTATACTACCTTTTTTCATTTATAGAAAGAGTAACTCAGAACACTCAGTACACTGAAGATTAGCTGTGTCTCAGATAGATGGTGTTTCTAATTAGCAAGGTACACTTGCATGCAAGCTTCGATCTGTGCAATCTGTTAGCAATTGATGAAATAAAACACCACAAACCACCAAACACAGGCATCATCACTGTGTGTTTTCATCGTAAAAAACCCTAAGTCATTACTATCCTGAAGAACACAATACAAAGGGCAACAAACCAGAACATCTCCAAAGATATCTATTAAGCACTACTAATTGGAATTGACATTAAAATAGCTATAAAAATATTGTGGCAGATTTCAGGATATAAAGAATATTGTTTAGATTTTCAAATCAGCAGAGAAAGCATTGTTTAATGTCAATATCAACATATGGCAAACGGATGTCATTGCTGAGTTAGAAACATACTGTTGTTTGATTGAAACTATTCTTCCTAAAGTATGTAAACTATGGCTTCATACAGTGATAGTATGTCTGGAAACAGTTCTGACTTAACTCAAAATGATTTAGCATCAATTTAAATCATTAGGCTGTTTTGTGAACCAAAACGTGAAATGGAACTTTTATAAAGCATCCTAAGGCATTTACTTAGCCATGCTGAAAGAACAGTTAATTACTTTCAAGTTTCAAATGCTACTAAAGGCTGTTGAAGTGCCATTCAAAATGCAAACTCAGGAGTTAGGTCACTAAGGTTAGTAGTTACACCAATTCATTCCAAATATTACAAGTACTTGAAACAGATAGTATTTTATTGTCCTTTTATACCTCAGGGCATGTTTTTCAATTCTCTGGGACCACAATGAAAAGGTTAATTCAAGTCACACTATTTCAGCAAAGCCTGCATATACTGCAATTTCATACTATTAACATGGTTTAAGACCGAAAGTTACCTTCTTACCAGAGATTGAGACTACCTAAAATCAAGCCTTCATTACACATATGATGCTCATATTAAGTGACTGGTTAAAAACACAAGAGTCAATTAAGTAGATCTTCTAATACAAACACTATATATCCAAACATAATTAACTGATTTTAAGACTGAAGTCTGAAATGTATTCTTCTGTCTTATTTATTTTTTCTTTTGACAGAATGATTTAATATTTTTAAAATGCCGAAGAGTTTGAATCATTTAGGTAGGTACCACACTGCAGCGCTACTGTCCTTCATTAAAAGCAGTTTTACTGGCAGCCACTGGGGTAGTCTCAAGTAAATAGCATGCAAATTAATACCTTTATGAAACAGTACAATAGACTTGATATTCCAGGGCTGTGTATGTTCAAGGAAGGACTTTCAACTGACAGCAGAAACAAATTTGTAGCAGTAGCTATTTAGTACAATGACTTATCTTGAAGAGGAGCTCTTCCCTGCATATCTCCTCCTGAAGCAAATGGCCAAATTTATTCAGTACTGTGAATATTTTGAACATAGAATATTAACTGAAGAAAAAAAGGTAAGTGGATCCAGACTTCAAATTTTATGCCTTTTAGACTTCAAACCTCCTCTTGAATTCTCTGACAAATGACAATGGGCGCAATCCCTTGGAGAAAGGAAATCATGGCTACCTTACAAAGCCAAAGGTCTGCAGGTGACAGAAAGCTTTAAGCAGGTGCTCTCATGTGACTCTACATAAATGGATCACTTGAATATGAGGAAAAGACAGACTTTTTGATAAGGAGAAGCCCTTCTCTTACACAGATAATAAAAAACAAATGTAGCCATACATGAATGTAAACTATTTATTCTTATGCACTTTTTATAAATTGAAAACACACTTGAAACTGCAACACCTTCATTTAAACTGCTTTGTTCTTAAATTACACAGATTTTCCAAACATTTTCTACAACATCTTAACATCTTTTACTCTGCAGTTATTTTCAAATTTTAATTGGGAGGGGAAAGGCATCACACTGAGATGCCACTGGAGATAATATAAATCTCTAAGATTTAAGTGAGTTAAAGACAAAAATAGACATTTCTACTCTGTGGCTCAGAAGCACTATCTTGAAAAATGACAAAATCTACTTCCTCACTTTCTGCAAATGCATGAATGTGGGTATGTTTACCTTCCCCTCTTTCCTCCCCTCTACAAAATCATAGAATCATGTTGGAAAATACCTCCAAGATAATGAAATTCGACCTTTGACCAAACACCAAGATGCCAACCAAACCACAGCACTAAGTGAATATTTTCAGGGACGGGGGCCCCACTACCTCCCTGGGTAGCCCTTCCCAATGCTTCACGAAGAATATTTTTCCTTAGTTATGTCCAATCCAAATCTCCCTGGCAAAGCTGGAGTCTATGAGCTCTTGTCTTGTCTCCTGTTGCCTGGGAGAAGAGGCTGACTCCCACCTGGCTATGACCTCCTGTCAGGCAGCTGTAGAGAGCAATGAGGTGCCCTCTAAACCTCCTTTTCTCTAGGCTAAACACCTCCATTGTCCTCAGCTGCTCCTGACCCACTCTCAGACTCTTCACCAGGTCCTTGCCATTCTCACTCCAGCACCTCAGTGTCTCTCCTGTAGTGAGGGGAGCAGAAGGGGACACAGCACTCAAGGTGAGGCCTCATCAGTGCCAAGTATGGGGAGACAATCACTGCCCTGGTCCTGCTGGCCACATAGAGGCCAGGGCACCACCAGCCTTCTTGGTCACCACATGCCAGCTCAAGTTCTTGGTCACCTTCTTGGCCACCATGTGCCAGCTCAGGTTCAACCAGCTGCCAAAACCAGCATCCCCATGTCCTTCTCCCCAGCTTTTAGTACTTGTGTAGTCCCCATTTTCACCTACCTTCCCTCTCATTTCAGAACACCTCCAGTTTGCCTTTCCTTTCAGTCCCAGCACGAACAACCTCATCGGGGTAGGCAGCTTCTTGTTCTTGCCCTCCTCACTATCCTCATTGTTAATCCATCACCATTTTACTCTCAAAGTACAAGGATTCAGCAAGATGGAGGACTGTACACTAAAAGCACACAAATGGTAAGCTCATGGTTCCTGATCCCTGCACCTGGATCCAGCCTGCCCCAGAGCAGCTGAGATCCCTGCTTGCAATTAAATTACGTACACTGTATTTAGAATTTCAGGGAAATTTGAAAGATGATCTCAAATAAGTCCCAGGGTCTTGCTGGGTTTCATTTAGTAGTTTGTTAACTGTGTTTGAGAACAGATTTTCACAGGAAGAGAAAAATCGCCTTTTTTACATAACTACTACCCTCTTGAAAAAATATTACTGCTTCAAAGTCCAGAGCCTTCAGCACTTTACTATGGCAAGTTCACTAAGATGGATGAACTCTATCAGCTCTTCTAGTTGGAGGTTTTCTCAACACCTTCAGGCTGAGGCACACACCTACACTGAAAAATACAAGTCTCCAGTCAGGCTGCCACAAAATGAGCATATGAAACTGGACTTCATTATAGGAATTGTTAGGGAACAATAAAAATAAGTTCTAATGCCAGCACTGCTGGTAAAAAAAGGGTACAGACAGTGATGGATCCAGCATGAAAGGTTAGTTGGAGAGAGCAAAATCAGATGCCAAGTATCTGTGTATATTTAATGTATGAGAACAATTGATACCACAGATAAGTAATTGTTGATATTTTCTTACTATGTCTTGATGTCAAAATGGCTTTGTCCTCCAGAATAAATTCTTTGCTCTTGAGGTCCTGAAGAGGTTTGGGTCTTTTCCCAGTGTTAAAAAAAATTTCCATTTGGAAAATGCAGACATTTAAGCTGCCAGCATTACAGATGGCTACCTTTCTATGCCCTTGCTTAAAAACCTAGCCAAACTCCTTTTAACCAATTTGACACCTAGGTTTACCTTGTTTGAACTCAATAAGTAGTCTGAACTCTGTAATAATCTGATGTCTGCTAGACAGGCTCATTCTGTTCTCCTAAACCTAATCTGTGTTGGATCTGCCCACTATTAGAAACTTCAACCTGGGGACTGTATGTAGAACTCTAATTTACTCCACCAAACGCATTTAATCAATTCCACCCAACTATTTTCCTTTTGCTCAATGTTTGATTACTTTTATGTCATCTATTAGATACGAGCTGATGTTTTTTACAGTAAGTGGGTTATCTGACAAGGCCAATTTCATGCCTCCCATTAGATAAAGTGACATTTCAATCCAATTCTCTGACAAACTTAGATGAGGATATCGTGCCGTTTGAGCACAGACAATGACAAGGCACTTGTCTTCTCAGCCTTTCTTATCAGAACAAACACTCAGGTAAATTGAAAACCTCCCCTTCAGGATTTATTTAAATAGAACAATCAATACTTTATTACCATCCTCTAAAAGGCATCTAAGTTACCACAAACAAGCTCTCAACTAAAACTCTTTCTCTCCCCCCTCCACTTAAGGCCGGACTAATTGTTCACTGACAAGCTTTTTCTCATTAACTAGACAATACTCATGTTTACTCTTATTTAATAATAGAGCAGACAGCTCTTTAATTGCAATTTCCCCCCTCCATACTGCTGAAACATGCTCACTCAGGTGAAAAAAGAAGACAAAAAAGAAGAACGGAGTAAGAACACCTGGCAGTTTCTTACATGTCTTTCAAGATCTCATTCCTATTCCTTTGTGATTGTAGGTTTGATTTGCAGCACCTTAAAATAGCAGCCCTTCTGTTCTTTTCAAGAGTTTTGGTACCTTGTCTGCAGTGCCACACACCATCAGGCCACAACAGCACTACAAAGCTGAAAGATCTTTCCAAACATAATTGGAATCTACTTAGAGTAAGTTCCTGTTTAGTGAAACTTTGTCTACAGTGAAGTGGAATGAATGTTGTACAAGAGTTCTAACCCACTCTACTGTGCAAACATCGACTTAAAAGCAAGTATGTTTTGAAAAAAGCCCTATGCCAGAGTAAAACTTTTTGCAACTTGAGTTACAGGTTCAGTAACCAAAATGAAATAGAGCATGACAAATGTAAAGAACTGATCCTCTTCAACTTATGAATGTGCCATTTGACTCTCCTGTCATTTCAGCAACGTAATTCTAAAGAAATTCCTCATAAGGCAGTTTAGTTACACAAGTGTAAATGAAAAGAGAATTAAATTCATTGCTTGTAACAAAGAGGGGGGAGTAATCACACCAATGTTTTTACATATACTATTATTAAGCCATCCGCAATTCACAATTATACTAAACATGTAGTGTGGGCATATATACATTCTTCATGATTTATGGATAGTAATGGATTAAAAAATATATAGCTGCACTGAACTCAACCTGTTATCTTTGAAGTCTGCTAACTGATATTGCAGAAAACCTGCTAAAAATTAGGAAATACCATTTCTTAATTACATGCCATCAATAAGAAAGCATATTTATTCATTAGCCCCTAATGCTGCTGTTCAGTACAGTCATCTAATGTTTTACAGCACAATGCTTAAAATGGGTCTTTTTAGGTCAGAAGGAATGACCTGCAGGTGGTCTCATAAAAGCTCCAACACAGGCAATGGGGATTACCATAATTACTTTGCCCACTCTACAAGCAGTTAATGAGATTACACCCTAAGGCTATCCACTTGCTCACAGTGCCCAGTGCAGATTTTCTGAAAGAATCTGGGTAAGCATAAATGCTTTAATGATACGCTTCATAATTTCATCTATTGCACCTCAAAAGAAGCACTAATAAATTAAAATACCCTGAATCAAAGAGACTGAGAAGAAATGAACTCTGGCTTCCTGCGCCTCTCCTCACTGATGCAGTAACTCCTCCCTCTGCCTCCTACAGGCACTGCTCATTCCTCTTTGTTTTCACTTGTGTTAGGTCTGAAAGATGCTTCATCATTCCTACTGGGGTTATAGTCCACGCTTCCTTTTTTTGCTGACTTTGATACATATCTATTTTTGGCCATCTACTTTATTTTCTTTTCATGCTTGGACTGAAATAACCTCATTTTTTCCACCATGCCTTATAATTACATTCTCATCTCACCCACTCTATTTGTTTCTCTTTTCATCTGCCCATTTAAATAGCTCTTTTATGTTTTCATGCTACAATTTTTCTTGTCTTGTTACCTTCATACCTTGGTTATTTCCAACATCCTTCTCTTATCCTGTTTCTCTGCATTTTCTCTACAACACATTTACTAAAACCCTATTCTTGCTTTTGGAAAATGGTTTATTCTCAATTATGGCTTTCTTGCATCCTCTTCTACTGGTGACAGATTATTCCCCATTCCAAGTGTTCCCCAAAGTACTTTAAAAAACCCTTCCATATACTGAAATATGTGTATTTTATGTGTCCACTTAAATGTAAATCTTGCATACTTTGTAGTAAGTATATTTTTAGAATACCATCTCCACAAAGCAGGCAGGTAGCATTATCATGTTCATACTTCAAATAAATTTGTAAAGACATACAGGTCTGAACAGTGCGTTTTAGGGAAATACTGAAAACAGCAATCAGCAAGTACCTAGTTAATTAGCCCTGGCTTCTTCTATCACTCCCTTGTTACAGCTGGATAGACTCTTAAGATTTACATAAGCAAAATCTATTTACTGAACCTCTTATCAAGTTTAACAGGCTATGGGTGACATTCTTACTGCATTAGCAACTGCAAGCCCTGATTCCACACAGGGAGCATGCCAATACTGATTTGTATGGTGAAGTACCTTTGACTATCAGTTCTGCATAGTTGGATACACCAACTCCTCCTTCCGTCCGGATCATGCAGCGATAGTTGCCAGCGTCCCGCTTGGTGGCATTCACCACACTGAAAAGAGCTACAAATCGCCGGGCATTGAACACTTTTATGTCCTTCAGAGGTGCATCCCGTACATAAATACCCTACGCAAAGAAAATAAAATAAATATTGTGGTTAGTCATATTAAAAAATATATACTGATGATCCATTTTACTTCTCTCAAGTTCCCCAGAAGGAGAGATAAAAGCAGAAGTCTGTACGTTACTTTTACAGGTGTGACAGCGAGACTTTTCTGCCTTTCCATGTGAGTTAAACCATTCATCATGAGTGGGCAACCGTTAATCTGTACCAGTTGCTTTCAACTCTTTATAGATTAACCAATAGAAACATATGAGAACAATGTAACATTTACTTGCTTGTTTTACACAAACACTTAAATTTTTTTATTTTTTAGAAAATGTAGCCCAGCATAGTCAGCCCGTGCTTTCTCTTGACTTCCTGCATCTGCTGCTTGGGATATGCATTTTTCAGGGAAACATTAGTGGATGGTTCCCATAGCAGCACCCACCCTAGGGGTTTTCAGTGACTCTGGTGGAAGAGACTAGGCAGAGATTAATCAGGTAAATGACCTGAAGCTGTCTCCATCTCTCACTTTCTCAGCATAGCACTGGAAACTGGGTAGTTTCTTTTTCAGCACAGTGTCTTGCTGTCAATTCAACACATTACATGTATGGCACAAGAAAATGAGCCCTGTAACAGCTGAGGAGCACAAGGAGCAAAAAACAGAGGGCGGAAGACAGAATAAGGCATAGATGACAACTTGCCACATCCTTTGACACAGAGATAATGGCAGAGAGACTTGGCTCTCAAATCCTCATCAGAACTCATGCTCCACCTGACCATGAAATAGGATATGTGCACTACAAACACTCACAACCCCGCAGAAAATGTGTAATGATTGAATTATGAAAGCTGGATGGAAAAAAATAAAATCAAACCAACCACCAAAATGTAGTGACAACATTAACCCCAACAAGCAAACAAGAAAGATGCACTTTTTATACAATGGTATGTATTCCAACACACCGAAGGCTACAACCAATATCAAAACATGAAGACAAACTGGAAAATGCCAACCAGCACTTCACAAAAATCAGTCTCTCCAGGAAGGCAACACACTGTCTGATGCTAAATATTGACACCAGGTATGTTTAGTGTTTCTCTGACTGGAGGAGCTTCAAGCAGATCAAGGGTCCTGCACTATCAAGCTTCTATAAACCAACAACACTGGTGATGTCTGTTTTTCTGTCCCGGAGTCTGTAATTTCTCCAGCTCAATTTAAGACATATAGAAAATACTGATCTCATTTTACTATGATCTTATTTGCCACTAAATTGGAAGTATCCTTGAAATACAAGTTACAACAGAAGAATTCTAAACAACAATCACACAAAATTAAACTCATCCATAAATCACAAAACCAAGTCAAAGTTAATCATGCTGTTATACCAAAGAAGCAACATAATTAACAATAAACACTGATTCTAATGCACAGTAAAGTTATTTCCTCTTCAAAAGAAAACGTGGGTGATGTATAGCTAATGTGAAAGGGGAAAAAAAGTTGTAATATGTCCAAAGAAGAATGTGCTATCACGTCTTAAAAATTATTCAGTCGTAAATTATTGAGAATTCCTTCAGATAGTTGACAGCTCCTTAAGGTTCCTCAAAGTTTGAGCTGCTGATAAAGCAGCTTCTGTGATGTGGCATTGCAGTCACAAAAACCTAAACTTGGAAAGAAACATTTCAAACTACTATTTCAAAACTACTATTTTTTGCCACTGTAATATCCTTCTAGCGAGAATGGCTGCTGATAACAGGAGATAAGCAGTGGGTTAATTAGAAGTTTGGAGAATGAGTATTTCTTAAAAGCCACATTATTTCTTACCTAATACAATAACTTAATTAATCCTGATAATCAGAACTGCTGATCAATCAATCACAAGCCATAAGCTAGTTTTAAAGTATGTTACTACAGCTTTCAGGCTTTTGAAGGATCCCGAACATAGCCAAATCTCATGGTTACATTACACGCATCCATATCACCATTTCCATTTTTCTAGCTGCAACATCAGGAAGGCATGCAGCATGCATGCAGGCTATTTTATCCTGCCAAGAAATAGGATAAGTTATTCCCCAGGGAAAAAAATAGTACCACACAATGATTAATTCTAGCACCTAAACTAGCTCAGCTCATTTAGAGTGGGAACAAACTACTTTGCTCTCCAGCCTGCATAGAAAAACCCCCTTCCACATGGGACACCTGCATCCACAACTTACCAGGACACTTATGAGTCACCATACAACTGAAGAACGTAAATATTTTAAAATAATTTCTTGCTGTTCCCCCAGAGAAAGAGATGTGAAGGGAAAGGATGAAGCAATGCCACTGTAATTTCTGCCTTAATTTGCAGTTCATGAAGAGGGGGCAATCGTGGCAAGATATGATGCATACACAGCCCCTGCTGGCCCTACACAGAGAACTGTCTCCTACCACACCATTCCCTCAGACCTCCAAGGGGCTGGTAAAAATCCTGAACTTCACAGTCAGGGTGTTCATAGACACTGCCAGCAGTCCTTGAAGGCAACTGCTCCAACAACTATCCCTATAGGACACATTTCCCATCTTTTTCATGCATATTTAGAATGGAAATTGGAACTAATCAATGCACTGTAGCAGTTACAATAAATTACTATTTCACCTGGGTCCCATAATCTTTTTCACCTTCTGCTGACTCTCAAATATACTAATCTCACCTGATTTTGAATGTTTTAACTGCTGTTCTAGAACAGGAAATCTTAGTTTGATCAAATAATTGACTTACATGGCTTCGTAACACATGTCATTGATTCACATACCAATAATTTTAACCTAAAAAAAGAGAAGCCAAATCAGACCAGGAAGCATAGATCACTTGCTCAAATGAAAAAGCTAGAGAAGCCTTAAACGTAACTCAGCTTAGTTCCACAGAGGATTTGAGCAAATTTTCCCTCCACCAAAATCCAGGTGAGAATAGGTTATTAATGGTGGCTTCAAAATTCATGAAAGAGCTCTGGAATAAAAAGCCTTTATTATTAATACTAAAACAAAGCTGTAAAATATATGGGAGATTATTATCAATAAAGATTATCTTGACTGAATTCTCTTGAACATTGCAAACTCATGGAGGCAAAGTGTAGTGTGTCTAATTATATGTTAGAACTCAAATAGTCCCACAGAATCACTAGCATGGCATTTTTTACCGGAACTCAAAGAAGAAAAAAGTCCAATTTTCTTCTTTAGCCTCTTTACGGAGAAATATATTGAAGGAAAATAGTGTCTGTAACAGACAAAGAAACATAATTGCTTTACGTTCCACAAGAAAAAATACAGCCCAAGAGAGCAAGTTTTCCCTCCCTTCTGGGATGACAGCAAATGAGTAGGAGAGCTGCCTAATTGATTTAAGCCTAAGCATAAAGGAACAGTAATGAAGGTAATCAATTCAAGTGTAAGGAAAGTTCAATCTATAGGCATTGTTCAATCCTCTAGGCAACTGGAAGACTGTTACAAAGGCTGCGCAGAAAAAAAATTTAAAAAATAATCCCACAACTACAACTTCTCCCAAACTCTTATTTCAGCAGTAGAAAAATGGGAGAAGACTATTTTTAGTCTGAAAAAATGCTATTAACAATTTGATATATAAATACAGAATTGTTTCTGTTGTAGCAGTACCCACACATCCAGCTTCACTCCCTTTATTTGTGATTCACATTTTGTTTCCTCTGACTTACTGCAATGATTTCAGAAAGTCACCCAGGTTTGGTATCTTTTTTTCCAGTGTTTAACAGGCCCATTTCAGCTCACTGTGTGATAAATTACCAGCTCTCAGTGCTGACTGCTAACAGCTATTTCATTTAGAATAGCTAAAAATAACATATCAAATGAAAACTTGTTTATTGAACATTCTAGCACATCCCATTACCGTTTCTTCACAAAGAACTATTTTTAGTAGCCTTCAGAAAAGTAAGTTTTCATCACTCCCTAATGCAACAATCTAAACACACACAAATAGAGTTTGATTATGATATTTTTTACTAACTATAATGATATTTTATTTACTAACTGTATGATATTTTATACTAACTATATATAACAGTTTACTAACTAACTATAGTTAGTTAAAACTTTACTGTCAGGTTTTTTGAGATTCTTCAATTTACCAGTAGGTCTTGCAAATTCTCACTTTTTACATGAAAGCCTGAGTCTTCCCAAATACATGACATTTTATTGAAAAATAAACAAAAAATGACAAGTCCATAATTGACTGATCCCATTCCAGAAAAGAGGATAAAATTAATGATTAGCAATATAGCACTATGGTACTGGTATTAAGACCTACTAGCACAGGTTGTTCAAGCAAATTTGCAGCATCCTGTTTTCTGGGTGGGGCTTTTGTTTTGTTTGGTTTGTTAAAATACGATTCAAAAATAAATACGGTTCTTTTAACTTTCTTTACTTCAGCCCTGATTTGCCACACAAAAGTCTGAGGCTTTACTACTGATTAGGGCTGTTAGCTCTTCCTGCCCCTGGGACTTTGAGAACTGTGTGAACAGGATACTTCATTCTTTACAAAGAGGAAGCTGCCATAATCATTTAATGTTAGACCTGCTTGGTCTACAAAGGCCACGTCCCCAGGGCAGAGCTATCTCACCTCCTTAGAACACAAGAACCATGGCCACAGAATAAATACTGAGATCCAAAAATGAAAGTAACAGATTCCACTGGCTGCCGAGGAACCTGTGCATTTTCAAATGCTCAGAGAAAGCTTTCAAGAAATACCAAATACATATGTAAAAAAAAATGCCATTTAAGCCAACTAATAAAAATATATAACTGGTAAGTCACTTGTAAGAATAAATTTTCTATTAAAAACAAGTTATTTAATATATGGGGATATAAAAATAAGCTTAATTTAACTTCAGGATTTACACAGCTAGAAAAACCCATATTCCTAGTACCAACATATTAAATGCATATACAGACAGCTAAAAGCATTGTTAAAATGAATGTTATTTTTCCATTTTAGGCAAGTTAGACTGAAAAAAAATAGGTTATAGTTATTTAAATTACACTTACTGGCTCTTCTAGGCTAGGCAATCAACTAACTCTAAGTCTTTTAAATGAACAGCAATTTAGCAGCAACAATCTATATATTAAACCTTTCAGAAATACTTTTAACAAAAATGTAGCAGCAATTCAAAGGCATTGAACTTCTGGGATGTTACATCCAGCATTACCAGTGATAATCACTCTCAAGGCAAGTATCAACAATTGTGTGAGAGAGTTAAAAGGAAACATCAGTCAGCCTCTGTCCATATGGGTAGATTAGGCAGCTTTTTATACTTTTAACAGAAGAAAGGGTTTGTATTATCCCACTTCCAAATATGCACATTTATAAAATTGTGATTAGAGTTACACCAGTGAGATCTCAAATAAAACCAGCAAGGCCAGAAGCAATTTTTGTTTAAAATGTGTATAAAATCTAAATCAAATAGTAATTAATACCTCATGAATATTACTTTGCAGAGTTCAGGTAATTCCAGTAACTAAGATGGCTACCTCTGAATTTCTAGATTCATGTTCATAACCAAGACAACTTTTGTCAGTCTAGATTAGAGCCATCACACATCCTGTGATTATCCAGTATTTATTCCATCTAAGTTAACAGCTCTATTTCATTCAAGTAATAAGGGCAAGATGGAAAAAGATGGTTATTGTCCTATTCAGAATTATTCTGCTATGAGATGGAATTGCTCTCTGCAGGTGTAACTAACGGGCATTCAAGCAAGCTATTATTATTATTTTACTTTTCAAGAAAGGCTTCTGCTTTCAGTAATTTAATGTTTGATAACTGAGCCTTTTCTTCAAATCACACAGGCCTCCAGAAGTCCCTGTTTATTATGACTAAACCTAAATACTGGCTGGAGTTGTCAGGTTGTATCATAAAATACTACTTAAGTTACACATTGAGTAGTCACATCAAAAATGGAGCACTGACATCTATTTGAAGACACAGTTACAAACACAGAAAGTAAACAAAGACAATGTATTTTCTGGAGTCATTAAACTCTTTGTAATTTAACCAAAGCAGTTACTCCCTACTCATATACTGAAATTATGTTGTATCATTCTGACAGGAGAAAATCTGTTATTACATAGACATTTTAGAAGGAAAATAAATCCAAAAACTCAACTCCTGCTCAGTCTATTTCTTATTTTTACTTTAAATTCCAGAGCAGCTAAGAAGAGTTTATCTCCTCTAACAATTTGCCAGTGCTCACAAAATATGTAAAATCACAAATCTTCTTTCCATTCATTTTTAATAGCACACAATAGAATATAAAATGAGTAGCAGAAAACTACAGCCTCAGAAACATCTGGAGAAAACAAAGTACCAGAAAATATCTAACAGGGAGTTTAATACTTGAATAAAAATTATGGCAATGATCCATGTATCTACCATGCATTTTGTTGAACTCACAGTCCTACTTATAAAGTCATTTACTCAAATAATGTATATTAATTCTTTGAAGTACACAACACTTAGTACTTATCATCCTCCTGTTTGTGTTTAAAATTCCAAGACCTAGGATGAACACCTTGCTAAAAACTGAAGTGAACATATACAGGAATTTAAATACTCTGAGGCTTGGCATTCTGCAGATGTCAGGCTTATGGAGGGGCCAGAAAGGAGCAAAGTGATGAGGAGAAATTGAGGAAGCAGAGAGAATCATTAGCTTAATTTTCATTGGTACACACTACACAAGGCCTAGTAATGCAGGTCTTTGTCTGCTTTTTCTAGGCAACTACATAACAGGAGATTTAAAAACCAGGGCACTCATGCCCCACATTTCCTTCACTTCAAAAGTGTTAATGTGGGGAAGAAAGGCAGCATGGGAAGAAAAAACTCCAACATGCAAGTTGTGGGGCCAGCCTGAAGTCTACTGCAAAGTTTAAAACAAGCAGAACAGCAGGAAAAGCCAAAGCAACACTGAGTCCTACCAAACAGGTAAGGAAGAAGCAGCCAAAAAGGAGACACACACAGAGATTTGAGGATGACAAATCATTATGGGCTCAACTACTGCCTCCTGCATAGATTCTTCCAAATGGGAGGAATGAATGGTGAAAACAGAGTAAAGAAAGCTGTAATAAACCTCTCAATCTTGTCAGTGCAATTTGAATAAAAACAACCATAGCAGCAATAATCAGTAGAAATTAAGGCACAAGTTGGTTCATGTAACAAGAAGTTGATATAGAGGGCTTTGGCTGGAGGCGTTTCCGTCTTAACTACTGAGACAATCACACTAATCAAGTCACAGTTTAACAGCTCCCACCCCCAACACTCACCTTCCCCAGTGGTCTGTTTCCTTCCCATCATGTTCTCCTTGGATTTAAACTTGACTTTGGTTTTCCTTGCTTCAAAACAGCTTAAACAGCCTTTATTCTTTATTTTTAAAAAAAAAAGCCTCTCCTGAACTCCAATTTGAACAAGATACATTCCTCCCAGCACTAAGTTTGCACATTTTACCTACAGCATTCATGGTAAAGGTCATTGTTTCTTCCTCCCAAAGGTCCGGCATAGCACAGAAAACTTACTGAATTTATTTTATCTGTTCCCTAATTCTTGCGTGTCCTTAAGTGATTCTTCTGCTGCTGAACAGTGCTTCATATCAAGGCAGTCTTCAGGACCCAGAAACAGGCCAACATTCTGCACTCTTGAAAAGAAAGCTGAATTTAACCAGCCCTCTGTGGCACAGGTCAACTGTTTCACTATCTTACGTCTGTTAATCACCATTTCATTATTTAACACTCCACAGTAACTGGAAGACTAACACATCACAATGAGTTTCTTGAAAAATGAACCCTTGGGTTGCTTCATTTTTAAAATCAGACAAGAATTTCCAAAAGGTTTGACTGATAAAGGTAATCCCAGAATAACTTTTCTTATGGGTTACTTCATCAGATGAGAATATATATACATGGGGATGGAAGAAAGAAAAGGTTTACATGTATCCCCTCTGACCTATGTATGTACTTGTCTGCAGATAAGCAAATTTTCTGCAAATCAATATATGTAGTCAATTCATTAATATTTGGTAGCTTCTGTATACCTGAGATACCTATCAAAAACAGGGAGAAAAGGAAGAAGAAGCAAGAACTATTATTACCTGTTACCACAAGTATTTTATATAGAGTTCATGTTTTGTATCACTTCTGACACTATAGATATAATATGCAAATGCAGAAGATCAAAATCCAATCACTGTTCAGGCTACTTGCAAACAAACTTGGCCAAGCTTTCCCCAGGTCTCTTAAGGTTTTGCACTGTTGTCCATAATGAAGGTCCCAGTGCATTTAAGAGAGTTTACAGCGTACCTCTAAAAGCAAAACTTCTACAGCTCATGAATGCTTCAGGTTTCCTTCTTCTCTCAAATCTCTTTTGGATACTGAAGATTACCAAAAAGACAGCAGATAAGGGACACTATTTTTGTGAGAAAAATGCTTTTTCAAACTTTAATGCCTCTATTGAAAAATTCAGACCCCACATTACCTTCATAAGCAGGAACACTTGGCTATACTAGTTGGATACCAAGTGCATATTTCAGTGTCACAAGCACACTCTTGGCAAAGCAAACTCCACCTCTGCTGGACAGGTGACAAAGGAAGGCCTTTGGAGAACATCACCCATTATCACTCCTTCCAACCTGATGGATGACCAGCACCACTGCAAAGGAAAGCACATCTGCCCTCTACCTACACTACATTTTTCCGACTGCATCAAGGCTTGCTTAGGGTTTTAGGGTTTTCAATAAAATAATCAGATTTGCTTACATTCCCCTAAGTTTCTTTTTTGCCATCACTACCAACATGGTCTCTTGTACTTATTGACCTGAAGAGTTCCTGATTTAGGGGTTTTGAGTGATATCATAACTGTTTTGAGTAATATTCACAACTGTTAAGTATTTTCACCAGAATTCAACTATTTTGGGTAACACTTCCAGACCATTCAGGAATGATGGGGCTGGTACAAGATGATAAAAGTGACATTTATTCTTCCACCTACCCTATCCAAATTATTTTAGTATCAATAACAAATTCACTGACATTTCCTCATGGTTACCAACATATGGTTTTTTGTGCCATGCATTCCAGTCTGGGTGGATTGGGAGGCGCAGCCTGTAGAGCAGCTTTGCTGGCCAGGCTTCTCCAGTGTTTCTCCAGGAGAGAATATAAGGCTTATTTCTGGCTCCACTGTTACATGTCATACAAGTCATGGAAAGCTGTAAATTCAGAATAGCTGCTCCACCATCAGGCATTTGACTTTTTCCAGCTGTGCCTTTCACTGCTCATCATACAAGGGAAGAGCATGCAGTGCCTGCTGTACCACTTAGTGCTGCTGAAGCTAAACTACAACAGAAAACTTGGGTGTCCAAGGGGGAAAGCCACCTTTAATGGACATGCCCACCACACTTCCAACACGTTCAGCTGCACACAGATTACTAATAAAATCACTAGACTCAAAGGTTTCTGCCACCTCCAAACCTCACCGAAGTCAAAACGCTTCACAGATAGATCAATTTCAAGATAATATTTTGCTTTTTGCATATGTTCACCGGGATTTATCATTAACAGTCCACAATTAATTAATTTCTCCTAGTTTCTGGTATTGCTAATAATTAAAGATACTATAAGAGAAATCTTAGCATCAGAGAAGCATTAGTCAAACCTATATTCAGACAAGAATTAAACCAGTAAGCCCATG
Organism: Ammospiza caudacuta; assembly: GCF_027887145.1. Lineage (NCBI taxonomy): Eukaryota > Metazoa > Chordata > Aves > Passeriformes > Passerellidae > Ammospiza > Ammospiza caudacuta. Next base: position 104,068,532 of record NC_080593.1, read on the forward strand.
TAAAAAAGTGTATTATATGCATCAGATAATTCACATGTAAGGCAGATAATGAGGGCTTTACCAAAGACACAGCTCCTTAGACACTGCCTAACACAAACACACTAACACAATACACAAACACAATATATATCACACTCTGTTGTTCACAGATGTTTTTCTGCCATATGGTAAGGTTACTGCACAATTACTGAAAAAAACCTAAAACTAATTAATGACAATTAATAGAAAATACTGAATATATACTGGGAAAAAAGCACTAAATATATACATGAGTGGCGAGGGGGACACAAATTAACATTCCAAAACCTGGAAATAATATTAAATAATCATCAGAATTTAAAAATAAAATAATTAAAGATTTAACTTTCACCTATACAGTAATGTATAGTGTCCCTTCCTACAGGAAATGAATTTTTCTTCTAACAATAAAATCATCTCAGGTTATCTACTAAAAACACATCAGGAGGCACATGCTTCAGGATGCATGCAATCTTGGCAAAATCTTCAGCTGACTGATGCCATTAAAGCTCTTCTCAAGGCAATGGACTCCAGACAATTTGTGTTGCACAGGGTGGTTTGACCAGTCTTGGAAGACTGAACTATTGATGAGCAGGAGGAAAAAATGGTCTTGTGCACTCCTGTAGTACACAAATGCACCTATTCATAAAACAACAAATATTTTAATATTCAAATGAACATCTTTAGGCCTATCTCATTGTACAGTTTACATCAAAAGTTCCACCTGTTTGTGTTACCAAGTTATAAGACAGAAGTATGATTTAACAGTTGAATTGATGCTTCACTATCAAAATGGCCAAAGCATTTTTTTTCCTCAAGTACTTCAAAACTTGGCTATGAAAATTATAATTATGGGAAAGTCTAAGAGTATACAGCACAACAAAAACTTCTTATGGAAGTCCAGAGCTTCATTCACCTTCTGGGTTACTGTATGCAATTTACATAAACGAGCACATGCACACACAGAGACAATTTTGTGTATCTTCTAAATCTATTTGATTTTCATCATCTGCAAAGAGTAATTTCACTTGTTCTACATTCTTACAAGGATGTTTTTGATATCTGTCATTTGGGTACGTTTGTATTCCTGAGGAAAACAATTTGCTTTCCAGAACTCCCTCTGACACAGGACTGTATTTCTTCCTTTGAAAAAGTAATAAATAATGCATACTGGTAGTTTTGTATACAGATGAATAAAATCTCTCATAGTCTTCACACCTTCAGCCAAAGATTACTGAGGATAAAAAAAAATAAAATACGCTGAATAGGGTGAAAGACAGCTTTCAAGAAAGACTAAAAGAAAAGCCAAATCCAGGAAATAACTATTTACATAAGGTAGAAGAGAGATTGGCCATTAAAGTGATACTGTTCTTAGTTTCTTGGCTGCAAATGAAGTAGAACACATCCTGCATGCATAAACCAAGGTATGAAAGATTTTACCCTCTATCCTTTTATCAAAAAAATATCCATTAGTCTCTTGCTACTGGTAAATCTGATGATGCTGCTTACTATAGCTGTCAGACATATCCTGAGATCCTATTGTTATCTGGTCACCCTCACAAATTTCTACTTTTAGTTCTCTATTTCTGCAATACAATTTACATGTTTGAGAATAACATTTTAAAGTAACTATTTACATTTCAACCGTGTTTCAGAATAAAGTCAGGAAAAATAAATTACTGCAGTGAAGTGATGACCTCTCTTTTTTATCAGCTACAGCTTTTCACTCTTTGAGGAAGCTGTCTCAAGAAGTGCTTTGACTCAATGTGAGTAGCCTACGTCTGAAAAATGCAATTGCAATACCAAAAGATTGTGTTTGATATTAAAATGGAATTTCATTATATCTGGGTATGACTTGACAGCAATTTCCTGTAAATCATACTGTAGCTCATTCTAAGAACAAGCAGCACACAGAGGCAACTGAACCAACCCACTGCAAATAACAAGGAGCAGCAGATGAGGATGGGAAAATGAAGAGAAGGAGACAGGCCTTGGAAGCTATGGAAAACCAAGCAAATTCCTTGCAAGCCAACAACATGATTTCGGTGCAGTGTACTTCCAAAAATGAATTCTACACCCTTTCTCCTATAATTCAGAGTTGTGCTTCCTATGCCAAGTTACTGGACTCTAAGAGGCTTTTCAGAAGACTGTCTCAGCTGCTTTCATTTGACCAGTAACAGTTCAGTGCTGCACCTGTTCATTTCTTTCCTACACTGGGAGCACAGGAATGACATTTTTGCTCAACCATTCAATAGGAGAGGAAGAATCATCACATACTAGCAATACCCTGTGCTGTTTACAGATGTGAAAAAAGAAGATGTAAGCAGATTAGACACATCTTTTAATTGTAGAAATTCAGATTTTTTTAAAGGTATATTTACGTTAAGAATATAATCTAGTGGAGATATGAATTCATAAACATACAATTTAACCAATAACCTTATTAACCAGACACTCATTACAATGACAAAAACAAACTTGTATGATGGTTTTACTACATGGTTTTCTTGAGTCCTTTCATTTGAATTTAACCTGAAATGGTATCAGTGAAAATACTCATAATTTCTTGTCAGATTATCTGACAAGCTTACAATCATAGCTCAAGAACTAGGGAGTATGGCTGCCTAGTGGAATGAGGAAAAATGTTCTGCACTATGCAGTAGGTAAACAGCTTTCTGTCTTCCCTTTCCCAAAAGAGTAAATACTGATCACAGCATCATGAAACAAATTTCATGCCTCAGTGGTCTAATTTGGGCAGCTAACATATGAATCGTGATTCCCTGCAGGCCCTTTCAATTGTAGAAAGTTCTACAATACTCCATAAATTAACAGACTTCATGTTCCAAAGGGAATAAGAGAGGGAAAGACTTAAAAAGAGAAAGAAAAAAAAAAAAACAAACAACTGAGGGAAGTGAAGTACAACTTATGGATTTCACTTAGGACAGCTCCAAGGCCTGGGCATTACTAGACTTAGAACATGTATGCTGGTTCCAACAAGAACTGAGGAAAGACATGGAGACTAAAGTAATAAATCAGCTCACAACTATTTACTTGTTTTAAAGAACATATAGCTCTCACAGTCCAGCAGACTGTAAAAAGTCAAGAATTTGTTGATCACATAAATGCGTACCTGTAAACTTGAATTCTGCTACACAGAAGCAGAGAGGTACTAAATAAGAGTCAGAAGTACAGTAGTGAAATCTTGCCACTATTGGAAACTGCAGAAATGTCACTGAATTCAGTGGGTTTATGATTTCATCCTGGCAATTTACCTGCACTTCAGACTAACAACGTGAATCTGAAAAAAAATGACAGGTACTGGAAATCATTTGGGAGCAAATTATTTCATGGTATTCTGAAATTGTCAAATCCAAACAGATTAGGTCTCCTGATATGACTTACACGGCAGAAATGCTGAAAAGCCCCTGATAATATCACTCGCTCAACTGTATTTATTTATTTACTATTATGTACCCTTGAGGTTTTATTGGTGTAATGGAACAGACCACCAGAAGGATAGTAGAAAAGGCTTAGTCTTACTGGTGAACAAACTAAGCGTATCACAGAGATTGCATGATTTGTTTGCAGTGCCACTAAAACCTGAATCCCTCTTACCCAAGTGCCAGCATAAGTGATCCCAGGGAACAGTGTGCATATTATTCTGCCTCTAGTTTATATAAGAATGTCTTTTATTAAGATGTTTTATAGTTGAATATTGGGTTTAGTGCTACTGTGAACACATGGATCTTCAACATCCATTTAACGAGTCATATGATGGCAGAAGATGTTTCCATGTTTTCTGACAGCTGTTACTCATAGCTGTGCTGCACTCACAGTCCTGCTGCAGTGTCAGCGGATGTCACACACAGGCATATACAAAATTCCTCAACACCACACCACAAAACCAGAGAGTCAGGTATGAATGGAGAGCTGCAAGGGCTGGGATCTGTTGCCCATTAATGATCTCCTAATGTGCTAAGATACAGCTGACCCTGTAGGGAACTGTCCTCTCATAGCCTCACTTTGCAGCACCCACACATGGAGCTGTTTGATCAGTCTCACTCTAAGTTGCAGCAGACATCTGTGGAAACTGGCAAACAAGTGCAAAAATAAATCCAAGCTATCCAGGAGATCCTGTCAACTTCTAAAACATTCTTATGCAAAGTCACACCTGGAATTTGCACAACCTTATGCTGATTACCAGGGGGACCTATAGTTGTACAGGCAGAATAAATAAACAGTGGCCCTGTAGGAAGACAGAATTTCTCTAGAAGTCTGTTACTACTTTCTTATCCTTCATATAGAAAAAAAAATCTCCTAATCATGTATAAACAAGGAATCAACTCAACTAAGCTCAGATATTTTGGAATTACACATGCTGTTAATAAAGTAGTTTTGTATTACATAAGGTCTAGAAGGGTATTTCTACAATAAATTACATTCTGCTAAAGAATTTATGGGTGTCCTAAATTCTGTGAAAAAAACTAAAGGGAAATGGTACTGTCCAAAAGCATTTTGAAAAACTGAATGGAATGAGGATTTTCTTATATTGAATTCCACCTTCAGTTTTAGTAGCAAAGTAGAGCATTACAGCAAAGTTCAAAGGTACTAGAAAGGATATAACTAATGAAATAGCAACCTGTTATTTTCCCATACATGCTAAAGCCTTTCATAACTAGAAAAATAATTCTTTCAAAAAATCATGATGGCTTCAGAAAGAGAGTAGTCTAATTCTACCAATTCAACGGTAATACAGTCTTTAAGGTGCTGGAGCACTACAAAAATATCAGCCTTGTATCAGCAAGCCGTTAAACTTCCACCCCCATTATTAAAAGAGATGAAGCAAAAAAGGCATGGTTTTGATACCAGGCTATTGTTTTGGATATCTATGAATACGGGAATGCTATCTTTAGCGAAAGAAAATTATTTGGAGACCTACTTTAAATTGAGATCTGACACCCACCTGGAAGCTACATTATTGATTAAGTAAAAAACAATGGACTCAATGAATGTAAGTAATATCCTTTGACTCAGTAATATAGAAGGTCAGATTTGACTGTTATACATGGTCTTCTCTACACCTAACCGTAAAAATGCAATTTTAGCTGAAAATACACAACAGATAGAGGTAAGCCAAGAAAATCGTTATGCATAATACTTCAGTTAGCCAGCACAGACATTGTTAGAAAATAACCTGTTCTTCCTTGGGGATTTAGCCTTTACTCATGATCGCCACACGTAAGGAAAACAGTATCTTTATTTTTAGTAAGGAATTCCACTTAGTAAGGAAACAAAGCAAGAAAACCTCCCAGTAGCACTTTCTACAAAAGAATACCAACCACAGAGCAGTTCAAAGGCAATATAAAATCTAATATTGATGAAATTGACAGCCCATAATTTTTCAAGTTTTACATTCCTTTCAGACTCTCTCCTCTCTCCAGATATCAGTGCATTAGGAAAAAGATAAATTACCTGTAACCAAAGTCTGTCGCTTGAGTCTGTTCCACCATTGGCAGTGCATTGAAAAGTAGCAAACTGTCCTGCATTGACTTCCACACTCTGAAGGCGCAAGAAATGGGGAGTTTTTGCTGTTGGACAAGATGCAAGTGTTAAAGTCATGCAGGAACAAAGTACTGGCTATAAAAAAAATTCACCAAGCAAATGAAACAGCTCTGCTTTAAAAGTTTCAAATCACTGAACAATCAAATCTACACATTAGATTCTAGGTTGGTCTACTCCTATGGCTTGCAAAAAGCAGAATAGAAGGGTGCTGTATAATTGTTCCTGCTGTGTAAATTACCTCAGCTCAGCATCCCTCTTGTAATAACAATCTATTAGAAAAGATCATATTGGAAACTAATAATGTTTTGAAGATAAACCTATTAGATGCTTGCACTACCAACTAGACAAGCCAGTAAGAAATGATGTTATCAGGGGAACAGGTTTTTCTTCTTAACAAAGTACACTGTCTATAGAAGAGATTCTCTAGAAATGCAGCCCACCAAACAGGTGCAATACTAACATAACACTCCTCACCAGCTACAGCTGCACTCTCTAAGCACAATGCTTCTCAACAGCACTGAAGAAAAAACCCAAAACACAACACATTCTCTATACCAATGATTATTTGTCATTTAGAAAGAGAAAAAAAAAAAAAATCAGTGAAAACGAAAGCAATATACCTACAAGCAAGCTGAAATTGATATTTGAACAATTATTTGCACTGAAGTAAAAAAGTAAGCCTATTTTTGTTTTACTAAAAAGAATCAAGCATGTAATAAAAAAACAGATATTTGATACAGAAACCTATCATTTAAAGCATAATATTCCCCAACCTACTCAAAGGCTACTGCAGACAAGCAGACTTCTTGCACTGTCTACACTAATAGATAAACCAGGCTTTGAACATTGCTTTTCAACATCAAAACCTTAGTACTAGCAGTAGACTGGCAAACTACACACCTATTTTCTAGCAGAGCATTACGACCACTTAAAGAGTTGATGATATTTTCTTAAAAACCCTTATTACTGGGAGAAATTGTATTTTTAAGGAATTTATAAATAGATCGCTTCATGAAAAGTTGCCAAACATCCAGTGCAAGAGAGCATAAGAAGGACGAGATGGAATAAAATAGCTCCAATTAATACCTAAATATGGGATTAAATATTTCTGTAACTATCCTTACGGCAAATTTAATACAAATAAGGCCTTTTTGTTTTTCTTTAAACATTCCCCAATTAGGGCAGACAGTTTAGGCCAAAATTATCCACTTCTTTGCCTATGAAACTATAATGTGAGAATATCTAGTAAAATTCTTCAGTATGTTCCCCATTTCTCACCTGTCACTTTTTTTTAAATCTGCTTTTACCCCTTCTGATTTTACTGTTCCCTTGGTCTTCTTAACTCTAAAAAACTAAGTTTTCTAAATTACCAAGTATGGCCTAAGTGGAGAAGAGCATTGGGTTTTAAAAACAAACACACACACAAAAACCTGCCCATCTACCACAACCCATTCCTTTAGTTTCTATGTGCCTACAATCTGCTTTCTGCTTGGTCTTTGTTTGAACTACCTAGGCAACTGTCTATCAAATATTTCTCCAATTTCAATTTTGTTTAAAGAGTTAATAATTTCAGAACTATTTTTCTGGGAATATACAGAAATCATCATGAGCTTTACAAAGTTTTAGACAGTAGTTTTACTTCAATTTTCACACTTTTTCAATTTTCTTTAGACAATTTAACTGGTTTGATGTCTTAATTTCTAACATTTTAATTACTTCATCAAAGAACTTTTCATTAAAGCTTTTGCATTTCAATACTGTCACATCAGAACTCTACATGCTATGGGCTATAACTCAGTCTCCACATTAACAAGAATTATTTGCAGGTTTTGGGAATTGATTGGTACAAACGCAAGCATCAAACCTCTCAAGATCTGTATAAAAAAAAATTATTAAGCTGCTAAAATGCTGCTTCAGACTTATCCTACCTGAACCAAGGATATAAATTCAAAGTGCAGAAGCACCTATACTTTCTAACAACATGAGAGCCTGCAGTGTTTATTAGAAATAAGTGACTCAGAAATAACAGCTGCTGATTCTGCATAACTGTCTCTCTATCTGAAGAAATGTGTGTGTCTTCCTGCCATTTACACTAAAACCATTTTTATGTGGTGCTTTGATACTAACTGATAGAGCACTTTTTATTTGGAATCACAGCTCTTACTTAAAAGCCGCAACAAATGCATGCGCAAGCACAATATAAGAGGAACAATTACACAGAAATCGGTGTCTTCTTCCCCACTCAGTCATTTGGTCAGTAAGCTCAAAACCTCCTATTTCATGTATGATCTTAATATACCTTATCTAACAAACAGCATACATGTGAAGTAATGTTTTATTTAAGTATTTAATATTTAATAATATCTGGATTACCATATTAAAGCTTAATTTACAAAGTTTGAATTGACATTTGAGGATAATTAACTGTTAACTATAACATATCCTTAACAATGAGATAAAGAAATGTATCTGAAGCATGAAGAAGTAAAACAATGCAGAAACTGAGCCATGAACCTTGAGAAGTACCCTGAGTAACCTTGCTTAGCAAAGCCTCAGTCCTCAGCCAGCTGAGGCTTCTTCCTTCTAAGCCTTGGAAAAAATAATTACATATAGTCAAACTTTTGTGTTCATCTGTTCTCACTAATGTCTCAGCTTGTGGCTGCACTGAATTTTTGATGCAGACAGAGAAATCATCAGCAAATCTTAGAATCACAGAATCATGATGATTTGGTGATTTTTTTCTAAAGAAGCTGCCAGGTGAGCCAGTTTGGGTTTGGGACTCATGCTAAGTGCTGCACACAAGGAGCGCATAGAGATGTCTTTAAAGACAATAAGGTGCAATGATGCCATGTTTAGCAACACTCCATATACATACTCAGCCTGTACTTTTGGCAGTGGCGTTGTTTTCTGATGTTTTCCTTATCTTTTGCTCCACATTTATCAAAGCATAGTAGCACATTGATTTTAGGGGATCTGGCTTTACAACACAAGATAGGTACTTACTACATGGATGCCCTAGAACTTTCACTTCATCAATAGCCACATATCCAGAGAGACCTGAAGTAACCACTTCAAAAACAACCTGAGAAGCAGAAGAGAATTTCAGTTAGCATCTTCGGAACACAGGGAATATAAAAATAGTTTGTAATTGGAAAAACACAAACTAATTCAATGTGTTATGAACATCTGGAAAACAAAACACCATCATAAAACCCTCAAAATGTGTTGCTCTCATCATTAAAATTAATCAGAACTTAAATTACATTTTTTCACATTTACATCATTTTTGGAGATTTGCAAGCAGGATCACATATAGCTCACAGTAGAAATAAACAATCTCTCCAATTGGTCATTTATTAAATAACTCCTGTGGCCTGCCAAAGGAGTTATCTAATAAATGCCTTAAGTATTAAGAGCAGTACTGTACTTTAAAGTCTTTGTCTTGCAAATGAACAGCTTTTATTTTAAACATTACAATTTTGTAGTATACAGAAATTTCAGAGTATCAGACACAAACATACCTATTTCTAGGAATGTATTTTGCATGCTTCTTAATCATCCACCAATTGCAGTGAATTAAGCAAAGCAGATCCATTTGCCACGGTTTGTTTAACGGCTATAAATAGGTCACAAAATAAATGGACCATTCTCATCATTTGAGCTGAGTACACTCTAAAGTAAACCTCTCCAAAGTTTGGCAGCCTTAGCTTTGAACATCCCAAGAATGTTTAAATAGAAGAAAATATGCCAGTAATGTCAGCAGGTACATTTCCACACCAATGCTCAAGAAATTCATGCTAAAATCCAGGTTGTGATTTTATTTTTTTTTAATACTTCACTTTTGCTTGGGAAGTTAACTCTAATTGCCTTGTGTAACTGATCTCAGGAATCACCTTGAGGAAGACAAAGTTTAGAAACCATTTTTCACACATATGCTGTACTCAACCTTGGAACAGATGATCACACTATATACCATACCCCTTTACTGAATGATACAGAATGTAAAGATGTTATGAGGATAACATACAGCTCCATAATAGATCACAATTTCCTGATGTTGAATAAACAATCTCAGAACACTAATTCTGATTTTAAAACAAACCTTGCAGCGAGAAAAACCTTCATGCCCTTCTGCCTCTGCCTCCTCCCTTGTTTTTCATTGCTCTACATATGGACACCAACCTGTTGCTCTCTCCCAGATTTCTTCTTCCTAACCTCTGTCCATCTCTCCCTCCCAATCTCACTGGAGTAAAATTGCTGTAAATATGGCCTTAAGTCCACATGGCTGAAAAGGAAAAAAATACTTGATTCATTCTGCCTCCTGTCTACACAAAATTTCAACCTAAAGTGCCAGCGTTGCCACTACATGAATCATGCAGCAAGAAAAAAAAAAACCACACAAGATGTCGATTAGCAAAGTCCAAATGCAGCTAAAGAAATTTTTCAGAAACAAATTCTGCAAGAAAAGGGTTGCTCAGTTGGCTTTCTAAATGCCAGATGGCACTCTACTGACTCTTGAAGTTGGTATTATTGATCCACAGCAACAGGCTGAACAGGGTATGGATTTAGCTCCCCGCATTTAGTAGAACATCCAGAGCAACACCTTTCAAAATTTCAAAGGATCTCTTTCCTAAAAAGAAGAAAATCGCCTGATAGAATTGGTCTTCACTATCCTGGGAAGAAGTTCTTAAAGAATAAAGAAGCAAAGACTCAAAGAATGACCTGCATTCAGAGACCTGAAATAACTTTGCTAACCATGATTATTACCCTCATCTTAATAGCCTTGAAAAGGAAATAGAGAGATGATGTACACTAAGTAACTCTAAGTTTTAACAGCAGTGCAAGACCCAAGAATGCAGCTCCTGTTTACAGCCACTGAATTTGAAAAAAGAACAATAATTTCACTCTATTAAGAAATATGACACAAGAAATCACACATTCCTCATCTGTGTTACAAGCTCTGAAAAAAAAAACCAATTCTGTTGAGGCCCTTGAAAAAAAGGCAGAGGCTGCTCCACCTCCTGAAGAGCTACTGAGCTATCTGAAAGTCAGAAAATCTGAAAGACCATGAGAACCACAGCATAGCCTCAGAAACCTGCAGTAGAGGCACTGATATTCCAACATGGTAGTGGAGAACAGAGAGCAGACAACCAGATCTCAGAAATTATGGGAAAGTTTCCCAGGGAAATATGCTGCCACAAAGTAAGTCCCTGAGATAAATGAATGTAGGTGTGGATGCAAACACCTGCCTCTAAAAACACAGAGGGCTCGGGATAGTTACTGATTTGTTTCCTGTATTCCCTAGTGGCTTTGAGCATTCTCTGTTAAGAAGAAAAACACATTAACAACTAACTTTCTGGGTTTTATTGAAATAGAACTTAAAGAACCCCTAAAAGCCAACCCTTTCTTATGGAACACTCAGCATAAGAGCAACTGCACAAAGCCATCTGAAAGGCGTACCTGGATCCATGATCCCATCACTGCAGAGTAAAGTATTTTTTTCAGGTTCTCTACTTTCAGATATGCTAAATTCTAAAAAATATCTTGAGGAACTGGCACATGCACACCTGTGGAGCAGCCAGCCAAACCAGTCAGAAGTTTTCTGCTAGAAATGTTACTGCCATATAATAGGGACTTAACTATTTTTTAAAATGCTGCATAGGAGTGTCTTTTCTAAATAACTACCTCACTTCCAGCAAGACCAATAACCTGAGCTTTAGAAAATGTGCAATATCTCAGTAGATAACAGAATTTCTGTAATTCATAATGGGGAGCTTAGCTACAGGTTCACTGAGAGGCTTTAAGGGCCTCAGTACTGCAATCTACTCATAGCCAAAAAAGCTTGTAGATTCCTATTCCTTTGGTTCATAGGCAGAGACTACAACCTTGAAACAACTGAATCAGAACTGCCAATGACAAGAGCAGAGAAAAACTCAACAACTGATCTTAAAATACCCTGCTGTATCTCTAGACAAAAGACCAAAAGTGTCATTCCACAAAAAAAAGCCAGGCAGCATATCAAGAAAATGCCAGTTGGACATACAACTGAATTACAATTGACATTAAAGACAGTATGTTCCAAAGAAAAGTATTACAAATTGAAATACTGTCAGTTAAATCACGCTTCCATTAAAAGCAATAGCCAAACTGATACCAACTTTAATAACTGTAACTTGTACTCCCTTCTGACATGGAATATGCCATTTTTAGTGAACAGAAAGAGGCAGTAAAGCCAGTAGTGACATACCACTGTCAAAGAAAGACACTGGTTCATATATAGAAGAAAAAATATGCACAAATACAGACTGGTCAGAATGGAATGACAGCAGACCTGATGAGAAGGACTTGAGAGTGCTGCTGGATGAGAAGGTCAAAATGACCCAGCCACATGCACTTGCAGCCCAGAAAGCCAATTGCATCCTGGGCTGGATGAAAACAGGCATGGCCAAAAGGTCAAGGCAAATGATTTTCTCCCTCTACTCCATTTCAGTGAGACCCCACCTGGAGTACTGCATCCAGCTCTGGGGCCCCCAAGGAAGGCAGAAACCCTGTTGAAGGAAGTTCAGAGAAGGTCAGAGGGGTGGAGCACCTCCCCTATGAAGAGGCTTAGACACCTGGGGTCATTCAGCCTCAAGAAGAGAAGGCTCCAGGGATCACAGGATCACAGAATCGCTTGGGCTGGAAGGGACCTTACAGGTCATCTAGTTCCAATCCCTTTGTCACAGGCAGGGACACCTTTCACTAGACCAGATTGTTCAGAGCTCCATTCAACTTTGTCTCATTATGTGATACCACATTACAGGTGCATCTATAAACACATACTGAAGATCTTTCTAGGGCCTTTCGGTACCTAAAAGGGGCCTACAGGAAAGCAAAAAAGGGACTTTTCACAAGGGCACATAGTGATATGACAAAGTGCAATGGCTTTCAACTGAAAGAGAAGATATTTAGATTAGATATAAGTAAGAAAACCTTTACTTTGAGGGTGGTGAAACACTGGCATAGGTTTACCAGAGAAACTGAGCCCCACACCCTTGGAAGTGTTCAAATAAAGGTTGGATGGAGCTTTGAGAAACCTAGTTTCATGGAAGGTGCCCCAGCCATAGCAGGAATTTGCAGCTAGATGATTTAAGGTCCCTTCCAACTTAAATCACTCTATGATTGTATGAGCATGACAGTTTATTCCAAGTATAGCAAAATAACCCTCTTTGGTTCACAGGCTGTGAAATACTATCAACTGCTGTATACAAATTCAGTATTTTATTTGAGTTGATGACTGAAGATTAAGGGCTGAAATATGTGCTCACTACGCATTTTCCCTTTTTCAATTAAAAAAGTAATTTGATCCTACGTAGGGTCAAGGTTTCAGGTTTCTTAAAGTCCTAGTAAGAGTGCTACACACTGTGAGAGAGAGACCTGAGAAACACTTCTGGTAGCCTTGAAAACCTTACAATAGGGACGTCAAGATTCTTCACAAATCTGGATCAGTTTCCTTAGTAAATTCACTAAGAGTGAAACCCAGAAACTTATTTCACATCTAATTTTCTCGATAATTTTCCATTTGAAAAGTAGCTTGGCCTGTAAACATAAACTTTTTACCACCACCTCCAAACTTAGCTTTTTCTCATGGCTGATGCAACACCTGCAGGCAATACAAAAGACTCCAGTCAAAACAGAGAAAACACTCCAGTAACGTCAGACTGGGCAGCCCTTGGATGTTTTGCCTATTATTCCACCACCTTATCAGTCCGGAAACAACTGGTTAAAACACAGAATTCATTTGCTCAGGAAAAACTGCAGAACACTGCCCTGAGAGCTGTTTTACACCATTCTCCCTGCAGCATGCCTGCCAAACAGGAATCAGGGAAGCAGCTTAGCACTGCACTGTCCCTGATCCTCCCTGCTTCACTGAAGAGCAAAATTAGCTTTTCATTCCTGCCACTTCCCCTTGCTACATACGAACAAAGAAAGTGGATCTGCTCACCAACATAAATGCTTACTGCTGAAAATGTGCGACTCAAGATAACTCGTTTGTTCCAAAGAACAATAGAAATAAACAGGTTTTGTTGCCACACAACCTCACTCTGTAAATTCCTGCCTTTGTTGCTGCAAAATTACAACACTTTCAGTCAAAAGGCAGATTGCACCAAATATAAACACCGTGCTTCACACGACCTAAAAATAGCACTTTGGAAAAACAAGAAAGAGAAAGGAGTACCAAGCAAGCTGCTTAAACTCAGGCTGCAATCCTGCCTCCCCAGTGAGCAGGCAGTGCTGCATCACACACTGCGCTCTCCTCTCTGCCTGCTCTGCTTTACAGCACAGAGCACCTTGCTCTGACTGTACTGGCATTGGGAACCATTCTATCTAGAAAATTGGCTTGTACCCTGTGGGTTCAATTCTTCCCTCCTTTCTGATTCATTTTAGGACTACCTGCCTTACCACAACAGCAGCAACTGCTTTCTCATCAAAGCCATGTGGAGGAAGGTTCTTGACCTGGTCCTTTCCCAGGCCCCACAGAGGTCCATCACAGCTTATTGATGTGGGCTACCTGAATTGTGTTCAGGCCTCCCTGGCTGGGAATTTGCTCCATGCCACTTCCCTCCCCACCTCCCACTCCTACATGTCTACCATGTGGCCCTCACACCTGCACTCAAGCACATGAAACAACATTTTGGTGGCTGCTGCCAATCTGAGACCACAAAGAAACAAGCAAGCCAGCCTGAAAACTGAACTCCTGACATTAAGGCTTGTTAAATCTTATACTTCTCTTTCTGTTTTTAAACCAGTTGCTGTCTTGTATTTCTCTACAGAAGGCCCAAATGCTTTTCTGGTTTAGGAACAAGGGACAGGAGCAAACAACAGAGCCTTGTGTCTGTGACAAAAAATGCATGCCTCCATACTTGTGACCATTTTTAGATTGCTGGAGGTTTTTAAATTTAGGTATGTTGTTTGCCCTGGTGCATCTTTCTCAAAATAGTTATTCCCAAAGCACATAAGTCAATGAAGAAGAGCTATTTAAGATGCCTGACACAGGTTGTTTTTCCAAATGCAATATGCATTTCAAAGTTTCTTTGGAGTTCAAAGCACAGTTCGGGAACTGTATGTGTGCAGCTGAATGCAACACACACAACACATGAGAATGTGAGCCTGACTTTTACTGCACAAAAAGCTTAATGCTCTGTCCTAGATGAGGATTTAAGTACCCTGCATGAGCCAAACTCCAAGCCAAACATGTACAAAGCAGGTTATGAAACAAATGTATGCTTAAGTCCAGATTTTAAAAGTTAGGTTTGATCTGCTGTTTCTTATTCCCTAAACTCCCAATTTACAGGGGAACGTGTCAGAATGGTGAAGGGTAAATCTCATCTCTGTGAAGTGATACCAATGTAACTCCTTTGTGTCCTTACTAAAAAGGATCAGGAATTACTGCCAGGCTCTTACCCCATTTTTTCACTTCAGCTTCACAGGACTTTACATTTAAAAATGGTGCAGTGGCACAGACAGTTATGTTACTGTACTGGAAGCTATTTTTAATCCCTTCAATTCCATTTCTGGATTTTAAATCTGTAGTGTTTGTTGTTTTATTTAATCAAGATTTGTTTCAGTTCACTGCTGCCATGACTGACTTCCAGGAAAGTACAAAGCAAATAATTCAAAATATAAAAACTGATAGGGAGATGGTGTGTGACTTGCAGTGGTGCTGTGCTAAATTACTTGCTTGAAGGGTTAGAAGCAAGGAACACAAACCCCTCACCAGACTCAACTCAGTAGTAGCTTTTGCATATTGTGATATTCCAAAATATCAACACTTCTAAAATATAAAATTTATTTTAAATACTACTAATTATTATTAATTATTAACTAATCTAGGAAAAACAACCCTGAAACTACCATTCTACTCCTGCTAAAAAATCCAAATGAGAAAATACAGGAAAACATTGAAGAAAATAAAAACACATGCCAAAAATCCCTGCCACCCTCTCCTCAACTAAAAGAGAAGCCTTTTCATGACTTGTATCTCAAAGCATCAATTTTAGAGCCTCTCAACCTACTGAGACTGCTCCCCAAGCATCTAAAAACAATCTTACCACTTACCAGCAAAATCTATGTAAAGTTCAATTCTCTTTTTTCCATGTACATTCTAATTCTACTCAAATTAGGAGGAGGGTGAAGGTCTTAGGAATCATGTGAAGCTTTGTTTTGTTTGCAGGCTGTCTCCAAAGGCACGATAAACTCCTCGATGCTCTTGCTTAAGATGCACCAAGTAGACAATAGCTCAGTAAAGCAAACAGTTTCTCCTGGGCACAGTGTTAAAAAGAGGAAGGCAATGCTTCCTCAGGGGAGCACTCCTAAAGCGATTTTATAAAACAGAAATAAGACTGGTACCTGCAGAAATACATCAGCTACTTTGAAACAAATAGCTCAGAGACCAGCAGGCGCAGCAGAAAAGAACAAGCTGTGCTGATTGTCTTGGACTCAGAAGGTGTTTGGCAGCTTGAACCCATGTTACTGCAAGCACACTGTTATCACTAACTGGACAGCAGTGCAGACATATGCTAAATCAATGGCAAATGTTAGGCAGTAGTACTTAGAAGATTGTTAATTACAGAATTAAATATATCCTTAATTGTCAGAATGCTTGACAATTTAAATAACCAGCAAGTAATCAACAATTAATGTTGTTACAGGCAGGTTGCAATGGTGATTTGTGATATATATGCAGTACAGCTTACCTATGGTGTGCAACATCCACAACTAACTACCTGGCAAAAAGAAACGGGTGCATTAAAAGGAATTAATTATTTAGTTCAAAGACTTTTTCTAATGAGTCGATTCTAAATAGAAATCCAACCCAAAAAATATTTAGAAGCTGGGACAGCTGGTGCTCCAATAATAAACTACTGTTAATTATTAAATCTTTCAAGCACTTTCCTGGTATGCGCTTGCAATACATGGTTTAAACTAATAAATCTTTAGAAGTTGGATAAAAATTCACTCCATGCTACATAATCTGATTTGTAGTCAGCTACCATTTAGTGGGAGCCATTTTGCCTACATTTTTCAACAGCAAAACAGACAACACACTGTGTTTGAAAAAATATTGAATTGTATAAATATTATAACTCTGAAATGTTATCATATATAATTTGTTTTCACATTTCTGTAGTACATGTTGGTTTCATTTCCATCTAGATATCTTGCAGGTGTTTTGCTAAGGGAATGGAATTAGAAAACATTCACAGATGTGGATGGCTACACAGATCATGTGATTTACAACACAACAAAGACAATCAGACAATTACATTGCTTTGTCCCTTAACGTTATGTGTTCTCTTAGAGATTACTCATTGGGAAGATACCAACATTCATATAAGAAAAGTTAAAAAGGGCTCCATCATTCCTTAAAAATCTTCTTAGGAGATTTCTCTTAATTATGTTCAGCAAGGTCAGACAAACTCAGAAAATCAATGGGAGGAAGTCTTGTACATTCTGGAGGTTTTGTGTGGAACACATGCATTTGTGCCAAAGGAGGTTGCAGTTTTGGACTCAAATGTATAGTAGCTCAGGAAACAGACTTGGTACTATGTTATATACCTACCAGATGAGTCCTGTGCCTTCCCCACTATTCCTGCAGCCACCTGAGCTGCCACCCAACTTGGAGCCACGCTCTCACAACATTCACATATACCCTCTCTCCTCTTCCTGCCCCCTTCTCCCAGCTGCTTAAAGCTAACTACCTGTCTTCCCCCACAACAAACTCTATAAAGAAGAAAATGCATGAAAACTGATGAAAGGAGTTCAGAAACAATGAAAAATAGCAAATGTCAGCACTCAAGTGAGGAAATTGCATCACAGATCTCTGAGAGAATGGAGGCAACCAAAAACAAAGACAATTAACTGTAAGCTCTTAAAATGGTGACAGCACTTCCTCGAGAATAAATGAGCTTATTTACAATGAAACCAGAGAAGCTACAGTATTTAACACTGATTCCCTGCACTGCCATGGATATTAACATAGCATAAGATCTTTTGGCACGTCAGCTAAATTGCAGTACCTAACCAGGTATTATTTCAGACTATATGCAGCAAATGCAAAGAAAATTACCTACTATACTCCACAGTGAAAGAAATATTATGCAAAAATGTCAACATTTCCAACAGGAAGGAGAGCACGTGGAATCCATTACAGACAGGCTTAGGCATCTATTATACATCACCTGAACTGCAGTACCTCATCCAAGCACGTAAGGGTTCACCTACAAATAAGGGTGAACAGTCCAGCAGGCAGGTCTTGAGGAAACAGAAGATGGGAAAGGTTATCCTTCTGTTTCTATGGCCAAATACCATATGTATCATATTGTCAGAAATCTGACAGATTATTGTTAAAAAGATTAGTAATAACACTTGAAACTGACAGAAGCTTTGTATATTTTTAAGAATACATTAATTTACCTTAAAATTAATAGTCAGACTCAAGGCTTCTATTAAAATTCTCCTGTCCACATCAGCCTTTTGATTCAGAACTCGAGTGAGACTTTGAAGCACAACACATTTCTCTACTGACTGCTGATTCCCGAGCAGTCCTGCTGCACAAAAACCAGACTCCTTTCAGAAGGCAGAAAGCTGGAAGCTCCTCTAATTCACTATATAAATGGGAATATTTCAGACTTGGGCAGTACTCAGTATTGAATACTCCTGAACACCATGTTCACAAATCTTCCAGTAAATTCCACATTATTAGCCATTGAGTTATATCCAGTGTCAGCCACAAAATGGTCTGTGGGATGCTCTATCCTCTTCTCCCACCATCCACTGAGGCTAACAACACAGACTGGTTCTCAATATTTCAGTGAAGACAGAAAGGCTTTTCGGCAGCACAGGAAGGCATTCTCAACACTGGCATCAGATTGGTAACATCAGGTCTTGATGTAAGATCAGAGAATCATGGGAGTCCTGAGCTGGAAGAGACACTTGAAGATTACTGATACCAACTCCCTGCTCCTCACAGGACTACCTGAAACTAAACCAAATGACAGAAAGCATCATCTAAACCCTCCTTGAACCCTGACAGGAAACAAAATACACACTGCCCTTCCACCCTGAGAGATGTGTATGACAAAACAAAGCTCAGACTTTGCGATCAAGACACAGCCTTATGCTGACAGGTAGCACACAGCTCCTCCCACACAGCTGAAGTGAGCCTCAGCTCTGCCAATATACCCATCCTTCTCAAAAAGGCACAAGAGTATCACCTCACCAAGACTGCACATAAATATAAAAGATCCACATCATGAAGTTTGCTGAGATGTCCATAAGCTTTCCCTGAATACTCTCCAGAAGTCCTGACAATGCAGTTGCAGCAATTCCTAGGAATCTTGGGAAGTACATTGGATGCAAATGCAGACCTAACCTAGGAGCACACTATCAGAGGCAAGAAGAAATGCGCAAGTGTGCTCTTTTGGGTCTGTAAGTATTGCATCCACTGCCAGGCATCCCACATTCCAAAAGTAAAATGTTCCTGGCCCTCCAAACTTATCTTTTGGAGTAGGACTGTCTGTTTCATTGTGGATGAAACAATCAGAAAAAAGACTCCAGAAAGTTCTTCAGCATTTTTTACTTAAATGAAAAAGGGTTCAGAAAGGACAGATTCAGTTCACTTGAGACATCCTTACAAGACAGATGCTGCAGCCACAGAAAGGATCCCACTGCAGCCTCCCAGAATACCTGCAGTGGACACTGCCAAACTCTTCATTAGAATATGATGGGACAACAAATACCTGGTTACCTGAGACTGCAAATGCAGGAACTGCAACAAGACTCTGCCACGTGTGACACTAGTACCTTGGGCACTGCTGTGGGAATCAGGGAGTCCCACTCTGGAACAGCATGGTGGAAGAGCACGATTGTACCTCCTAAGGATGCCTACAGTCAAGGAACTTGTCATCTTTAGGATGGCTTTTCTTCAGAAAGCTTCAAACCACAAGTATGGTGACAATATTCAGTACAGGCAAACAAATAAAATTCAAACTTTCCAAACTTCAAGTGAAGATGCAGGAGGCTCAGTAACACCTCTATGCTACTGGTCTGCTCTTATTTTAAACTAAGTTACTTGTTTGTGGAGACATAGACTGCATTTTCACAGGAAGAAGGAGGAAAAACATTGAACTACCATAGAGCAGTAAGTAACTGTATAATCTAAACCTTCCTACAAAAAAGCAGCATCCTAAGAGACTGTCAAGTGAAATTCCACTGAATCTTTAGGATGCACTCAAAATCCCATTCCTATGACAGCTACTATTATATTTACGTTACTACTAGACCAATAGACACTGCATTCAGCACTAAGACCTGAAATGAGGATTCAAAGGATTCTGGAGGTTCTAAAGCAACAAGTATTGCTGATATAAATCAAACTTGAAGACTGGACTGTAATAAAATCTACTGGAGTTCAATTCCAGCATCCCTGTGGAACTGAAAGAATGAGTGAACTTATTACAGAGAAACAGTTAATTGACTGAAATCAATGGCAAAATTTCTGGATTTATTCACTCTAATTAGTTCATCCAGATTTAGAGCATGTTTCACACACTTCTATAAATATACATAAACATATAAACACAGCCATATGCATGTAAAAACAAACATTTAGCATCATGTACAAAAATGTGATTAAGACGATGATCAACTAGATATACGGAAATTTATTTTGGTTCAAAGTTAAAATGAGGATTAAGAACCAGATGGCTATTACGAGAGACAAAATTTCATAAAAAGTAAGACATACCTGATAAAAATTGGGCCAGAAAGTACTAATTGCCAGCTCAGCTCTGCTCCAAGTGCCAGTGATAGACGTGTTCCAGACTGGGTTACCAATAGGACCATCATTAACCTTCACATATACATTCAGAGTGCCAGGGCTAGCTCCACTCTTGCTTGAAACATAATAGTGAAAATCAATACAATGTGTATCGTTTTCTTTCAGATGGGGCATCAGGAGGTGAGCTTTCTGTCCTGAAAATCTTCCAGATGTATTCACCAACATGAAAGAACCTGCAAAAACAAAGTGATTGATTCAATTTCTTCCTTATTTTTTCTCTTCTTAATATGCTAATATCTGTAACTAAAGCATAATTTAATAATAATAATTCAACCATTTTTCTTTGCTTCTACTAACATAAGAGTAATATGCATTTGGTAGGTATTTGATCTCAAATTTCTTTTGCAGAATCTCAAAAATCTTTTGTAAAGCTGGTTAATATCTCTATTCTACAGGTGGGGAAGGAAAGAGACAAAAAGCCCCAAATGCTGAAAGAGACAAAAAGCCCCCAAGTGCAATGTTTTATGCACTGCAATAAACCTACAGATGGTGGTACAGAATCAGCTGGAGGTCTCAGCTATCTGAGTGCTTGTACACGCAGAGTCCCTGCTGGCTTTGCCTGGCAAGGTTGTGGTAGTGGGGGAGCTGCAGGAGTGGCTTCTTGTGAGAAGCTTCCCCACATGTCCTACA
Organism: Ammospiza caudacuta; assembly: GCF_027887145.1. Lineage (NCBI taxonomy): Eukaryota > Metazoa > Chordata > Aves > Passeriformes > Passerellidae > Ammospiza > Ammospiza caudacuta. The sequence continues at coordinate 104,089,623 of NC_080593.1, forward strand.
GAGCCAGTGCCAGTCAGCTCCAAGCCAGCCTGCCCCACTGCCGAGCCCATCAGGGATGGTGGCAGAGCCTTTGGGGTAATGTAACTAGAAAGGCGGGGAAAAAAAGAAAACTTCAAAATTGTAGCTGAAGAGAGGACTGAGAATACGTGAGACATAGCCCTGCAGACACCAAGGTCAGTGCAGAAGGAGGAGGAGAAGGTGCTCCAGGCGCTGGAGCTGAGATTCCCCAGCAGGCCAGGTGCTGAGTGAGTCAGGCTGGCCCCTGCAGCCCATGGAGTCCACAGAGGGTTCACCTGCAGCAGCCTGGGGAGGGCCCCACACCAGCTCAACCAGATGGTCAAGGGAGGCTGTGACTTTGTGGGAAGCCCACAATGGAGTAGGTTTAGTGGCAGAACTCATGACCTGGTGTGGGACCCATGCTGGAGCAATCTGCGCCTGCAGGACTGCATCCTGTGGGAAGAGACGCCAGAGCAGGAGAAGACTGTGAGGAGTCTGACTCTTGATGAGGAAGCAGTGGCAGAGACAACATGTGATGAACTGATCCATTAGCTGTCTCTCTGCACTGCTGGAAGGGAGGAGAGAGAGAAAATTCCAGAGTGAAGTTGAGACCAGGATGAAGGAGAGCGCACTTGGTGTCCAGTCAGGGTCAATACACCACAAGAGTTGCAATGAAATTTAAGAGAATTTCATGTGTTCAGATGATCACATACTCTGCAGTATGTGATGCAGAGAGTGTCTAAAATGTTCTCAATCCCTTAACCTTCCTCTAGCTAATCACAAGTTACCTACTGGACTAAGTGTGACAATTGTCTCCTGTCTTCAAAAGGTGAAAAAAGAATGAACAAATGTAAATTCAAGTAAACCAGTAAGCTTTACATGTAAAAAAAAAAAATAAAGCTGGGGTTGAATTTTATATTATGATCACAACTTAAAACAGCAAATAAAAAATGTAAAAGTATTCAAATAAAGTCACATTCAACCAACTCTCACACGAGCAGCTAGTCAATTTATACTCTATTTTTTAGTGCCTATTCATGTGTTCCATTGAAGTGTACCTTCAAAATATTCATGCTGCAGGACTAAGGAATTTGAAAGACCGTACAGATGTTAGAAAAATGCAACATGACTTCTGAGGCATTCATATTTCTGGGTTGAAAAAATGAAAAGGAAAGAATTCTATTAACAGATAACCTATGACATCATAGAAGGAAATAAAATTCAGTATCTACTCTGCAAAGAAAACACTTCAATAAAATGCATGAGATAATTTAAACCCTGCATTTTTCATAAGTCCAGAAATGGATATGTTATAGATCCCTGCTACAAATGCATAGCTAAGTGTACTTAGAAAAATGTAAGTACACACACACTTGCCACATAGTTATTAGAAACCAAGTTTTAATTTTTTTCCTTTTTCTTACTTTGATGGGTGATGATACCTTCTAATGAGATGCAAGTCACTTCTTGAAATGGAATGTTGGAGAACCTTTGTCCAGAGTGTATCTCTATGTTAAATAGGTTTAACTATTCAGTAATAGTAGTTTTGCTATTGAATTTAAATTATTTATCAAGTATAAATTTCCTTTCTAGACAAGTTCATAAAATTGACAAAAACTGAACTTTCTTTTAATACAAAGGACTATAAATATTTTACTTCCTAAAAGGTGTTATTCTGTATTTAACTCACGGTCTGTTACTATAATATATTGGGAAAACCTTTATTCATTAGTAACATAAACAGAAGTCACTGCACATGCTTTTTTCCTCTTAAAACAGGCAGGAAAGAAGCTAATATTCCTTCCATCAACTAGTACGTGCTCTGCCATTCAATTAATTTATTTACATTTAAAATATAAACTGCTTAAATGGGTATAATTTGCTAAGTTATAAGAGCAATACTTAAAAGCATTTATGAATTCACTAAAAATTAACTGGCAGGATTTTTTACATGGAAACTTATCAATCCAACAAACAAACAACAAAAGCCCCACAGCATACTTTCTGACAGTGGATCAGCTCTCCAGAACAGCGTCTCACATATGGGGCACATAAATACATATTAAAAATAACTGAAAGGATACACTGGCATATACAAGCAAACAGTTATCTGCCAGAATTGAAGGATTCCACAAGAAATCATGTAAAATTATAATCAACTGAGTACTCGTTCCTAAGAAGAAATAGCAAGTGCATGTCTTACTATAAATACACTCATTTTATCACACTTATTTAGTTTCTCTAAGTGTACTTCCATGTTTAAACACGTGGATGATAATTTCCTCAGCCCTTTACATAGGGCTATGTAAAGGCACTACATGCAATATAGTAAAACCTAATGGCGCTCATCATTCATTAAATTCAGGATTCTTAAGTCCAAAACCCTGCTGAATCACATGTACTTCATCATTATAGCTAAGGCATTTAAATCAACAAAGCAGTGGTTATCCTCAAGTCACTGCTGCTGTTTACAATTCCTCATTGAAAATTGGTTCAGCAGTAAAATTCAGCAGGTATTTGGTTTATGTAAATATTCATTCTAAAAAGATGCAATACTTGAAAAAAGAAAATACCGATTTGCTCCAGAGTAAACAGGCAATTAAATATACTGGTCATTTCATTAGCATAAATCAACATTTTCTGTGAAATACTGGACACAAAAAGATGGTCAAAAAGATAGAGTGGAAGAACTAAAAAAAAAAAACCAAAAAGTTTAAAAAATAAAATCTGACAACTGGAAAAGCAACATACTGTTCTACAAAAAATGATAGGAATGGCATAAGAGATTTTCCAGTCATTCTGCAAGTTTTCATCATAACACCTCACCTTGTTAAGAGATCCTTTTTATACTGGGAATGTCAAACACAACAAAACTGAATGCAGTACCATTTTTCATGCATAAGGAAATGGGACTAGTGAGGAAAGAAAGTTACTTTGTTGATTTTTCACCAGTCTTATACATGGTTGAGGACAAATTATCTTCCTAATAATTTTTTAAAAAGAGTATTTTATTTAGAGTAATTTATTTAGACATTACTATTGGTTGATTTTGACTCTCCAATATTTGAAAAATGTGCTAAATGATAGAGAGCAAAAAGCCTGATTTTAAAAACAGATAATCTATGTATCACTTTATTAACAAAACACCCGTGAGGTGCAGACAGGTCTCATAAATGCTGTGACTGGGCAGTTCATAGAATCAACGAAAGGCTTGGAAGATACATACAAAAGGTCACTTTTTTTAGCAGAACAGCATTCCCTAAATGCCAGCAAACCCTACAGCCATCACTCACAAGAGATTGCAGCTCTCTGACTGCCCAAGACTAAGTGTGGAACTGTTCAAGACACTGGAACTGCAGTGCATGAGCTGATGAATTGTGAGGCTCAAGCATAATGAGTACCACTTTCAGACAAGGGAAACTCAAAAGTGTTCTTTTGTTTACTGTATTCCATAAACAAAAATCTATACAGTCCACCTTGGAAGTACTGCAGAAAGCAAAAGACCTGAATTTAGGAACAGTCCACCTTACACTTTAACTCCCAAAGCTTGCAAACAAAACAGGTTCTCTCTTGCGTACTTTTTCTTACTATTTACTAATATTATAGAAAAAGGAAAAAACATTTTCCGGTAACATTTGAAAATTACAGGGCGGCTGTAACTCTGAAAGCATGACTAGCACCACCTAAAGAAGCTGGAACTTTAATTCAAATGCACCACCTCCAGACATCACCCAGTAGGTACGTGCACACAAACATCAGAGACGCTGGCACCCCTGAACTGGCACAATGAGGTGCCCCAAAACACAGCAGCTGAGAGACTTCCCTTCAGTGCCTCAGCTAACACCCATCAGTTCTGCTCATTAACTTACAAACCATTACTGTCGCCAAGTGAATTTTAAGTCTTCTTTTGAGCAATATTTACTCAAATTTAACAGAGTAATTTCAATCATTATTTATTACCCATCCTAAAAACATCATTAATCTCAACTTTCAAGCTGTTTATCTTCCAAATTTGCAACTGTTCAAACTCTTGGAAAAAATCCATTAAAAATCCACCATAAGTGCTGTGTATTTTTTAAAAAGATCAATTCACTTCTACCCATAATGCCCGCTTTGTTTTAGCCAAGCAATTAGTAAGACTAATAAGCCTTATAATTCTTTCACTAAATTCAATTCTTGAAATTCTTCCTCATCTCAGATGCACAGACACATCTCCCATAACTCTGTTAGAAATTGCTTTGATCAAGTTTGGACATAAAATCATGTATTTCTGAATCCTGTATTTTTTGCAGCCCCTTTTCCAATAGCCAGTATATAAAAAACAAACGCTGCTTTCTGAATGCTGTTTGTTTAATCAATCCTTTTCAATATTTATTGATTTTGACTACTCATCCAGTAATCTGTTTATCTGTTTTCTTCACGAGTACTCTGCATTTTCAAACACCGCACTGACATTCTGAAGGCTACTTCTTACATAACTAATATTATCTCTTTGCAAAAAAGCATGCAATGTATAGTAGGGACATATAAAGTTCACAAGCTATTAGTGAAAACAACTGTGTATGCATAAACTCTGATAGAGTTGTCTCAAGTTTCAAATTCAATTTCTGAAGCAATCATTGCATTTTAAGAAAAACAGAAATCAAAGTAAGATAAGACTTGAGGACAGGCAGACCCAAGGAGAGTTTTAAAGCACAAAGCAGCATCTCCCCAGGTCTGGAACAGGAAAATTCTTGTTGAGCATTCTAAAGCAGGGAGTAGGTATATATTTGAAACACTTACCTAAAATTAATTGAAAGTAATGAAAATTAGAGGACAATCTGGATCTTCCCAGAGTCCCAGCATCATGGAATCATTTAGGTTGGAAAAAGAGTAGACTACTCTTGAAATGGAACAAAGTTAATGCTTGGTTTGTATAAAACCTTCTGAAGGGCAGGGAAAAGGGATCACATTTGAACTGCAATTCCACTCATGAACACAACTGGAAAGTTTTCTGTTTGGTTAGTTTATTTGTTTATAACAGGAAACCTGACTTGCCTGAATAAAAGGAAATGCATCTACAAGGTAATTTTCCATCTGTTTGATAAAGAAAGTCAAGTGTGGCGTGGACTATGAAATCTCCAAGGAATTGTGCTACTCCTCTTGTCCCTGGAGAGCCACCTTAGATGCAGCCCAGGCCTGAGGCAATGGAGCAGCACCACTACAGGGGGAAGGTTTCCTTCCCAGCCCCAGTCACTCAGAAAACCCACAGCAGCCCAAGTGTGCAACTACCTGGGAGAGTTTTTCACTTTTAAAGGAACTGTGCTCCTTCTGAGTTTCAAAGAGGTAAGTCAGGGCAATGTCCTTTTTTTATTTCTGTCATCCCACATTTGGTCTATCCTCATGTGCTCTGCAGCTTCACCGGTACCTTTCTATAGCCAGTGGGAATTATGCTACAAACTGCTAAGACTGAGAACTGATTTCTAAAACATGAAAAAAAGCTTCGCCAACAAGGTATGCAAAGTTTTCTTCAAATTCTCTCAAGAGTCTTCATGATGCAGTCAGCTGGATTTCTTTAAAGGTGACCTAATGTATTTCACCAGCTATAACATTTTTCAACTTTTATGCTGTGACTGGATTTCAAACATGCTAGAGCTTTGAGACAGATCTGTCTGCACCTTTTCTTTAAAGTGAACACACCAAAAAATACCAAAAGGGCTTGAAAGAAATTATGTTTTATTAGAACATGAAAAACTGTCTTCTTTCTGAAAACCCAGATTCTTTTGAGAGAGAAGTAAAATATAGCCATTTGAAAACAAATACATTTTCTGCCCAAATACATCTTTGCAACAAGGGCCCTTTTCCTCCAGACCTGCTTGGCACACAAGCCATCTTCAATAGCCCTTATGGATTCAACAAACTCTAATTGTTTTCCTCTGAGCTAACAGAAAAATCTTCTCATCACGTCTGGACAAGTTTTGTGTTTCCTCCCCATTACTCTAAGAAAAACTTCCCCAGTGCAAGGTCTCCAGTTAGCACATCTATTACTGCCTATCCTATTGTTCCCTGGAAAAGCTTCTCCCATGGCCACATGTTCTCAAAGAAGAAATATTTTTCTCCCCTTCTGAGAACTTAACCAAAAAGCATGCCATTACCAACTGTGGACTTTACCACAGCATACAAAAAATTATTTTAAAGGACACCTTGAACCACTCATTGTCACTTACAGAATGACAGTATGTGCATGAAGAATTTTTTGCCATGGCCCTTCTGTTTTAAAGGAAATGAGACGAAGCTTTGAACGTCACAAACAGAATAGAACTTGTTCAGCACAAAAGCTCTGTCCCTGCCTCAGAGGCTACATTCACAGATGTTTCCTTGCCTTCTTTGTTCCTAACAGGGCACAGCTCCACTGCTTGATTGTTTAGCCTGTGTACCTGCATTGAGACTGGAAGAGGTCTGCTAGGCACATCTGCTAGATCTACCCGGAACAAAAGTAAGGGAAGTCAAAATACAGGATGCAGTACATAAAGGATTAAAGGGTAAGGACAGAAATAGTAACAATCCACATTGTAACAGACAAATGGGCCTTGCTTTAAAAAAAAAAACGAACCTTTAGGCATACAGTTGAAGGAGACTGCAACTATTGCTGAAACCACAGAAGCTGAAGAGCTAAAACTTCTATAAAGTGCTTAAAATAGTAAGTTAATTCATTAGAGCAGCATAAGAAAATACATCACATGTATTAAAAGCTGAACACCAAAGCAGCTGTTAATGAAGAAGGCCTAGTAAACATGGATGAGGTTCTTCTAGCTGGATTTTTTGCATCACTGTTAAACTAGGTGCTGTTTAACTTCCTTAGCAAGGAATGAAATTATACAAACCCCAGAAAAAAAAAAAAAAAAAAAAAACAAACAAAAAACAAAAAACACAAAAACACACAAAGGCTCAGAATAGCCAAATCTAGGCTACTCTCAGGAACCAGGGTGCATTTTCATCTCCCCGCCTGACAGACACAGGGCTGCTACAGTTCCATGGCCCCAGATCCAGCTGTTGGCGCTCCCAGCACAGGCAGGCAGACATACAGCAAGAGAGGAGAGGAGAGGAGGATGGCCAGACAGACCAAATACAGACAGAAAAACAATGCCTTTAGCAGCATCCCTGTGAACACACTGAGCACTCACACATAAAGCACTGACAGCCCTGCCCTATTCCTCCTCTCCAGCCCAGGGGAATCTCACTCTGCTAGAGGACCCCATACCCTGCTCCTCCCCAGGCTCTGGCCCCCACACCCAAAGGCCCCTGACTTCCATGGGTCCACAGCAGCTCCCAGCATTCAAGTCTCACCTCCCACTCACTGGTTAGCTTGGTTTGAAGTTTATGAGCACTCACACACACACTGAAGACCTGAGTGCATCCACGGACAAGAGGGTAGAAACTGGGTTTACTAAGAACACAGGACAGATTGCAGTAATCAAGCACCAGGCAGAGTCTCAGCAGCATACTGAGCTGTCAGATAGGTACACAAGATGAGACTCACTTATCCTTTTATCCTTCTATTTCTCTCATGCTTGCTCCTTCCCAATCTAACCTGACTCCTGCCTTTGGTCCCCACATTAACAGCTGCACATGCAGTGAGAGCAGCACACAAAATGGCAAGCTGTGTTTTCCAAAGAGCCACCTACCCTATCAATTTGCATTTTATTATAACTTGGCATTCAAAGCATGGGCCAGTTGTTCTGTCACAGAAGATAAGTATCTGTAAAACTAACCAGCACATGCTAACAATTACTGCTGCCGCCCAGAAAGTCTCCCTTCTTTTCTAAGCACATTCTCTTTGCTGCACCACCAATAACGTTAGTCATTATTTTTGTAAACCATTCAACCATGCAATTCAGCATTTAAGAAACAATACTCAGGAGATAAGCAGGAATCAGCTTTAACATGTTTCAGGGGAGCTCCTGGGGTAAACCAGTTATTTTTCAGATAAAAGCTTTGAAGAATTAAACATAGAAAGGCTGGGGGAGAGGGGATCATAGCTTGATCCATGTAACGCTTATCTGAAAAGGATCATCTTCAAGAACAGGGTTAAGTGCTATTGGTACTCTTTTCCCTGCCCAGTGACAGGCTGAAAGGTTTGTTAAACACAGAGGTTAATGTAAAAAGCTTCTGAAGGCCTGAAGACAGTGAGCTTTACAACTTTTATAGAGATACAGTTTTCTGTCAGCTTTAGGTTGCTAGGTTAACGTTTGGCCAACTATCACACTTATGGTATACTCTTCCAATTCTGTACCATCGAAGCAATAAGTTACCTCTCATTTGAAAGCTAACTGTCATTGTACTTTCCTCACAAAGTGTTTTCTGGAAACCTGATTACTAATTTCTTAACTACTGATAAAAGCAAATTGTCACCATAATACTATCAGGTGTGTAAACTGCTAGTAAGTTGTTGCAACAATTAGTATTTGCAGTAATATACTACATAGAAATCTAGACCTGCATCTTCTGAATTTCTCTCAAATTTCTGACAGTTTTTCACTGATATGTAAGGCAGAAAACACATACTACTGTATTGCCTATGGCACTAAATCCCACAGTAACAGGGAGCCTTCTGCAATCCTGCTGGACAGATCAGTAATTTCAGAAGCATATTAGCCTCAAGGGCTTTTCTGTTTCTGAAGTAATTTACTCCTGGTTTCATGACTGTGAATATAGATAACTCACAAGAAATATTCCTTATCTATTCAAAAGAGTAGGTTAGCATTGCATTGTCATCTACAGTAGATCTGTGGAGTTTTGTTTTTATTCTACCCTCCTCTTTTGAATCAAAGCATCCATCTTTTCTCATCTGTTCAATACACTCATCTCCCTTAGCATGGGCCATGTGTCGCCTCAGTTCTTTTACTTCCACATAAAAAACCTTGCTCAGAAATTAGAAGCTCGCCAGTATAATTACAATCAGACTGGCTTCCCTAAAACATACTTTTATGCTCTGTTTTTCTAAATTGAATCATTCATTGAGACTCCAAACCACAAGCAGTGGGTTTTCTTCCCCAGTTAAACTACAAATTACTTCAGATTAGTATTCACAGCATTTTTCTTCCACAGAAACACTTCAGAGACCTTAGACAAGACTTGCTCAGTAAAATTTTAAGCACATCAGGGCCTGTGTTTCACTGATGAGCAACAGGACGGCTCAGGACCTTTACTTTGAGCTCATGTCCCAAAGGAAATCATTGTTATACCAGCACACAGGCACCACATGGCAACTACAGGACAGTTTAAGCCATAATGGATCAGGTACTGCACTTCCTGCAGGGAAAGTTATACACTTTAGTCAACCTATACTGTATCAATATGAAAGCTTTAAAGCTGATGGAATAGCATATCCAGCTAGGGCTATTAATTCCACCTTAAATAAATCACAAACCAAACAACCCCCCCCCCCCCATCTCATGAATTCAGTCTGCTTTTAAAATGAAATTTAACACTAGTTTACACCAAGATTTATGCCTGTCTGTGTGTGCATTTATCAGCTTGGAATATTGCCTTAGTTGACTTTGTACAGGAATTAGAGACTCATTATACCTCCATTTCTCAGTTTCTTTTGGTTTTTATTTTTAAATGCACTTATACCTTTGCCACAAAAGCAGCTGACAGCATTTTCTACAAATTGGTATACAAAGCAATATTTCACTTAGGTTTTCTCCTCTTAGGGATCTTGTTACACTTAGCAATGACAAAGAGAAGAACGACATATCTTAGGAATTCAGATTTTCTTTTCCTTCCTGATTTTCAAAGTCTAAAGCAAACAAAAAATACAGATGTATTTGTTTTCCAAGGTATAAGTTATGTGAAAGAGTTTCACTACATGACAAATTAAAAAAAATATTTAAAGCATAAAGATTGCCTTCCTTAAAGAATACATTAAACTATTCATTCAACATAACATCAGTTCTAAAATAAAATAATTTTTGCAAAAAACACCTTCTTGGCAGGAAGGAAAAAAAATCCATTGTCAGCTATTTTATTCTTGACATGCTAACCACTACAGTACAGTCTATCTTTAAAGGCTCTTATCTAGGAGAGATTACGTCACAAACTACATCACAAAGAATGAATACTGTGCAGATTGCCAATTTATCTGTGTTTATTCACACAATCATTTCCTTCACTGTGGCAACCGGCAGACTTCCCAAAGCCGTGTGCACACTGATAAAATGGGAATTTCACTTCTCATTCTTTTAAAGAGACTTTTTCCAAGCCCCAGATGGAATTGGTTTCAAGTGTTGTATTACTATGGGTATTTTCTATGTCCTAGTTAGTCTTTACTTTTATCCACCTTAAATATAGAAGAAAACATCTCTAAATAATTTAACTGCTGTATATAATAGTTTACATATTTACCAAATGAACTTCATGTTGGGCTTTTTGCCTGTGCAGTCCCATGGAGGATACTGTTTAATGTACTTATTTTCAAGTTCCAGTCTGCTAGAGATGCATTAAAGATATTAATTTGGGCCTGATTCATCACCAAAAAAAGCCTTCCAGTTTCCATGACTCACAATCCCAGGAACTGAGATTGTCATTCAAGAGAACAACAGAATCAAGGTGGGTTTTTTTCAAAAAGGGAAAGCATAAGACTCTAATTAACACAAGGGCTTAACGATGTGCTTAAGTACCATTCAGGAAAACACTTAGATACTTAATTTGTCTTCAATAGGATTAAAAATTCAGAAGTTACATGCATAATATTTCTGCAGGATGCCTTCTGGAGTTCTGAGATCCTGCTATTGCAGGAACCTGACATTTCAGAGCTTTATTAAAAATTGCTAATTGAAATGTCATTTGTATTAAAGCACAGTATTTTCAAGAATTAAATTTTATACTGAAGGTGGCTGGTGGTCTTCAAGAAAATTAAAGGCTTTGTAGCAGCGCTCAAGCAAAGAAAAGTTTGGACAACACTGACTTAAACTCCTGACTATTGTTTTTAGCCCAGAATTTAATCCAGAAGATAACATTCAGGCACATGAGTGATTTTAAAGGGAAAAGAGGGATAAGTAAGTGTTTTCACTACTGTGAAAGCGGAATTTGTGTTTAAGGTACTTTAAATAAGCTGCAGAATAAGGAACAATCAAACAGAAGCCAACCTAAAAGATAAAAAAAATGTCTGCACTTTTCTTGTCTGTTGACTTTGTCTTACATTTAAAAGATCCCAGGCCAAAACTTACAGGACAGTAAGAATCCTCTGGATTTAAATGGACATCAGTCAAAATATAGGAAACTGAAATTAAAGTTTTTCTATCACCCTACTCTTTTCTGCAGTCCTTTTGGCCTGGCATCCTCATGACCATTCTGCTTCTCTGTGCTGCCCATGGAGCCATTTCACTCCCCACTGAAGCTTTCAGGGTTGTCTCCCATAAAGGCTGAGGGTGCAGTTTGCAGCCACTGCTCCATCCCCTCCCTGTGGTGGCTGCCCCTGCCAAGCTGTGCCTGGCTGCTGGGAGACAATCCCCATTTCAGCTGTTTTTTTCCCAGTATGAGGAGCACAGAGCAGCCCAGTGCCAGAGGAATCCATCCCACTGTGCCACTCCTGCAGCAGGGAGATGAAGGCTGACCATGGCACAGCCAGGTAGGTGCTACCACATGAACATCTCAATGCCCCTGCCTGTCACCCATTATTCGCTTGTTCTACATCAACAACTTCTCATTTCTGGCCCCCAGCATGAAGAACAAGTTGCTGTGTACAAGCAGGAATCCCTAAGCTCAGCCTTGTATCAAGGTAACCATGAAAACAAGCAGCGTAGGCAATAGTTCAGGTGCATTGCAAACCACTCACCAAGTGATGTTTCTGCATTTAAAACATTTAATGAAAAAAATCAGCTTCCAAACTGACATATTTACTGTGTCTGACTGTAGTTAAAATCTCCATTCCATTAAACTTCCAGTCCTTGTCTGCAAACATGAACCCTTAGAAATTATTTTGTGAAGTACTACAGACCTTTTATTATCATTATGTTCAATGCCTGTTTAGTATAACCAAATAAGCTATACTTCAACAGCATTTTATGGGACAAAAATTCTATTATAAAACATAACCATAATGGAGCAGATGACATTAAAATATTAAAGGAAAATGAAAATTCTACAGCGAATAACTGCTAGACTCAATTATCTTTTACAGTAAAAGGAATACTTTGTTTCATTCAAACTAAAACTTTGTGTCAAAAATAGAAATGCAAAACTTAGTGACATAATTTCATGTTTAGGCAAGTAACTCAGCTTTACTTGAGACACTGTAGCATTTATTTTCTCTCACCTTACTTGTTCTGTTTTTATTCTGCCTATAATTATTCAATCTAATGTTATTTTGGTTTGATGTACTGAACTAAACTCACAGTTCATTCTCCTGGAGTTTTTGCTGTGATCCTTAGAAGCCTGGCTACCTTAATTGTGTCAACATTTTCAAGTGTTTTATTGGTGAAGTTTTAACTAAATGTACCAAATGTTAAAGACTTATGGGTAATCAGCCCAGAAATAATTTGCCAAGGATTTGCCATATCAGTGGCAGAAGTGAATATATTCAAACTAAAACCTTCACTTCTTAACAGGTATTTTTTTAATCAGCTATGATTACAAGCAATACCTCCAACTCTAATACTTAGTCAAGACAAAAATAATACAGCCTCCATTTTTCAGTGTCATCTGTGTGTGTTAGACAGTACTTTGTATACAGAAGCATAGAGACTCCAAGCTATATATTTAAACCAAAATGGAGATCAAATTGAAAAAAAATCAGAACAAAATAAGAATGAAAAAATAATACATTTAAAAATCTATGGCAGATATGGTACTGTAAATACATTTAAAGTTACTTTACTTATAAGTTGACTTGTTTTGAAACCAAAGCCTACACTTCCAGCTTCCGTAGGAGTCCTAAGTCCCTCCTTCAGAAAAGGTGGAAAATAAACCATAAACAAAACCACCCCTTTGAAAACACCCACTCTGAAGCACACTGAAAAGCCCAGATCTTGAGGCAAGATGGATTGTTTGCTAAGTCTGCTGTGTTAAGCTGAATACTGAGATCGTCCACTTGCTCACTCTGTCTTTATTCCCCTTGTCATATTCTTCTATTCCTTCTTATCCACACAGGAGCAAAGTGGAGAATGGTCTACTGGAAAGTGAATGCACACTTAGCTGGCAGATGTCAGCATCTATTGCACAGGTTGCACAATTAGGAATCTGTAAACTCAAGAGACTGATGTTTAAAAAGACTTAAAGCATATGAATAAAGATTCTTGTAAAGATATTCCTTGAAGTCTGGAGATATTTTGAACACATTCTGAAATGCCTGCTGACACACAGAAGTTGCTACAGGGAGCACCACAAACAGATATGTACTGAATGCTATTTATGCACACAATGAATTACCTGGAATGCCCAGGAAGCTGAGCACCACTGTATGCATTGTGCTTCAAGTTCACACTAATTTTTTTAACTAAAGAAGTCTGTTGAAAATTAATCCTCTTTTTACTCACTTACATAATCCTCTTGAGATACAAAGGGATTTTTTCACCATTTGAAATGTACTTATTTTAAAAAGAAAAAAAAATTACAGTTAGGCAGCAATATTTCCCATTTCCTAACACTCAAACTTGATTTTTTTTTTTTTGTTGAGATTGTAACTCAACAGATATTGCAGTATGATGAACCATTACTAGATAAATGCATCTAGGCTATTCCTACTCTTTCCTCATCATATTTGATAAGGCCTGTCATGAGACAGCAGGCAAGACTCACTAAGCTTTAACTGAATGTAAGTTAATTTCCTGAAAGAATAATTTAAGGGAGATTTTTTATTAAACCCTAATTACTTCTACTTCATTATCACTTCAGTGGGTGGATTGGTTGATATCATTATTGTAATGGAGGTCAGTGAGAATTAATCAGCCCAGTCTTACAAATATACTGCTTCCTCTCATCTTTTTATACGTCTGTCACCTTTTCATGTGTTTCAGTAATAAAATTCAGAGAGATCACACCAAGAAAGTGAAAAAGCAGTGACTGAAAAGGGTCAATGGTAGATAAGCTCTGACTGCCTTCTTAAAATAAAAACTTCATCCAGAACTTTCTAGAGTTGTATGGTCTGGCAATATTGCTAACATAATTTAATGTTCAACCTCCTTTAGGAAATAAGACTGTGTTAAGAGTGCCCTGGTTTTGTCAGAAGTCAGGGGCAAAATTTCTGTAGTATATCCTGTCAATGGATACTTCGGAAGTGACTTACAGCTTACCAAGTCTAGCTCAAGCAAGTAGACAGATATAATCTTGAACTTTCCTTTTTTCTAGAATGCTATTTTTTCCCCAGCTGAATATTTTCAAACAAGATCAATTTAAATTATTATAATTTATAAGCCTGTTTCACTGATTTTGAAATCTTTTCACTTGGTTAAAAAATTTCTGCCTTGATATCCTCTGAGTAAACTTTTCATCAACAATAGTCCATAATAACTACTGTTATCCAATCCTTCAGAATAAAGTGCAGAGGAGGAAACAAAGCACTAGGAAAATAAAATTCTACAAAAAACCCTAGAGTTGAAAACTAGAGTTGCTGAAAGAAATGTTTTTAATAAAAGACGAGATTCCTATGAGAGGGTAAGTTGGTTTGGGTTTGGTTTTTGTTTTATTTATTGTAACTAATTCCTTGTGTTATTATTTCAACAACTACTGGCATTTATTTCACACCTACAAAAATAATCTAATATTCTGCCTGTTTATCTAATTCCTTCTTTAAATTTCTGAAGTTTCTTGTCCTGTCGCATTCTACATGGCTTTTTTTCTCCATCATTCCCTCTTGTTTCCTCCTGATCATCTCCCTGCATACCTTCCTTCTGAACAAACATTCAACAACCCAACCTCCTTTCATTATTCAGCATCATCAGTTTGGAGGGGCATTCAAATACATTAACAGGCTAAAGAAGCTAGTTGTTGAACCTTGCTGTTTCCTCTGCCTTGAGTCCTGAGTCTTTAATTTCTATTAATGGGGGATACAGCTATTGTAATTTCTAAAAATATAGGTGCATCATGTACATAAGCATTTGTACTGTCTGGTTTATCCCAGGTGCCGGGGCATTGCTACATGGTAGATGAAGCCTTTGAATCTCATAAGAAGTAAAATTCTACAAACAGCAGCATATTCCTGATCTAAACACACAATCAAGGTCTTAAAAGCACAGGAGGCATTCACATTCTTACATCCCTCAGTTACCTATCTACCCATTAGATGTCCTAAATTATTGTGTGAAAAGCATTCTTTAGATGTACTGATTTTAATTCTGCATTGAACAACCAAAATAGTATTTTGTACCTTTAAAGTCTCAAAAGATTTTCTAGCACATGGAAAAACAGTGACTGAGCCAAAATATCAGCATTTCAGATATTTTCTATAGCATTCTTTTCGTTTTGTGGCATCTAAAAAGATCTTTTTTTTTTAAAGAGTGAAACAGCAGTTCAGTCCATTAAAAAAAAAAAACCACAACAAACTGAAAACACTGAAGAGTTTCAGAGAAAAAAATGTCACTTAAGGGTTCTCATATAAATCATTGCTAGGAAATGACTTTTTAATCAAGAATGAGGAGGAAAGTAGAAAGTATTTTATTCCCTGTAAGAACATAACACATGCCTAAATACTTAGAAACATTGTTTATACTTCAAGAGAGACCTTACATCCAGAAATAACTAAAATTCTCTAATATCTAGCTTATATCCATGGGGAGACTTAAACTCTTATTTCCCTGTAGCTTGCCTTTACTTACAAATTTGCAGCATAAAACAAAGTCATTCTGATTTTTATGATTTTTTTAATCTGTCTAAGCTAGAATAGCAAGTGTAGATTTTCATTTTAGTTTGGGAATAAGAAGAATTGGATACTTAGCACTGTAATTACTTAACAATGACTCTGATACTTCAGTAGCACAGGTAAGGAGCATTGTTGGGTTGGATGTGCCATGAAAGCTCAGCTAATAACAGAGCAATATAAACATTCACTATTTTTAAAATACTTGGCATTTTAACAGAAAATTCAGTGGAAATAATTTTGAACAGTGTACTTAAAGCTCTATACTTACATAATTTTCCTTATCCTTCTGCTTTGTTTTTCCACAGATTTTCACATAAACATGCTTTAGTTCTCAAAACTGTTAAATTGATCCGAGGTAAGAAAGGATTCCCAAATCATACCAATCATCCCAAAGATGCTGAAAAGCACGACTAGTGCCCAAGTACATCTTCATGGTGACTTGGTTCCCAAAATGAAAGCCTTGGAAATGCCAAAGAAAATCTCTATCTCTTCAAAAGCAACCTTCAAAACAAATCTGCATTGCCTCATAATACTTAAAAATTGAAAAAAAATATACTTTGTACTGTTGGAAAGTAATATCAGAATACTATTGTTTATAAATTACTGCACAGTAAAATTAATCAGGAGAGAAACTTTCACACTTGACCATTCATAAAGTGTTCTGCCTCTGAGCAGAGGCTGAAGAGGAGTAGCTGAGGCTTTCTGAAACAAAATTTCCTGAAGAATAGAAAGGACTTTTACCAGCCTTGCACTAATATTGAGAGAAACTCTACCTGGAAGTTTACTGGAGTGAAAGACAACAACACATTCTAAGCAACATCAACATCTGTCATCTTATGCAGTAATACATTTACTGCATCTGGTGCATTTTCTTGTAATCACTCAGTGCTGAGTGCAAACATCCATTATAAAAAGTTTGTACTTTACCAGTGCCTCCCTCAGTAAGGTTTTTTTATATTTCAATGAGCAGATTTAAGTCAGGATTGGTGTTCTGGAATGGAAAGCAATATAGGCATCTTGTTAGGAATCAAACTATCTAAAGTGCTTCCCATTTTCATTTCACATTCTGCCACTCTTTAATTATCTCAAGTGAGTCACTTAACCTGCATAGGTCAATTAGATTGTCTGTAAATTATGCAGGACACCACACAGCCTCCTGGTTGTTATGAGGTGTTACTCGTTTCTGGAAATAAACATTTGACATTTTTGCATAAATAACAGTGTAAATTTTATTACTGCCAGCTAATGAGAAATTAGCTTATGAGGACCATGCTATGCGCTGTTTGCAGTTATCTTGCATGATAAATGTTTCTCCCAAATAGCCATCAATGTCACTTTTCTCAATCCTTGCCCTGTTTTTCCTGTTTACAAGCTTCTACATCACTATGCAAGAAGACAGGCAAGAAACAAGGAGAGCACCTGTCAGTTCACTCAGAACTGCAACAGAAATGCGGACACTGCATCCACAAACGTGACATACGGAGTTCATTTTGTTCTGAGAAGTAAAACAAACAGCAGTTTTTTAGTCATGGTTCCCAAGTCCTTCATTAATTTTCTTGCTTCCTGAAAAGCAGAAACAAATTCCCTAAGTAGTACTGAGTCCAAATACGTAGCTGACAATGTATTGTTATTTATTTGACAGATATGTTGAAAGCTCATTGAAGCTGTTCTATGTGTTTTACTATTTCATTATTACTACCAGAAGCAGCACAGAAAGACGGTTTACTACAAAGTAATAAGCAATATTTGGCATTAGCAGCCATAAAAGATACCAAGGTCATCAACTTTCACAAGGGCATCCATTTTTGATTGGTTGACTTGTAGGAAACAGCCTGTTTCTAATACCTTCTTATGGGCTTTTTTCCCCCCTTGTTTTAATGGAAACAGGAATAAACTATTTTTCAGTTTTGCTAAGCAAAAAAAAAAAAAAAAAATCTTGCTGACAGAAGAATGAAAAGGTCTTTTCTCAGGAGACATCTCTTAAATGCATAACCTTCAATAACCTTTAGCTTCTCCAGGTAAAAAATTTTATTGAAGTCAAAGGCAACTGTTTTTCTAAATGGGCAAAAAAACATCTGAACTATTATGGATACCCAATCTCTTCCACATCAGGCAGACATGTAGAAGCTACCATGAAGCATTTCAAGGCCTACCTCTGTAGCCAAAATTGCTCTTTGAGCCCTACAGAGCCATCCTGAAAGTGATTCACACATTTATACTGTGCCTTCCTGTTTTTGTCCTATGAGGTTGCAAAATAAACCAAATTAAGGACTCAAATGATGCTTTCTCTGTTGTTGGTGTCCTGGCTCAGGGCAAATTTGGGAGAGAACCCCCAAAGGAGTTCCTCTAGAAAAGCAGATTCAATTGGTCCTGCCCCCCAACCAGTTCAGGAAAAATACCTCCTCGGAGAAAAGTGGAAAAAACTGTCTATTACACAATAAAACCTAAACAATATTAAACAATAAAACCTCTTACTGCTCCAAAAAGAGATGACAAACTCAGAGAGTCCCCTCCCCGGGTTGCAGTTCAGCTCACTCAGTCTCTTATGTGTCCCTCTGGTGCTGGAAATGCCGCGGCCCAGGCCCGGCCCTGTGGGCCACAGGTGCAAGCTGCTGCTGCTCAGTCCAGAGCAGGTTTAAACAGGTCCAAGAAAAAGGAAAAAAACCACAGTCCAGGGAACTTCTCTGCCTCAGCTAGCTAAAACTGACTAAGCCAAAGGACAGCTCTGTCCTGCTGTCTGTCCATCTGCAGACAACACAGTCAGGAGCAGGAATGCGGAGGAGCGAGTGCAGTGTCTGAAAACAAACTTCACGCTTCTTCTTCCCCCCTTCACTCTCTGGAACAAGTCTTAAAGGTGCAAAACTTATTATCCAGCATAAACAGAACAGACAATTGAGGATAAAAGCATCATAGAGCCAACCCAGGACAACTGGGTTGGTTTGTTTTTTTTTTTACCGCTGGAGATGTGTGATATGGTGGTGTTGGATCCCCAAAGGCACTCGCAGGCGCTCCTGTTCCACCCTGTACCTTACCACCCCTTATCCTTGTTTCAGCATCATTCCCTACCCCACAGTGCTGCAGGTGTGCCTGCCTGAGGCTCTCTGGCCTTTGGCTCCTGGCCCAGCCCTCTGGTTGGACCTGGGACTTCCCCTTGGATTCCACTAGCACAGCATTATTCCTGCTCCTGCTGGTTGCATTCAGATGCTGTGGAACTGTGCCCCATCAGTGAGGGCACAGCCAGGGCCAGCCCGTGCTGGTCCCTAACAGACATAGGAAGGTGTTGTTTAAGGTTGTATGTGGGGAACTACTGCCTGAAAACTAGGCTTCATCTTAGCTAATCCACAGGAAATAATTATAATGCCTGTATTTCCTCTCCAGTTGTACAAACCTTAGTAAAAAACTGAAATCCTAAGCAACACTGATATTTAACAAATCCTGTCTGTTATGTGAGATAGCACTTACTGAAAGAAAGAGCTATTGCTTCAGATCTTCTGCAAAAGCACTTAGAGCAAAGCTAAACATTTCTATCACATTTTAATGTTTGCAGTGTCATGGATAGAAGCATTTCATTAATTTCAGTAAGTAAGCTTATGCAAGAAATCTATCCCTACCCTGATAATGCTGATCCTTTATCTAAGTTAGGGGAAAAAAAATTACAGCGCTCACAGATCTTATGCTAATGACAGACCAAGAAAGCTGACAGGGATGAACTGATAGGGTCTACCACCAAAGTAAAAGCAGTATGACCTACCTATCACATTTCTTTCAAAGGATGATCTTAAAGTACATGAAAATAGGAGGTGAATGCTTAGCATAACCGTGAAAGGCTTCTAAAAGCAGGAGTTATTCCACTCCATTTCAAAATGAAGAAAGGTAGATTCATTTGACATAAACCAGAAAGCCTCATTTCAACTTTATATTCCTTTAGTATAAAAAGAAAATACCAGAAAACACCCAAAAGAACTTCTCAGAGTTTCAGTATGCATTAGACTTGAATGATTGTTAACATACACACTCTTCCAAATTCTTATTGGATATTTCATGTTTGAAATATCCCCTGCCTTCTAAATTCTGTTCCAGCAGCCACCAGTTTTGCTGACCACACAGCACAATTTACAGACTTGCCCACTCAGACCACAACATGATCTTTGTCTGCCTCCAGTACAGATTCTTCTGATTCCCATCACAAGACTAGACAACATTTAACTGGATGGTGTCTTGAACTAGACTTCAAGAATGACTGCTGACAGACAGTACCTACCACAAGACCAAAAAAATATGTACATATTTCTGTATTTTCTAAGCATCCTTCTCTAGATGTATATTGTATCTGCTCTTTCTCCCCAGATGATTTTACCCAATATGTGTACTCCCTTGACTTCCTTCTGACTAATTTCCTACATTTAAAAACAGTTTTTTCAGTTTCCTGCATCCTTAAACAACAAAGTGGTGCTTTACACTATGATGTAGCTAATGAAAAAAAGACTAGAACTCCAAGAAGAACATACCTTCCAGCACTAAGACTGAGCAACACTTCGGTTCCTCTCTCGACTATTGAGAAATAGTGGAAAATACAGAGGGGAACTGCAGGAACCTCAACTGCGGCAATACCAGGCTGGATCTGATGTCAGCCTATTCCAGCAGCTGGCATCTTGCCTGGGCCCAAAACAAAAAAACCCTGGGGGAGATAGTGGTTACTAACCCTAAAGCAGGGTGTTCTGACACCATCTAGAAGCCATGTTAGTCTTCTCCTGTCCTCCAGAAGTCAAAAAAAAAAAAAAGTTTTATAGAGGCAGAAAAGCTAACACTCCCAGCCATATGGACCACACAACTTTACTACCTTGAATTCTTCCCTTTAGCTGTATGTGTGGTACCATTTAATAACCGTCCTACAGTTAGTACACCAGTATCATTATGCAATTGTTAGTATGAAAGTAGTTAGTTTATTGTTTCAAAGGCCGGGTTTGGTTTACAGGAGTTTGAGACCAAGGGGGTGTTAGGGCTTTTTGGTTGGGTTGGGTTTTTCTTAAAGAAGCCTAGTATTCC
The DNA here is from genome assembly GCF_027887145.1 of Ammospiza caudacuta. NCBI lineage: Eukaryota > Metazoa > Chordata > Aves > Passeriformes > Passerellidae > Ammospiza > Ammospiza caudacuta. The sequence continues at coordinate 104,110,504 of NC_080593.1, forward strand.
ACTCTCACTAAGCAGAAATAATACATATGTTTGAAAAGTGCTTCTGTTTGAAAACACAGAATATTTAGATACACAGTGTCTTTCATTATAAAGAAACAAAAAACAAATGAACAAAAAAAAAATCATTCCCCCAAAAGAACTTAAACAAAATCAGAAACACATTCTCATTTGAGACTCAAAGTAAAAATACAAACTACATGGAATTGCAAAGTAAAACTATATTTCTGTAACATAAAAGAGTTTTAACTATAACCCCCCAAATTAAGGTAACAAAACTATACAGCAGAAGCTACTCTACCTTTGTTTGCTGGCATCTTACCCCAAAAGTTCCATACCTCCTTGGTGATTTCTCCTGGGTATCACCTCACAGCACTGATTCCTTCTTCCTCACAGCACAGCCAAGAAACTCCAGCTCCCTTCTCACCTACCTAAGCCCACTCTTTTATAGCACTCATGCTTATTGGACACAGCTGTGGCCTGTTAAGGGCAGGCCTGTTGCTAATCTTTGGTGATTAGCACAGCTGCAATTCCTCAGGGGTGAGATTGCCTTCTGTACTATCACTATTCTCTTACATTCTATTCCTTCACATTTGTTGTTCCTGAAAAAGGATGTGAAGACAGAGCAATGAGCAGTAAGAGAGCAGGAGAGGAAAGAATGAGACAGAAAAATTATTTTATCATGTACTCTGCATAAAAGTTCATCATTATTTAGAATTACGAACTTATACTCCCAAAGTACAGTGCAGCACAATTTAGTTGTGAGCATTTGGATATATCTAGCCTAGCATAAGAAAATAAGATTCAGGTGAAGCCTGTGGCACTAATGGACATGATTAACTGGAATTCTGCTTAAGGCCACATTGGACACAATGTTGGTTTCTTTAGTCGTTACTAACAATTAATATCTTGTCTAGATTTTAAGGACGCTGTCCTCATGGCTTCCATAAGAAAGTGTGGTATTATTACAATAAAACATTTCTATTAAAAAGAAGTAAAATTGACTTAGAAATTCCATTTCCAGTGATGACATACATCTCTTGTAAAAGACTATAAGAATATTCGAGGCAAAATACTTTTTGACGCCATAACAAAGAATGTACTGAACAAAGGAAAAGAGTAACTAAATTTTTAATTACCATGCTATAATTAACGTGTCATGTACTACCAACTATAGAACTGCAGACAAAGAATATCAAATGAGGGCAAAACTTGGTGCTATCTGCTATTTGCACTTAATTAGCAACCAAAAAATGGCAGAAAACTTTTATCAGTTTCTAAAGACACGCTTTTTCACAGTTTCATCTTTACATGGAAGGGACAGGTGGTATGAAGTTTCACATTAGGTACTGAAGTATTGAGGAATGCCTTGGAAAAAAGCAGTCTAATTCCACTTATCTTGAATATAAGTAATGCACCTGTGCATGCAGAAGCCAAGTGAAACCGAATCTCTTCATGTGTTAGTTTCAAAGTAAAGGCAAGCACCTTGCTCAGAATATCCTGTGGCTCAGCAGATGTATTGAAAATCAACATGGTTATATCCAGTTGCTAGTCAGCCCTTCTGGAGTTGAAACACACACAGCCATAAATATTAATGTGTGTGCTTTTCTAGATCTATCTTCAAGTGTTCCATCAAATTTTCTTCAAATGAGGAAGAACATAAAGGAGCACATTTTAATAGGCAAAGCAAAGCAAAGCTCAGGGAACTATTAGGTAAAAAGATATCCCAGAATCCTTTAGGGAATTTAGCAGTCTGTGCTTCCCTAGACTCTGCATCACTGATATGTTTAAATGCAGTACACCAACAAAGCTTTTGCTAGGAAATGAATCCGTGAAAAATAACTATGCTTAGAAAAAGCACCGAGAGTTAGAGGTGGCAAAGAGAGAAATTTGGCACACAATAAGCAAACATGACAGCTGATGCAAAATGTAAAGTCTGTGTGTGGCTAGAGGATTCGGCACAATTTAGAGAGGCACTCTGAAGACTTTCTGAACACAGAAATCTCATGCACACACTGAGATTAAAACAGAAGGATGAGAGAATAAAGTTCTTGTAAATAAATATATTCTTCCAGGAAGGGAGAATGGCACATGAACTGTACAGAACAGAACAAGGAAAGAATCCTGAAGTAACAAAACTCCAGAATCTCAAAGTAATAAAACTGAGTAAGTGTTTTGGCAATTAAAGTTTGCTTCTATTACAAAGATCCCTCACTTGACAACCCTAGTACAAAAATTAGAGCTTCTGTTAGCTTCAGCCTTAGAACAATATTGGAAGATTCTTAAAAGGCAAAATAAATTTGCTTTTCACACCATCAATAAAGCAGACTACCGATTAAGACACAAAATAGTGGCCTCAGGTTACATGTTTTCAGATGCTTTTCTTTTCAACATGAAGAAGATTCACCAGTGAAAGACATTAGGCAAGCTGAGATTATACCAAAGGATTTTCTATATTCTTTATGCTATATCACATAGCATAGGCTTTATTTGACAAATACAAAAGATAAATAGCAGCATCACCGCATTACAAATTTTTATTTCCATATTACAGGTGGCAAAGCAGTGTTAGTAGCTTTAATAGAGATCTCAGAGGAGCTCTTCTAAGGAACTTTAAAGGCAAATTCATTAATTGGAAACAAACCCACAAAACTTTTTATTTCTGTCAGGATAATTTCACATGTGCTTTGCTAAATATCTTTCAGTATCTCATAACGATTGTAGATTTCAGATTCCAGGAGTAAAACATTTTTATGGCAATTTCTTTATGACCCATTTGCTATTGAGTTAGAACATCACTGCACTTTAGCAAAGCTGACCTCCACCATATCTCTAAGGGAGAATAACTTGGTAGAAAGGGATGCATTTAGTCTGAGCCATAATACTATAGAGAATGTCAGCTCAGAGTTGGAGACATTTTCAATACATTCAGGCTTGAAGAGGAGATAAGAATGATGAAACTGCAGGGGAGACTGGACCAAGTTAATTAACATAGATGTGTACCTTTAGAGAAATACTGATATCCTGCTGGTCCTGTGTAGTGGCGAAGACTACACCTAATATAAATCTGGTTTTTACATGTAGAAATACTATTAATTGACTTTATCTATCCAAGGTGCACATTCTAATGGCTTTTGTTTTTTACTTTTTTTTATTTAACTTTGCTTCTTTACAGACTAGCACAGAAGTTAAAATTACCTGTTTAAATGCTTTATTTTAACTTAAACATATAACTGGATGTAGACACACTAAAACATAGATAATTTAAATTCAAGAGGCACTACAATATATCCTGGCAAAATATAGCTTTTCGTTGCTGTACCTAAAATAATAATTAAATTCTTACTCATTATACAATTGTTATTACTGCTATACTAAAAAGCAGTGAAAAAAATCTGCCATGCACACATAAAGCTGCTTCCATTTTGCCAGCCAAGTAGGTAAAATGCCTGAATTGAAATTGCTCCAAACAACTTTCTGCCTTCACAAATGTGCCTCACACTAAAATTAAACATGGCAAGACCACCATAGCACACGTAACACCTAAATGTGATTGCTGAAAGATGTAACACATCTTTTTATACATGGTATATCCATTTATTCCACTGTAAAACTAGAAGCCATGGGCTGCCTTAAATTTTGCATAGCACATTGTACTCTTATGAAGGGAACCTGATGCTGTTGCTGATCAAGTCTAATCCAGAGTATGACAATTTCCTTGTTTCTGACACATAATCGTTTCTATAGCTGCTACACAATGAGATTCCAAAACATGGGTAACATCTTCACCTTGTCCTGCCTGATGCTTTTTAGACTAATCAGTTCCCAGAGGCACTAGCTCTAGAGCAGGTACACAATATCCAGCTGATCTCCCCAGAACAGGACCCTCATCAATTATCATCCTGTATCTTCCAAAGGTGTTTCATTTAATGTGCAGCTGCTTAATAAGGAAACCTCATAAGGAAAAGCCAAGAAAAGCATCAAGTTTTATATCCCATTCCTCAGGTCCTCTACTAGCTCCTACAGAAGCACCCTTCCTTATCTGGGATACAGACAAGCCCAGAATCCTCCTCTGAAAGCCTGTCCTCTCTTTTAGTTTCTTCTTGGGACACCACCTGTAAGAAATCATGACACCACCCTTTTAATCAGCCCTTTCCTAAGGTGTGAGAACCACTGTGTATGTGCTGCCACTCAAACAGTAATTGCCTCTGATTCCTACTAACTAAAAACTGCTAAAATACTTTACACATAAAAGACTGGACCAGGGACCTGCCTCTCTTCACTTTCTATTTTCCTCCCAGAGCCTTCTGAAATGCCTGACAAAGGTAAATTTCTCTTCTACAGATTCATTTCTACAACAGCCCAAATGCAGAAAGAGGGCTATTGACCAACTTAGGTTCTCATCATTTCCTTGCACCTTTAAGCTATGAATGTAAAAAAGCTTCAGAAAGAAGCATCTCTGAACTCCTTTGAGCAGTGGTCTTATCACACAGGCCTGGCATAAAAGAAATTTGCCCCTAGCAAATTTCTATTCCCTTCCTTTCTTTTGTAGCTCTCAATATATAAGTAAGGGAATACATTAAGGATCATCCCATTGTTACTGTGTCTTTGATCTATTTCTTGTGTAACTGCAGGAGAGAGCCATGCTGGGAAGAACAACACCTGAGCTGCACATGCATCAGGCACTGGGAGAGCCCCCCTGCAGGACACTGGGACTCACACGGTGCTCCAGCAGAAACCAGAATGACACAAGAGTTGACTGTGACATCTAGAACAGGAAAAGCCTGTAAGAGTATGGGGGAATCAGGAAATCAAATTTGGCAGAAGGATGTTCCTCCCCTCTAAGTCATGGGGAAAAGCAAAATGGTAAAAATTTAAACAGACATGTTTGAACTTAATGCAAAATCTCAGTACATAGATCTACTGGTGAGAAAAGTACATCTGTGGCTTCCATGTTCTAACACGAATACATGTGTATTGAGAAGAGTTTTTAAAATCTGTTACACATGAGAAGCACAGAACTGTGATCAATTGCTTGCAATTATCACAAATATTTGATGTTATTAGCTGCTGCAACATTATGACTTGGATAATTACCTGCACCTGCTTTCTCATTAAATGACTGTGTACATCATTACATTTTCAATGAGGTCCAGACAGCTTTTTTTTTTTCTTTTTGCTACTGAAAAGCAGTTGATTGGAAATGTGACTTCAAGATAGAAAAAACATTATGTCAGGTGGTGAGGGAAATAAGTATATTGCTTTAACACTGAGAAAAAAAGTACTGAGCTCTTTAATTCAGTTCATGAAGTTCATGTAATTGCTTCTTCCCTGGCTCTTGCATTCTGCAAATGACTATAAAGGATTAAGACTTTGTCTGAAATTCTAGGAAATCAAATAGCTTCAGATAGCAGAAGACTTACATATAAAATAAAAACCAATCCATACATTCTGCACTAACCAATCTCTGCTGCCACATTTCCCACATGACAAACACCCACATGAATTTCCTCAACTTGGGAGCAGAAGTGTAGACATCTGGGAGCACTTGAAGCCACATGCAGCATTTAACAACCTCTGCCTCAATCAGTGACCTTTTGGCCCGTCCTATTAGTCACAACCAGACCTGATAACAACACACTATCAGTCTCAATGCTTGCCAACAAATTAAGTGCTGCCAAAGGGTACGAAAAATCTCCCATAAATCTAATTGAAACACGAAATTCCTCTTACATTTCTGAAAAAAAAAACCTTAAAAAATATTCCCTAAAAATTTGTAACTGTAATTTACTGTCCTAAAGAGGAATCATGGAGTCTCCAGCTCACTGGCATTTTCACTATGCCTATGATCTTGTCATATAGAAGAACTGTTTTAAAAGATAAACTACTAACTCGGATAACAACTGACTTAGGCCCTGAAACGGAGGCCACACTTTAAAGCCTGCAGATGCAAAGAAAGGTTTTGATCCACTCTTTATTAGTTTCTAAAGGGCAGGATGGATGAGAAGAAATCTAACGGGATAAGCATGAGACTGAAAGAAAAGCCCTGAAGACTGCAAGAAATTAAGAGGCTTTTTTTCCAGTAGATTAATTACTAAACAAGAAAAAGCTTATTTAGGACTATTCTGATTATTCTGCTTTCTCTTGATCTTGCAATGCAGTGAGTACAGCTCCTACAGGAGCATCTTCAGACTTGTTGTTTATTCATGGGCTTTTTACTGACCACAGCTTTGCTCAAACTGGTAAAGTATCTTCATTCCTCAACAGAAGAAAACAGCCAGGCAAACAAGAACAAAAATTGTACTGGTACTTTATCCAAGTCTGCTAAAACTGGAGCAGAAACTGCAGTGGTTTCAGCAAGACACCATGGCAGAGTGCAGTAACATGCCCTCAGCACAGAGTCCCTAGGGAGCCCTAGACTGAAGCATGTGCTATTTGGTTTATATTAGCACAGCCTCAAACTACTGAGATTAAAGTGTCCTGAGGTTCATCTGCATGTCTTGGGCATATCCCCAGGAAAGAGAATTCTCCATGGTTCTTTTTTGAACCAAGAACCCTTACCAGAAGTAACCTCATTCTTCTTTTCCAGACAATATTCCATTTCAAAAATGCCAGTTCACCCCACCCCAAGGTACTCTAAAAAAGTATGTTTTCACAGGCTTTACAACATGAGCACTTAGTCTCTCTCCTGTTGGGATTCTCTTACTTTAACTTCCTCTCTCCTGCTGGAATACTCCTACTTCATCTGAATGAACTCATCATGAGGAGTCCAGGAAGGAAAAACAAACACACAAACAAAACCCCAGTTATTCAGAGTACTTCTATTTCAAATTTAGCAGGGAAATCTAAAACTAGATTCTGATGCACTTAACCAGCAGGATAGTGTCTGGCACTATGGGTGGAAGACAGGGAGGGAGACTGGGTTTCTGATGTGTAACAAAAAAGAACTTTCTTATCTCAAAAGTTTTTACTGTCAAGAAATCTATTTCAAACCCAGCTCCAGTGTGTAGCTTATTATGTTAGCTGCTTCTCAGCATATATGATAGCAGATGTTAGATATAACCTCAGCAGGAAACATGTAATCACAGCAAGGTAAATTAATTAGGTTTGAGGGCTTGCTCAGCACTCTGTGGCACTACATGGTGCTACTCAGAATTACCCTCAGCAGTCAACTTTATCTTCCAGGTTGCTTTGAGAATACTCTGGTTTAACAAGAAGTGACTTCCCAGATCTTTCATGTAGTTTCTGTCTTCTACAGAAGAGGAGAGTTCCTCAAACATTAAAAATGCTATAATTTATTATATCATCCTATTTCAGTCAAACATCTTGAACAAATCTTTATCAGCTACTGGTGCTTTTAATATAGTGTCTCCCACTTACTTCCGTGACTTGGAGTATGTTCTGCAATTTTGCACTCAAATATGAGATCGCTGACAGAATGCATAACAAAACAAGAAAAGTGCTGTCCTGAAGTTACAGATATGAACACTACAGAAAGCATGTTACTTCAAATGAAAATGTGCAAATCAGTCATCTACGTTAGGCATTATTACTTCATAAATCATACTGTTCATATTCAAAATCATTTGCTCTAAAATGTGCAAACTAATAGCCATATATGAAAATATATACAACACAGGGTGAAGTATAACACTAGCACTAATTTTATGAAAGCTTAGGCATGCAGGCAAAATACACTTTAATAATTTGTCTACTTCACCTACTAAGCAACCTAGGAACACTGTCCATCAGTGATTCAGAAAGAGGGATTTTGATGCTGATTAATATACTTCCCCTTGCAAGAATGATAGATGCTCAATATTTGAAACCCAGAATTTGTGCCAGGTGCTGAAATCTGTAAGTCAGGTCAGAAGTTACAAAAATGATCCATACAAAAAGCAATACCTCAGACATGGCTGGTGGCATCTTTCCTGTTGTTGAGCAGACCTGTTAAGCACACCACTCAGTAAGTCTTTAGGTGAGTTTTTAAAGAAGCCAACCCCTCCAGTGCTGGCACGGTAGCCATGGCAGCACAGAGCTGCCCTGGCTCCCTGCTCAGGTGGTTTGCTCTGTGTGACCTCCACGTTGCTCTGTATTAGCAGCAACTGGTGTTAACTTGCACAGTTAATTGGAAGCTGGAGCTGCTTGCCAAAAGGCATGTCCTTAATGGATGCAGCTATTACCTGGGTGTGCAATGAAATAACATGCTGCTGTTCCAGGTCTAGAAAATTCTATGAAAAAATTTAACTTTAACACAGTGAGCAAGCTGCAACTCCCACACCTTGATAATACTTTATATTATGCCTAGATAGCATTCAAATGAATTAAAAATGCAGTTATTTAAAGTAATATGGAGGAAATGGGACTGAGTAAGAAATGTATTTCATTTTTTTCAATGTGAATGCAAACAGAAGTATCCCTGCTAATATACAACAAGAATGCAATGCAGTGCTAAAATGTGCTTAATGATAAAGTACAATATCAAAGAACGATAATTTTACATGATAAAACATTGCAGTTGGCTTGAACTCACGCTTGCAGACTGATCACTTTATCTGTCTTTTAAAATGGATCACAACTCTTCTATGCACAATTAAACAACAATGTACATTTTTCACACAACTACTTCACATTCCATAATAATAAATACTCCTCTGAATCACTGCCTTGTTTATAGAATATCTGCTAGCTCTGCATGTCTGGTTACTAGGTATCAAAAGGCCATTTTAAACAATAATATAAGCATTATAAGCATTTTCTGCAGACACTGAATAGGCATTAAGCAACAGTACATATTCAGAATACAAATAAGCATAGTAGGCCATTGAAAATATCACATATAGTCATGAAAATCATATGTTATCACCTCAAATAGCACAAGCAGAATTCTCATCCTGGCTTTGACCAGCACTGTATTAAACACAGAAAGCTTCATTACAGGAAGCATCTTTTCAACACAGTGAATGGCAGCCTCTGAAGATTTGGTTTATATTTAGGTTTGAACTGTTTTAAAATGAATTAAAAGCTGATGCCAGTGACTTGTTGCAAATGCAGTGACATCCCCTCAGAGATATCAAACCAACCACTGCATCAAATAAAAATGATACTACTGTCCTTTAGAAATCAGCTGGAACTGGGACACACCATAGAAAGATTCTACACAACTGAACACAGTGCTTCATTAAAAAATACATGGACACAAAACAGAAACTATATCCAGTAAATGACAAATCACAGAAGACTCCTGACAGTATTTCTATTCCTCACAGTAAAACTCTAATAGCATCACTGTCAATGATGACTTACTGTAGCAGTATCTGAACTAACAACGTACTCAAGCATCACAAAAAAACCCCCAAACCACCTCTTTCCATGGGACACAGTCCTTCAGGAACATTCTGCTCCAGGGACCCCACAGGTCCTGTGATAAAATTTGCCCCTGTGTGGGCTCCTCTGCATGGGCTGCAGCTTCATTCAGGAAATCCCCACCTTTTCTTGGTGTGGGTCACGCACAGGCTGCAGGTGCATCTCTGCTCCACTGCAGACCCCCGTGGGCTGCAGGGGCACAGCTGCCTCACCATGGGCTGCAGGGGAATCTCAGCTCCACTGCCTGGAGCACCTCCTCCTTCGGCACTTCAGGGTGTCTGCAGGGCTGTTTCTCTCACATACTCTCACTTCTCCCTCTGACAGCTGCTGCCCAGTGGCTTCCACCCTTTCCTAAGCATTCTATCCCAGAGGTGCACCAGGAGCTCAGCTGTGCCCAGTGGTAGGTCCAGTAGCTGTGCCCACATGTGTCCAACATGGGGCATTCCCTGACCTCTTCTCACAGAGGCCACTCCTGCAGCTCACAACTTGCCAAGAGAGTAATCTACTGTTTGGGCATATTCTTCTGAAGACATTTTTATTGGGCTACAACTAGAGGGCTCACAGTTAGCTGTAATTGTAAATCTGTATTACATAAACACATTAATATCAAACTGCTGAAACTGTTCCATAGGATAATGCGAGATGGCATTAATAATGACTAAGTGTTTCTGTAATTACAGCTGTGAACACTATTTTAAGCACACATTCTTGGAACAGAAAGACAAGGAGAAGACAGACTGAGAAATGGGAAGAGTTGCTCTTCCAAACAGCATTTACTCTGTCTGATTCACAGGACACTTAAAACAAAAGAGCAGCGGATTAACAACATGCATTTAATTCATTCAAATATATACAGAAATTCATACATCTCCTTACTTTTTTGGTCACAATTTCAGATTAATACTGACTCATTAAAAGCCACGCTCATATTTGTCAAAGAAATGAGAACACTAGCACCCTACTAACTGTAGCAGTATCTTCTTTTCTGTGCTACTGCAACAATCCAGGAGAGGTTGAAGCCCACTGTAAGAAACACTCTTGGGATTTTTTCATTATTACCTTTGATACAGTTTAGTAGTTTTCATCTAAAACAAGATCTCAAATATTCAAAAACATGTAAACTGTGTGTACATTAAAGTGTGCACACATATGCATAAATATTAGACGACATTTCTCTGTCCCACTGAAATAACATATCAAGCCAAAGTATTTATCTATCTGAAGTGCAGCTATGCTCTCAGCACTCTCATGTGGATTAAAAGAAATCAAACCCCGTAACTTGTGTGCTTCCCCCTGACTGCCACGAAATTATAAAAAAATTATATATCGACATCAGCTCACTCACTGGAGTATGCTGCCTGAAATTAGGAATGTTATGTGCATTAATTTTTTCTTCTGACAAGGGAGTACAGAACTGAGAGTTCTTGTTTCAGTCTAGTATTACAACATTGTTGCATAAAGCATTTTGCTTTCAAGCCAAGAATTCCTCACAAACCATTAATTTAAGATGTTCTATTCATTATCATCTGAAGTTATTTCTTCCTAAATATGTAGCTCAGAAACTGCTGACAAACTACTTGAAATCATTTTTTAAGTGTATCACATAACCCTCTGGCTAAGGCTAACTGAAAACTAATTAAAATCATTAAGATGATGATTTGAACAAGAACAAGAAGAAACTGTCTAGATGAAATTATGAGGAAAAATTAGATACCACTTGACTAAATCGTGCCGTTAGACACAGCGCTTTTCATTTGCAATAAAATGAGCATTTCTTTCCCTCTCAAAGGGGTTTTTGACCTTTTAAGGCACCAATATCCTCAACCCTCCTCAGACTAACTCGTTCATCTTCTGACCCAATGCTCCAAAAGAATATTTCTCTTCCTGTATGGACAGAAATAAAACTCCCTAAACTGTAAACAGAATTTGTTACCAAATTATAGATTTTTATTAGGTCATCAGAACATTATTTCAGACTTCTGATAAAAAAGAAAGAAGACAAATAAGAAACAAGTTGTATGACATCTGATAAATAAAATGACAAATATCATTTTCCTTCTATAAACATGCCAGTCCCTAGTCTAGAATCCTGCTACTGAGAAAAAAACCCAAAAAAATCTTCAAGCCTGTGGTCATCAGAGAATAGAACACAGATTCAAATCTCTTTTATCTTCCAAGAAGACTGAACATCACGTGCCAGCAATTGCTTTCACAAATCCAAGTGAGGAGAGTAATGAATGAAATTTGGAATAGGAAGAGAATTCCAGTGGTGTGACTGAAAAAAAGAATGCATATCTTGTACCACGAGCCAAGACGGCTGATAAACTATGTCTGTTGTCTCCAACTTGAGCAACAGTATCAAGCACTAATGAAATAGTTCAGAAAATGTTTAGCAGTATATGCCAAGACCACTGGGTGAAAGCCAGTTTAAAAAGGAATTTGAAAGAACATCCTTTATCTAGGTTGATGAACTCAATCTAGCATGATGATCCAAATGCCAGAACTTAGATAAACTGAACATCTATCTTGAATTTGGGAGTCCTGCATTTGCCAGAGGATACAAAGTGTAAAAGGTACTTCAGCCATGAACCTTAGATAAGATGTCATCCACAACTCAGGGTGACACTGGAAAATCTAGAGTGAAGAACACTGAAAGCCTTTTTTTTACAAGTGAATGATATCTAAGGCTGATTGTGCATATCATACATCAGCACATTTATTGCTACACTAAGGATGAGGGCCTATGTTCAGGTTTTGTTTATACTGTCACTTCTAAAGATTCACTTGTCTATTTCCTAACTCCCTTACTCAAAAATGAGGGAGGAACACTTTCTTGAGAACAACAACTTTGGAAAAGATTTTATATAAACACATTTATATAAAATAATTACATTATGGGTCCTTTAAAGACCTCATTGAAAAGGATGTGAAATACTGGGACATTCATTCTGCAATGCTTTTAAGTGTTATGGATATATTTATACTGAGTTATGAGACTAATTCAGAAGAAATTCCCCAATGCTACAACCAGTGATTTTATCTAGTGGTCTTTTGGTTTTGCAAAAAGGTGAAAATAGCCACTTGAGGCTCAGTCTACAAAAGCCAAAGCAGATGCTGAGCTGGGCTGCAGGCAATCATATCCCATGAAATGGAGATCTGTATATGGGGGGAAGTCTTAACATGCCTAGCTAAAAACTACAGAAAAGAACACCTGGTTAATTTTAGGCTAGTGAACAGTTTAAAACCAGTGGGCAAGTTTTATATATTTCTGTGGGTGAAGTACTAAGGCAATGACTCTTATTACTAGAGTGAGTTTGTAGTTCAGCAGAATGCACAGGTGGCTGCTACAGAACAAGGTCCAACTCCATGCAGTGCAAAAAATACATTAAATAAGAGTATCACAACTATCTTTTAAAATCAGTGAGCATAATATTGAGATCTTTGTTTTGGGATACCTTTGCTTTTTCACTCACCTCTTCTTCTCTCTCAATCTTTTTATAAGATATTTTGATTATTATATCTTTCAATGAAAATACCTAAGTCGGTCTTCCTTTTCTCTCTTACTAAATCCTGTCTGCATGTTTCTAGTACTACTTGAGATTCATTTTCATGTCACCCTTCTGTTTTCTTTTGGCCTTCCCCAACAACACCAAGTTTCTATTTCTTCTTTCAAACCTTTATACTCCCCACACAACAAAGCCAAACCTTTGACTTGCAAAATATCCCTCACAGAAATCACCTGGAAAATCTGAGTATTCCACTTAACCAGACTCAGACTAAGCAGCATTTTAAGAACAGCACTGCTAATAAACACTGGACAAACACATAATTGAAGAGAAAAAAAGCAAAATAGAGACGAACCCGATGGCATCCCTTGACCCGAGGACAGCTTCACCGGCGCATTCACCTGATCCCAGTTGAGATCATCATCATCCGACTGGCTGTAGCCACAGGAACTCAGAGGCTCATCAAAAGTGCAGCACCCTGTTAAAGAAACACAAAGGTAAAAATTAAGGCAGGCAGGTAACAGATTATGAATCTCCAATTAACAACTGCAACTTCACTCAATGCAGGCTGTGTCATTTTTAAAGATCTTTTAATATAAATTATTTTTATTTACTAATCGTCACTTTCTGAGAGGGCATAAAATTTCTTCTCATGAAAACAAAATGCTAAGGGTAAAAAAGAGCAAATTTAGAAATGCAGACAAATTTTCTCTTATGATCCAATCACCAGGTATCAAAAGCAAAATAGCAAAGTAATAGCAGTAAAAATCAGAATATTAAAAGACTGCAGGATTAACCTTCTTCAGGGAAAAAAAAATACTCCATGCCAAGGCCCTACACTTTAGAAGAAAACTCTAAGGGTGGGAACACCAGCTTTCATTCCTGTATCTTGGTTTCCAAGTAAGGGAAAACCCGGGAGCTCCCATGTGTGCTGCACTGTGAACAGGTACCAGCATGGCTTTTTGTGGGATCAGTGCCTCTGGCACAACACAGCACATCTACCTCAAAATGTCAATCTATGCTCAGTCTCACAACCTCTGAAAGAAAACAGTATTATTTCCTCTTTTTTTCTCACTCTCTTCTAAGTAAATTAGAAATCAGTAACAGGGTATAAAAGATCACACTCCCTCAAGGTGAGGTAGGGAAAAAAATTATGTCCCAAATATAGAAGAATGGAGTTTAACATTATCCACAAGAAAATGGAAAAGCTTTACTTTTTTTACTGTGGTATAGAGGAAACTTCAGGTTTTTTATACAGTTATCATCTAACAGGAGACTAACACAGGGTTACAAAATTCTGTTTTATTTGATGTTTCACTCCAGTGAAGAATGACATCTTTCCTATTTTGGAAAATAAATATCACTCTAGTCAGAGATATTTCTGTCCATATTAAAGGAAATTCTCCAGCTGTTCAAACAAAACTAAACTTTAGGGCTATTCATCATCTTTGCTATCTGTCCAAAGGCACAGTAGGCCTAGCCTTGCCAAGTCGTATTAAAACAGGAAAGAGACAAAATCTAGCTTAAAAATTACTTTTAAAATCTGAATTTTTCCTAGAGCACTATTAATGGCATTACAGAATACCATATTGTCCCATTTTCACTAGGATGGAATTAATTTCTTCCCAGGGCTTAAAACCATAACACTTATTAAAAAGTAGAAGACAAAATTCCATTACACCTGACATATACCACCCAACTAAAGCCCAGCCTTCTTAATAATTAGTCCAAGTGTATATTTGAGATTCATAGCAAGAACTTTGCAAGCATATAATCTTCAGCAGGAATTTTTTATATGCAATCACTGAGAAATTTAATTTTTTTCTTCTCTTTATCATGAGAATATTACATTGGCCATTACAGACATACCATGTTTGCCCTGCCCTCCAATACAGGTTATCCTGTACTAGAACTAGACTCTGTTCTAAAATATCTTTCTATAGAAAGTCTCCAACACATCTAAGTGTATGAGGGAAATTGGTGCGTCTGGAAACTGCTTTTTTCTGTACAAATTTAAGTGCAAAAGATTAAATTAGATAATCCAATGGGAACAGAAAACCCATTAAAAAACTCACAACTCCACATTCCAACATTTTGCCTCAATGTTAACAAGAGATATAAACTCTCTCTCTCTCTCTCCTGAAGTCAAAAAAATTCAGAAATACATGAGATTTTTTTATAGAGTATATTAAATAACATCTGCAACATTTCCAGAGGGAAGGCTTAGAAATTTAGGCAGTCATTTACACATTTTTTCTAGTACTTGAATTACTTGCATATATATTACTTCAAACTTCATAAAATATACCACAAGCTAAGTTTCAGACATACAAGTTGAGCATCAACTTTAACAGATATATTCCTTTATTTTTATGAAAATAAAAAAGAAAAGTAGTTTCCTTGCCAAAGTACTGCTAATGATAATAAGACATAAACTTAAACACCAAGTTGTGCAGTCTATAGTCAAGTTTGGCAAAAAATATATACCCAAATGGAAGTTGGCATGAATCAGGGTTTACAATTCAAACCAGGACCAACGAATATATGCAATAGCTCCCACACTTTATTACATCAAACATATCTCTAGTGATAAGAGGACAAAATAGTATAAAGTGTTTTTTTCCTCAAATCCAGAAGCCCAGCCAAGCACTGCAAAATATGCAATACTGGGGAAAAGGCAAGATTTGTGATTACAGATGGTTAATAAAGCTTTCTACCATTCTCATGAATTAGGAAGATGTCAGAAACGTGGATAAATAGAATGACATTTCTATTTGTCTAGACCATTTGCCTCTCAACACAGGATCCTTTCTCACTGCTTGTTCTTCTTCATTTCTCTTGCAAGTCAATTGCTAAATCACACTCTCAGTATTTCTTTTTCCATCTTTGCCATTTACATCCTTTGTTGTATTGCAATTACTATAACTTTATCAAGTCTTCATGCCTGCTACAGGAAGAGTTTTAAAGAAACTTCTGAACTTCTTCGATTCCTAAGTGCCTTCCACCCCCACCTAATAAAAGAAGTTCACAAGTATCATTAGGTGTAATCAAGCTGTACAGTCACCTACCCAGAGAACTGACCAGCATGCATTAGACCTTTCATAGCACAGATGTCAAGCCATGTTTCTTTCCACAGTGAGACACTGAGGATAAAGATGAATACTAATAAAGGCTTTGCACAGCCATGAGTTTTTGTGAAGTCCTTTGCAGATTAAAATAGCATACATGGCATAGATAGGTGCTAGAAGTAAAGGCAAGCTTGTAAAACAGAACATCTTAGTGGAAGAAAACAAACAACAAAAAACCAGCTAAGCCAAATCAGCCAAAAAAACAATTACTGTAAATTAAGAGCCATCAAAGATCCTAGTGACTTACAACCAACTCCTGGAAGCTCTGCCTCTTACATTTGACAACTGACATTTGATACTACAAGTTCCTTAGAAATGGGTCATTAACTTTTGAGAAACACCTACAGTAGCCTCTGCTGAAGTCCTGCTGGCTGCAACTGCACTGCTTTGTCTGTTTTCTAGTCATGCTTCTCTTACTGTACAAGGTTTCCAGCTCTTGAAATGGACCCATGGTATCAACAAGGACTGGTAAAATCTGAGCAATTATCAGGTCTTTAATGTCTCTCATCATTGAGCTGTTTTGAAACATGAGCCACTGCCAAGACAGGCCACAGTTTATAATTCACTAGCTCACTTGAGAAATCTGCTCAGTTTTTGCTACTAGAATTGATAATAATAATCAAAATACATATTGGCTGTTACACAGTTTAATCAAGCAAAGCAATTTCCCTGCCTGTTATACTGACATCACAGTTTGGATGGCCAAACTGTATTTTAAAGGATGAACTCTATGATGACTAAAATATTTATAAGTAAAACAGAAGATACATATCCCATTAAGATTCTTTGGCTTGTGCTGCATTTTACAGATATTTTTGGATTCCCAAGAGGAACTGAATTGACAAATGCACAAGATGCAACACAGTCTATTACAGCCTATGGTTCTTTCAACTGCAATTATCCATTTAACCATCATGAACCCAGTTCAATATAACTATGCCATTGTCTAAATGTAGTCCTTTTTGAATGGTTCAATTTTAGCTGGCTAAATTACTTCGGATCTTGAAAATTTTATGAGCTTAAACAAGGAATATAATTTAAGATGAAAGCAACCAATTAAAGTAAAAGGGATAAAGAATGCACTATATTTTTCCTAAGTTTGAATAAATCTTTATTCAAATATTTTGTGTTTTACAGACTCTTGACATCTGTTAGGAAGCATTCTCAAAGAATACCTCAGCAAACAGTAGGACACTGCAAATCCTTTAAGTGACAAAAAGTAACATAGGAAAAGATCTCAAATTAAGCCAGCTGGGAACTGCTTTATTTCTGTTGATTTGATATACTTCAGAAATCTCAGATCAATATGTACTTTCCATCAAAAATTTGCTGCCAAGTGTACAAGTGCTAAAATTAGTATAATTCTTATGAGTGTCAGTGCTAGCACAAGAAGAGAACATAAGTGCATACCAGAACTGATGCAATGGCCCTGCTTTGGGGTAAAATCAATTTTTTCTTTGCAGCAAAGTCCTGTGGCTTCTGATCTGCCATAGTACCATGAATTCTGTTGCAGAATACGTGCACCCAGAAGATAAGTTTACTGAATCCCCCCTTTTCCTAGTATTCTCCTTTATCTCATTTAAAAAGTATTCTGAATTCTGTTGTCTCTGTTATTTTTGGTTTCATACTGGAAATGGGGTTATGTTGATTAAGTGCAACGTAGCTATACTTTGAAATAAAAATTAAAATGCTGATATCTGATCTGAAAGCTGGGATGCCTAGATCACATTTCCTACCAGAAGCTTTGGATATTGCAGGGAAAGATTAACCTATTATTAGGTCATTTATCTTCCCTTTCTGTCTACAAGAAGAAGCCCCTGCCCAAACCAGCACACAGCACTCCTCAGCCAACTGCATTCCCTCCTGTCCTCATGAACATGCCTGCACCCAAGAGCAATGGACCAAGCGCATCACCAGGACAACATAAAAAGGCAAATGAGAACTGAAATAACTGAAAAATCATGACAAACTACAGTTGTTAAGGTTGTGAATGAGTCAGTTATCCTCAAGGGTTACTGCTCAGGACAATCATCCTATCTAGACACTCTCATGACAATAGAAAGTGATCTGAGAAACACAGCACTAGCAAAATGGGGTCCTGTGCCTCTAAGCTGACAAACCATCCCGTCCAAGAATAACCAATTTCTCCTCTGGGATAAGACAAGGAGTCATAAAGAGGAAAATAAGCCATTCTCAATTATAAACTCACTAACAGAGAAAGCAACAGTGGGAATAAATGTACAATTTTTAACATAAAAAAACCTGAACTTCTACCTGTAAACCTGTACCACAGGTCTGGTCTGCGGTATAATTTTTTCTATAGATGGGGTGATGTCAGAAATTGCCTAGTTCAAAACCATTTGCTTTTCTGAAATCAATAAATAGTTGAGCCAATGAAGGTTCATGTAAACTAACTTCAGCTAGGTAAATGGATGGTTTAAAGAACTTATTAGAAACTGAGCATAGTGGTCTGCTGGATTCTACTTTGTGTGTAGATTCTCAGCAAAAAAAAGCTCTACCTGCCCTTTCAAAGATGTTACAGTATTACATGTTGAAAGGGCTTTCCAGACATGCTAGCTCAGAGATAGCCAGTAAAATAAACTCTTCTCTGTGTGCCTCCAAAGGACATACAGAGATGCCATGTAGCTGCAGTGACATACATGCACCAAAAATTCTTATCCAGGCTTTACAAGTGAGCTTGCAACAGTGGGTAGTCTGTTTTAAAACCGAACATTTATTTTCTCTCAAAATATGCCAAGGTTTATTTTTTTTCCTACCAAAGGCAATGTTCAGAGCTCTAAAATAATTCTGTAATCTATATTACTGGTCAGGGAGCCTGAAAATCCATGTGCTGCATAAAGCTGATCTCATTTAAAGCAGTATCTACCTTCTGTCAAGTCTACATATGCATAGGAGTGAGAGAGAAGAGCAAAAGGAAACAGACTTTACAATTAGAAACCTTTTCTGATTGTGGCTGTGCTCAGAATGGGTTTTGAAAAAGGCAGAGACAATATAAGAATTGTCTGGAAAAATCTCATGAGCCAGAGCAAAGATCATGAGGTAAAAGTATGTATTTAGGAACTAAGAAAGTCTGACATTAATTCTATCCCTAAGGGAGAAAAACAGACAAAAATTATATAAAACTCTGCTAAGACTTGTGGAGAAGGTGTACAATAATGCTAGATAATTCCAAATTTATGGACACAATTCCAGCAGTATCACAGGTGACGATATGAAAGCATCCAAAAAAACAAAATTCAGATAAACACTTAAAGCTGTTATTTAAGACTCTTAAGAACCTTGTCACAGGTTCACAAAACGTTTTAAGTTGTTCTCTCTGTTCTCCCTCCACTTACCTGACAGAAACTGAATCAACACAAATGTTGCCAAAATGTTTCAGTTTTGGTGACACAGGATAATGTAGCAAAGTTGAATTTTATGGAAAGCGTATTTGTCAGTTCTAATTTCCCCCAGAAAGCTGCCCATGCTTAGGCAAATAAAATGGTTTTCAACAATTACATTTTCCTAATAGATACTGAGAATAATTCAAAATATGGGTTCCTGGACTTTACTGAAAAGCCCTGAAAAAAGCTTCCTCTCAGAATGTGCATTTAAACTGCTTTGAGCTACCGAAACAGAAAAAGAAACCACTCACCAAAGCAAGACAATTAATAAAGGCTCTTAAAATAAAAATCATGCATCTTGTGTAAGCAAACACATTCCATGTATTTGTGTCATTTTTATATCAGTGAATATTTATGAGGCCCATGGGAAAATGGGTGCACATTAATATTCTATGAGCAAACTTATTTCTGGCATTATTTAATGGCAGGGTGTTCGAATATTGGTGATAGCTTTTCTTAATGTATGGCATGAGTTATAGGGGCAAGTGCAGATACATGCTCACATACACAAATTATAGCCCTGGTGCAGTTGTCATTAGTTAGGACACCTACCAAGAGAAATATTTGAGTGTTCAATCCCATAAAGAGAGAGCAGGATTATGTAGAAATGTATTATGGAGACCCTGTTTTGAGAAGTACTATTAAAACAAGCATATTTGCAGAAGTCATCAGATTTTGTGCTTTAGTTAAATCATGCTGGGTGTTAAAACTAACAGCTATTCTTTCAGTTTGACATGAGTTAATAGTAGGAGACACTTATTGTGTGAATAACTGCTATGGATAAATTTGCGTGGCTGTTGGGGGGAGGGGGTTGGTGGTATTTTTTTGTTTTCTTTTTTTATTGCTATTTGTATTGTTGTCCTTTTAAATTACTATTTTATTGCTTAAATCAAAATCTAGATTAGGGAATTGACTTTAAAAATGCATGCAATGATAACTTTCTTAAAAAACCCTTACCAAAAATGCTCCATGTGAGAAGTACTTTGGAAAGACTTTCCAAGAACAACTAAAAGTCCAATTTTTAACATCTTTTAAACCTACAGATGTACACACGTTATTAAAAAGATCATACTGGGCATACCAGTTGCAAAAGGGAGACAGGTGATTTACATTTTTATTGGAGCAGAGTAAATGTGATGAAACTCTGGTCTCTGGTCAAAACCACTATAAAAATTAATAAATAAAAGGCGGATTTCCCATATGTTTTGTATTTTGTTTATCACAAATACACGACAAATATGTGCTTCAAAATGCAAAAAATCTCTTGTATAAACAGCCTGAAACACTCCAGCAAAAAGCTTTGACCTACAAATAACTAACAAAAGGAAACTCTTTCACATACTTAAAACAGAATTAAAAATTCAAGCTATATTCTGGCAGTGGAATAAGCCTACTGAGAAAAACAAAAATGCAACTGCACACCTATTTCATATAGTTTATACTATAGGATTTATTTAATTTATTTTTATATCTACCACCCAGGAGTGCACAGAACCCCTCTATTAAACATGTAAAAGCATTCAGTCAATCCTGGCTGGCAAAGAAAGCAGATGCTATGGAACAGAGATATGGGAGAAATTTTTTTCCCATTTACTTGAAATGGAGACTAGCAAGGAACACAATCAGGAGGGTGGGATGCACAAAGTGAATTCACATATACAGAAGGTAATAATTAGGCATACTTTCATTTGACACCATGAAGCACTTCTTAAAGGATTTGAAACGACACCTCTGTTTTGGAAATCGTCAGTAAAACCCACAACGATGTCTCTGTACTCTTTTCTAGGGAAGAAAAGGAAGAAGGGCAATTTTCAGTGCAGCCCCTGGACCACACTGCCCCTCCCAGCTGCGACTCTGAAGCAGCAGCACTCTGCAGCACTTCACCCTCCTGTCAGCTGAGGGACAAAGCACGTACCACAGGGATCTCTCTTCCACTCAGCATCTTTTGTGACTTCTTAGACTGGCAACAGATGCTGCCCCTATTAATTTAATTATTATGTAGAATGCCTCTAACCTTTTCTCATTTAGATTTTATTGCAATTTTATCTTCACTTCTCCTTTCAGTATACTGAGGAGAGGTCTATCACCAAAATATGCCCAAACATGTGCAGACGCAACGAAAGAGAAATATCTAAACACAGTAAGACATTACTAATTTTATTTCATTCTTTCCTGGTCTCATTTGCTCCTACAGAGCTACCAAGGCCTAAAGGCAAAATCTGACGTTGTTTCCTTAGGTGAAGTGCTACCCTAACAAAGGGTAAACTCAAGAACCACTCACCAGTAATCTAAATACAGTATTTATGAGGGATGTAAACAGTTGTGCTGATCTGTTGAAGATAAGCAAATTCCAACAAAATAAGACAGCTGTCTACTTTCAGTAGTTTCATATTAATTCCACTTTTTTAACTGATTATCCTCAAAACTGTTCAGTCCTTTTTATTTCACCTTACCCAAGCATCCCAGCATCTTTATAACTCACTAAAACAGCACAGAAGAGCTGTCTCAGAAAGATTCATCCAGGGAAGGGGAGAGAAGAGGAGGCATTTGGAAAGTACCACAAAACTGTACAAGTGGAAAACAATACAGAACTGCACGGGTGATATTCAAAAAAAAAACATATATAATGGAATGTCTGAAGCAAAATAAAATGCAATTCAGAAGGAAGGAAAAAACAGGGTGGGGAGATCTACTCTCTTTTTCCATCCCAGCTGGGAGGAAGAGCCTTGCAGCCAAAATTTATCATAACACAGGGTATGCTCATCCCAACACTCAACTTAAACCACAGTATAACCTGAGAAACATACAATCGTCAAGACTGTGATTATAATACCACACCAGACCATTTCTCTCTAACATCTGCTCAGGAAACACCATATTAGATTTTCAGATTGTCGTGAAGACAAACCTTTTCATGCTACATCCATCCTAGAGCTCCAGGGAAATACAGCCTAATAAAAGACAGTCAAAACACCTTTTCCACAAGCAGCCTGCCAGCCATTCCACTCACAAAGCCATTAAATTCCTGATCCCAGCGGAACCTGTTTTTCACTAAGGCACTTCTTAATAACTTCAAAAAACAAGATCTCTTTCTTAAAATTACTAAAATCCAGCACCTTCATTCTTCGTTAGAAATTGTGCTATTCAATTCTCCCCACAAAGCTTTTCCCCATGTTATAATGGATAGGCAGGAATGAATGGATATGAATGAAGGCAAACATAAGTAACACACTGAGCAGCCACTGTTCTTTTGTCTGTGGCTGTGCCAAGAGCCACACAAGTTTCCACCAAACAGTGATCAGCTGCATTTCATGCTATGAGACTATGAAAAAAAGGACTATGTTGCTTCAACACATTTATCACATAAATTTACAATTCAGATTGAGCCAAAGGACACTTGTTCCAACTGAACAAACCAAACCAAAGTGTTACTTCCCAGGTCAATGTGGCTTTGTTTATTCCTCGTCTTCCAGCATTAGGTAAATGGACACACATTGACAAACAACCCTTATGTTCGTGCAGACTAATCAAAACCTGTGATATTTTATAGTACTTTAATTACTGTGTAACAACTGTATCTGTTAACAGCACAGATTATATCTGAATAAAAAGCAAGTAAGAAGCTACTTTCTGGTTTTAAAGCACAGCCTAATTTTTTTCCGAAGTAAATAAATACAACAGTGTAGAACAGTTCAAAGTCTTGATTAGGCAAAAGCCATCTCGAAGACAGTGGGCCCACCATACACTTTAAGATATCATAGCTGAACTGCTATACAGATAGAATATCCTCAAGGGTAGCCCCAAAACTAATTTCTCCCCCGGATTTCACAGCTTTTACAGGCAGTAAATACTGCCTCTGAAGCTATCAGATAGCAGGACTGAAGACAACCTGTTTTATCAAAATCCCATTTTGATAGCTGAGAGATTAACTATTATTTCATCCTACTATCAGGACATTCTGAGCTGAGTAATTTTTTGGGTTTGCTTTTTTTTTCTCCCTTGATCTTGTCAAAAAACTACTATAACATGCTATTTATCTCTATATAAAGGGATTTCTTTGAGAAACCTGACAGCATTCTTCTCATCTGCCAGTTGAGCTTTTAAAATGTATCTTCACCTTTAAACTCTTCAAACTAAAAAACACAAGTGTACTTGAAGCTCAATCATTCTCCCTGGTGCTATACTCATTTTTAATGAGCCTCTTGTCTTTACGTCTCCCAGCAGACTCCACAAAGCAATCTCAGGTGCTGTGAAACCAATGCTTGATGCTTCTCCAAACCTCTGTCTTTTTGAGCCTGAAATCTTCCTGCTAAACCCATATGGGACTGATGGGCCATTTCAGTCAAACCCAATTTCACTTATTTATCACAAGCCTCTACTTAGAAACTCTGCTGTGGATTGCTTGTAGACACAATCTGTTTCCAGCTTTGAACTTTAAAAAGGATTTAAGCAGTCAATCTCATATCATTATAAATCCAGCATGCATTACTTGTCTATTGATTGTGAGAAAATGAAAGTTTGAAGCTTGATTTCAGGGCTAATCTTTCCATTTGCTTGATGAGTTCTGCAGTTGTTAGAGAACACTTAATGCATCCTGTTACACTACAGCATATTAAGCTCGGATGAAAAATACAGACTATTTACAACACAGCTCTAGCTTTAAGTAAAGAACAAAGGCAGTGTTAGCTTTGCTAGTCTCAAGAGGTTTTCCAGCTATGCCACAATTAAAAACAGAAAAAAAACCCCGAAAACATTTCTATATACTAATAATGTTCAGATGAATTTTATAAATCTTCTGCCCCATATATCAGAAATTTATATTCTACTTCATCGATGGTAGAACAAAATAAAAAATAGAACACATTGGTACTCATTCTTTTCCTTATTAAACTGCTTTCCTAATGGTATTTTTCCCTATAAATTTTGAGTGAAATAGTTTATCATCTAATTAAACAAGCTGTTTATGTTCTGACTTCTAATGTGTGCACTGAGACATCTGAGAACAAATGCCATGAAAGAATTTTATGTAGATCAAACTTTAAATCAGACATTGAAGCCCCTGCAGTCCCCGTCCTGCCTGCTAACCCAAGAATCCTGCCACTCTCTTTTTTCTTTTCTATTAATATCTGTGGGTTATCCTTCAGGTGAGAAGAGCTGTTACTCTTTTTGGTTTTCTGCTTAAAATCTCCATGGATGCATTTTCCATGCAGCGACTGTGAAGTGCTGCAGACTTTAGTTCTGTTCTAAAATGATACAATCATTACTTCTACAATCACTGATACAGCTCTACTCGATCAATAATTCAGGAAAATATTCATCTTGCTATTAGTTACTGCTGTCATTACGACTCTGTGACTGGATGAAGGAGAGCAGGACCTCCACCTGGAGGTTTTTACCTGTGCTGCCCTGTGAATTAACCTGTAGGAGGTGACACAGTGATGAAGCAGTCAAAAACCTCCAGCCGGCAACTTCATCACACGGGTAATTAGTTCTCTACATCAATAATGCCTCCAGTCATTAGCAGTGCTAACGCTGAATCCCAGGTCTGCTTGCTAAATTCAGATAGCACAACAGGCTTTAACTGTGCCACACGTATAAATAACTTTCTATTTTTAAATGCAGTTAGCTACTGCTTTTTTCCCCTTGGTTTTAGTCATTATCTCTTGCAGTAAATGATACTTTATTTCATTCATCGCATCTATAACCTTCTTGCAGAAGGAAAAGAATTCATTAAGTTTAGAAACCTCTGGTATTTTCATAAGGTCTCGTCAGCTACAAGAGAGACCCACATTTGACACTGCTGAAAACATTTCTGCTGCAACACTGACAAGCCCAAGCTTAGATGACCTGAGGAGCGAACTCTTGAACCTCCCACACAGCAGAATAGGGCACTCTCACTACACTACCCAGATAAAATAATTACTTTCAATTCTTGCCTATAAGAGGATTAAGTCAGTAGTAAACTCACTTAAAAGTTGTACTGTAACAAAAAGGAAAATTGGGGCCACGCAAATCTTCAATCTAATTTCCAACCTTGCTGAAACCATTTCAGGTCTGTGTGTGAGTGACTGTAATCACTTGAGTATGAGCAACCCCAAAAAACTGTCAGGTTGAAAAAAATTCTTTTTTGCTTTTCACTAATTTGCGTTCCACACCTGATGAAAGTGATGTTTTTTCCAGGTTGTAATACTGAAACAAGCACCTCTGATCCTTTGTGAAAAACATCTGATATTCCTGGGACACCAGTATGTTACATTGGGAAGGTCATGTTGCTCAGTTGCCAAAGTTTCCTTCAGGATAGGGATAAAAATAAAAATAGCTAAATGTATGCTCATGTCTCCAAACAGTATAGATCAGGATAGTGTCACTGATCTATGACAAATGAGGCCAGCTCAGAAGTTTTAGGTTCAATTAATTGAAAGTATTGATATAATATTACTATTACTTGTTATATATGGTATATATACATATATACCATATATATTTATGTATACATATATACATATATTTTTATGCACATTTTCAAGTATCCCTCTTGATTCACCTTTCATTATTTACCAGCCATTAAAACACTTGAGCTTTTATGGAAATTTTCATTTTTTTCCAATGCACCTTACTTAAACATTTAAAAGTCTTTATAAAAGTTGTACTTGGTCTCTGTATCTTAAGTAGAAAATAGGTCTGAAGCTTTAAAGAGATGGTAAGAATTGTGTGTCAAGTGACAACAACTCAATAGTTCCTGAGAATCTGTATGGCAGGAGACTCCACAACCATCACAGACAATCTGTGGCAGACTTGTGTCACATCTTTCAGTTTCCTGATGTTCAGAGGGAATCTCCTTTGTTCCAGGCTGTGCCCATTGCCTCTGCTCCTGTCACTGGGCACCACTGATAGAGAAAGCCTGGCTCTGTCCTCTTTGCACCATCTCCTCAGATATTTATAGACAATGATAAGCTCCCCCTAAGTCCTCTCTTCCCCAGGCTGCGCAGTTCCAGCACTCTCAGCCTTTTATTATAGAGACGTATTCCAATCCACCATCTTTGTGGCCTTCATTGGACGTTCTTCTGTATATCCATGTCTCTCTTGTACTGGGGAGCCTAGAACTGGGCCCAACACTCCAGGTTTGGCATCACCAGTGCTGAGCAGAGAGGAAGGATCACCAGCCCAGCCTTGCTGGGAATGTTCCTCCTAATGCAACCCAGGATACCAGTGGCCTTGGCTGCAAGGGCCTGTTGCTGGCTCATGGTCAGCCCAGTGCTCACCTCGATCCACAGGGCCTTTTTTATAAGGCTGCTCTCCAGCTGCTCAGATGTCAGCCTGTACTGATGTCAGGGACAATTCCTCCCCAGGTTGCAAGACTTGGTATTTTGCTGAACAGTTCTTCAGTGTATCAGCCATCCCTTCCAGTTTTTTGTCATCTGCAAACTTGCTGAAGGTGTGCTCTGCCCCCTCATCCAGATCATTAATGAAGGTGCTGAACAGGACAGGACAGGACCCCTCAAGTCTATCACTAGTCACCAGCCTCCAGGGAAGACTACGTGCCACTGACCAGCACCCTTTGGGCCTAGCTGCTCACACAGTTTTCTGCCTCTCCACTGTCTGCTCATTCAGCTTCTCTGCGAGTTGCTGCAGTCAAGGTGAACAATATCTGGTGGTCTCTTCTCATCTATCAGCCATTTCATCATAGCTGGTTATTAAGTTGGTCAAGAAGGTCATCATGTTGGTCACTTCCCCTTGGTGAGTTCATGCTAACTCCTCCTGATCTTCTTGCCTTCATATGTCTGAAAACAGTTTCCAGAATTAGTTGCTCCATCACCTTCTGAGGTGAGGCTGATCTGCCTGTTGTTTCCTGGATCCTTTTAATTGCTCTTTTTGACAATTGTTTTCCTCTAGCTCTCAGGCACCTCGCCCAGTTGCCACAGTCTTTGAAAGGTTATGAAGAATGGCCTTCCTATCAGCTGGTGAATAACAACACCAGCTCTCTCACGAATCTCATTAGGTCCACAGGTACCAAAGGAACATGCACTTAACTCTCCCATTTTTCCAAAAATTAATTCACTTTATTCTCAGCCTGAATTTTAGTCCTTCAGGCTTCTTTTTAGTAGAGGCCTGCATCAGTTATTAAACAGCAGTTCTCTACAGCATGTTTCCAAACCTAGATCAAATCTTGTAAATACAACTTGCTGAATAGATTCTAGATTTAAGGAATTTCAAAGGTGTGCTTCCAAAGACTTAACAGTTCAGAATAGTTCTTCTTCTGAACTTTCCTGAGTTTGTGATCGTTCGTGAGTTGAGATGTTGCATCAGCTAGATGAACTATTCCAATGACATAGTAATAATGCCAAGTGTTCCTCCTGTTTCAGATACTTCTGATTAAACATCGCAAAGCATGGTTTCCATGTCTTTCTCAATCACTGTCTCCTTGATCATGTTTCTTGAGGCTGGAGGCACATCCCCATTTCTGTGTCAGAACATACAGTTCCACCTTACTAGATGACTTATCTCCCCTCTGATCACTACTTACCATGGCACTAAACCTGCTGCCATCTGCATGCTTTTATCAGTAATGACTCTATATTTCTTCCTCATCACTAATAAAAAGGTTAAACACTATCAGATTTAAAACTAATCCTCAGAGGACCTCCACATACTCCACACTGATTACCTATTAACCATTTTTCTAAAACACATTTGATGTACACTGATGATTCTGTAGCGTTCCAATTTCTACATTAACATGTCACATGACACCAAACATTTTACAAATATTAAATGTCACATATCTCTGTAAAGTTAAACTTGCTCACTCAAAACATCACGTTCTCCTGAGGAAAGATTCATCTCTCAGAACTTTATATTGAATGAAATTACCCAATGAAGAATTACAGATATGTAAGAGAGTTTACTCCCAGGCAGCCAAGCTACTCTGCACCAAATTAATGTCTGTTTGACAGACTTGGTTATCCTATTCACCCTTTTAATGCTTTGTGTTACAAATTTTTAACAATTTCTAACTTAATTTTTAACACACATCTATATCTCTTTTCTCCACTTCCTCTCCATTTTTGTAACCTATTTTACTGTTCCTCCTGTCTTAACAAGCATACACCAAACAATTCTATTGATGCAATTAGTAATATTCTGCATATATTTTCTTCTACTTCTTCCAAATCCCTGTTAGTTCTGTTTCCAAAAGGAATTGCCAATGAATTGTGAGAAAGAAATATCTAATCCTCACAATAAACAAGCACACCAACATAGCTTCACAGTTTCATGATGCTGGTATGTAAACTGCCAACAGCAGTAGGGACAATACCAGGCAATTCCTAATCTATAAAGGAGCTCTCAATTGTGAAGCAAGGAAATTGTTTCACAGACCTATATTTCTTTTAAAAGTAAACAAGCAAACCAACCAGAAAACCCCAAGACATAAACATAAAAACAGAAAGCCAGACTTTTTAATATAGCACCTACCACTCCAGAACATCCCATGAAATTATCATATACAGCCATACACTCAGAGCAGTGATGGAAAACAACAACCTATTGCAGAAAATATCCTCACAATCAGTGAAGTCACTGCTCTGTTTAAATAGCTCCACTAAGATGGATTGAGACTTTCAGGAACACACACACACACCTTTTCACACAATTTATTTTATTCACAATGGTAAAAAAAATTGTGACATAAGTCACCTGTGGCATGAATTGATTAGCAGTGTTCTGGAAAACCTGGTATTTTATTTAGAAAGGCACTGATTTGCAAACAATAAGGCTAAAGAAAAAGAGCTAAACCAAACTAAATAAATGACTAGACAAATGTTCGTGGAGACGGGGAATTCTGTGCATGAGAACTTTCTGGAGAAAAATTTATATTAAGTTTTTGTTCTTTAAAATTTAGATGAGTACTTGCAAGATGAATGGCCAGTTTCACTGTTTTTAATAGTTTCTATACCCTAGAAGGTTATTTTATTGATGTAAAATTTAAACCATGGTTGACAAAATGCACCTCTGCTTCTCCACAGTTGTGAAAGTACTACAAAATAATGGATCTCCTTCCTACAGAAAACTGCCTCATTTTCAAGACAAGTGTCCTGCATTTTATGCATACATTACATTCAGACATATTTTCCCATGTTCTCTGGCAGTTTTTGTTTTTTCTTTTCTCCCTGTAGCCTCAGATAAGCCTGAGAGCAACCAAGAATTAATTTAAGCAACCAGAATGAGACAAAATTTGTATTTCTTATTTCTCTTACTCTTTCTGGCACATTTACCTAACAATTTTTAAGGAAGTATTTTAGTCTAGCTTCAAATTCATGAATACTGTAGACTTGTTTAAGGTAAATACTATACTAATACTATAGTAATTTTCCTTCTTCACTGATTTGCAGAAATAGATCTGTTCTTCAATGCCAAAAGACTAGTGGCATTCATCCATACTTCAACTCCTGCACCTTTTTCTGGTTTTGGGAGTAGAAGTTGTTTTGTTTGTAATGATTTGTCTTCCAAAAACAAGCATACTGAAGAAATGGCCTGTTCACAGTCCATCCTCTTAACCAACCATACTGCAGAGCCAGGTAGACATGGGGGTGATGGGGATGTAGCACATTGACTCAGCTGCCCTCTGATCACATCCTTCCTTGCCAAGAGAAGGCACCAGAGTCTCATTCTGTGCCTGCTTGCTGTTGATCTTAGGACTTGCATATCTGCAATGTCCAAACTCTGGCATTTTATTTGTAGGGAACTACTCCCTGTGTTACAATATCCACAGCTTTACGTGGTGCAACTATCGCTTACGAAATGTGACAAGAAACAAATCTTGAAATCTTTTTTGGTAAAGCAAGACACGATCACTGTGAAGCTCCACACCCAACAGACAAACAAAAAATAAAGCCATAAAGATGGCTTGACTACTTTAAAAAAGGACCACTATCATGTTGAGTTATGCATGAAGAGAGTTTCAAGATAACATCTCAAATTAACACTGCTGCAGCAGTTCTCACAGATGGCAGATCAACAACAGCTTCTGTACTGTAAATCCTTTACTAAAAACTGTAAATCCGTGCCTTTAAGGCCCAACTCTCTCGTAATCATCTTTGTTCATCTTTCACTACATTGCCAAAAGCCCCTAATTAGTATCATCTTAGGCTGTCTTTCCCTGCTCCTCAGCCTAATCATTTGACTAATTACTGGCACATAATCTCAGTGTCAGGTTAGAAGATGTTTTTTGAATGAAGATAAGCATATGGAAGAAGTCCCTTAACTGGGGGGCATGGAAGATAGCCTGTGTTCAGCTTCAAGATGACCCTGAGTACCAGGTAGGCAAAACTACTGAGCTTGGCTTAAGGGAAGGAAGGAGGAGGACACAGCCAACACGATAATCCACAAAGGCCAACAGCAAGAGGCTTTTACTAGAGAAAGGAAAGACTGCAATCTGAACACTCATTCTAGCACGATAGCAGGGAATGTGACTTTGGATTTTCAATGAGTTATACAGAGGAATACCACCAAATTCTGCAGTAACTAATGCAGGAGGGGAGGAAAGCATACAGAAGTGTTTCTTTGCAAAGGAAAGAAAATAACATGTCTGATTTAAGGAATATATTGAACAAATCAGGAGATGGTAAACACAGATAACAGAAAAGAAAGCATCAGAGACGTTCCCTAAAAAAAGCAACAAGATTAACCAAGGAGCATGGAAAGAGCAGAAAACAACAGTGCAGAGAACCACACAAGAGTTCCCTGTCACCCAACTCAATGAACACTGATGCAACACCTCAGCATAATGATATGCACTAAAGAGTAAAGGAGATAATGCAGGGAAGAGGAAAAGGAGAGGATTAGGAAAGGAATCCATTAAAGACTCTTCTGCAAAGTGCAGACCTCACACCCATCATCTTAAACTGACCAGCGACAAATAGTACAGCCAGACTCTCCAAGCTGATGCTATAGGTCCAGTGGAAGCCACATTCCAATAGTTTAAAGAAAGTCTGACAGCCCTTAAATTGTATTTCAGAGCTTGCTATAGTAAACAGAGGATGAAGACTTTACTCTGCAGTTGGCAACAGTGCAGCAACACATCAATCCACAGAGTTCCAGACTTGGGCTAAATCCAACATCAAGCACATCCCACCCTGGGGAGTCACCACAGGCACTGCTGTTCCTGTATCCCCTCAATAATTCCACCCATCTCTGGTAGGCTCCTTCAAAAACAGAGATGTGGTCCAGAAGCAAATGCTCACTCTAAATCATCACATGCCAAGGCCAGGAAATCAGAGTTAGTGCACCAAAATTTTTTTTCCATGGAAGTCTTTTACGGAGTACCATTACACAGGACAAAAATAAAAAAACAAACAAACAAGCAAACAAAAACAAAAAAAAAAAACACCAAAGCCACAAACCAACAAAAACAAACATAAAAAAATCAAAAAACCCCAAATATTTTCCTCTTTATTTAACTTGTTTCTTGAACTATCATACAGGCTACACACAGTAGTATATTAATCTTAACAAGGGAAGAAAAAACTGAGGGACCTGCTGCACCTAAGGGCTAAAGAGACTCAGGACTGCACTAGGATGTACCTGCCCTTTACTGCGGACACAGCTTTCCTGGTAAGAAAATCAGCTCCCTGATAGCCCTGGCCCCCCACCATATAATCCAGTGAACAAGCAGTACTTGTACTTCTAAAGGACAATCATAGCATGGCTTCCTATTTAGAGTTGGTTGCTGCTATTTATTCCTCTATGCAAGTTTGTTTTTAAAACAGCTTTGAAAAATCTCTAGTTTAAATTAAATGTTTTGTAACACATGTCAAAACTGCAAGTCACTGAACAGTAGCAGAAAGCTGACAGAGAAGATGCAACTTGCTCAGTACAATTCTCTGAATCTGCTAAGTGTAAAGTTGTTTAATACGATTTATCACACCCTGGAGTGTAGTTAAATAATTGTGATGGATGGCAGCATGTCTTAGTCTTTTCCATTTGTTAAATTATGATAGATGAATTATGCACATTAGTGAATTTCAATGAATTCTTTCTGTTCACCACGCCTGCTTCAAGAAAAACATCCAGTCAATAAATAGTCTAAATCCATCTCCATCAGAACTGTACAATGTTCTAGTATTATGATAAAGAAGCTTAAGGCCAAAAATGCTTCAGAACAAGTCCCTTGACTTTAAGAGCAGCAATAAAGGTATGCATGTAAGGTAACTAACTCTCTCCACTATCTATTTTTAAAATAAAGAAACTCAACCTGTATCTGGTAAAAATGCTTGTTATTATCACTTCATGACAACTTTGGGGTAGGTAAGACTGTAATGAATCAAGCCTCTCAAAAGACACAGATGTGGTTTTTTTGTTACAGCTATTAGCTAACACGGTATTAAAATCACATATTGAAAATTATGTAAAAAACAATTCTTTCAAAAAAAAAAGTAAAAAATACATTGCTAAATATATGAGAATATTTTCTAAGAATAACTTCACTTGAGCAGCCATTAGCTAATTAAGCAACTGTTAGGTAATTATCTGGTTTTGACAACAACCTCACAGAGAATTCTAGGATGTACAGTCTGTCATTTTAATGAAATCTCAGAGCACTAAGCTTCAAAAAAGAAAATCCATAGCATCTACTTTTTCAAAGGGCTTTTTATCCTGCCATCATTTTTGCATGTCACTGCATCTGACTTACAGCTATTCTGGTTTCCATGCCTAAACAGTACAGCACTCCAGCAGAACCTTTATTTGGAATTATTCTTTCAACTGGATTGGTCTTCATCTACTCACAGGTGTAGAGCATCTGAAGTTCCTGAGAGAAGACTATAAATTGAAAATGACTGATACAGTCTCCACAAATAAATGTATATATTCATAAACTACCACAACTCAAAATGTCAGATAGATGCATTACCAAGTTAATGGAATCCCTTCTGATTGTGGATGTGCTGATGTGCACAAGGAGGAAATCTAAGAAACCTATGGAGGTACATCAAGGGAAGACAAGTCTACAAGAGAATCTAGTCAAGATTTAAATGTGCCTCTTAAGACTTATAAAAGGAGAAACAAGACCAAGAAAACAAAAAATATTTGATTTGACTACATGTGGCACACATTTCAAAGACTGCAGGGAATTTACTTTAACTGCTGGTGAGGTATAATTGAAGACAACTTGAAGAACAGCATTTTGTATATGGTTCACACTACAAGAATGTGGTACCTTCCACGGTAGGTTTTTGTCAAAAATACATGAAAGGACTCAGAACAACTATTTTAAAGATTAAGGGGACAGGAAAAAAGAAAATAAAAAACCTTAACAACTAGACTAATAACTTCACTAGTAAGTTTCTCCATCTTTGATGAAAGGACTCATGAAAAGTTTATGAAAGTACAGACATGAGGCAGTAGCTCTGTCAAACCTCAGCGATCTGGTCTGACTGACAGGTACACAGCTTCACAAACACATCCTGACAGTTACACACACTGCAGCACACGGAATCTTATTTTAAATAAAGTTTGCAAAAACTAAAATGTGACATTTACAAGATTTCTGAGCAAAAAACCTCAGGGACAAATATAATCTGTATTACCTTCATTTCATCCTAGCTTTCCTTGAATATATTGTCCCAGGGCTGTACTTCTGATGTCTTCTATTCAGATATAGACCTAATGCCTAGGAACTACCTTGTCACTTTGCATCTGCCAGGAGCTTTCAAAAACCACTTTTATCTTAAATGTGAAGTGTTTTCCTGCTGGCAAAATGGCATCACATCTTGCAGAATTCTTCATTCATCTGCAGCGATACCACCTACCGTGGAAGGTTAGATCTGAATCATCTCCCTTAAAGGAAACCTGACAGTTCATTTCAGAGGTTCCTTTTTGTCTCCCATTTCAAGCAGAAAGCAGTGTACATTCAGAAATTTCGAGACACTGTGCACCATTGCAAGTGCCACAGAACTAAAATAACATTTCTCAGAATTATTCTGTCATAGTTTAAAGCATCAAAAGTGTTAAGCAATTCTCAATTGACAATGTAATTACAACGTGCAGCCTCAGTGATGCTATATACCTAAAGTTGAAATGCCATTGCAACCTAAAATGCTGTTTTCAGTACTTTCTCAGTACCTTCCTCTAAGGCAGACCTGACAGGGGCAGACAGAAGCACACAGGCCTTTCCATGATTCCAACTTTTACTGAGTAAGCAAGCCCCTGTTCCTTAGAGGCATGAACGCCCACACATTCATGAAATGTGTGAAGAAATTTCTAGATATAAATATGACAGAACAACAATTAAGTAAAATCATTCATTCTTGCCCCACTAGGTCTTATTTGGATGACAGAAGCTGTGCATGTAGTTGAAAGCAGGTTACAACAGCAGTGCAGACGCCATGAAATGGTGAAAAGGCTCCTGAATTAGGTCTAGTACAATTTGGAGAAGATTTTAACGTGAACTTAGTTTTTATTTGTTGTCCCGCAATCCCAGATTACATAAACTCAATGGTGACAGAACTTCACTCTGCATTCCTTAAAGCTGTGGCTGAGGACCCCAACCAGGCTGCACTAAATGTCTGCTTTTGACTACTTGCATGTATCAGGAAGACCCAACGGCAATTCCCCATTTCACTGCAGCCCCAAAAAGCACCACAGCTAAGCTGTTTCAGTATTCTTACTGGATTTGCACCCAACACTTCTCACTTCAGGCCCTGAAAATCTGGTAGATTATGGCTCATTGACAAACCACGTTCACTGCTTGCTCTGCCTGGTCCCAGGACATTTTTGGCACACTAAACAGCGTTTGTTTGCCCCTCCTTGCTGTAGCCTACAAAAAGGAATACAGACAGCAAGTCTTCTCCTTTTCTTTCTCCGTCATCTCTTCTTAATATTCAACAATTTCTCATATTTTTGTAGCTTCTTCTGGGCTTTCTCATGTGTTCATTCATTTACAAAGTCCCACAGTGCAAGAAGTTCTCATCTTATATAAGGGATGGCTTTTTTTCCCCCACTAGCAGTCATCTTCAATAATTACCAGTCAATATGCAAAGGATGCAGATTTAGTCATATGAAAATTCTTCCCAGAATGTGCTGCAACTCTTTCCTTACCAAGACTGCCTTTTTTCAGTTGTCAAGGTTAACTGAAGAACAGAGGGACAGAAAAATGACCCACCATTCTTTCCTTCCCAGCACATCTCCACTGTACTTAACCCAACAGACAACAGCAATTTATCATACAGCATGTGCAAGATCATGAAAACATAGATTTTGTTATTCAACTTCCACATTTTATTGTAGATACTGAAATAGGTCCCTGAAACGCACATAGCAAGTGAATGTGCTGAATTTTCATTGATAAAAAAATAGTAAATCCTGTTAGATTTATTTATTTATCATCTTGGGAGGGTACACTATTTCTTCCTTTTCCCTAACTAACACAGACAGCAAATATCTTTGATTTCTGTGGCTGAGGTCCCTAAAGGTCAATGAATTAAGTGTTTATTTTGAAGAACGAGAGAGAGTGAAACAGAAAGATGTCGTAAATAAATAAATAAATAAATAAATAAATAAATGGAAGGTCTTCTTGGCACACTGAAAGTGAGAGCCAGTGATCTGAATAAGCAAGTTTTATTTCAAGACTGATTAAAAAACACCCCCATCTTTAAAAATAGAAGTGAGCGTCCTCATATCCTTTCTTTACAGAAGGAAAATTAGGAATGCAAGAGACATCAAAAGAGACGTGATCAAAAATAATTATTCAGCATATCTTAAAGCAATAGTTGAAAGAAATTAAAGAAAACAGAGAAATTTGTGAAACCTACAGAATGAAGACAGAGAAAATAATAATTATTAACAGTGACTGCAACTTTTTTATTAAATTTTTATTCCTTTCTAACTTCCATTTACATAGCTCTAGATAAGTTTATTCTATGCAGCTTTGTAACAAAGCTCGAGAGAAGAGGATATGGATGGAACAAAACCAGCCAGTACCTTTTCCATCTGCAAGGAGCAATCACTGAAGCACTCCAACATCAACTAACCAGTTCACTGTTTTACCCATGAATTAAAAATAAACATTCCATCAACAAAGTGTATTATGTGCATTCTATAAGGACTTAGTAAAAAATCCTTCCTCCTTTTTATGTACAGTCAATGTGACATTTTTCCTTCCTCACAAAAGCTGGAGACTTAGGAATTATTTTCTCCCACTGTGAATAATCTAGGCCTCTTTCAATACCTATTACATTTCTATGCAACAATACATAGGCTGAACACTTGCAGTGACAAACATAAGGCCCAAACTTTTCAGTAAAATTATGAAACGAACACAGGAAGTAAATAACAAAATGTTTTCATTAAATATATCGCTCCCTTAAAAATGTAATCCTCACCAGATTCTTCAAAAGACACCTGATTATAATTTTCAGTCCTTCTAAACAGATAAATTTAATATGGTAATATTTAGTAATATACATTTATTTAGTGATATAGTAATATTATTTATTTGCAATATTATTATTTCAGTAACATTAAGTAAAATATTATAATATATACTATATGGTATTAAAATATAATAACAAAACTGGACACTAACTTGCTCCCCAAATACTGACAGTTATTGTTCATATGAATCATGGTCATAAAATAACCCTCAAATTTAGCCTGGAAGGATGTATCTCCTCTTAGTTTAGCTGCTTTTTCCCCCACAAAACCACGTAGAAACGCCTCATATGTAGACAGATGTCAAACTTTTACACACGCTCCTGAGAGGGGCTGTGAAAAAAAGTCAGAACAGTCTTTCCAAATATGACATCAACAAGGTGAGAAGCAGCCATGTTCCTGCTGCCAATGGATCACAGCAAAAACAATCCAACGAGAGGCAATTCCAGTCCTTCAACACAGACACATCTCTCCAGTAATTTTAGTTACCCCAGAGAACTGTGAAATGCATAAGTTTCCATATAATTAATGTTTTTTTTAATAAAATGCTGGATTTTACCCACACCATGACTCCTCTGAGAACACTTACACAAAGCCTACAATCCCATTTTTGAAGCATGAAACAAATACATGACTTTGCAGGTTATTTAGTGACAACAACTGGACATTACCGCTAATTTCAATCCAATCAATAAAAATTAAATGAAATGTAAAAAATGGTAATTAAATGTAATTTTTAAAATTACATTATATTTAAAGAACCTACAACTGATTGAAGAACTTATAGATCTGTCCAGAATAAAGATCAAAGCAGTGACATAACAGTTAATTTAAATGGAACCTTTTCCATAGCAATCAAGCTTTAAGAAATTAGTTAAACATTAATTTTGTATCAACCGCTAATAAAGTTTGAATGTGATCATACCTTTATCCTTCAAAACTAAAAATGCAACACTCACTTTATACATATTTTTCAATGTAACAATCATTTATTCCTCCTGTCTTGGCAATTTGCAAAAGGTCAGCTTGTTATATGCTATGGAGAAAACTCTTAGACAATAAATTATTAAAGTGTGTTACATGACGTTCCTCATGAACCTGAAGTTATTCCCCTCCCCCACTAAGAAGTTTTGCAGAAAAATACTAAATTGCAAGATTTTGTAACTACACTTCCAAGCTGTAAATGTTTTGCCTTTCAAATATATTATGAGAAACAGGGGGGAAATACATCCAAAAAGAAAAGTACTAACATAAAGGAATTGGTTTTAAAAAATTCTTAATTCTCCCTGTGCACTACAGAACATCAGAAATCCATTCTTTGATGATGCTGTAATGAAAGTAAGTTGCTCTGGTAATATATACAAAGCCCCAGATAAAAGCTTACAGGATTAAAGGATTACATGAAGGTTATTAAAGGGGTTTGGAAGGGAGGGAGCAGGATGCACGCTCTTTTAAATAATGATCATCATTCTGTTCAGAAACATGATAAGTTTGGGTTTAGGTTGTGTTTTGCTTTAGTAAAAAATGCTCTACTTACTGTCTTTTGAGCAAAAGCAAACCAGTAATATGCAGAGAAACAAGTGCTGAACTTGGTCTTCAGATACGGAAGATTTGTTTGCAACATAAATCTGTTGCATTGGCATAGCTTCATTAAATAGAGGTTTCAGCTCTGAACTGGCACATTATATATTGCATTTTTATCCATAAGACTGTCAAGCACCATATTTTCAGTATTTCTTCCTATGCAAAACCAGATCTAAATGAAAAATTGACATGTCAGTGTAATAAATAACACCCTTTATTACTTCTAAAATAAATACTAGACTACTGTTAATTTACTCACATTATCCATATACATTATGCATGAGTTTCACAAAGTTTACAGCTGACCAAGATTAAATCCACTGTGCCTCTTAAACTCTTAATATTGAAAGTAAATGCAACTCATCATATGAGCAAACATCTTTTATAAAGAACCTGGAGATTTCTCATACATCTCAACTCACTGTTTTAGCTCATCCCCAAAAGAAAATTCCTTATAACTGCCTCCAAAGTGGGAAACCTTCAATATGGTTTAGAATTACTAAAATTATTTAAAAGACACTGGGTGCACCCTACTCCCTAGTTTTATTGACTTTAGGTGTAGTTGAACTGACTTCACTAAATATAAAATGCTAGTCTCAGACATGTAAGATATTAGAATAATGGGCTATTACTTTCTTCTAATGAAGCTGTAGATTTTACAATTAAAGCTTCCTTCTGAATTGTCTAATTTGTTAAAAACTGTAAAAAAAAAAAAAAGAAAAAATGAAAAAATTTAAGTCAAACATTATTTAGTTCTAAACAATACTGATGTTCCCAGTGTACCGGGTATAGCTGGTATAGAAAAAAATGACTGCAGTAATTGAAACAGCACTTTAGCTCTTTGCAGATATAATGAAATACTTGACATCTCCTTGGGGACTCGTTTGTTCTTAGTAATTAAGCATAAATTGAAACCCTTGCTGAGGGCAAATCTGTAAACAAGTATTTACTGTAGCTAAGAAAACAGGGCAGTCCATCTGCTCTGCAGCCAGCAATTAACAGCCACTTAGAACCACGGAACAGTTTGGGTGGGAAGGGATCCTTGAAGGCCATCTAGTCCAACCTCCCCACAATGACCAGGGACATCTGGAACCAGATCGGGTTCCTTAGAGCCTCATCCAACCTGATATTCAGTTTTTCCTAGCATGGGACATCTACCACCTCTGTGGACAAGGTAACTTTTAGGGTAACAAATGGACTGAGGCTCAAATATTTGGTCTGCAATCAGTAAATGCATTTCATTTTACATGTAACAAATCTTGTTCTTTATTATGCAGGTCAATTAAAAACAATCAACTGAGATCATCACTTTCCAAATGCAGGTTATTTTGCAAGTTCACACAAAAACTCATTTTACAGTAATGTATTTCTTCTACATTTCCGAGTATACATCATAGTTCCTGTAGTGGTACAGGTACACAGTACCAAAAGTGGTAGAAGAAGTAGCTAAAGACTTTGTGACCAGGGTTTTTTTTGTGAACTTATTTTAAAATAATTAATGTAAAATATATTCAAATATTATGTAAAAATTGAGAAGATCCAGAAACCAAAAACACAGGTAACCTGTCTTTGATGTCCCAGTCACAAGGCATTTGACAGCAACATTTTAAGTCTTTTTGACAATCACTAAGCTACCTTACAGACAACAAGAGGGAAAAAAGGCCAGAAAGTGAATATGCATGAGAATAATGAGATGTATGAGTAACCTGGATAAAACAGAAGTTTTACAATTAAAACTGAGCATAGTCATGGGAGCACTGTTTAAATTATCAATTTTATCTCTCCAATAGTATTAACTTTTAATCCATTATTCTAATACACCTGCTGGAGAGATATTGATAAATAACCATAGATGGTACAGAAGATTTACAGGAATAATTTTATTAATGTTACTGGGTGCTACTATAGTAAATCATAACCAGAAAAAACCTTACAGTAATAAAAAACTCAAAACACAAATGCAATATGTATATAGTTTTGTCTCCATTTATAATACACTAATCCACTACTAAATCTCTGTGCTGCACAGCAGTTGCACAAAATCCTATCTGTGACAGGAACCTTCATGCAGAAAATGATAAAAAGTTGGTAGAAAAATTCCAAGCAACTGAGAACTAGATTTCTTGATTTCCATCTCAGCAATTCCTGTATACCTTACATTGATCAAAATATTTATGCCCATTGAAATTACCAGATATTCATAGGTCACTGTCACCCCTTCTGCTGGTAGGGAGAGACAATAAGAAGACAGGCTGGAGAGCACAGGCAATTCAAAAGGATGGTTTTTCCAAACAGTAACCATGAGGAGAGCTTAACAGTGGCCTGATAAAAGGGCACAAAACTGAGCTGGTCATTCCAGAGCCACATGTGTCCTTGGGAGCTTTTCTCTGCTAGAGTCCCACCTTTCATTTAATCTCATTCTTCAGTACAAGCTCAAATCCGTATCCCAAGGATCTTGCTAAATTTTTCTACGGATGGGCAGTACTCACTACCTTGACGCAGCTTCTTTTGAATAGTTTACTGAAACACATCACTGTAGCAGGCACAATTCATAAATTATCTTTGTTGTGTTTTATACCTTTCACTTGCAGCACTTGCCCAACTTGCTCCAGTTATAAAGCTTCATACATATGGATAATGTTCCTTTGTATGTGCTAACAATACTGGCAGGTTTTCCTTCAATAAACCACTCCAGATGTTAGTCTCAGTAATTATGTCTGACATCTCTCAGCTTTGGTAATGAAATACTGCTGATACAATTCCTTGTTTGTATTTCTATGGCCCATCTTCAGACATAAAAACTACAGAGTTAAAACAGCCACACCAACGAGCATGGAATGAAAATCTGCTAAAATGAATACACAGCCACCGCTTGATTAGCATAAACAGGATAAATATGGAAATACAGTATTCTGTAAAAAAACTATCAGTTATACAGTACATGTCACTTTTCTGCCTAATAAAGTGCACTTTAAAGTATTATATATACATATGTATGACCACACAAAAGACAAAATTACCTTCGTTATCAATATCATATAAACATTTTGTAAAATATAACATTTTTCTTGCTTCAAAGAATCAAAACCCAACTTTACACTACAGATCTGTTGCCAACAAGATATGACAAGAAAGATGCACAGCGAAATTTCTAAGCTGAGAAGTACTTATTTCAATACTTATTTTACCTAACATATTATCACATCAACTAAACTGAACATTTAAGGTCCTTAGGGAAAAATGTAGTTTAACAATTTGCATCCAAATAGCTTGAATTTTGCAGATGTGGTCTTAGAGAATGAAGATTTTAGAAGGTATATTATAAATGCTCAAGAAGTCATCATAGGCTCATACCGTTCTCACAAGCTTTTTAAATTATCACATTAAATGTCATCACTAACAATAAATAATCCACTCAGTACACAACTACTGCCTCTGCCCAAAGTCTCTGGTACTGTCAATGTCATATGGGACACACAGAAGGGAATTAAAGCAGAAACTAATTTTTATTAATATAAATTGAAAATAAACACTTCTTACAGTCCTAAGCTTCTGCAGTTGTCATGTCAGTATTTCTGCCAACATTATTTTCTTTCAGATAAATTATGAA
The DNA here is from genome assembly GCF_027887145.1 of Ammospiza caudacuta. Lineage (NCBI taxonomy): Eukaryota > Metazoa > Chordata > Aves > Passeriformes > Passerellidae > Ammospiza > Ammospiza caudacuta. The sequence continues at coordinate 104,152,526 of NC_080593.1, forward strand.
ATAGTGTTGACACCTTATATGTGATAAAACTTTCCAATATTTACACACAATAAAACATGGCACATTACACATACTAAATTACTATGACTGCCCAGCAACCTTAAATCCCATCACTAAGTAGCAACTTTTGTAATCTATCCAATAGCAGAAACCAGCTCTAATTTTTTTAAAGTAAGAATAATGTAAAAATCACTTCAACTACTGACTTCAGCAGGACAGAAATTAAGCCCAAGTCTCTTAAATCAGAAAAAACATAAGTGAATTATAATTTGAAGTCTACTTAATGAAACTCAGGAAGCTATTCATATTTGCTGTAATATGCAATTCCACCATTTTCATCACATAAACCAAGAAGTTCAGCACATGAAGCAATGAAAGAACTTCCCCACAGGCTACGTGAAGTATGAGAAATGGGCTGTTTCCCAAATAGTATTATGACTGCTCATATTGTTATTCTGCCACTTCATACCATAACTGAAAATCATTCATAACAACACACAATTACAATAATGATGTCCCATCACTGAACATTTTGTTTACATAAGCACAAGCAAATGTTTTGAACAGAAATATGTGGATGCATATACAGCTGCCCATCCCCACAGCAAAAGACCCAGAGACACTTAGAAAAGCACAGGCAGTACACTGGATGTTCTTCTACGAACTCAAGGTCATCCAAAACAGTTAATGGGTTTGGATTTCTCCAAGTATTTTGAGGCATTTAAGTCAGCAAATTGTTTGTTTAACTATAACATTTAGTTAATGATCAAACAAGAAACCAGTTTTAACTGGCCACCCATGACAAAATACCACTTCTTTAGCTTCCTAGTGAAGCAATAATTATGTTTTGTAAGAAATAAGGAAGTATATTTTTCAAAGGAATTTATGTGTTACAAAAAAACCCCAACATTTTAACATCTCAGAAGAATGAATTAGGGCTTGCCCCATCCAATGAGAGAAGAAAGGTCAAAAGGAGTCAAAGGACTATTATCTGCAATTCTGAACATCTCCATGTGCCCATCACATGAAACCTGTTATCAGAACTACAGCATTTAAGTGGAAGAAGTGAGCTGATGCCAGTGCTGCCATTCATAATAGGGTATATGAAATGTCCTGAAGATACGGTGATTTTATTTAACCTAGACTGTGCTAATTACTTGGCAGGTCATTTTCTTTTTCTAGTAGGGTGAAAGAAAAGGACTAAGAAAAGCTCAGCAGACTTGGAAGGGAGTGACTTCAGCCCATCTTGGGGAGACATAAGGAGAAATATACCAAATACTTCAGATGATTCAGAAAGTTCAAGTAGGAAGGTGTTACAGACACTTTAGATTTTAAGACCTCACTGCTTTTTTTTTTTACTATAAACAGAATCATCAAGCTCACAAACAATTTTTTTTAAATTGATATTCTAATTGTGCAGATTCAATAAACTCCCTGCATTTTCTTCTAGAAAAGTCTGTCTGAAGCCTAGAACCAGTCAATAGTAAAGAGCTGACACTGGGATTACCCTCTGCACGAGTACATTTGAACTTACAAGAAAAGTCAGCTCCTTACAGGCAGGACAGCAATCCCAACAGGGCATTGGTACAGGCTTTTCTAAGACTCAGATGAATGATTTAATAACATAGGACAAAGCTGACATGTTGGTAAATGAAATTCAAAGGCAATCTTTCCCTCTGTCCATCCATACTCATGACCCATCTTCAAGGTACACAATGGAAAGGGATAAACTGAATCTCTTAGATGCAGCAGTGCAAAGTGGCACATCAGAGGCACAGAACTTTGTCTTCCTATAGCTGAGGCCATTGATCTGTGTTTTGAAACATCCACACCATGCAAAATGAAAATGTCAAATACTGTACCCTGACTAAATCATAATGAAAGACAAGCCACAGGAAGATAAAACTGTGGCGAGTTTTCTTTGTGGAAAAAATAAACTATGTGTTAGAATATTTTCTATGTAGTAGAAAAAATAATTTTAAATAGTGTTATTTTCTGTGACTTCTCTGAGAGGAGAACCATCTCCAGCTGAAGAACCACCTCCTGATCTCTGTTCTTCAAGTAAAGTTTTCCACAGTACTAACACTGTAGATGAAAGTGTGCTTAGGATCTAAAGAGCATCATTATTTTGACAGGACTGCCTACATAACAATATGCTTGTGCTAGACTACTTTGCTTAATTGAGATCTAAAGGCTGAAGTAATGAGAGAAAAAGCATTAACTCCATTGTATTCACCAGAAGTGAAGTGACTGAATGCTATGATAAGACACCAATTTCTACAGCCAGAAGTTTCTGTTAAAAAACTTTTGATCTGTGATTCCTTTCAAATAGGTCTAAGACTAGAACTTAAACATTGCAGTTCAAGATAGACCTTTAGTGAGAAGCCAACACTCACCACTCCAAAACTCCTCACAAAGAGATAGCTTATGCCATGCCTGGATGTATTTCTCAAACAAGGGATTGTTTTTCAGTATCAAAACATTACGAATTCAGAAACAGACTAATTTTATCTGCTCTCATGCAATACACAACAAATCTTTAGAAAAAGATCTCACAATTTTTCTAAAAAACACAGACCATACCAATCTTCCATTACAGGCTATAATCTTTGCAAGTGGTTCAAAGACAAGTTAGTGTCAGAAGTTTATGGAAGAAATATTAATCCTTCAAAAGCATTATCACTGCCTTTTACCTTCTGAACCATGAGGAGAGCATGCACAAAACAAAGGCACAGCCTTCTTCCCCCGGCCCATGTGGCCCTTCTTCACCAGCCAGCCTTTCTTTAAAAAGGCAGGTGGTACTTAATGCCAAGGCTAAGCTAGCTGCATCCAGACAATAATAACTATTTTTATTACTTGGTATCTGAGATAAGAGGATTCTGTCATTAAAGTGTTCTCTAAGGCAGTGTTTATTCCTGCTCTAGTATACAGGCTGAGACTGGGAAAGCTTGGAATTGATCACTTCCATTTGTTTTAATAAACTGCCCTACTTAACTCCCAAGACTGTATTGGCTTCATTCTCCAAGAGGTTTCAATTAAAACATGTAATTTTTATATTACTTCTGTTATTTTTAAAGAAAACGTTAATTTATTGTATTTTCTAGCAAACTACACAGACACCCTATGCAAAACATGAAGATATAAATCCCCTGTTTCTGTTCTCAATAGAATAAATAGTACTTTGAACCAACTTTCTGTACTCTCAATGCAATGTGATGCAAAGAATTACTAGCAGTGTCTTTCTGCACATGAAAACATCTTGACAGCTGCACTGCTTGAATGTTGTTATGTATTTACATTATTATATGTTTCCAGCAGGTTTTAAGTACATTCTCCAAATAAAATTCTTAATTTATTTGAACCCTGGCAGTGCTGTATCCATGCCAGCTGAACACTGTTATGATGTACTTGTACTATGCTTTAAGGAACAACTCTTGTTTACTGCAGGGAGCCTCACAACGTTTTCCCCCACAGTGAGTGTGCAGAACGTGATCCAACCCAGAGGAATGGGAACATGGCAGCTCCACACCAGGAAATCTACACCTTCAAGTACGGACAAAGGTGCAGATCTTCTGTAACAAAGCAGTCTCCTGCAGCACTGAATGACAGCACAAGTCAAAGGTGAATACAAAGATCCAGCCAAGAAAAACTGAAAAAGCTCCTGAATCGTCTCAGGCTGGAATTCAGTGACAGAAGTAAAGAGCCGAGCTGGGGCAGAGGAGAGGTCTCATAACATCAGATTTTGAACACAAGGAAACACTTTTCTCCTGTGAGGGTGACCAAGCACTGGCACAGCTTGCCCAGGGAGGATGGGGAGTGTCCCCTCGGAGATATCTAAAAGCCATTTGGACATGACCCTGGGCATGCTGCTGAGGGTGTCCCTGCTTGACCAGAGGGGTTGGATGAGATCATGTCCAGAGGCCCCTTCCAACTTCAGACATATGAAATTTTGTGAATTATGCTGAGGCGGAATATAGGCCAAAAAGAATGTCTGAGCGAGGATCTGCCTGTTACACCCACATGACAGTAAAACCTATTTTAAAATGCCCATTATAAATCTAAAAATCTTGTTTACATTTTGACTGCTAAGAGGTGCATACAGTACTTTACATTACTCCAATCAGATGACATTACATGATCATATGAAGAAATTCTTATTTTTAAGATAGCTGTAAATCCCTTAGCTTCTCTAACTCCTGCTACATTTACATCAATTTTTACAAATTCACTTCATACAGAACTGAAGCATCTTACAGAATATGAATGAAAATAGCTGGGGAATACCTTTACCTTTCAGAATATTTACTGTATGTTTATGTGTAAGCACCTTCAGAGTAATGAAAATCTTAATTTTGTTGACTTTTAATAATATGGTATATTTTATTCTAAGTTTTAAAATTTACTGCAAGTTAGATTTATTACTTTTCCTTTGAATAGATTTCCTTTCTGTTTCAGTATTTCATAACATGATACAGAAACTTTAAGTCTGACCATGATAATTAATTTAATATTACACAGCATTACCATTTATATTCTAAAATCAAATAGCTAGCCAGTACTACACTAAACATAACCCTTCTAACTAACTTACTGCAGGTTTACAGGAATATTAAGTTTAACAATCTATTTATCAGGAAATGCAGTTTTCTGTAGACAGAGGAAATACACTTTCTTTTGCAGTAGTTATCCACCATAAAGCAAATATCACAACCTGTTTTGCAAGCTGTTACCCTCCTACTTGAATTACATCTTTCAGCTTTCTGTAGCTGTCATTAACTTTGGCCTCTTCTTTATCTTCAATCTGAAGTTAATTCTCTGGCCAGCATGTTGCTTGTTGCTTTGAGGGATTAAATATAAGGGTTTATGAAGAAAAGGAGCTTTTCATACAATGCTATTACACCATGATAGCTTTCACATAAATTATAGATTCTTGGAAAATGCACGTTAAACACACACGCTGTTCATTTAAAAAGAAATATTATCATATTGTAAAATAATAAAAAAGGATTATTTTAAAGTACTCACTAAATACATACACAATCCTATTAAAAGAAGCAGGCAGTAACATACCCACATTGTCAGCACAGCACACAGACACTGGGAACACTGTCTGCTGCTCAAATCCAGTGTACCATTCTTGTTTTGAGACATATTCAAAATTGTACCTAAATTTTTACTTTTAAAGGCAATTCTCTTAAGACAACAACAAGTCTAGAAAAATATTCTACTGTTGCAGGATTACAAATCTGTGTTGCTGTGGTACCAGACATTACATTTCATCTCACTTCAGCTGATGAAGTGGAACATTTATCCACAGACCTATTTGGAAATTCAGGACAGTAATTAAATGGTTTATGTTAACCATAATAGAGTGTGTCTGTGCTAATGTCTAAGATCTCTCTAACCACTGAATGCAGTAACATAGGAAAAATTCTGTGCATTTGTCAACATTTCGTTTCACACATTCTTCAAAACAGAAACAACTAACTCTAACGTGATAAAAATACAGACATACTTAATTTTTTTTTTAATGGAGCAATTTCACCTGACTGGTACTAATCTAGCTGACTGCACAGTACCTCAGGCTTTCCAATTGCAAACACCTGTGAAAACCTTAGAAAACTGAAGTACCTGTGAGATGCTAACCACACTTAGAACATGTTGCACCATGATTTTGTTTCACTGAAATCACATTATATGCAAAAAAGAAAGTACCTATCTCAGTACTTCTGCAAGCAGTAATCACTCAGACATGTTCTCTTTCCTCAAGTGCTCTGAAATACTAAAATAAAGATTTTATTTCTAACTTCAGTTAATTTGCACTGGATTACAGCTGAGAGACTTAAGTAAAAAAAATATTATTAATATTACATCTGTTGCAGATGGAATAAACATGGATAAGCATAATCTTTTCATTGTTTTATGGAACCACAATCCACCAGCAAGTGTACAAATCCGCAGGATATCCCCGAGTACTGGATTTAAATTGGGGTCTTGGAGAGAGGTGAAAGATGTGCAAGAACTTAAGCACACAAAGAATCCTTAGCTGACTAAACATATAATCCAGCTTCTGCAACTCTCTTTCAGGGATAAAGCACATCTTTATTTCATTATAATAAACATAATTTCTCACCTGTTCCTGAATTTCCAAAGAGTACAGAGGATAAACACACAAATGGGTGCAACTGGGCCCTAGGGAACCTGCAGCTCAGCACAGCACACTGCAGTATTCTTCCCACAAGCTCGCCATGAAAATCAGAGATGAAAGCTTTCCTGGGCTAGCTGTGAATGCAAAAACCCTGACATATAGTTATATATGTGCTCAGCAAGAGAAATTAACTGTCAGCAAAAGCATTTTTGTTCCAGTGCAACTGTACATACACTGCAGAATTAGCAACCTACATAATGTATACAGTTCTTCATACGTTGAAATATCCTAACTTACCACCCATAGATTACTTTGAAATATCCAAATGCCCATAACTTACTTTTCCAGATGATACAATTACCCTTGAAAACATTTTGAGTTTAGTCCTTTAACCTTGGCTTCAGATTAAAAAAACACAATCTTGCAGTAGAAACACTTCCCTTGAAAGAGTTCAAGTAGACTGACACATTAAAGATTATGAGAGATGCCAAATCATGAGACAGAATGAAGAGTAGATGTCCTAATAGCCAGAGTTCTTTTGTACTGATCCTGTTTATTCAGAATCTCTCTCCTTTCCCTAAGTATCCACCACTGACCATGCAGCAATCTTCCAAACAGCTCTTCAGCTCAACTTCCATTTTTAAACATGCTGAATATGCAATCACAAAACTGCTGTTCTGCCCATCCACAAGAGATTTTTATTTGGCAGAGTACTTCCCACCTATTTCACTCTCACGAGCCAAAGGGAAGATGGCAAGCAGTCCATCATTTTTACACTCTTTGTTTTCCTTTAATACTTCAGACAATTAATTCTGAGCATTTTTTTAAAATACAAGCTACAAAAAACCCATACCTGTCTCTCTGCTGACTTGTGTATTAGACCAGTCTTTATTTTGTGTATTCAAGAGGTGATAGACAACATACAATCAGTGTGGCTCACAATGAATGGCAGAAACAACCAAGGCATGGAACTAAATTAAGAGCATATTGCCCCATAACCTAAAAATGCTAGCAAAGTAACACACCCCAGCAATACTCGGCAATTACTACAGAATCACAGAATCACACAAACATTACGAATTCAATCATGTTGGAAAAGATCTCTGAGATTGTTGAGTTCAACCCATGACTGGACATCACCCTGATCACAGCACTCAGTGCCATGTCCAGTCTTTCTCTAAACACCTCTAGGGACGGTGTGTCCACCACCTCCCCAGGCATCCCATTTCAATATCTCATCAGCCTTTCTGTGAAAATACTCCTCCTCATGCCCAACCTGAGCCTCCCTGGCACAGCTTGAGGCCTTCTCTCTCAGTTTGAGGGCCCTCTTGCCCTCTCTCTGGCTGCCTGGAAGAAGAGGCCAACCTCCACCTGGCTACACCTTCCTTTCAAGTAGTTGCAGGGAGTGCTAAGGTCCTTCCTGAGCCTCCTCTTCTCCAAGCTAAACACCCCCAGATCCCTCAGCCATCCCTCAAAGGACTCACCCTTCAGACCCTTCCCCAGCTCTGCTGCCCTTCTCTAGATGTGCCCCAGCTTCTCAACGTCATTCCTGGACAGAGAGGCCCAAAACTGGAGACAGGACTCCAGGTGCAGCCTCACCAGGGCAGACTACAGTGGAAGTAGCCCCTGGAAGATGGGGCAAAGACAAAAATGAAAAGGATTCTACTGCTAAATGTCATAAATAGAACGAACACATGGACAAAGGCCTTCAACATCTAGGAGAGAGGGCTTTGACACTTCAGCATCTGCTCTTCAACAGGCAGCCTGCTGAAAGCTTAAGGGCAGGCCTCCAGCTGATAGGAATGGGAAATAAATGGAATGGGAAATAAATGGCTTTCTTTTTAAACAAAATTGTTTAGTCAAGACCTCACAGATAGTGTTATTTATTGTGGGGGTGTGCCGAGTGTTAATTGAAAAGGGCAGATTAGGTATGAGGTTCAAAGTGAAAGCTAACAACAAGGTACTCAGTCACTGTGATTAACCAAGCAGCATTCACACAGTACTTGTCTCTGAACTATACAGTATGAACTGTATAGTTCAGCCTGTGTGTGAAATACAAAACTGCTTACCTAATCATGATTTTAAAATAGGCACGAAGCACTTGAAACTTACAGTACAGATGTAACCATGAACAGTAAACAAAGTCTCTATAGAAAACAGCAGCACAGGGATCCAGAGGACACTCTATGTGCTACACAAAGAGCAGATGAATTATTATTTAATTAAGCTTGCCTCAAAAATATATCCAAAGAAGCCTTGAGCACCAACATCTCACACCAAATTTCTGCCTTTATAATGCTGATTACCTACTGACAAATACTATACTTCCAAGATTTCTGTCATCATTCCTCTTGGCTGACTATTAACTTCCTCTGAACAACAGAAGTAAGATGATCATAGTTAATAATACTACATATGTAAATCCTTCAATGACTTGAAATAGTAATTTTAAAATAATTTCATAGTCCCAGATCCTAAAAAAACTGTATGTATTCTGAAGAACTTCAAACTTGAAACACTTCCCTAAGTTTTTAGACACTAGCAAATCTATATTGCACCCTTCAAAACTTAAAAAAAATCTTTTCCTTATAAATAAGTAATTTAGACAAGAATATTTTCTTTCATCCCTCTACACCACACCTGGGTCACAAACTGCTTGTGGTTGAAGCTAAGCCTGACACTTGGCTCTCCAAGATGGTTTTGAGAGAATTAAAAACCAACAGCCAAAAAAAACCTTCAGACAACACTGAGGAACATAACATTGCCAGCTGGATTTCTTTAAAAGGAAGAAAATAACAGAACCCAGTTAAGAACTTTCAGCCTAGTAATATGAAAACAGAACACCATAGGAAGTGTCCTATACCCTGGAAAGGCTATCCACTGGTTGAGAGCCCGTTCCTCAACACCAACCTCAACTCGGACAAGAGAATAAAATGAGTCAACTTTCAAGCACAAATTTACATTCTCAAAATTAAAAGTCTACTAAAATATTGAACAGATTAAAATAATATTGTGAGCATTGAAGTTTCAATCAAAATCTTAGTAGAAAAAAATGAGACAGCAGTAAAATGTAAACATGACACAGCACTGATAGCTAAGCCTGGTAGGAAATGCCCAACAGAAGTGTATTTCATACAGCAGAAGACCTAAGGGACCTTTAACCCAAGGACAATGAACCACCTCACATAGCACAGAAGCAATAAAGACTGGGAACAGACTAAATCCCATGCCTTATTCTCAGAGCCAGTACAACGGGCTTGATTCAATACCTATTTAAAACAGCAGCTGAAGGAGGCAGGTAAAAGTAGGGTGGCAATTATCTTAATGGTCACCACAGAGAACATGCTAGCCCTAAAAGCCCCACTGAACCATTTCCAGGGAGTACATCAGCACCTCTAGGCTTGTGCTGGACACTCTGACCAAGAAACAGCTCCAGCCCAGAGCATGCTCAGCTCTCTGAGCCAGCAGTGGAAATGGACTTTGCACAGGATGCTGCACTTCCTTAAACAACCAGAGCTTCACATTCAAACTGCCAGGTAGCCATTACCTTTCCAGCTGAGATTATTATTATGTTTTATAAAAACATGTATTATGTTTTATAAAAACATTCAAATAATCCAATTATCTTATAGACCATTCATTCTCACCCAGTTCCTCTGAAGTAACAGATACGTTCTGGTAACAACTGCCCTCTCCTCACAGAACTGAGAAGCCATAAATTTTGCCACATGACAAAATTTACTGTACAAGACTGTTAATACTGGTACTTCTCCATTTCCATTCAAGTTTTCTGCTTGCAGCTTTACAGATTGTGTGCAACATCTGATTTCTTCTCACCTCACCTCGCCTTACTCTTGTGGGCAGAAATCCTTTAATTTATGGTATTTGCTGAAGACATTAATTCACAAATCCAAGGAAAAAAGTATTTTACTATCCATTTTTTGTGTATTCCTTCTTTTATTAAGAGGAGAAGAGTCTAGAGCATGAAGTAAATACCCTGAGGAAAAAATACAAAAACGTATTTCAATAAAAATAATTTGCCTCAGGAACAAACTCACCTAGTTTTCCTGGAAACTGAATTTTCAGTTAGTTGTGTTTGAACAGAAGCAAACCTGGAATTTGTTAGATAAAGGAAAAGTGGGTCAACCTAAATCTTCATGAAGCAGAGGATGGCTTAGTGCTGTGTGTCAGGATCATAACCAGTTTCAAGTTTGTCAACTGCAGTTTCTCTGATAAGGGCCGGTAACAAGTCAACTTGTATACTTTTACCCCAAGGCTCAGAAGAAAATTCTTGAAGGAACATTTAACTGACCTCACAGTGCTAACTCAGTCCACTCTGAAGTGATAAATGACCAGCTCTACGGGGCTCCACTTAGAAGAACTGTAAATAGCACAGCTGACCACTAACACTAAAAGGTTCTTTAGTTCTGACCCATACCTTTCCTGTACAGATGCAGGAAAAGGGACAAGGAAGGATTTTATCCTGAAGGCAGACGAGAGATGCTGACTGAAATCTTAAATGATACTTCCACTTAAGACATTAGAGAATATGCTTTTTTATGTTACTGAGAGCAATAAATATACTTACGGCATGTTTAACCTTGAATACTGAAGTTTTTCTCAAACCGCCTGAGACACAAATATGGTAATACACAGGCTATAAATTTTTTTCCTGGTCAGACTGCTCAAAGGTTTCCAATTTAATTAAAATTGCTATTGATTTATTATCAGTTCCAATTGACTCCACTCTGTATGTTGGTAGCATTGATTTTTTTTTTTTAAAAAGTTTGGTGAGGTTTGTTCTGTGGTGGGGTTTTGTTGGTTTTTTATTCATGTGGGCTTCTTAAACAACAATTTATTCATAGTGTTATAATCAACAGTAGACATGTAACTGAGCCACCTTTTCTTATAACACTGAAAGGATGTGCTTCATTCGAGTCAAATTATTTTTTCCTGCTGATATCAGAGTGCACTAAATCACAGGTGTTTTCAGAGGGTCAGAAGGTCTCTTCAAGTATATCTAATTTACAAATTATAGAAATATGTGATGCCAGCTGTAATTTTATATGAACTCTAAATTTCTTGTTGGAAGTGCTGAAAACAAAGGACAGGTTATCCCTAAGAAAATAGTTTTCTAAGTTTGAGGTATTTATTAATGATCTTCCAAAGTAATCTCTTATTTCCATTCCCACATCAACCATATACAGCTATCCACCTCTGCCCACAAAATCTTGAGCTATAACTACATAAAACACAAAAGCAGAAAATAAATCTATTACGGAAAGTTGTTGATACCCAACGCACTTATTTCACACTTATTTCGCATATGCAGTATGCGAACCTTCAGAAGACACTGGAATACTTTTTTCCCTGAATGAATAATGTAGCATCCACCCACGCACTTAAAAAACGCCAACAAACAAGCAAACGAAAAAACCCAGCAATCAAAAAAGCACTTTCACTCAAAAACCCCAACACACTCCCACACAGGAGAGAAAAGTAACCCAGAAGTTATGGTGATGTTACTGTACCCCTGTTCTGGTGGACTCAGAAGTGTCAAAGTGAATAATTGATCAACTGTGACACCGCAATAGCTGCGACTACACAGTAAAAGAGAGGGAAAGGTCCCTAAGGACCAAAGTGCACATCTCTGTAGTGGGAGCAGCTGTAATAAATCTAAGCTGACAAGTATTCAGAGACTGAAGCAATGTTCCATCAAGTATCTTTAAAGTCAGTTCCACACAAGTCAACCCAGCTTTGCCTGGAGATTTATCAGACATTTAGCTGGTGCACGTGATTATTTGTTAAAGTGAAGAGGAAAGCAAAAGAAGTGGACAAATGAGAGATACTGGACCACGGTACAATAAGATTTTAATGCCCAAGGATGAACTTTCACATTTCATTAAAGTTTAGAAAAATTTAAAAAACTGTTCTCATGCCTTGCATTTTAAAAAAATCTTTTACTTTCCCCAAAAGGTTTTCATTTAAGGAAAATAAATTAGTAACTATTTTCCTTATTTTCCTAAAATTAGAAATATGTTCCAATCAAGGCTCTTGATTTTTTTCTTTTTTTTTTTTTTTTTAAGCTGCACATACAAGTTGCTCTTTATATCCTAATATAGTTGTACATTTTACATTTCCAAGGTTTCACAGAGGAGTTTGTAAAATGCTGCTGAGAAATTCAGGAAAAATCTAACAGAAGTAAGACATTTTATTTAAATGGACTTCAGGAAACAGTACCAAAAAAGGAACATATCATTCATTCATGAAAAATCAGTTTACTAATACCATTCACAGCTTAAGCAAAAGAGAAGGAGCAGTCATGGAGTCCCTGCTCAAGAGCCACCATCCTCAGTAGCAGACTAAGTCTCTTCAATACTAGGAATTCTTCAAAACACCTACCAAAAGGGACAATTTGACAAATCCTGATGACAAAAAAAGCCTCCAACATTTGGCAACAAAAATAGATATATCACATATCCAGCTATGACAGGCTGACTCTATCCTTCTTGCATCTATACTTCCAGAAGAAATGTGAACAGCCCTCAAATGCTGAAACTCAACACAGTTCAAATGTAGACACTGTTAACCAAACTCTGCTAAGATCAAACCTTCCACAAAATATATAAATAGAGAAAATGATAAAGCAGAGAGGGGAAGAAGGAGATGGGGCAGGAAATAGAGTGGGGGGAAAAATGGGGGGAAAAAAGTCAACTGAAGGTGATGAAATAAGATGAGAAGGCAGAATTCTGTACCATTTGACAAAGACTGTTCAGGGATAGAGGAGATGAGAATCAGACATTCTCCAGAATGAGCCCTGGCTCCATCCTTCCTCTGTGTGCTGGTCTGGTAACAACACACAGTGCAAGCATGACCCTGTTCATAGACAAGTGAAATGTAAAGATGCTGTGGAAAGTGTTCACTGGTATTCCAGACTATAGAATACACTGTGAGGCTCATGTCTGCAAAATTTAATGGATCTGTGTCAACTGGCTCAGGGATCCAGGAGTCTGAAGGTATTTCTACAAAAAGTCTCTGAATCTCACTGCCAGCAGGAAATTCTTTGACTGTTTGATTTATTTACATCCACATTTTCATATCCAAGTTTGATGACAGCCATCTACTGACAATGAGGTTTATGGAGTGAACGTAGATGGATAAACTGTCACACAAACTGACATCCACAGTTTTACTCATGCGATGATGGAAGCTGGCACCAGCTCATCTGTGTGAATGAGAGAAGACAGCGCAGGGTGGAGATGCATTGTGAGGGGCTGTAAAAGTCCCTGAACACAAACATGAGGAGTTCATAATTGATGAGGTAAAGATGTAAGAGCCAGAGGGATTTCTATCACACGGTCTTTTTTCATCCTCATTTATGTTCTTTTGTGTCAAAGTCTGCGGGAGTTGCTGGTGTCAATGATGCAGTGCTACCCTACCAAATACCCATCGTGGCCAAATGCATCTGGAGCCTCCTGCTGCAAACCCTACACCCCAAGAAAGGACATGCAATTCAACCCTGCTAAACCAGGACTTTTGCAGTTCACAAAGAAACAGACTAAAGCAAGATGACCAATTCTGAGTATCAATCTTTTTTTTTTTTCATTTGAAGCTTTTGATTAACTTTATAATTACTAAAGTGAATAGTTTCAGAACTTAAAATTCACAGGTAAGCATCTTCATAGACCAACATATCAACTGCAATTATCAAAGTGAATTATCATAGAATGGTTTGAATTGTAAGGGACCTTGAAGATCAGCTCATTCCAACCTCCTTGCCATAAGCAGGGACACCCTTCATTAGACCAGATTGCTCAGGGATCCATTAAACCTCACCTTGAGGTATGGAGCACCTACAATTTTTCTTGGCAGCATGTTCCAGTGCCTCATCACCTTTGTAGTAAAGAATTTTTCTAATTTCTTTCTTATATCCAATCTGATACTACACTCTTTCAATTTAAAGCCATTATCCCTTGCCCTATTTTCCAAGACAATTATATATCATTACTAATTTGATATCTCTGTTATTCCAGACCCTCCAGAGTAGCTGCATTATTTACTAGTCTATGTAGATATTAACATGCAAAGAAAATTTTTTTCATCAAAATACAGTATTACATGCATTTTAATCCAAGTTACGGAGGGATCAGGGAACAATCAAGAAAAAGCAAAGACCACCCATTTATTTCTGCTTTATAGGAACCCAGTAATGAAGGTGGTGCTGGCACCATGCAGCTACAGCAGTGCTTCTGAAGATGATTCCCAACAGACCCAACTTCAAAAATACCAATGAAACCACTCACTGTCTCTCAGCTCTCTACAAGCCATTATTTAAGTTACTAATTTACAACCCCTCTATAATAAAGAGTCAACAGTAACTATGTAAGCTAATTCATCCCATACTAAGGAAGGCAGCCAAGAAAAATAAGATGTGTGACCTTAAAGAAGTCTCTGCCACTATCAACTGGAAAAGCTAAAACAACTAAAATTAGACAAGTTGTCTGATCTCAACACATAAAGTCAAAAGAAATAATTCAATCCCCTTGTTCTTTTGACTGAGTTGGGGTGCTTGATTTTAGGTTAACTGAAGAACTTACTTTCCATGATCTGCTCTAACTACAAATAGAAGACAATGCTTCAAAAGAAGCAAAGAGCAGACAATGAAATTGATTTAAAAATTAGCTTTAGCTCTTTGTTATGCTTGAAAAAACTGACAATTCAAGACTGCTGTCATTCACAGAAACACTATAAAAATAACAAAACAGAGTGGCTGAAATTAATTTTAAAATAAGGAATATATATAAGTATTTTTTTCTCTTTTTCAGTAGTCCATTTTACAAAGGTTGAGAGGCAACATGAACATTACTCCAGTTACTGCAAAGCAGAGAAAACTGTAATAAATTTTGCACTTGTTCCAGAGAGGTTAGAGGATTGAGTCCTTATCTTAAACACCAAGCATGATTAATTTGATTCAATGGGACTATTCGCATTAGCAGAAAACATTTGTATATATGCAAAGTAAGACCTAAAGCAATTTTGTCCTCCTTGACACTCTTTCATGCGGAGGCCTTTTATTTTCCATATAAGACCCTCATATTTTATACATGGCAGCTTGGAGAGCGCCACTTTCATCAACCTTGGCACCCTTCTTAAATCCTGTAATGCACAGAAGCTTGTGTCAGAATATGGCAATATTCTGTGCTCGAAATAAAGGAGGAAGTTGTTGTTTGAAAACACAACTGAGAGGAGTGAAATTAAATGTATCACTTGGTGAAGAAACAGGAACACGTAAGACTCATGCATCTTTCATGGATTTATATCACAAGACAATGCTTGCAAAGTACACATAGATTGTGTGAGCTGGACTCAGATAATTTAGGATTAAAATCTGAATAAAAATAAGCAAAATAATTATCTGAATAAGCAAACATTAATAGGAAGTAATTTCCTTCATTTTCACTTCTCTGGATAATTATACCTGTGGGCTATTATGAATAATTTATGAGATGGCATTCAGTTTACATGTAGCCCTGAAAGTCTATGCATTTATAATATGATCATTCCAAATAATTCTGAGGCAAGCCATGCTTGGTAAGTGACTTCTGCACAAACAGTCTTTCAGCCTTAGGATACTTTAGGCTTCTCTTAGCAGAGCAATGCACTCCAAAAAGAAAAAAAATAAAAAGGAAAAGTATTCTTAGTTTGTTTAAATCTCTCTCCCGCAAGTGGCATTCAATAATTCATTAAAATCTTGTAACTCCAAACTTCCCTTAAGCTTTGCGAAATATTGACTAACTACTTTATATATTGATCTTTACAGTGATTAAATTTTTAAGGCACTTGAGACTAAATTCTGGTAAGGGCAAGATCTTCTTTTTCCCAGAAGCACACAAATTATGTTGTGCAGCCCAAGCCCAAACCATTCTGAGCACCCTGCTCTAGTTTAGGAAGTACAATATTGTTTCAAGGACAAAAACCCAACTCATATTTCCAGCATAACATTTTCTGACACAGTGGAATATATGGGGACCATTTAAAACAATTATATACCATCCTACTGAAAATCCTATTGGCCAAGAAATAGTTCATTGCAGACATACTAAAAAAAAAAACCCAAGAATATGCAAAAAGCCTTCTTTTTTTGGCTGCAGTGTATTTTAGTCTTGACCAAAGATGAAAAAGGCACTTGCATGAATACAATAGAACTACACATTCTTTCCTCTCAAGATCATTGTGCAGATTTGTAAACACACAGTACTTTGTCTTCCAGCATAAGTAAGCTACATTTAATGATTAGAGGACTGCTGTATGAAGAGATAAACTAGAACAAAAGACATTCTGCAAAACACAATTCAGTCTTTATGCATAAATTAGCCATTCACAATACTGGCGCCTTGTAAGAAATTTTGGCCTTTAGAGTAAAATTTTTATAGCTTTCTTTGTTTCCAACACATTTACTGGTTTTTTATAGGACATTTTACTTTTTCCTCTTCAAGATGCAGTGGAAATAATAAAACCCAACAACAGAAACTGAGTATTTCAAAGCCTCTAAGTTTAATTATGAATTCTTCTCCGCTTAAACTTTGTATCTCGAAAATATGTCTATTGTGTTCCAGTACCCTTTAAATTCAGAAAATTGGAATTTGTTGTTTTATCCATATTCCACTTGTACATCCCAACCTATCTTCAAAGTACACTACAATGTTCCTTAGAAATTGAAAAAAATTAGAAAAAATAAAGAAATCAAGAAAGAAACATGTTCCTGACAAGCATCCAAAGCACTGACAGAGCTCCCTCTTCCACCCACTATATTTTGCTAATTATATCTCAACATCTCAGCTCTCTCAAGACAGAGAAGAAAGCAGATGACTCTGTCAGTATGCCAGGCAAAGGAGTTAGGGGAAAGATAACATAAGCAACCAAGGGAACCCCTTGAGGGAGGAGAATCAAGAGATGCTAAATTTTGTAGCAGCTACCAAAACTCACTTCAACTGTATGTAAAGATGACATGCGCTTCAAACCTGCCCTGCAGCCATTGTATGCCAAGAACTACCCATGTGTATTCCTTCTGTGAAGGAAAAGGGTGGCTTGGACACAAATCTGGCATCAAGGATGTGAGAAGAAAAAATGCCAGTCCAAAATACCACAGAAAAAAAGACTCAGTAGTCTCCTCTTAAAATAACTTCCCTTGTATTTAACATCCTCCATCTCCTGCTACCGCATACTTTTGCTTCTTTCCAACAAAAACATGACCTTTCGAGCTTGGACTTCTGCATCTCTCATACCTTCTCTTCAAGATCTTCCAGTAACACTGAGCATCTTGTCTACCTCCAACCAGAGCAACTTTCAATCTCAAAGCAGTTTAAATTACTGAGCACATACCAAAACCACAGGTTTTAGCACAGGTTTTAGTTAGCACTGCCTGGAAAGGGCACTGAGCAATACCTACCCTACTTGGAAGCTGTTGATATATTTAAGAAGTACATCAACTTCCTTTCTGAAAAAGTAAAGGTCACTGGCCAGAGAACATAATTCCAGATGTCCTTTCTTGACTTTACTGTTTTCCTTTTTGCTGTAAGAGTGGTTACACGTAAAATTTTCCTTCCATAACATATGTTACATCATATCCAAGCATATGCTTAACTTACTTGTAATGTTGAAGCACACTATCTAGTTCCATAATCAAAGCTCTACTATCCCCTTCATCATAAGTGAAACAAACATTCAAGATTCTTAATATAGAGACCCATTCAAAGAAGTTCAAAGAAGTGAAGGGGAGAAACAACAGAGCTACACAGCACTTACTTGTGATATAAATGAGGAAAAAAAAAGTTAATTTTGAAATTTAACATGCTTTAGTTTTGAATCAGCTATGGAGGCAATCAGATTAACCCACCCTTCGCTGGTATCTATTGCCAATGCCACACCAGAAGAAAACCTCCTCACTCACCTTATCAGTATACACCTCTAATAGCTAGAAGAAATTTCTGTGGGCCAGACATCCCTGCACATCACTTCAAATGCATGAGAAGGAGAGAGAGCAACACTGTTCCATGCAATGATTCTCATGACAGTATACCTTAGCTGATTTCACACCCTTCTAGCAGAAAGGGCATGACAGGAGGAGAAATGGTAAGACAAAAAAGACACCATGCTCAACCATATCCTATTAAATGCCACTATATAAAGAGCATTAAATGTAGATGATTCAGGGAAATCTGGCTTAACTTTAGGTGAATACCTGCTGTGTTATGTAGCTATAAAAAAACAAAAAAAAAGCAAAACAAAAAAAAACCCAAAGAAACACAATACAGCATCCTCCTCTATCACCTTGTACTTGCAGCTGAAATTATAAAAGTAACATTTGATGCCAAGCATTTTCTATTTTATAGGACACTGATAGCCCCAAACAGTGTCCAGGTTCTTACTAAAATACTAATTTTTCATTTTTACTGGATAAGGGGACCTTCAAGAAATCTGTCAATCTTAAGCCTACGTGGCTATTTCACATGAAAAACTCCAGTAAACTGGATCATCGTTGCTTATTATATTTTCCCCCTGAAAAAAGTATTGTCCAGTCTCCAACTACCTATGCTAGAAATCATAAGCAAGCAGGGCAATATCAGAAAGTAGAGAGGTCCTCCGGGTCTTGAAGATCCAGTTAAGCACCAGTCATTGGTTGAGCACACTCAGAACAAGTCAGCTCCTGAAATGAGCCACAAACAGGCAGAAAGGTTTTGGATTTGAAGCGTGGTAATACCGAACAAAAATAAGATGAAGGCTGCTTTAATATTTGCCTGTAACCTTTGTCTTCCAAATAGGGAACTGTTTAAGAAGGCAGTCACAGGGTAAGCTTTTGGTAGCTGAAGACTTCACAGTTGTTTTATTTGCATGGGGTACTGAGTTTCATGTGCCTACAGAAAAATACTGTACTTCAGACTTTTTTGGGAGCATAAACCAACACCAATTTTTGCTACCTCCTTAATAATTCAGAATTATGATTTTGAAAGAGACTAGCTTTGCTTTCTTGTTCAGGTATTATTCATTAAAGAGGGCAATTTTTTGAATCTCTGTATTCTTGAAGTTAAACACAAATGCACAAGTGCCAGGAGAATCATGCTCATCTGACTGAAGCATCTATGATTAAGCAAATATAATATCCTGCCCTCGTTTCCACATTTAAGGATAAACATGCCTTAAAGCAGAGGAAAATACAGCTAGTAGACAAGAAAACATTTTTAATTCATGTTTGTAAGGAAGCAAAGAAGAAATGCTTAAGGGAGGATATATTTTAAACCAAAAAAAAGTCAACACAAAAAAAGTTTGACACATTTATGGCATGCGGTATTTTACTACGTAAATACTCAGAACTAAAGCAAATAATTTACCAAAAGAAATCCAGATTTTCCACATGGGAACCTGGTGCTGTATCATCACATATGAAGTCTAAATCCTGTCATGTACTCCTTCTCAGAGTACAAATGTCTGGAACAATACAATCTGAAATAAGTAATTATTTTAATGAAATAAGAAATATTATCTGCAAAACTCTTGCAAGGCACCCTGTATTTTAAATGGTCTATTAAAAAGGAAGGCTGGCTTATCTAGAGATCAGCCTTTTAAATTAATACCTTTTATGGTCTAAATAATGTATTGTAGCTAAGCAGCAGAGAAATTGGAAAATTTATGAGTAACATTATAGATGATTATAAAAAATTAACCTTTCCTTTTTATTCTTGAAGGAATCTGGCATACAGTTCTTTTTTAACTCTCAGCAAAGCATCTGCAAATGCTCATGATATTCCTTTTTATACTTTACAATTAACAGCTTTTCTACATTAATATTAGACATGCAGTAGCATTATCCTTTTGGGAACATATATGATTTTACATGTAGTCTCTATCCATAAAATAAATTTGGAAAACCAAATCTGTCACAGTGGCCAGGAGAGCTCCATAATTCAGTGTAATATGCTTCTCAATGTAATAACAGACTTTATGAGAATTTTCATATTTTCCAGAACAGGTATTATAGGTAAATGAAAGATGTAATATCTAAATGAAAGCCTGCAATATCTATTCAAGTCCAAACCTTTCTGTGTCTTCACAATTTGCCCCATGGCAGCTCAATGTGCAAGAGGATTAAACAGCATAAATATACAGACACCTGAGAAGGAAGATCTAGCCAGACTGATATATTTTGGCACATAACTTCCCCTCAAAACAAAAAAAAAGTTTTAACCTTATTGTGCTGTACACAAAGAAAGAACTATACCTTGCAGGAGGAAAAAGAAAGGAAAAGAAAACCCCAACCAAACAAAAAAATATGACCAAAAACCCCCAAAAACCCAAAACCAAGGTGCTTCCGTTTTTTGTCAAATTATTTCTTAAGACACATCTCTTTTGGAGTGAGGAGGGATACAATAGAAGGCAAGAAGGCACACATTATTGTCCTGTAAAGCAAACAGAGCTCTTCATGATGCTTGAGTAAATGAGCCTGGATTGCCAATTTCTTCAGCAATCAAAGTCCACAGTGGATAAGTTTCTTTTGCTTCCCATTATTCTCAACAACACAAAACAATACAAAAGCTCACACATTCACTTTATGACTGAGCAAGCTACAGTTTGTCTGGTCTTCAGCTTGCAGACAGACCCCCTCTGCTGAAATAAACCTCTAAAACTTGATTTAAGTTTTTCTGAACTGCATCAAAAAAGTGCATCACCACAGCTCCATACACTGTTCTACACTGAAGCACCTGCAGGGAGAAGCAGCACAACATGAGAAGTCTCATTTTCCTTTTAATTCACCCTTATGACTGCCATTTGTAGCTTCAGTGCGTTTGAGTACATAAAAATTATTTCCTATTCTAAGGGACTACTTTCTTCCCCTTTTCCAATTATGACTTCAATGACACCCATACTCAAAGCATGGGATAGACTACTTGACTAATTATAAAGATTTCTGATGGGTTCAGGATTTTTGATAGGGATACTATGATCGTAATAAACGCAGAAAATAATCACAGAGCAATAAATTAAACATCTGCACATTCCTGGGTATTTATGCTTCATTAAAAAACCAGGAAAAAACTGCAACCACCCAAACAAAAACAAAACAAAGCAAACAAAACCAACCAAACCCCCAGCACTTTATCCTGAATGATAGTTGCATAAGGTCAACGTCAATTAAATCTTAAGCTTTCCTTTCATGTTCCAGCTGTTGAGCCTCCTATATAATTTTGGTAGAAGATACAGCATATAAAATGAGTAGTGGAGGTTGTATTTGTATTCTGTCATTCTCTATTAGTGTTGTGTACAGAAAACAAGGCCCAAACAGTTAGTGATGAGTGAGGTGAAGAAGGGAAATGAAAATGTCAAAAGCAGGAAGAAACTGTTAAATGGCACCAAGTGCCTGGGTGAGGTGTTTGTCTACCCATGTGCTGCTTGTCTTTCTCAATCTATCATCAGAAAGGACAAGGAACCTCAGGAGGAATGAATGTCCTAAGTCAGAAGGATGGAGTGGGCTACATCCCTGACTGCCTCAGGCAACAGCATGCTTGCCCTAAACTGTCAGTTTATGGTCTTCAGTGCAATCTGCCTCCTGTCAATGTAAAATTCAGAAATTGAAATTCAGCGTGGCTTGTAGCCTTCAAAAATAAAGAATATATCTTCCCTCCTCCCCCAAAAAAAAGACAGAACAATGATTACAGGCATTTTCAGGGAGGACCACATCATGGGGAGGTGACACATACTCAAGCACACCTACTTATCCCATTTTTCATGCAGATTCAGCTGAGAGATAAGAGACTGACTGGAAACAGCTGGCCCAAATGACCACCTGACCATGAAAGAGAAATACAGGCTAAAATTTGAAAGGAAGCCCTAACGGAAAAAGAGAGAATTAACACTGCCATTACTGTCATTAAGAAAGGACTGGAATAACAAAAGTTGATAAATATAGTTAAAAATGAGAAATGACACAGAAACATGCTTAAGTTTCTACAAGTCATTTCATCTCTCCTGCTTCAAAATAAGCAATGAGATGACAAATAGGGGGCAAGCTAACAGGCAGCACACTCACTTGTTCTTGATGGACAAGTCTGACTGAAAGACCAGAGGCCACCTACTTCTAAAAACAGCAGCATCATGAGCACAAATTGAAAAGCAGTTTATCCTAGTTCTTGTCTGCCTTTTTTATTTTTTAAGTATTCTTCTTCTTACGTGTGACACTGAGTGTCTGAGCATATTACAAACAGAAGAGGTCTATATGAGTGTTAAATTCAGAATGGCTGTTTCTGTTTTACATCATGAAAGCATACTAAGAGGATTATATCCTACTTCATCAAAGAATACTGATTTAGAGTTTATTTTGTTAAATCTTTCTTATAAGTGAGGATTTTAAACAGTATTTTTACATTTTCTAAGAATAATTTACAAATGAAGACACATTATTAATATTTAATTCGGCAGAATGTTTACAATAGTAACAGAAAACATGGATGTCATCCCTTGGTCACCCACAGACACAAAGCCAAAGCCCAGATCTGACAGTATTTTATTAAGAGACCCTAAAATTCACAACCATTTATTGCAGTCTAAGCCACACTAGTGTCTTGCACTGAAAGCATTTATTATAGAGTCCTCATTAAGTACACAGTTAATTAATTAAACCAACTGCACTTTATTTAAGATCTGCAGTGAAGACTTTCACTCATAGCCAGTTTACACCTTGAAAAATAATGTTATATAACTTGTACACTCAGAAATAAATCACTAAAACAAAAATTTGTTAATTTTATATTCAGAAGCACCCCAGATCTACTACTTATTTTACAGAACCCCACATCCAGGCTATGATCCAATTAAATGTCAGCACAGTAAGATGATAGTTTAAAGCATCTGATACCTGAAGTCTACATCCACATGGCAAGGATGAATGTTGTAATCTTCTGGGTGTTACATGCAACATATTTAGAACTAGATACTGTGCTACAGCAGAGCCTAATGCTACTCCAGGAGCTCTAGTGTCCTCATAACAAATCACCAGAGCCCAGGCACACATATGCTGGTAATTTATGAACAGACAGTGCAGGTGAGAGGGATGCTGAAAACACTTCAGCTCTGGCAATTCATGCCCAATTTGCCAGGTGCTTTAAGGAGGAATCAAAACAACCTGTACTAGAACAGTCTTTGCTGTTTTAAGGGCAACTGCATCAGAATCAACAAGATTTTTTTTTAATAGCCTCCAGAAGCTCAAGCGGTTGTTGGCACAGGTTATACCTTGGCAAAGGGTCAGGCTTTGAAGCTGATACAGAGCTCAAAAGCTGTCTGTGTAATTCTGACAGGGTTCTGTGCCAAGCCAGGCCATGTTTTCACCTTCTCCCCTACATGATGAGCACAGCTCCCAACCTAATATCCAAATATAAACAGGAAATAAAACAGTTGGTGGAAGACTGTCACACAGCATGAATATCTGTTCTGGATTCCTCTAATGCTGCTGTTTAGTACAAGCCTGAAAAAAAACATACAGCCCAGTTTGTCAACATATGTACTACTGCAAGAATTTTCAACTTATTTATAGGTATTGAAAGATGTAGAAACTGCTTAAATGGAAAGTAATTCAAAGAAAGGGCTATTTACACGCTGATTTCCATTTTTTTTTGCACTGTTACTCCTATTATTTGATCCCATCAGGAAATAGCAGAGGAAGATAGAGCCTTCAAATTCTCTTAATTTTTTATTTGGTTGGAGTTTTATGTTTTTAAATGCAAATTTTCCCAGTATCTTGAATTGTAGCTTTTTCCACTTACAACCTGTAAGACAAATACAGTGTGTGTGTGTATCTCTATCCATCTTCATCCTCACCACTCAGTAATTTGGTGTGATACCAGGTAACACCCTCATATACCACAGAGAGTTGGGAGGAACCCACAGACTCTTCAATCAAACTCGTAAGTGAAAGTCCCATACAAGAATTGAACACTTTCTCCCTCCCCCACAAAAAAGGTTAAAAAAATTAAAGATAATTACCCACCTTCTAAACTCCCCAGTCTCTGACAGTTCATAGGCTGCAGTGTTTGGCCTTTCAGCAGCCCCTCTACTCCTCACTGCCTCTGTCTCCTCCCAGGACTCTGCTTTTGCACAAGCACACATGGCAAAACACGGCCTGTAAGAGTCACTGATAACATTTAGGGGAAGAGGCAGTGGGAAGAGACTTCTAAGGAAAAAGTAATTTTTAAGGAATCCTCCAAAAGTGTCTCAATATTCACTTTCACAAAACAAGAGCAAATGTGTTTAACACAGTGAGGTTTGCCATGCTATCTCCACCAGCACAATATTCTCTGTGGGAAAGAAGGGAGAGAAACAGGACAGAGGCCCTAAAGGGAGAAGAAGTAAGCAGCTTCAGTGACTTATGACACAAAATTTCTCTCCTAGCAGGACTAATCTCCATTTACTCTACCAGGATGGAGCTTCCTTATGGAACACTTCATCTACAGCAGGGGATTATTGATTCACCATTCATCAGAGACAAACTTAATTTTTTTTTATTTTTTTTAAGCCAAATAGCTTTGAAGGTAGAGTTCTGCTGGATACATGCAATGAGATTGCTTCTTATTTAGTGGCTTATTCCCAGGTGCAGAAATAACATCCCACATTTAAAAGTAATTCACCCTCACCCTCATCCCACTATAACTATATATCTGTCTTAACAGTATGATCATCATTGACCACAGGTCAGACTGCCTCAGGTCAGGTGAATTTGCAATGATCCTATGATAAAAATTATTTAATTTGAAGGGAAGAGAAAGTCCCATAAGATACATGTGAAAGACAAACTGCTCAGTCTTTCCTTTTAACTCCAATAGTCATAGAAATAACTACTCACTCTCAAGACAGCCCTGGTTTTCTAAATGAAAAAGGGACTCTCACCCCTGGCCCCAGAATGCCAATCAACAAAGCCAAGAAAGGCTTTTAAATAGCCAAATGAGGAAATGCAGCCTGTTTATTCATCTCAGTGAAAAACAATCCTGATGGTTTTTCCAGTATATGCAGATTCTGATTATAAAATTTTCTGCTGGGATGTTTACCTTTTTTTTTTTTTTTTAATAAATGATTATCATCTCTCCAAAGCTGCAGCTAAGGGCTCGTACTAGGAAAACTGCAGCCAGCCAGTGCATAAGGGCACACATTCATAGAGACCAAACTGAAAATGCACCCACACCAATTTTAAATTTGAATTCACCAAGGTGTTGCTTTTACCCCAGCAGCTCTGATAAGTTGCTCAAGGTCCTAGTTAATAAAAGGTCACTCTGTAGCATTTTTTCCCCTTATTTTTTAATGTCAGAGAAATCCCCAGGGCTCTTGCGAGTTGCTCTGCAAATGCCATAACACAGAATGGAAGAGAACAGCTTTTGGGTTGGGGCAGGCATCTGTGAGAAACCAAACCCTCTCGGTCCCCAAGGTGACAGTGAAGATGAATTCACTGCACAGACTCATGCAGACAGACAGAGCTACTGAGGACTATGACAGTCTGCTCCCAGTGCCCTCACGCAAAATCTGCAGAATGAACACTGCTTTTCCTTCCACCCCTTTGTAGTGCACACTAACCATCTAGGGCTGCACCAAGTCAAAACAGATGGGATGGAGAGCTGGAGAAGAAAAGGGCTGAAAAAAAACACAATTAGACCAGAATCATTCAGAAAGAGTAACGTGGAAGACAAGTAGCTCAGCACAATAAACTAATCACCTCCAGACTGAAAAGTCTCACGGAATGAAAATACTAGAGTGCTCTATGGAAACACTGCACACGAAGAAGACTGTAATTATCCTTTGAAGAAATTACAGAAGGAGATTACAACAAGAAAAAATGAATTTGAAGGTAAAGTCAGCAAGTTTAAAGATTAAAATCACTACTTTTTGCAGAATGAAAGAAACTTAACTACTATACTTTCATCTTTATATATAATAACAGTAACAGGAGGTGGTTATTCAAAAATATGGAATCCATGAAGCTGGACATCATAGCTGGCACATGTCTAATCCACTCCAGTTTACACTCACTATTTCTTCCTATGACCTCCCACTAAGGGCAAGAAAAAAATCCACACACAACAAAAAGAAACCGTTAAGGTAAAAAACATTTCCGACCAAAGTTAGAAAGGCAACATAGGAATATCTCCAAGTCTGCTTTGTGCTTCACATCATCATGGCCAAATAACAATACTCATTTTTTTCTTATATTGTGAACACCAAAATAACCATCTGTATCTGCCTCTCCTCCACATTAGACAGCTGATCATGAAAGCACAATAAGAAGTCTGCACACTTTACTCTGTGCAGAACTCCACAGCCCATAGACCAGAAAATGCAGCTTCACTGGCTACCTATGGCACTAACACAATCCCAGAGTAGACTGACCTTTATCTGCAAGTTCCCTTTTCTTCAAAAGATATTAAAGTCACAATACTGCAGGTACAATACATGTGATGCTACAGCTGGAGCTCCAGGTATACAACAGATGAACAATTAATATGGTATTTCTAATTTTCTAGCCATATTGTAAAGTTGCCATTAGCCCAAAGCGCAGAACAAAAAGATTTTCATCATGAAATTAGTTTTTGGGCATCTGTTACCACTGGCAAGAAGTTCAGATAAATGGTCAATTTTTACACCATGAGCATACAATTAAAAATTAATAAATATATCTTTGCTGAACAGAGCTCACTCATCTGAGACAGTCAATCACCTTTATTCATTTACCTTGAAGTGTTTTAGGTGTTTTTTTATGATGTTCAAGTTTTTAATTACCATGTTTATTCCAGTAGGGTTCTGATTTGAAATATCTTTAGGTCTATCTATAAAAAGCAACATGCCTGTCAATAACAACTTCTGCAGAAGTAGTGCAATCATACCCAGTCTAACTATTCAGAAGTGCAGAGGATCACTATGTGAGTCAATGAACTCAACAGGCAATGCAGTCCAAGAGTAAAATGTTCAAGCAGTTGCTGCTATTTTCCAATTAAGAACAGCAACAACTGAAATAGACACCAAAAAATTCCACTTGGCCTTGGCTTTGCAGGGCAGTTTTGACTTCACATCAGGTGATACATTTCAAAATAAGAAAGGAAAGCTTGCTTCTCTCCTACCCACCTCTGTATCTCATCCAGGCAGGGATCTGTTTGGCCCTAACAAGGACCAGGATAGTGTGCAATTAGATCTCCACAACCCTTCCACAGTATTGGAAGTTAAGGCAAGAGTACATTTTGCAAGTGGATTTATATATATAGGCCACGAATGACCCGGAGGCTATGTTGTTTTGGCAGTAGAATAAGGAGGAAGCCCTCAGCTCCTCATTTTCTGTGAGGTTTGAATGCCAATCAACTGACCTAAAAATCAAAATATTCTGAAGAGGCCAGTGAACCTGAAAGCAAAAGCAGTGGCCAACCTGCAACAAGAAGCAGCCAGACATAGTCTGAGCATTAGAAAAAGCAGGCAGAAACTATCTGATCACAGCGGACAACCTCTCCCAGCTCTGTGCAGCACGGTGTTTCTTGAAAATGGAACTAATAGTGTCAATACAGGGGAACTGGAACTCATCAATGCCTGATTGTGATTATACTGTTGACAAGTTGCTATCTGCCATTCCGTCCTACATGATGTCTCTGCCCGTCCTGTCTCCACATGGGAGCCAAAC
This sequence comes from Ammospiza caudacuta, assembly GCF_027887145.1. Lineage (NCBI taxonomy): Eukaryota > Metazoa > Chordata > Aves > Passeriformes > Passerellidae > Ammospiza > Ammospiza caudacuta. The sequence continues at coordinate 104,180,368 of NC_080593.1, forward strand.
AGGATTGCAAAGTTTGTAATTTCAGCCACTACTGCACTTAAAGTGTTCTTCTGAAAGAACTACTCAATCAAAAGGAGAAAGCACCTATAAATCCTCTTTTATCTCTATAATATAAGAGCACAATAATCTGCAAGTTCAATATACTGTGTAAATTACAAATTAAATCAACTGTTAGCATTCTGAAGAGTTCTCATTTTTAAAGGCTTGTGCTTCAGCACAGAAATGAAAGACCTCATTCTAAAAGCTTACAAGGAATATAAAAACTCTTCTGGTTTAACAGAACTACTGTGCTTTATAAAGATCAGACAGTTTCAATGGATTTTTGCATTAATATTAATAGTAAAGTGCATCTAGATTAGTATAATGAAAAACAAAACCAAGTTTCTTTCAGTAAGAATTTGATATGAGATGTGTTATGGCTACACATTAAGTGTTTTATACAACAGAAAACTATAAACACTATTGAAAATAACACAGCTATTCCTTGAATTTATGTGAGTTATGAGATGTTTATCAGCTTCTAAGTGCAAGACAACAGAGCTTTTGCTTGATTTTAAGAGTATCAACCACACCCCGTGCAACTGCTTTGGTTTACAGTTCTACCACCATGGCTGTTAATGACACTGCAGCCTGATCCATCAGAAGCTAATCCTGAGGTTTTAAACAAATGATTCCCTATTATCTCTTGGCCTTAAAATGTGCTGCATCAGAGATCTGATGGATTAATGAAACACTGCTCCTGCTAATTGCTGACACAGGAGTATTTAGGGCACTGAGGCACCACATGAATAAAAATAACAATAAAAAAAAAAAAAAAAAAAAAAAAGAGAAAGGCTTCCTAGCTTTCCTTTGCAATACATTAATCAGTCACAGAATGTTGCAAAAAAAGTCACTACTCCTGTGCTTTATCACTTGGTGCCAACAAAGTCTTTTCCTTATTAAGTGTTCTTTGGTTTAGCTGCTGTACAACCAACAATCAAATATACTAAACACTGACACAAAAGTAAGATAAGGAGATATTTTTACACTGATTTTTTGCAAAACTGTGCCTAATGCAGGAAAAGGCTAAGGAAAATTAGAAAACTCTTAACTTTTATAAAACTATATGCCTGATCTGAGCAAAAAGTGCTGGACCATTTGCAAGAGTGCACTGACTAGCCTTACTTTTATGGCCATAAAAATATAAGATTAGTATTAAAAAACAATTTCACTCAGCAGAAACCACAGCTTTTCTGCTGAACAGTGTGGTTTCATTGTGAATACCTATGAAAGACGTGGATGGGCTTTCTTAAGTCCCAAAATACACAGACACCTGAACTGCTGATGATCAGCACACTGAGCTCTCACCAAGTTATCAAAATAAACAAAATGTGATGGAAATATGGGAAACACGCAGATTACAGGGCAGTGTAAAATAGATTTTCTTTGTGCTAAATGACAAAACACCAGGCATTTTTTGTGAGCCACCAAACACTGACAGGCATGTCCACCTGGAATATCACAAACGACAGAAACACAGAAACGTGAAAAAACCCCTACAACATGGTGATCATAAAAGATGGCCTGCCTCCCTTGGACAAAGGCAAAGCACTAAACTAAATTACTATTCAACAACAGTGGGAAAACATGCTTAAAAAACTTCCCTTCTTTTTCCTGCACAACAAGAAGAGAGGATCTCGGGAGGACAAGCCAACACAGATGAAATGAAAAGATTTAACCAGAAAAAACAAGAAAATGTAACATTTATGTGTCTTGCTTCTAAGACAAATAACCAGCAATTAATGAAAGAAACATATCAACTAATTCCTCATGATTTTATGCAATGACCTCAACATACAGACATGCCCTCTTAGATTTCAACTAATGAAAAGCTAATGTAACACTAAGTTTCCAGCACCCCATGCAGTTCAGGACTTCCAAAAGTCAGAAACCTCTTGAACTGCCAGCATCTGCAGGTCAAATGGTGCAGCATCAGCGAGAGGCAGCATTTCCAAAGAAAGCAAGGGCATGAGCAGCCTGGGCTACACTATCCCAGCCTCCCACAGCCCGGGCACTGAGCTGACCTGGATTTTAACTTCACTGCAAGACTGCTTTCACACATCCAAAGTGAAATAACCACAAACACTACACCATTTAATGCCTGGATATCCCACAACCATTATCAGTGCCTTTACTGTGGTTTGCTACACTGACCAGAAGTGGTGGAAATTATTCCACACTAGTAGATTACTGCCCATAGAACTCATTCCTATGAACCTAAGAAATTTAATTCAGCAGCAGAAATCCTGAGAGAGCATTTCCATCTTATCTCAAAAAGCATCTAACTTGAGTGTTAAAATTCCAGAAAAAGTGATATTATGGAGATCTGCCCCCTTTTACTGATATTAAATAGGTAATGGAGCTTCTTGTCAGTGTTCTGAAGAACATAGTTCTAAGTGAAACATAAAAAGTATTTTTCAACTTAACTCCTTAACAGTTTAAAATCAGGAAGGTGAATAACACAACACACAAAAGAATTGTGTTGGAATCCTGATTTCTCTTACCATACACATCTCTACTGAAATACCATTCACATACTCGTACACATTACTTTCCCATATTTTTTTACTGTTTGCTAAATATGAAACTCCATCCATCTTAGAAATCAGTATGAAATACCATTAAAATTATCTATTGCAGTATCTGACTATATCTGAAGATTAAAAAACATATTGAGATGCTTTTCTCTAAATAAAGAGCCAAAAGACTTGCTACTCTACATTTTTGAATACACACTACAACAGGATGAAAAAGAATCCTGAAGTTACACTGGTATGCTTATAATGATATTCATGAAAAGTTTAACACTTAGAGGTGGCAAATGCAGTAGAAGCAACCTCCAAATACCAAGATTCCCAGCAATATTATAGTATGGAGTCTTTTGCCAGAGGTGAATAACAACTGAGTCCCACAACTTCTGGCTGTCACTTTGAAGCACAACCAAGTCAAGAAGTGAAAAAGAACTATTGGAAAATGGAAGATCATTGAAGGTAAGACTTCACAACAATGAACCAGTATGTTGGATTTACACAGAAAAATGGGTCTGAATTTTAAAGATATCTTTCCCCTTTATTTTAATCATCTGAAATTATTTCCCTGGTGCTCTAGTGTTAAAAGAGTATCTAGAAAACAGCCTTGAGAAAACTTATTGAAGATATTTTAGGTATATTAAAGATATCAACAGATAACTTCATCCCATGTAAGTTTCTGCAATTTAAAAAAAATGCAGAAATTTCAGCAATATTCTAATTCACTTTCTAGCCTGTGTCCAACTGCTACAAATCACCTAAATAAATTCTTACAATGAACTGGGACTTCTTTCCCACACTACATTTCAACTAATTTTAGCAGCAATTATTTTGTATGCCTCTTGCTGTGGGAATAGTGGCATAAACAATTACAACAGTGAATGACTAAGTAGGCAGAAGCTGATAGATGGCAGTAAAGCTTACAGTCCTATAAAAATCTTCAAGGGAAAAAAAGAGAAGGAAAAAACCTAGAAAAGGGATGCTGTGCAACATCATTTGAAGCATAAAAAAGACCTTAAATCAGAAATCTAGTCATATTTAAATAAGGTGATATATTTTACTGCTTTAAAAACTCATCCGATCTTTTTTTTTTTCATTCAACATATAAATTAGTAGAACACTCCTAATATCTCACTGGATTTTGGCTAATCTTTCCATCAAATAAAGCAGTAATAGTAATTTTAACTCAAATTATCATCTGAAAAATAGCAAATTTGTCATTTTGCAAAAATCCGATATTCAAGGGGTTTTTTTCCAAGACAAAAAAAATGTCCCTTATTTGCTATAATTCTCTTTCAGATCACACCATGACAGAGATACTTTTTCTACTGGGAAACCTGTAGTACTTGAAATCCATCTGTGAACTACCAAAAAGACATTATTTCTTCCTCTTTTACTACAGCCCTGTCAGAGCAAACACATCACCTACTAATATTCAGACTAATTACTTGTGGTATTATATCTACTTCTGACTATAATGGTTACATTTTGATTTAAAAGTTTGTGACTGGAATACAACCAACTCAGTATTATTCAGCAAAACTGAACCACAAGATATGTAGATGAAACCATTTTGGGTTTTTTTATCCCTCTAGGCCACTAAAAGCTATTTAATTATTTAAAATTTCAATTTAATTTTGAGGACATATACACAGAGCGAATCTTCAGAGACAATAGTAGTGTCTCCTCCGCTTAATTTAGTTCTTTATATTAGCATTGCAATCCTAATGTTTTCATTATACCGACTTTAATCTGCTGATTACTTTGTTGATGTAGGTTTATTAATGAATGGGCTTAGTGCCCCCAATAAGTGCCTTTAATTATTGGTTCCTTGCTGGATTTTTCCTTCCTTTTCTAGCTGCCTTTGGAAGGCAGCCTTCAATTACTTTTTACTTTCTTCTTGAGCTTTTCTTAAAGATAGTGCATTGCTTCTGTAACAATAACAAAAGTGTATTTATAACAGCAGCACACGTTAAACGACACTTGCACAACTGGCATTCTTATCAAGGTCATTACATCCAAAATGCATTGACCTCGTTCCCTTGTTCTTTGTCACCTTTGAGAGTGATGCTCTCACAGCCAGACCCTCACTCACATGCCCTATTCTCACGCCTCCTCTCCATGCTGCACTGCAGCTCTTGTAAAAGCCACAGAGTTACACAGACCACGGAGTGACACATCTGTTGACTCAGATCGCCTCTGGTTTTCCCTCTGTGGCAGCTGATTGCGAAGGGCTCACTGAGTTATTTGTTACGGGGAGAGGGATGGAGGTGTAGGGATTAGCAGCGCCGAAATTAATTTTGAGTCAGCTACTTAGGAGAACACTTTTCTTGTTGCATTATAATCTGGCAGGGCTTTTCAGCAGGGGATGCCTAACTCTGAAATTGGTTGATTCTGCAAAACTACACAACACTGACCTTCACAAAAGGACGCAAAATGTTCCAGTTCTCTCACAGTATTTCAAGGCAAGGACAGCTAGTAAGGAACAAGCAGATCAGGAAGACCTGTAGCTTGCCTGAAACCGCTGCCAATATATTTTTGCTTTGTACACTAGGTTAATAGTATACTTCAGCTGCTAGTCAGGTAAGTATTCTGGCATAGTATTTTATTTCATCTGTCTTATCTTGCCTATCTTAACTTCTGAACAACAGCAGCATTCTGTAAGTAAGTCTAGCTGACCCTTGCCACTCCTATCTAATAATAAATTAATTCTGTTTATAACAGAAAAGTACAGACCTCATCATTCAGCTTTCTCATCATTCAGGGTGAAAGAGTAGCAACCTCACTAAAAGTAGCACTCTTAGAAAGAAATGTAATTTGACAGGAACACAACCAGCCTTCATAATTATTCCTCTTTTATCCTCTACCAGTCTATTTCAGTAGGTTTTTTAACTACCATGGAAATACATAATCCATGTTTTGTCATGCAGATTTCCTATGTGTTTTTAAGCCAAGACCGCAAAAGCAGCGGCAGACCAACCAGCTAATCATATTCTCCAACTTACAACCTCAGGCAAATGACCTTAAATGCTGCAAAACATAATCTTCATCAAATCCAAATAAAAGTAATAATTAATTCAGTAATGTTAACATTCAGAAGCTTAAGAACTGTCCTGAGGACATGGCAGAATGTTAAATACACTAAGAAACAGCCTTGAAAGAAAATACAGCAATGAAGAGACAAAATATCTTTCTCACAAGCCCTCTGCACTGCACACCACTTGAAAGTGAATTTTGACCTGTATATTTAAGTTTCATCAATGTTAAAGGAAGAAAAATCAGCACCTTGGCTTCTTTCACAATGGAACACATACGAGGTCTAAGAAACAGCCCAGGATTTCCTGCCGCAAATTGTGATCTCATCACAAATTCCACAAGGAGGGTCCTCCTGTTCCCCTCATTACCGATGCTGCTCCCCCCTGCCTCCCGCCAGGTGTGACACAGAACCCTGCAGGGATGGTTCCAGGTGGGCAAGCAGCTGTCACAGACATCTTTTGTGAAAAATCCTTTCTTTAGGATTTTTCCCTCTTCTGGGAAGCTGACGCCCCAGAAGGGGAATGTAGACAATGGTTATCTGCTGCTGTGGAATGCAACAGGTGCACCTGTGATTGGCCCATGTTCCATGTTTACAATTAAGGGCCAATCAAAGACTAAGCTTTCTCTGGCACACTATCAGAGAGAGTTCCTTTGTTGATTCATTCCTTTTCTATTCCTAGCATAGCAGCTTCTGAGACTTTTCTCTCTATTCCTTTTAGTATAGTCTTAATGTAACATATATATCACAAAATAATAAATCCAGCCTTCTGATCATGGAGTGAAGATTCTCGTCTACCTCTTCACCCCTGAGGAACCCTTGCAAGCCCAGTAACAAGCAGCCAGCCAGACACAGCCAAGCACGGCAGCAACTGCTCCCCGGGCACACACCAAACCAAACCCTGCTCCTTTACTCCGTCACAAATCTTCACACAACTAGCAGGAACTAATTACCTCCTCCTCTGAGTTTTTTAACAGCTGTTAAATGGGGGAAGGAGGTTCCAGTGCTGCAAGGAGGGGCTGACAGAGCAACAAGCAGAGAGCAGTCACATAATCTGCAGCACTCGGGACAACACGCGGCAGATCTGGCAAAGCTAAAGCTTTTGTTTCTGACTCAAGGCTCAGATAAAAAGTGTGTACAGCCAAAATAATCCATTCTTGATTGTGCTTGGGATTTCCTGACCTTTGTGCTCAGACAGCACACTTTCTGACAGTAGGGTGGAAGATTACCAGCCAGTTTCCACTGCAGTTATATCACTATTAATCACACAGTGTACAATCCCATGCACCTTCATTTGCTTCCAATGCACTTCCCTGGTCAAATTCCAGAGGCAGTTGGCTAAAACTGCCCAGCTGTAATACTTAGGAACAACCACGACCTGACGAACCTGGCGAAGTTACTGTCTGCTCTGGATCATTTACTAGGGCTGAGAAACTCAAACCCAGAAAATCCTGTCAAGTTACACACTTCTCTAAAGAAAGCTGCTGCTTTACTTGCTTTAGCCTCCATTAATTCAAAATGCTAAGGAAAGCATCCAAGGCTGCAGATGTTACCTGTGTCAAAAGACAGAGGTGATATTTTTCTCATACAATTAAAAAAAATATTTTCTCATTAAATGAGGATGTTAAACAATGATAAACATGTCACAAGCAGGTCTACTAAGATCACATAGTTTAGATTTTCCAAGACAGATGTCTTCAGCAATTTCTGAAGTTCCTGCGTAGTATTCAGGAAATAACCACGCAAGAACTGAAGTCCTGAAATACCAACAAATTTCAGGAAATAAAGCTGTAATCAGTAGATAAAGCTGGAATGACACAAAAAAAAAAAAAAAAAAAAAAAAAAAAAAAAAAAAAAAAAGAAAAAAAAAAGAAAAAGACAAGAACAAGAAACCTATTGAACTCACCCTGGATCCTGAAACAATCATCCCCAGCAAGAAAACAGCTGCTACAAAGTTCAATTATATCAAACTGCCATAAATTAACACCAGTTTATGGATATTACCTTAAAAAACTGAAGCATGTGCTTGAAAGCAAATTTATCAAATTGTAAGTTTTGACATATTTTTTTCATGAGGACTTTACAATAATGTAACAGAAAAATCAGAATAATTCCTTTAAAAATTAAATTTGTTACTACAACCAAAATATATTTAAAGACATACAGTAACTACCTGGAAAAAAAACCCACAAAACACTAAGTGTGCAGTGGGAAGTCTTAACAAAAATACTCAACAGGACACTGTGAACAACCTTTCAGAAAGCTGCACCATCCCCAACCTGAGTTTGAAGATGATGGAAGGACTGAGGAAGAAACTAAATAATAAAGAGCATTACTCAGCAACACTCATTAAGACAAACCCTAGTATATAATCTCTCTGACAAACACGAAGGAAAACTTGCACTTAGAAGGAAAGAATGAGTATGGAGAAGAAGGACCTCTATGCCAGGAAGGAAGGACAGAAAATAACAACAGAAGTGTTTGCACACAAACACACTAACCCAAACAAAACCCAGACATTTAAACAACTGTAGGTTCTTTATAGAACCACGGGGCAAAAGAAACAAACGTGCACAGGCTGGACATTGAATGCTGGGGTAAAGGATGACTTCACTGTGGAAGTTGCTGCAGCCTAAATTATGAGGGCAGACAGACCAACCAACCCACAAACTCCCACCCCAATCCCTTTCTGGTACTGTAATCTACACATCGCGTAGAAATTTCCAACACCCCCAAACCAGATTAGCTTCCTTTAAAAGGAAAGGGAAACAAAAGAAGGAAACTGGCCTTTTAACAGGCAATTAATAATCTTTTACCCTTTCTGGTTTTGTTCAACAATACTTTTCAAATTATTCTTAGGTCTGGAACACAGGGAAAGTTCTTGCCTAGTAAAATAAACTTTTCACAACAGCAAACTGTGCTGATTTTCTTAATAAAAAAAACAATTTCCACAAGCTCTCCATGAAAGGATAATGACTACTAAAATTTCAGTAAAGCCCCAAATCCGGATTCAGAAAGGAGATTTGTGGATACTATTACACAACAAAACACAGAACAACTAAAAACTGTAAGAAGGGGAAACCCTTGAGGTTAAAAATATTCAGCTGCCAGAACTATAATTAGTAACCTCTGGAATTTTTTATGAACCCTAGCAGCTTCCAACATTGCATAAGCCACTGTGCTGTAAAGAAAGCCACCACTAAGTATGTGTTATGATAGATACACAAATTTCTGCTTTACTAAAACAGAGTAATATACATTTTTATCAAATCACCAGCAGTTTCAAAGGCAAAGAGGTATAAAAATTCACTGGTCTTGCAGCAAAAATTTTGTAGTAATAGCTATTTGATTAGGGGTATGAGAAAGCAGCACCCACTTCCAAGTTTCTAAAACCTGTTATTATCCATTACATTTCTTCAGTAGTACGACAGTGGACCTTTTATTTCATAATAATACTTGGGGGTGTGGGAATATGATCCTAATTTTAAGATAAAAATTTATTACAGTAATTTTAAAATGCTGGGCACAGATAGCCAGAAAGCCAACTAACACCAATGTGTAGAAATCACAAATAGAAGACATACTTGAAATGTTCTTCTCTCAAAGTCTTTAAACAAAGTAACTGATAAATGCATGCAAAATATTAGCAGAAACAATAGCGCAACACAAGGAAGGCTGGGTTCTCTCAAAAGTGAACATTTATTCCTCAAATCCAGCACTAATAAGACTGTAAACTGACAACAGCAACAAAAGGAGAGCTATGAACTCATCAAGCTGGGTCCCCTCTTAGCATGGATTGACCCTGAGCTCAAAATTTCCTGTTACACAATCATAATGCATAGGACTTCTGGAAGACTTCTGTGTGAGAGAGCCATTAAGTGCAGATTTTTTATGAAAAAACATCCACCACACTGACTCAGTCTGCCTTAAAACCACCTCAACAAAGCTTTCATACAAATTGGTTAATACTGGTAGATATTGGAATTCTATAATTGTATTTTAGAGACACAGAGTCTCATGGAGCCCAGTATTTGCCAGAGCATGCACACTAACCTGCAATACTAACATTTTACATTTCCAGAATAAAGAACAATTAAGTTGTTTTAATTAATACTCTTTTGTAAATTATTTAACACTGTATATGCACCTATCTAATTTATCAAAATAGCTATTATATTTGAATTAACTGAATTCCTTTCAACTTTCAACACTGTCATTTGATATGATGTGTGTTTGTGTAAGACCAACCCACACCCCAATGACATCTGTACATACAGCTGGAATGTCACCACAGGATTTCAGATTTCCCTTTCTTCTTTTACAACTACACTGTGGAGAGAGAAATACTGAACATCAGGGGCTTGCATTGATCAGTTCCCTAAATTGTCCAATCTAATAAGTGGACAGAGCACTGTTCTTGTAAGAATTTGATTTCACAAGTTTGCATTTCTTTAAGAAAATAAATCCTCTGCCATGCATGCACTCTCACGGCAGCTAAAATATCTTTTTGCCAACATCTTCTCTATGTTAATCCAGTGATTTCATCAGTGCCAATAATACTTGATTGTTCATCCCTCTGCAAGTCTGTGCAACTGAACTGTTGAATTGTACCTTGCCTATGAGCTCACAGGTCACGATCAGCCACCTGAGCAAATACTCTCTACTTTCTGGTTGACTTTACGATTCACCCAACCTCTAATCCACAAGGAATTCATCCCAAACACTTCACAGTGATACTAGCAAATAGCTACAAAATGCCTTACTGCATGGGTTCCCAAAAGATTCAAGGAGAATGAACCTGTCCCATTTCATATTCCTGACTTCAGAAGTCTTGTGCCTCACTTCACAGCTGAGGAAAGAGTGCTTGACCTGGAAAATAGCAATGACTTTCCTTTAAATGGGAAGAGAAGCTTCTAAAAGCTGGCTATGCCCTGAACACATGAGCAGAATTGTAAGTACACTACTTCCTGGATAACAGGAGGTGATCAGTCTTTAGGTTCCCAAGAACATTTAAGAGTTTAGCTAACAAAGTCCCTGGAGAGATGTTCATTTTTAAAAGGCAAGTAAATGTAACAATATCTCAGGCCAAGATCTGCTGACTTGAACAAAAGTGCCCTTACTTCCACAGCAAGAGGTCACTAAATGGATTGTCCACTAAAGGAAGCCCTGACAAAAAAATAAAAATCAGGTGAGTGACTAAAAGACACCACACAGCTTTCAAAGGCAGCTGGAGATGGACATCATTTTTCCATTCTCCCATGGGAACTGTGAATTCACCTACCATTTTGACAGAACTCTTACAGCAGACAGCACATGTCCAGATGGACATGTCAGACACTACCTGAAAGCCTTTTGAGGAAGATTTACACTTTTCTTTGGGGTGCTCCCGGTTAATATGGCTCATTCTTAGAAATAAGCAAAATGTTTTCAACTGCTACATTCCGCTTTGGTTTCAGCCTGCTTGGAAGGAAGTTCTGCTCAGCACAGCAGTATCTTGTTATCCTGGCGGCAGACTTCATGATAATTCCCATTTGTTATTAAATTCCACAGACTAATTTTTGCAGAAAACAGCAAGGCAAAACCAGATAAGAGTGGCTGTTCCTTTTACTGCAAGGGAATCTCATCAGAGGGGGTCTGGCTCCACTGGAGACTAAAAACAATATATTAGTTGAGAGACTATTTATCAATTATCTGAGGGGATCAGTGGCAAATACAGGTACAAATACAGACTTTCAGGATTTTATCACCCATATTCATGATAGTTGAGCCTTTTTGTCAGACATAAACTTCAGCTTCTGAAGTCTTGGGATGCTAACTTTTAAGGGATGAGGGGGAGGGAAATGATAACCTAAAGGATTAAAAACATGAAGCCAAGGTCAAAAACCTTCTAATGCTGATACTACAGTCAAAATACTCATCATTAGAATACAGTATCACTTTTAGGTTTTGCTAGATAACTTAGCAGACTTCAGTGTACAACAGACAATTCTGGCAGAATAAACCAAAAAATTTTTAGAAGGAACACAAGCATTCATGAAGCTCTGGGAAACCTGTCATTTTATACAAGAACTATGAAGTCCAAATAGCTACTTATATCGGAAGGTTTCAGAGGAAATTTACTCACTTTCTAAAGAATTTAAACAACAAGACTTCCGATAATAGGTAATTTCTTCATCTAGCAAAAAAAAAGGCATAATGAAATACAAGAGAGCAGAACTTCAAAGTGTAAACAAACTCAAATTAGAAATGGGTTTTCATTTAAATTATCTAAGTGACAGTAATTTAACACTAAAATCCATACCCCAGGATTTGTATTCTCCAGCCATCAGAAAATATCTTTTCACATACAGATCCAAAAAATAATGTAAAATGTAATGGGAAAGCCTGTGTAGGCAACAAAGAGTATTAAAATTTACAAATCTATAAATTACTTGAATTGTTATTGGACTTTCTTACAGATGAGTCATAGCACAGACTTTATAGCTTTCAGAGGAAAAATTAGAGAAGCTGAAATTTAAGAGTTCTGTACCAACACAGCAATTAGCATGTGAAGAAATTAGATGAACTGAATAGGCAAGAACCTTTTTAAAGCACAGAAAATTATCCCAAGTTTGTGCGAATTCAACCAGAATAGTTTCTCTCATTACATTTTGATCCCTGTAGTAAAGCTTCTAAATACTAGATATCTCATTAGCAGGTTTAATAAGAAATTTAGAGAGGAGTTGGGAATATTGGAGGGAAAGCTTTTGTACTTTTTAAAATTGGAATCCTAAATAATGTTGTTTCACTCAGAGGAAAGGAAAAGAAATCCTAGGATATGTAAGTCCAATATTCTTCCCATGCTAATAACCTTTTTGCTGCCTTCGCCTTGCAAAAACAAAAAAGGATCTACAAACAAAACAAGAAAAAAAAAACAACAATCACCAAAAAACAACAAACCACCCTGAAGTCAAAACAAAACTGAAAATAAAACTGAAAATCTGATTTATAGGTGGGCTAGGGGTATATTCAGAATCACAGATTTTCTTTAACCAAAAAATCATCACACAGCAAAGGGATTTAACAGCAAATATTTCAATTGATAAGAAACCTCAACTACAAAATAGTTCCAATAATTGCAAGCTATCCTATCAAATACAACATATCCCTTTTTATGAAGAATATTTTAGAATCTTAAATACTTCTCTACAAACCTCAAACAATCCCAGTAGATTTTGTTTCTTTATTTTCTCTCTTTTTTTTTTTTTTTTTGAAACTTCAGTAAGTGTTCCCTGGGGCAAAGCTCACACAGAAGCTACAGAACGTCTCCTGGCACCAAACCTTCTGTGAATCAAGCTTTTAGATACTCGCAATGCTCTGCCATCAAGACGTTCATACAACTCTGAATTATTTATTCATCAGCCTTCGTGCAACTTGCCAAACACCAATGGAGACCAAGACGATTTCAGCTATTTGATGTTACATCTTCTCAAGTGGCAGGAGAGGCTATAAAGCACCCCATTGCTTAAGCCTGCCATCTCAGCTCCATTAGCAGTAAAGACCTCTCTATTCAAACTGCTAAGTAAATCCTCCGAGAGCCGGGGGACTGTTTCATGCTTGAAAGCAACTGTTAAGAATTTGACAACAACCAAACTGTTCCTATTTAATCCTTCTCCCAAGGTAAAAAGAATTATAGGTAAACATATGCCTTCATTATTTGCTTTGCTGCATTTCAATACTCAATCCCACACAAAATTGCCAGCCAAGGATTTAATGCAATCTCTTCTGTATTTCAGAGCTATTGCCTTAACAGAATGGAAAAAGCTTAATAAGGGCTGTAGAGCTGGATGGCAAACAACTCTATTTTCTATAACACACACTAGAGATTTTGCAGAGGTAACTTTAATAATGCAATGAGTTTGAGAATTTTTTTTCAAGTTAGAATTTTCAGGTAAACCAGAGTACTTGTTAGTCCATTCAGTCTGCCAATCACTGCTTTTCTCTACAATTAAAAGAAACAAAATTGATCTGTTACAGAGTACAACAACTCTAGTTTTAGAACATACACAGATTTACATAAGCTTTCTTTGGGGTTAGTAATACGCATGTTAATCAAACACTAGACTATCGAAGAAAGCTTCTTAGACACACTCTGGAATGAATCAAAATGAAAATTTCAAGCCTTTGGTCAGGTTTAATTCAGGAATCAAAGTACTTCAAAATTTTTCAAAGATACCAACACTGTTACTTAGTGCTGTACAGTGTTCTCACCCACGCAGTCACTGTCTAATCCTTCCTCTTTATGAACAAAGATCAACCAGTATATATAGAGAATAATGACTGAATGAAAACAAACACACACGTTCCATGAGGAGAAAGTGTACTAACCCAATTAATATTTCTTTTTAAATTGGGGGTAAAAAATTATCCCAAATAAGCAGACAACCCTTCACAGGAGTTTATTTGTACTGCATTCTTGTTTGGAGACAAAACGAGGGCTAATATTAAACTGAGGAGTATATTTAAACAGACAAAGGAATTCATAAATTTAAAAGGAAGGCTGTGAGCAATTCATGCGGCATTAGAGACCAAAGGCTAAATCCAGGTCTCTCATTAAATTTCATGGATTCAGATTTAATACACAGAACAGCAGATGTATCATTTACATATAGTACAACAGATACATCCAAAATAATCTATATAGTTAGTAACAGTTGTACCCTGTCAGACAAGTTTTATGATAAGGCAAAAGGAGGGTGAATCATACATCTAATTAACATGGGACAACTAATCACAGGAAAAGCTAAACCCAAAAATCACTTCATGCTTACACTAGAAGTCAAAAACAAAATTCCCAAACTATTTCTCATACCATGCATCACTTATCATACCCCACTTTCTAGTGGGTCTCCCACACTCATTTTCGTGAGCAAAGCCCCTTATTAACTTTATTAATACTTCCTGCAAGTAAACAAGGAGGTCATGAAAACAAACAGGAGACTTGAAGACACTCAGACGGTTACTGTAAGGCTAATTATGTTATTTAATGGAAAAGAAAGCCTTCTTCCTAGCCTAATTTAAGCAGCAAGAAAAAGCCACCACTAGCTTTGAAAGCTGCAGCTTTCTGCACCATTCAAATAGGCTTTCTTCTTTTTTCTGCACATTCACACATTAAAACTTCTTGTTCTTTTCATAAACATTTAAATAATAAATTCACTTTTCTGCTCTCTACTGCTTAAGGAAATGGGCACAGTACAGCCTTTATATTACTTGTATGCTTTTGTGCCATGTCAAGTCTCTACAGATGTCTTGGTCGTGCTCAACGCAGTCCTGAAGCACGGCTGAGCGCATTATGGCTGCAGCAGCACATTAAAAGGAGTACCTTAATAGTTGCCGCTTTTCTGTTACATCAACTCTTCAGAAACATCTAAAAACAATTTGGCATTAAAAAGGTCATTCTTTTATCTTTCTAGCTCATGGCTCTGTTCTAACCCATGTTTCCTTATGCAATGTACATTTCAGTACAATAGTGCACTAAATTACTCTCTTTTGAAGGGAAAAAAACACAACTAATAATATGTCATTTTACCCCCCAAAAGAAGCTCAAACAAGGACTTAGGTGAATTGACACATAAGTAAATATTTTGAGACTTCTTCAATACATTCAGTATATTTCAGGTTTCTTGTTACTCTTCCCCAGAAATGCCGATCTGCTGAGGAGCTTGCTTGTTAGCAAAATTATATTCTTTTGGGAAAAAAGTGGCAAAGTAACTGCACAATAAGTACAATCAATTTTAACACCCAACTCCTTCATTCAGATGGAGATGGAAAAGAAAGGTAGTGCTGGGGAGTGAATAACCTTCAATGATCCTCCTCAGGTGGCATCACAAAGTTCTGTACATTTGTTCCATACTGTCCATAAGTATTCAGCATCATTAAAAACACTGCATGGTGTAATAGAAGATTTCACACACAGTAATCAAGTACAGAGCACAAAAGCAAAACATGTCCTTGTAAACCAATATAAAGAATCAGTCATTTAATATCATCCTTCTTGACATACTTGAAATTTTACAGTTACTGCCTAACAGAGGTGTCTGCTACATTATAAATAAATAGTGGTGAAGCTAATCAGAATCGGATCTAGATGCACTTTTTTTACAAATTGTTCTAGTAATGCTGTTCTGATCTGTTTGTTCTCTGCATTGTCAACCTCATCCCTTATCTGCTTCTCCTGGCTTCTCCTGGGCCAAATGCATCTACTGCTCTGCTTACAGAGGACTGGCCATGATGCTCCTTGGATTGTGAGGTACTGTCCTGCTTCTCACAATCAATGGTAACAACTTCCTTGCTTTCTATCTTCTCCTGCGCTTCTTCCTTCTGTGTTGCAGTACAGTATCCCTAAACAATCATCAATTACTCCTTTACCCTACAGACACCACTGGGGGAAAAGAAATTTGGGCTCTAGATGCGCATATACCCACCTTGTACATCCCTCCTAAAAAATTCAACAAACAACTCATATTCAACATCTGTACGTTTCTTTCTATAATTATAATATTGTACAGTCCACAAACAACCTAAGCACTAAATGATACACTGTAGTTGTTGCTAAGGCAGCAGCAGATTTACATGGGTGAAATCTAGCCAGTGTACCACCCTGGTAGATTATCAATAATTAAGCTGCTTCTCCATTAAGGCTGCCGCAGATTAAAAAAAAAAAAAATTGGAAATCTTCTTTTGTTATGAAAACTTCACATAAAATAAAGTACAAGTCCATACAGTAAAAAGGCCATATATTTCCACATATTTTCTAGCTTTTAGAACATTTATGACATTGTCTTTAAAGTGCAGCAATGACCCATGGGCTGTGTGCCCAGTGTTCAGGAAAGAAAAACAAACCCCAAACCAGCTGCGTCAAAACTGTTTCATAACCATTTTCACTGCACACCATCATGCTTTATCTAGGTTAGCTGCATTGCAGGTACTCCCAACTTGGGGTAGGTTTAGGAAACTCCTATGTCTGTCCGTCTTTAACTCAATGGAAGTACTCCCAACAGGGAGAATTTACAAGACTTTCCCGCAGAAAAATAAATGAACAGAGAAAGCAGAGGTTTGTTACTGCTTTTTCCTGGCTGAAACTGACAAACAGTAAAAATAACAGATTTTATTCGGAAGCAAATCAGGAATAAAACTTTGCAAAAACAATCTACAAGTCTAGCACAGAAGTCTCCACATATTACTCAATTATAATTAAGACCAGCTGTGAGAAGTTTCACAAACTTTTCCAGAACTTTTTTCTAAAGAAGTGGCTGGGTTTGTCTGTACAGTTTTTGAAAAACAGAAAACAAACTCTCAGCAAGACTGTGTATCACAAAGACAGCACAACATTCCATACTCCAACACAGAATACCAAAGCCATAGCAAATTAATATCAGCTTAAGTGATTTTATTAGAATTTCCTGTAATTATGTTAATAAAAAATTAGTGGCAAATTAGCACGTCACAGTAGTTGCATTACAAGACAGTGATGTTTAAAATGATAGTTTAAATGAGACTGGTAAAAATATACTTAAGCAGAAGATTATCTGCACAAGAATCTTCATAACTGGTATCAGTCTTGTTTAATTAAAACAAAAAATTAAGCTAATTTTTTCTGCTCTCTCTCCAGATCAGTCCAATCTACACATACCAGATAAGCATTCTAATCTATACTGTGCAGTATTTGAGTGGATTTTTAAAACTTGTACAAATTTCAAATAAAATTTGCTTTCAGGAAGTTTACATTGCAAAAGCTTCCCCTAAACAGAATATGCTTGATGAATGGACACAAGTGAAAAAGATAAAACTACTGTAAACACCTGGGTTTAATTTTTGAGAGAGACAGAAGTATGTGCATATTCACATTTATGTTGCCTTAAATTCATTTAGAAACCAAATTTTACATCCAACTTGGAGACTCATCCAACTCAAATAACTGAACTTCTCTTTCCTTCAGTTCATGTAATCTCTGCAGTGGTTAAGGAGAAGAAAAATTCTATAGAAGGGCCATGTTCAATCACAAAAGGAGGCATTTTACCAGAATGCTTGCAGAAGACAATAAAATAGCATTTCACCACGACTGACAGCCTTCAAGACCTTTTTAGGCATTCATAGTTGTTATGACATATTAAAAACACAAAACCCAAAAAGTGCTGCATTAATCAATAAGGCAGATGATCCACATTTCCTCCATAAAATCAGGAAACTTATCTTCCTTTGTCATGTGCTCTGGGATCTGCTGAAAGATAGCTACAGATGATGAGTGTGGAGAGAATAAGCATATGTCTTTTCAGCTTGGCACACACGCTAAGAATTTTTAAACCTTAAATCACGTGCCATATCTACACTTTTTACCTAATATGTATTTTTATATATGTACCCTTGCAACAATATTAAAAAATATTGAAATATCTCTAGCTTTAAATAAGAACATTTATTGATATATTTATTAAAAAGTGGAAATATTTACAAATTAACCCTGATAATCTTATTATTAGAATGAATTAAGAGCTCACAATGAACACACAGGCAAGTAGCAATGAAGTTTTGCTTATTCAAAGATTTTACTATCAAGTCATAAGCATTTTGCTTATGCATATAGAATTTTGACTAAACTGTAACAATATGACCAAAACTGAAAATTGGAAAAGCACCAAGAGAACAGCCTTCTCTTCTTAGATTATTGTCAACATTTAAGAAATGCTCAGGAAGTAGAAGTTCAGTTGCAAATATTAGCTAAATCAATATAATTAAAAGCTGTTACATTAGAAACCAGCATTTACAGTACTCCATAAAGGGATTCTATTTCACCCACATCACCCTGAGAGAGCATTTGGTTTTCCTACTGCATCCATCATAACTTTAAAAGAAAACAATGAATAAATATTCCAATTTTAGAAGCTTTCTTCACCAGGAGTGACACACACAACAAGCACTATGTCCATGAAGCAGCAACTGCATGAGAGGAAATGATGGGAGATCTAATTAACATAAATTTTCAAAGGGTCTGAAAACTCAAAATAAAAAGGGGGCTGAGTGTTATTGACTCTATTAAAAATACACACTCATAACAGTATGAATTGGACCTGATGATGTTTGTGGGCCCCTTCCAATTCAGCACATTCTGTGATTCTGTATTACACTACAAACAGCACAGGGGCAAAAAGTCTGGGCTCTATTAACAACTGAGTCACAAGCTTCAAAGGGAGCTAGATAATGTGGTGTGGTTAATATGCTTGTTTTGAGATATTCTGAAAAAGTAAATAAAGAACACTGCCTTGCTTCTGTTTTACTCACTAATTCATTCTTCTGAAATGAAGAGTGAGAATAGATCAGCACAAGAGTGCCTATTACAGCCCTGAGCAACAGCACTTGAATTCAAGAGACGAGAACTGGACTGTGTCATACCACAAAGAGGGGAAAAGAATCACTGAAGGTTAAACATTAAAAAAGTTGAAAAAAATTAACAGTCACAATAGCTGTCATATTTATGCATGCTCATCTAACTTGAACAGCTGTGGCAATGTAATCTGCACCAACAGCAACAAATTCTTGTCTCTGTGTGTATGTCTTCTACACTGTCTCTTGGGTTTTTATTGCTGTTTCTTCAAGTTTGTAAGATGCCAGCATCAGGAACAGCTACTGCAAGCCACTCTGTAACAGATGCTGAGGAGGAACAGGAAATCTTTTAAAATAATCATCATCTTTTGACCAACTCAGAAGATTTTCTTACATCTCCTGCAGTAGACAATATAAGTGAAATGGAGTGTAATAAACACCCAGCATAATGAAGTCAGAACCTGAATTCCATTTAAAATATGACATAAGATAAGCAGACAGAGAAAAAAAAATCCCAGGAGAAGGAATTTACAGCATAAGGCGCCCTAAAGACTGCGCAGACACTTTTCCTAGTGCAGTTGGAACACCTCCCAGCTGGGCTGCCTGCTCTGCCTTGCCAGCACTGGTGGCTCATGCTGCCACTTCACACACACAGCCTTTCCAGAATCCCCTCTGCACAGCTGGTACAGCACTGCCACTACAATGCACATTCACACCTTAACCCGGATCACATCCATTTATTCAGACACAAATCCTAAAAGCAAGATAGTACTGTGTTTTTCAAATAGTTAGCCACATTTCCAGTCTATTCAAAAGGGAATTAGTGCCATCTGATTTCACACACTGCAACTCCTGAGCACTCCTCTCCTGATGCTTATAGGTGCAGCTTTACTTGTTCATCATCCAGCAATAATTCTTGATCTGTGCCCCAGAGATCAGAGGCGATCACAAGCTAATAGTTCCACCTAGCCTTAAACTACATTATGTTACACATTTGCAGCAAAACCAATTAACCACTGGAATTCCTCTACATACTTAATAAATATTTAAAGTCAAAAGATAATTTAATCATAATATATAGGGCATTTTCTGCAAAAGACAGAATTTTAAATAATTCAGTCCATATAAATGTACCCATAAGAGACTATATGCAAAACTAATGCAAGAGCACCTGTCCAGTGATAGTGCTCTTTTTTGCCCAACGCAAAAAAACCCCAAGAAACACCAAATAAGTAAATTGTACAATCATCGGTATAAGATCCAAAATCATGTTTCAATCACTGAACTTACATACACCATAGAAATATTTTCACTGATGAAGAGACTGTGCAAGACTGAAGCATTTTCCCACACCTGCTTGAAGAACTCTAACATATATATATATATATATAGACTTTTCACAGCTGCAAAAAACTCAGTTTTAGTAATGTACATGCACACTGAAATTCATTAAAATAGGTGTAAGAATATAATAGCTTAAGTTCAGTAGTATGTAATTCATATATATATATATATATATATATATATATATAATGACTTATGTAATGACAATGACAATCCAATCATCCCATACACAGATCTACTGGACTATTTTGAAAGCTCAGTTGTTTGCTTTGGGCAATCAGCCAGCTTCGGAAAAGGATAAAGCATCATGGTTGTATTTTTTTAAATTCACCATGTGGGGTTTGTTTTTAAGTTATAAACACTATGGCTTCTGAAGGATGTCAAAAAGAAAAGAAGAGCAACACATTAGCCTCAAACTTCTCCCCAGTGCAGTTTTGCCAGTATTGACAGGTCAGATAACACCAACTAACTGCATAAACAAATCTATTTTCATTTCATGCTCAATTAAAAACACAGTGGGTTGCCCAGACTGACAAAAGTGTGGCTTTTTTTTAAAGAAGTTTCCTTATTTTAAAGATTTTTTAAGTGCAAACCATCATTGCAAAGAAAGATACAAGACAGTACAACTTACAGTCAATATGCATACAAGAACCTGGAAAATGAACCTGACATATGTTACAGAACCAAATCTACCTAAATGCGTGTGTAATCATGCACAAAAAACAAGAAGCTCTTCAGACAGCATGTAATCTGTCTAGCTACAACATACTATAACTAGTTTTCATGAATAAACTAAAAACTTTGGGTTTGTTACTGCCTGTTAATTTCATTTTTCCCTTTCCTATACATAACAAATGAGATAAATACTTCTTTATGTTACACATTCCTCATACATTTATTTTTTTCTTTCTCTTCTGCTTTGCAGTTTTCCACCCTGTGTTTTCTATTCCCTTTCTTCTCCCAGTTCTGTTTATACCCCTCTTGACTTTCTTCTCCACATTTCAAATACCTCTGATGTACCAGTAGCATATCAGAAGAAAATTAAATATTCTAAACAATATAATTACAGCCAAAAATATGTAGAACTGTTTTTGACACTGCTTGGAGACTCATGCATCTCTGTTGGTAACAGCTTTTATCAGCAGCCAAGCTCCCCATAGCCTAAAGGCCATCATCACATGCACAAACCACTGCACCAACATTTCTGTGAAGGCATTCTAGTCATCAGCTGCTGACAAGGAACCAAAGGAGCAGTAAAATGGAAATGCAGTCCACCGTTCACGCAGGGATAAATTTCAGTCCTACAACAAGCAACAGTATGTGCTGCAAAAAAGCCACTGTAAAATCAGCCAGAACTTGAAGCTTCTGTTCAAAACACTCTCTTCCCTCCACCAACAGCCACAAGTACTACTAGAGCAAGAAGGATGGGATATTAATGCAGAAAAAATAAAGGCTAAATGAAAGTAGCGTGTTGAGTCCAGAGAGTGTCAAATAATGAGACTGCAAACAGAAAAAAAAAATTCTAAATCTAAGAGGGTTGGTTGTTTCACTGTTTTAATTTTCCTGCTGGCCTGAGTGAAATGTTAGATCTGGGTTTGAAATGTTCATATATCTTTTATGCACACCAACTCCAATATTCATAATTCTATTGATGTGCAAGTGTAAAGTGGTGGTGTTTTCTAATTCCTTCATTTTCTCTTGCTTTGAACTGACAGTTCTTAAAATTGGCATTTATGTGTCCATATGGATGGACACAGAGACACAAATAGCAGCTATGTGACTAAGTAACTGCTTGGAAAGCACGCTACTTAGTCTTCTGCATTCCATCCCCTCACAAGATAAAATCAGCATGCTGTTACCTAAACTAGCAGTAACTGAATTTAAAAAACCCTTTGCAATATTTTAAAGAACTTTTAAAACATCCCAAAACATTTTAAACAGTGCAAGAATTGCATCTGGAATCTTTACTTTATGGCGCTGATTCTACATGGTGTTGAGCCTGTGGAGATTCACACAACACAGAAAGAAGAAAAGAAAGAAGACAGACATTTATTTTAGTAATTTGTGAAACCTCGGCTATCATACACCAACTCCTAATTAGGAGTCTGACACAGTAATTAATTTAAACACAGAACAGCCTATAACCTTATCACTGTTCAGTGATTACTAGCAAGATGTTTTTACTGCGATTATGAACTCCAGAATTCTCTGAAAACGTGAACTTTCATGTCCTGGAAATGACCATCATGTGTCATCTCATTACTTAGCACATTTCTGGCAAGAAAAAAATTTATTGCCAAAAGGATAAATAAGGAAAGAGAACAGCAATGGAGACTTAAATTACATATGTCTCAAATGAGCCAATACCCCTGCGAATAGCAGCACGCCTGGGATCTAAGGGGATCTAAGCATGTCTAGCCAGGCCCATTTCTCTGAGTCTTTTTTTATTTGTTCTCCAAACAAAGAGAAAGGTTCAGGTTTCCACAGCACTTGGAATTCATGGAACTCTACTGAAATGGCTGCCAACAATAGCTAAATGAATTAGGAAACAAAGAAAGTATAGGAAAAAACCTTCAGACGTGGTATAATAAACTCTAGCTCTTCTGCATCAGGAAAGCATGTTTGTGCCTGTTGTTCCTTTCCAAAAACTGCTCTAGAGGCATCACTCATTCTTCCTTCCACTGCCTCAAAACTCCCCACAGTATCAGAGTTAGAGAGGAGAAAAATGACCTTTCTTTCCCTGCCAGTGTTATCTGGGACAAAACTCAGTTACAACTCTGTAATTCTTATCCTCACCTCCAAACTTCTCTCCACCGAGAGAAGATTTACTACATTTTACTAATTTTATTAATTCTGCAATTTGGTGGTGGTTTTTTGTTTTGTTTTTTTCATAATTGTTCTGTCTTTTCATTTTGCTGAACTTTTTAACTGAAAAAAGCACCTTTGGCAGGGGAGCTCTAGTATTCTCTGTTATTAAACAAGAATGCTGGTACCATAGAATGAAAACTTCTGCTATTAAAGTAGTTAAGGCTATGCCTTTAAGCTACATTAATCTGAAAACCAAATTAAACTGCTTTCTGGAGCAACACTCTTCCTTGATATAGGTCATCATTTTATTATTTGAAAAAATAAGACAATCAGAAGCAGTCACTAGACAACCACAGTCACACTGAACAAAACTAGGACAGACAGCAACAGGAGTTTGTATTACTGACACCCTTAAAAAGTATTGCTCAACACTATGGAAAGCTATTAAGAAAGAGGTTACTACCAGATGCATTTCAAACACATTGCATTCAAACCTAAAAGAAAAACTCTTTAACTTTTACCTTTTATATTTTAATATGCATTGGAATATTTCTTCTTGTGCAAAAGTACTAGTCTAATTTACAAAAAAAATTTTTAGAGGTCACATTTTGCAAGTTCATTTAATGTAAAGGGGCTACAGAACATTCCTCCATCCTTAAAGAACTCAAAACTCAACTGGACAACCTGAGTAACACCACCTGGCTTTGAAATGAACTCTCTCAGCACTGAGCAGAGGATGGGATGGAAAACCCTCAGGACTCTTCCTACTTTAATCATTCCATGACTCTAAACCCTCCCAAAAGCAACTGAAAAGACTCTGCAGCACATAAATGCAAACCATTACTACTGATCTCTTAAAAAAATATCTGCTGCTTCTACCAACACGGGATAGTGAGTGGGATGGCATTTCTCCAACTCCGCATCTACATTTCACAGTCTCTGAAAACCTGTTAGACCAGCAATTCTCATTCTTCGAGGCGGAAAAAATCAGTAGAGTGCGAACCAGAGTGTGTTACTGCTCCTCCTCTTGGTTTCTAGATCTGCTTTTTGGAGGCAAAGTCTGTCAAGAAATATCCAGGAAAACCTGACAGCAAGAACCTCCTAGTTGAGCCTCATTTGGCAGAGCCTGGCATCTTCTGGCTCCATCTTCTACCCCCATCTGGTGAGGCTGCCTTTCAAGATTACAAAAGACAGTCAAAACATAACAAAGACTGAAAGCCACTGTTGCCAAAAGTCAGTCATGAGTAAATTTCTCTCTTTTTAGGTCTAAATGCTAATTGCTCTAGTGCCAGATTCTACCTGTCACTGCTCAGAAGCAGGTGATGTATGAAGTAGCTATCTACTCACTGCAGTGCTCATCATAATGAGAATATGGCTCATTTACAATTTTTGCCTATTAACTTCTGGTAGCACACTATCCATATAAACCAATTTGGCATAAACATCAAAGTTGTAATGTATGCATTTCTGTTTCATCTCGTACATTGCCTTTTTATTTTTTTTTCCCCTTTGGTGAGGATTCTTCAGCACCTTTAATGAGTAATTTACAGAATGGGCTGCTATAAAGAGCCATGGCTGGGAGATGCACTACACCCATCTTTCCAAACAGCATCCAGCTCTGCAGATAGAGACAGAAACCTCAAATTTACACACTGACTATGTAGGAGGCAGGCACTAGAAACAAAGGCTTAAAATTTAACTTTTAAAAAATATTTAAAAAACAGAAGTGAAAATTTTTCATCATTTGCATTTAGTCAGCAAAACAAAATTAATTCTTCCTAATATTTTCTGACTTCATAAGCACATATTTATTTCCCAGTACTATGGGGGTTTTGCATGCAAACACTATAGGAAAATATTTTAATCCATAAACTCTGTAAGTGAAGCTACTTCTCCATTTCCTAATGTTATTTTAATTACGAAATGGCTTAGAATTAACACTTTTATTTCTAAGAGATTTTCCTACCATTACCTAAGTTCTTAACTGTCCTTTTAAATGTTTAAACTACCTAAGTAAGTAAAAAATACAATGGAGTTACCCAGGTTTTAGCATACAAGGTCAAACCCACCACATTTTCAAGAGCTGCACACTGCCTCTGGCAGAAACCATTACTGGAACTTCAGAAAATAAAATACCCATAATGCATCTAGTTTTTGGTGCACTTAGAGAAACAACCCTGCCATCAACAAGTCTAAACTATGGCAGGTAATACATTCAGGCATTATTAAGAGTTCTGAGTCTTTAACAAGAGCATTCCTAATCAACAAAAATGTCAAAGCCGAATCAGTTTTGCTACTTTCTTCTCCCTGATCATACCAACTCAGAAACTCCCAATGCTACAAATTACCACTTCTAATCCTCCTCCTATGCAGCAGAATCCCTATTCCTTTGCAGGGAGGGTCAAGGTGAAACGCTTGTGACGCAGAGCTGAAGCCCCGCAGTTCCCCATTTACCAAGCCCTCCAGACAAGGAACCTGGTGCATGTGAGCCAAATGCAAGCGATGCTAATGCATTAATGACTGACATGTGGCAGAGGCACTGACACATTGATGCAGCCTGACATTAATGGAGAGATTTGCCTGTGGTCATGCACAGAGGGGGGAGGCAAAAACAGACCCACCTGCCTCATGTTTTAACCTGAGTATGAAATCAAATGTCAGAGAAGATTAATTAGATGCCAGGAGTTTTATTCTTTTCTGTTGATAGAAAAAGCACATTTCCATAATGTGAGGAAGCATTTATGTGGATAGCAAATCAGGTTGACATTGAGAGAAGGTTTACTTTATTGTGAATGCTAGCTATGTGGTGCTTGTCAGCGCAATTACCTTCTACTCAAGTGGTTTGCTTTTTAACATTTTATTATCTTAACAACAAAAACCCTGGAAGCAATAATTATTTATTATGCTAATTCTTTAGCTTTTTTCTTATTAAGTTCTGCCAGACCATTAAAACTTGCTGTTTTCCAGAAATAAACCTAATTTGTTAATATTCAGCCAATTATGGAAAAAAAAGAAAGACGGCAAAAACAATCTCTTTACTGGTAATTAGTTACTAACCAGTCAATTTGTACGCCTATCAGCTTCCCCATAAAGTCTATTTTCATTTATTCAATACCCAACATTTCTAACATCATTCTGATGGAAAACAACTTCAAAACACTAAGTCCACTGTAGAATTTTTTATAAATAGTGATTTAAGCAGTCTGAGAGGCAGCAGGGCTTTAGACCACTCTGAAAATGCACTATACTCAAGGACTGCATTTTAATTATGGAAACCTTTTAGAACATCCCTGTTTTATTAACAGTAAGTGAAAGACTATAAACAAGGCTTCAGTATGCACCACTTCTCAATCCTGCCTAAAGCCCTCAAGGGGAAGAGCTTCAATGTGCTTTCATTTCTCCCCCCTAGCATTTTTAACTCTGAATGCCTCTTCTCACCGGCTTTAAAATTCATTTAACATAACAACCACGCAGTTATGCTTTTTTCTTCCCTTTTTTTTTAATATACTAGTGTTCCCTCCTTTAGGAATAAACACCAAGGCCACAGCTCTCAAACTCCCATGGCATAAATTCAATATAGGAGACCATAAGCAATCTAAGCAGAAAAGCACTGCAACTAAATGTACCTTGAAAGGCTCTTAGTTTGCAACGCTTCTATAAAGCTTCGTGTCCATGCACAAACTGTCCCTACATTTCACGCAGTGACAGTGCTAGTAATCCCTGGAAAACTTGTGGAACAAATTCCCTCGCTCAGAGCTTAGTTCCCTCTGAGCCAGTACAGCACCAGCTTCTTCCACGGCAAGGATGCAGCGCTGCAAGGTTTGCCAGAGCAGCCCCCCCAGCCTCAGTGAGCAATACGAACTCCTGAGCTGCCACCACGCACAAGAGCAGAGCCAGGCTTCTCCATCCCTCCCTGCTTCTGAGACAGCTTCCTCCTGTACCTCCCACCGGGAGATTCTGCCTGTGGCAACAGAAAATTCCGCATTAATATGTAATATATACCATAATTAGCACTGTAAAGCAGGTAGTTATCTCACAACTATCCTTCCATCCCCTCTCTCATAAGCACGCAAGTTTATTTACAGGGGAAAAAAAAAAAAAAAAGCTAAGAAAAAAGAACCCCACAAAACTGGTGAAGAACATCTGATTCTTTTTATTTGTATTTTTTTTTATTCTATTTATTTGTATTTTTTAAAAAGTTACTTTCTAAGATTAAGCTTTTGCTTCTAGCATTCATCTCCTACATAGGAGGTGTGTAAGTATGACTGAAATCGTTTCTCTCTGCCTCTGCAGGGCTGGATGCTGTTTGGAAGGATGGGTGCAGTGCAGCTGCCAGCCACGGCTCTACAGCAACCCACTCTCAAAATCACTAATTACAGGTGCTCAAGAATCCCTAAAAAAAAAAAAAAGAGAAAGAGAGAAAGTGGTGTACTAGATCGAACGAAAATGCATATATATACAACTTTGATGTTTTTATCAACAAACTCCTGGCCTTTTGTACAAAAAGAGCATGAAGAAAATCACTACAAAAATGCTACTGATGTTCAGTACCACTTGTCATCCTAAGGGAGAAAACCAAAACCAAACACATCCCACAAATAAATCAATCAGAACCAGACTATAAAAGTCACCAAGACTATTTAACAAAATCAGAGTAGAAAGGCACTCTTTATAAAAGTACTTTTTAAGCACAGAGTCTAGAGATGGAGAAATTAACATGCTTTTCTGAATACATGCACAGCATTATCACTTAGTCCCTCCCAGGACATCAGGTTAGGCCTTTAGGGTTTATAACATTAGTTCAGCCTTTCTAATGAAGTGCGTGCCTCAGTGACCTGACTCTTTTACAGAGGCAGCAGCCTGATTTGGAAGTCACTGCATTCCTAGCCATGCCTCTGACTAAGCATGTAAAAACCTCTGAAGTTCTCTTATTCCTGGATCTCAAAACTACTTCATCTGCAAATCTAAGCCAGTGAGAGTTGCATTTGCTACCAAAAGGTAGAGAAGGTCAATTTTCAGTTTCAGCATGATTATCTCTCTTCAGCAGAAATTTAGAATGTAGGGCCCTTGAGTTTTCATCTCCAGACAGATTGTATTTAAGTGAATTTAAGATCAAGTGAATATTAGATTTTTTTTTGACATACAAAAATTCCCTCAAAAACTATTCACCTAGCAAAATACTTCAAAAAACAAATAAACTTGGGAGCTACACAGAAACTCCAAACAAATTCAGACTTCTGTAGAACACACCTGAAGACAATTAGCTTTTGGCAATGACTTTTGGCTGCTCTACTCACCATACCAAAATAAAAAACACAATACCTAATTTGAGAGAATCAATGTACATGGAACAATCCAATTCTGAAGCCTCTGATTTTCTCTCTCTTAGGACAGACATCAATTTTTTTATTACTGTACTCTAGAAAGTATATTACTAAATTTGATGCAGAAACACTAAATGTAATGCAAGAACAGAAGCAGAAAAAGCTCTTTAAAAATATAGGATGATGTGATGCAAGCTATACAGCCTATTATTTTCATTTATCACGCATGCATGTCAAATGGTAGTAATTTACAATAGTAAAGATCACAGTCACCTTCCACATCAACATAAAAATTTATCGCAAGTTAGGTCAAAATCCACTAGGTCCCACTCTGTTTGTTTATTACTGATTCATTGCTGGAGGCAATTAGCTCCATCCCCAACTGGGCTGCATTAACAGGCTGACTCCAAGGCAAAGTCAAAGTGGGGAGCACAAACCAGCTCTGAAAATAGATGGATTTGAACAGAAACAGATGAGGAGTGCTCATAAAACCTATGGCATAGCTGTCTGATAAGGCATATATTTTCCAACTCTAGGTGGGTAATGAGTACCTTCAGAAACAAAAATAACTCAAGTGACTTAAGAGTTCATCTACCTGAACTATTACAGGAACACACCTCTATTAAATCCATTATCCCATTATACAACTGCAGCCATTACACAGTTTTTGAATGATTTAAACTATTCTCACATATATGGGCCAGCACCCAGTGCATGTACACAAGATCAGAGTAATCCTTTTCTAGTCCCAATCATGACCTCACCTCAGCTAATCTTACTGCTTTCAGATACCTGAGACGCTGTTTGCAAACCTTCAGCTAGTCTTAAAAGTCACCCTGCTTTTCAGATTTCTGATTCTGGTGATACTGTAGAAGCCAGCAAAAGAAATCAGCTGCAGTCTCAGAGCTACGTAGCACTGAAGACTCCAGTAAAACTTGCTCCCATCATTAAAGAGAGGAAACAGAATCCAACCAGCATTCAGCTTCCCAAAGCTCTGTGATCTAATTCTACACAAAAGGCTTAATAAGGTTTAGGCTCACAATACAATTAGTAATTTAGCTCACAAATTAGACTATCTATTAACACTCCAGCAGAGACATCAGCTATATGAGGATTAAGAAGGAATCTGCTGCTCTCAATATGGGAGTAAGAACTTGAATGCTTTAAAAGACCACTTCTGCTTCTGCTAATGGGAACATATATTGCATTGTACAGGATTATGTGAGCATGGCCAGCAGCCTGCTCATATATTGAAATTTCATCAGCAGAAACCACAATAATAATTTACACAGTAAGTACAGAGTGGTAACTTTTGAGCTCATCTTAAAGCATAATTATAACTAGTAAAAATATGTACCAGTAGTGTGAAATACACTGCATACGCACTAGAAGTGCACATAGAAACAAGGCCCAAAATTTGGTAATTCAACATGGACAAACCTAGGTCAACCCAAGGTATGGAAATTATATTGTACAGTATCTAACTACAGTAATTGAATAAAGAAGCAACTATCTTCCAAATCTTTATTCTGTATCTATTAAGAATGGAAGCAGACATATGTAAAAAAAGATTCTTTGTCATCTTCACCCACAAATAGTGCCCAAAAGATTTTGAAAAAGAGCTGGTATCTCTAGCATGCTTCTTAATGGCACATTGCTCACACAGAAAAATACTCCAGAGGTAGGCTAAAAAACCACTCTCCTTATCATAAGAAACTAAAATTTCAACTGCTGTGTTTGAAAAGTACCATTCCAATTTCCAGAAAACTATACATGTAACTACATTTCTACAAAATGCCAATATTGCTGTGCTCTTGCTGACTTGTGTTAAAATCTGAATTACTTGCAATAACAGGAGCTTTTTCTAATTACTTTGACAGTATGCCCAAAACCGACTGTATTCATCTTCAGGTTTTAAGCTTGTGTTTGTATAATTAGGGCCAGTATTACTAATTCTTTATAGCTTGAAAACAAACAAAAAAAATCAGTTCATCAGTTTACTTCACACTCTAGTAAAAACCATTCACACCCAAATAATATTATGAACAATGTCCATCTGGTCTGAAATCTAGATTTGGCCGCTGTATCTCATTGCCCCACCAGCAATGCCTGCTGCTGCTATCAAGCATACTGTGTGAACACACTCACTGCAAAGCAAGGCTTAAACCTCACTTGTTCACAGCACTCACTCATAAGCACATGCTTTGCTGTCATGTGCGCTACCACATGCATGGGACCCTTTTGGTCTTATCTGCCTCAAGGAGAAATAAAAAAGGCAAACCCCCTAACTTGTGATGAATGATACTCAGGCAGTCATGAATTGTATCCCCAAGCCTCCACCACAGCCGCCCAGAGGCTCTACAGCCCTCTGAAAACATGCACACACTTCTCCAGACTGGAAGGGCAGAAGTGCCCCACAGCAACACAACAGGAAATCCACATCAGAGCTGCACATCCTAGGGCTCAGCTCTCTCCCCAGCCCAGTCACTGCTGCCCAGAGCATGGCACAAGTCATTTGAGGAGAAGCCACACAGAGACCTCACAGCAGCTTTCCAGCGTATGAATAGGGCCTACAAGGATGCCAGAGAGGAACACTTCTTCAGGAAGTGTAGTGACAGGACAAGGGGAAACGGCTTCCAACTGAGAGTGGATTTAGATGATATATTAGTTAAAAATTCTTTACTGTGTGGCTGGTGAGGCACTGGAACAGGTTGCTCAGAGAAGTTGCAGATGCCCCAACCTGGCAGTGTTGAAGGCCAGGTTGGACATGGTTTGAGCAACCTTGTCCAGTGGGACATGTCCCTGCCCATGAAAACAGTTTTGTAACTACATGATCCTCATGGCCCCGTCCAACCCAAGCCATTCTATGATTCTATTTGTGGAACACGGTGATGAGGAGCTGACACGAACAAAGAAAAGGCAGTGGAGAGAGCTCAGGAGGTGGCAGGTAAGCAATGTATTCTTAAAGGCGGCCTGGTGGTTAACAGCTTTGTTAAATATGTATTATATTTGCTGTGAAATACATTGTGTTAAAGCACAATTTTAGAACTGAGAGCAGGTAAGAACCCTCCCTCTTCCTCTGCACAAAATTCCACAGTACACAGCTCTGGAAGATTACTATAATTGGCCAATTCTTTCTTTTATTGCTAGACTACTGGGCAGAGTCAAAGCACTGAAATCATGGGAATAGGGTGGCTTGTTAATGTCACATATTTGCTCAAAGTCAGTTTCAAGCATACAGATCCCTTTTTTTGAAGTCCTCCTCCCAGAGATCTAGAAATACCCATTTTTTAATCCTGGCATACAAGCAAGAATTAATTTTTCACTGCTACAAATCTAGGGTGACATAGTGCAGTTTGTGAAGACTTCAACAGACTGAGTTCTGCAAACGTGAGATTTCTCACTCACAGCTAGTGAGTGGTTCCCAAACAGTTGTTTGAAAAGCTGTGATCCACACACTATGTGCACTGATTTGAAGCAAACAGGCACATCAGACAGTGCCTGACTGAAGGAGATTTACTGTGGGCCAGTTCATGAAACCACAAGTTTATGTTCATTTTGAAATTAAATGTAATTCAAAAATATGGACAGCATGCATTGCTGTCTTGGGGTCGGGGCTACACATCAGAAACTGGTTCCATTTTTTGCCATGGGCC
Organism: Ammospiza caudacuta; assembly: GCF_027887145.1. Taxonomy (NCBI): domain Eukaryota; kingdom Metazoa; phylum Chordata; class Aves; order Passeriformes; family Passerellidae; genus Ammospiza; species Ammospiza caudacuta. The sequence goes on from NC_080593.1 coordinate 104,212,460, forward strand.
CACAGAAACGACAGGCAAGCAGTAACTTTAAAAATGCAAGTTTCCATGTTGCAGTGTAAACTGCAACCCAATCCATATAACCAAAACCTCTGAAGTAGTTTCTGACTTATGCCAGAATGACTCCACAGCTGCTGCTTTCCACTTCCATTCATCAAGTCATTACAGACACGTTCCAAAAAAAAAAATTTAGACCTCCAAAGGCAGAATCTGTTTCTCTCAAGGAATCAGAGAAAAAATTTCAAATGCAGCAGAAAATGCATGCACCGTTTACATTCCCTAATTCCCCTTGAGTTGACCTTGGCCATTCAGCTAGATAAAGCCCAGACAGTCTTTATCTGAAATTCTCAGCCTGAACATATGCTCCACCCCTACTCCAAGACAGAATTAATATCTGCTCTTCCACACTCCAATTCATTGCATGACAGAGGAAGATACAGGTGAATAAGGCTCAAGTTCACAGTCAGCTATGATCTGCCACTGAGTCAACCCACAGGCACTGCAGTATATTTGTCTATGACTGAAAACAGAAGTAGCTGAGGAAAATTATTTTTAAGGGGCTATTTCCTTACATGGATAATCTTATACTATATACTGGGCTGAAATTTCAAGAACATTTTAAGGCCTTTTATGTTTACACCTTTCTGTGGCCATGGCAAGTTTTTAACAAGGGTAACATTTAAGTGCCCAAAATTCAGGATTGCAAAGAAGCACTAGATTCTCATGGACAAACTTCCCAAAGAGCAACTGTACATGTAAGGATCCATCTCTGAAACCTTGCAAGACTCATTTAAAAATCCCTGTCCATATCTGCTGGTGGTGCATGGCTGCTGCAGAAGTCAGGGGTCTTATGTGTCAAGAGTGTATTTCAACTTGTCTTGGGCTCCTGGGCCCAATGCAATTTCAATGCATATTTGCTCTAAAGGGCGTGTGCTTGTCTCAAACACTCCTAAATAAATAAAACAAACCCCAGCGTTTTCCAATTCCACAAATGAAAGCGGTATGCCAAGTCATATAAAATCCCTTACTAGCCTAGATTTATGGAGGCAATTCTAACAACAATTCTTGATGTAAAAATAAATAAAACACACCTCATGAACTTTAAATGTGGTCTTCAATCCATGTGCTTTTCTGTTGCCGTAAACAGCAGGTACTAATGTAATGGGACCATACAAGCTTCCATTTCACATTTTCACCCTTCAAGGTTTTAAACAGATGTTAACTTTAGCTGTCTTTTGATTTTGTTCATTTGCCAACACAAGGTCTGTGATGCTCACAGACCTAACCCCAAAAGCCTTCTCTCCCTTTTAGAAAGTTGCTTGCAAAGGTTTTCCCCTGAGCTAGGAGCTAGGACAGAGTCAAGATGACATCTCTCAGACACGGTAAAAAGGGCATCAGCTGCACAGTGCCTCAAAATTATTACTGGGACAACAATTTATCTGACATAACTGAGAAATTACTTCAGTATCAAGCTGTCTCTGCAGAAGTTAAAAAGAAAAAGCTTAAGTGATGTGTTATGTAAAATGCTTATATTTAAGTGCTGAATGCAGAGCTTTGTAAAATAATCTTCATCTACTCTGCAGAATTCAGAAAAGGTAACATTAAAGGAAAAAGGCTATAGCTATTTTCAGTCATTAACACAAGAACTACCCCACTGAGAATTATGGTTCCTGGAAATGTCCATAACTGCCTCTATCTCCTAAACACAGGACAGTATTTAACCATGTTTTTGAGTTTCCAGGGAAAACTGAAGCTAGAGGTGGTGACAGGCAGCTGCTATAGATTTTCTTTAAATTGTTTTGGGGTTCTTAGTTATCACTTTCCTTTCTTTTAATGTTTTGTAAATGGAAATTCAGCAGATTTCTGAACCATGTGGAAAAAAAAAAGAAAAAAGAAATTGCAACTAGTCTGGCTATGAAGATCCTCATCCATGTCACAGTCAAACGCCAGAGCACAGAGTTGAACCTGGATCTCCCACATCTATGTGGGAGCTCTGATCACTAAGCAACTATTACAACAGGAACTTAAAAAAAAATTGTATAAATATAGATATACACACACACACATGTCTTCTTCATGCTGTCCTCCAGGGGTGTGGTTCATGTGAGACAATGCCATCCCAACACAGAACCAGGAAAGTCTCCAGGGTCAGAAGGCTCCAAAGAGGGAAAAGAGTTCCTTGGTTAAGATTTTATGACATATCTTAAAATAGTTGAGGAAAAAGAAAAACTATAGAAAAACTATGAACTTCTAAATTAATCATCAGAACACTCCTGTTCCTGAATTACACTGATTGACAGAAACATTAACAGCAATTATAATATGCTTTATAGTCCCAACAGGTGTGCAAACAGTGTGAAACACCTTGAAACAAAAATATTTTCTTTCAAGTTTCTGCCACACCTTTGAGCACACTATGAGCAGGCTGCACATTTGTTAGGAAATGCTGGACTTCTCACAGTTCATGAGAAGGGTGGAAGATGGAAGAAGTAACAATAAAATTTTTCTAACAAAACATATCTAAATCATGTAAGAAGAATGAGCAGTTGTACTAAAGTAAGCAGCTACAGAGGAAACAGTAAGGTCTGCTGTGACAATTGACTTTCATGTTTGTTTTCAACTGCTCACTAAACTGTTTGCTAGAACAGTAAAAAGCCATGAAGGTAAAAAAAAATCAGAAGTGAGACAAACAGAAGTTTCCATGTAGGTAGAGAACAATGTGAATCCCTTTAGGAAACCTTCACCTCTCCTTGAGATACAACCTGGAAACACTCTTTTTGTCAGAAACTATGAGAAACTATGCTCAGAAATTCTGCCCTCAAAATCTATGTAGACTTGGTAACCAATACTTTAAGATGTGCATATAGCTGACAACTTTTTGGTCACAAACTACTGCATCAGTCATAGCAGCATGACTAAGCACCAGTTGCCAAAATAAGGATTTGGCCATAGAGGGAAAGAAAAACACAACCCCTCCCTGCCACCACCTCTGCGTCAAGTACACCATGAAAAATGCAAAGGTCTGCTAATGGGTAGTAACTCATCAACTTTGAGACAGGGGCATACAAACTAGCACACAGATTACAGACATCCACACAAGTGTGTAACTGCACATATCAGGGGGGGAAGTTATTTACTCAGGCTAATGTATATTCACCAGGAAAAAAAAAACAACACTTGAACAGCCACTCAATTTACCTGTAACAATCCACAAGCAAATCTTAAGTATTAGGTTACTGATCCACTCTTTATCCACCTGAAAGTACAAGAAACTCCTGTAATATGCTCCTCAATCTTATATTAGAATCTTATCAGCACAAATAAACTGTTCTTTCACCTAATGAGCCTAAATTTATGCGCTACAGAATTAAAACAAAGGTCCATTGACAAAAGTATTCTATTCACTACATTATTTATAAATACTCTAAACCAGATTTTATTTTAGAGTTTGGGATAAAAGATGTGACAGGATTCAAGATAATAAAGCATGAGCTTTCTGCAAACTTCCCTAAAATAACCATGCCTTAAACAAAAAACCCAAGTAACAAAACAACAAAAAAGCAAAAAATCCCCCAAAAATATGTGTGATGGAAAAAGAAATCTGCTCTAAAACAGGCGTGTGATGCTCTATTTCATTCTCCTAGAAAATGAAGAGCTGAAGTGATAAAAGAGGTAATTAGCTGTTAGTTATTTCAGAGCAAAAACACATTTCTAGTGATTAACAAAAAATGCTGTAAGAGATATTTATAATGGCTTAACAGTGAAGAAGATTAGAAAGACAAAAAAACAGGGGGGAGTAATAAAAAAGCTAATCCACCCCACAAAAATCTCACTCTAAACAAAAATTATTTTTCTAAATTAGGGTGGATTACACATTGGGGGTGGGGAGGAGAAAAACAGTCATAAGTGAAATGTTGGGTTTACACCATTTTGCAGAAAAAAATTTAGGATTCATTAACATCATTACATTTAATCATATGTGTAAAGATAATCAACTATTGCTATGTAAAGCTGTCAGAAGGCATATCTGAGCCTTGAATACACATTATTAAAAACAAATGTGTTGAAAACTAAGATAATAAAAATATGAAAACATGAATAATTATAAATTCACTCCTGTTTTCAACAAGTAATTCAGTCACCATTTAGACTTCAGAGTTTTTTTTTTACATCGTCTCTTCTAGTAACATTCATCTCTTCCATGCTTCCAGCAAATGCTACTCCTTCTTTCCCACCATTCCCCCTCAGGACATATAAAGTCTAACCTGTTTTCAGAACTCCTTTCTGCTAATATTGCCATGGTTTTGTCTGAACAACTGTCTTTATTTTTTTTTTCTCCTACCATTGCTCCTTATGTGGCAAAGGGTCACTGTTGAGTCAGACACTTCTGGCTGAGACACTTCTTTCCTATTCTCTGCAGATATTGAGCACGGGTATGCATCAGAGGCATAAATGCACCTTAATTTTTACTGTTATTACTCTCAAAAATCTGGGCACAAATATGTCTTTCTTTCATTTTTAAAGCATATGTGGCACCTTACCCTCTGTATCTCCTCACAGCATTAATGGAAGCCACATGGCTTGAAAACCAACACAACACTTCCTTATGCCAAAAGGAAATAGAATTCCACAGACAGCAACATCATCTCCATAGATAATTATTCTGAATGGATTAGAAAAGTTCTTAATAGGTTGTGAGGAGACATGTACTCCATCAAAACTTAAAGGTTTATCTTAACCATCTTGATTGATTCTTAAAGATTATCAGATCTCTGCAGCAATAGTTCTTGCATTTAAAACACTAGGAAAGTACTGACAATTTCTCTGTAGTTTCATGCATTTTATTATGTATTTTTGTCATATTAGAACATTCATACATCTTTCTGTTGAATACTAACACTGATACTGAAATCGGTCTTTTTACATGCAATTAAAAGTTCATTTGTATTGTAATCAAACTGATGCAAACAAGCCACCAATGGATTAAAATTCTCTAGGTCACAAAAATCCATCATCTGTTTCACACCTCCCCACCTCCAAACACACCTACATTGTCACAATGCCTATCTTACAGCCCTTTCTCTTCCCATGCTTAGAAAAATGGATTTAGAGATGCAGCTACACCTAGTGATCAGCAGCAGATCACAGCAGGCAGAACTCTGGAAGACATGACAAAATGATTCAGAGAGAAGTATCTGAATACACTGAGGTGAACAGACTGACATAGGAAAATTTATTGCTACTTTTTTTTGTTTCTAAATACATGACCATATGTTCCAAATTGGTTTCAGTGTCTCAAAATCATGTTTTAACATATAACATTACACATCAGTAATAAGAGAAAAGAGAATTGGAAGTTATCAACAAAATAAAATGAAATTAAATGAAATAAGGAGAAGACTCTCAATTTTTCTTAAAGAAAATGAGCAGCTAATTCAGCTGCATTCACAGATTAACAGTTTGTTCCTGGGAAAATTTTCAAAACTAATACCTCCTTCCACAAGAGTCATAATTGTAGCTGAAAGGTTTGTAATTGCATGTCATTTCCTGGGGAAACATCTTCAGAATTTAGTGACATAGCACAGAAATAAGAGTTTGACAGTGATACTAACAAGCTTTAAACACTAGAGATATCCCTCTCAAAAAGCCTTTCCTGTAGCATAAAGTTGCAACACCTGAAACGCAGGATCAGTTCACAGATCCTGACCCCACAACATCACTGGACTTAGTTCCATCAAGTCTACACTTATTATCTTCCCCCCCAGCTGAATCCAGTGATGCACACACAAGGGGTTGTCTCAGCAGGAAGGTGCAGAACTGGCCTGGCCACCAGGAACTCGCCTGGTTGCCATTTTCATTGACCGTGGCAGGGTGTGGGTGAGCGTTTATGAGAAATAAACCATCCCCACATCGCCAGGTCAGACTCAAGTGACATTAGCACGGTGGAGTCCAGAAGCTTGCCCACTCTACCCTAACGTGTTCTGTGATTTGCATGGGGATTAGGTCTCTCTAGCTGCCAATCTAGCAACTTATGTGAGCACTGAAGATATTATTATTTCATATATTATATGCGCTTATATTGTTTCAGAACACTGAGTTGTTTTGCTCATGAATTCTGACAACTGCTAACTCATGAGACCAAATGAACACCATAGCATTTTTTTCACCCAGTGTTACTACATCCCTGCAGTAATTTTTAAGATTCATTTTTAATTTCTGATGATCTTTCATTACTATCTTTTGAAAACAGAACAGCTAAATAAAATAAATTTTAAAAAAACATACACACCACAGTTTCTTTTTTGATGAACTGTGCCACTTCCAAAGCCCTGACTCATTTCTACCTGAAGCATTCTAAAGCACATCTCAGTTGACATGGGAAGACAAACTTTACTTCATTTGTTATAACTGCAAAAAGTTTTTAAAAAAACCCCAAAAACTAAAAACAACATCACACTTAGAAGCAGATTTTTCAAAATGCTTCCATTCATTTGCTGGAGTATTTTAAATAAGAATAATCTTAGATGTAAAACAGAAATCAATTCATTCACCTATTCACCTAACAGCTGTAATAGCAGCAGCAAAAATCTCTGAACAGTGGGAAGTTTGGTTTGAGAACCTTCCACCACAGCTCTCACTGTTTAGTGAGGCCAAGTCCATGCTGTGACCTGTGGCTGGAATAGTTTTGTAGCTGAGCTGACAAACTGCATCAGCCACTAATAAAGCTGCATCTCCACTGGCATTTGTTACTTCCCTTAGAAGATGCAGGAATACAGACTTGATGGATGTGCGGAGAGAAAGAAAAGCAGGTGGAATAAACAACGCAAACAGAAGCAGAATTTGCTAAAGTGAGATATAACTACACTTGGAGGTCTTTGTTGCTGAAGTGATCAGAATAGCCAACACACACTTTCAAACAGAGATTCTGAATACTCTGAGAAATCTCTTTAAACACAGCTAATTATATCAGAAACTTATTTTCTAGGCATTGCCAGGAGCTTCATTTCAGCTAGGATAGAATATAGGTTAAGTCTTCATAGGCCCTTTCTTTTCTCTGCAGTCACCAAACATCAACGTGATCACAGTAAATTTCAACTTCAGCATGTCAAACTTCTTCCTTACATCACTTTTCTGGAAAATGTGATCCTTCTTTTTAAAGTGCCTACACCCAAAAATGAACAGATGAGTCTAAGGCACAACATCTATTCAGAATGCAGGGTTTTGTATTCTTAATCCATTAAACAGCTTGAGAATTACTATTCTTTACGTAAAGCCTTTACTACTCACTAGGAAAAATAATTTTCAAATTTTGTACAGCACTTTTCCTCCTTTTCTTCTCTTCATAATTGCCACTAGTCCTGGTTCATAACAAAGGGACTCCCACAAGTATTTTTAATCAGCCTGTCCATCCTTCTCACTGCAACAAGACTCATTCGTTCTCAGAGAAAAACTAAAACTTTTTAAACCAGTGCCACAAAAAGAGCGTTGATATACAACCTTGGTGCTTTTCACAGCAAAAGTGAATGTAACAGACTAATAACAGCCCTCCCTCTGTACGAGTCAGGCTGTAACCAAGAAACACCAATTTCAGAATCCAGGCTGTGTGCACATTTACATCTACCTGAATAGGAATGCCTTCATAAAAACACAGTTTCCGAGTTCTATTACACATTTCCTCGCTTTGAATTTCAGCTCCCCATTTTTGTATTTGACAGAACTCATCCCATCCAGACTCTTAATTTTATGGAGACCAAATATTTATGTTTACAATGTCTCTTTTAACTTTCCCCATCTCTACGTTTGACCTAAATCCCTTACAGGAGTGAATTGCTGTCTCTAGCCTGAATAACCTACCAAGCAGGTGGACAAAGGAAGATGGTGGAATCAAGTGGCATTTTCTATGACTGAACACCACTTTTCAGGAACTTTAGTAATATTAACATTCAGTCTTCACAGGAGACTGACATAATAACATTTTGCTAAAATTATAAACAAAACCAGCTAAATTAGGTGTGCTATCGTTTCTCAGAAAGAAACTAAAAAATAGTTAAATAACCCAAAACTAATCTTGCAGAGTCCAGCTACTTTTAAAAACTTTGGATAAGTAGTACTGTCCGTTTAAGACAATGTTTTCAGTAGCATCTCTTAAACTCAAATTCTTGAGATCATTTACTTCTTGAACTGATGAATCCAGAATTTTAAAATCTTTAGTTAAGGACTCAGAGAAAATCTCATTGTTATTAACTGTTAAGCTGCTTTCAAAAGATTACTTGAAAGCTCCCAGGCCTTAAAAAGCCAAGATCTGATCTTTCAGTAAGATTATTTTCTAAATAAGAAATTCAAATAAGACAATTGCTGAAGACAACACTAGAACCAATCTTTGTGAAACAAATCAGTCAGTTTAGAAAAGGGTACAAAAAAAAAACAGAACTATAAATGCCACAGGCACTCAATTCACACACTGCTATTCTATGCTTAGAGCATGTGTGGAGTTGCTTTTGTTTCTTTTCTCTTTGTTTGTTTTTAAACTTTTCATAGGTTAGTCATGTAACTCCCTTCTGCAATAAGGGACAACTATTACAAAAGATAACTACCCAACTCAAGGATGGATTTTTCTGTCATTTAATTTCTATGACGCTGATCCATCAAGGTTTTAACAAAAGAAACAGCATTATTTTTCCCCCAAGCAAAAATTATACCCAGACACAGGCTTCATGTGGTAAAGCACAAAAATGGAAATTTCATCAATTTTGTTTCAAGTGCCGAGAACCAACACTAGAAAGAAAAAATTCTGCACATGCATCTTCACAAGCAATCATTACCTTCAGTACTTAACATACACATACATAAAAACACATGGGGAGAAAACTGGGCAGATTCTGCATCCCTTGCCATCTCACTGTAAATAGCAATCTCTGAGTACTTCAGATGGTGTGGAACTGCACCCTTGGAGTAACCGTACACACAAGTCACTGGTGAATTGTTCACGGTTTATAGCACTGCTCGCTCCACAGCATGTCAGGTAAATGAATACAACAGATACAAATCAAACAGTAATGTGGGATTGTTCTTCAGCAACACGAACAGCACTTCAGTGCTGATCCCAGTACAGTATCAGCACATTGCATGCACAAGCCACTTAAATATCCAGAAGAAGAGATAGCCCCAGCTTAACTTTAAACAAAAAGTTAGTTCACACAGGTCAGCAGTGAGTTACAGATTTATCTTAATAAACCAAGTGCTCCCATTGAAGTCTGGACACTAGACTGCCAACATTAATGAGCTGTAGAGCGAATATAACTGAGTCCAGTTTCGTAATTCGCTGCAGAGCATACCCTCCTTCTAACGGGAATTTGGAAAATATTTCATCACTGTTCCATATCACCTTGGAACACAACGTTTTTCTACTTGGAGGTCTTCTGTCTCGTCTACAGTAAAAATGCTCCCAAGAAGCTAGGGGAAATGCAGCTACGTATACAAGAGGTCTGTGGAATCACACATAAAACCAGAAATTTAATTTTTTTTAATAAGTTCTATACTAGACCACCAACTCTCAGCCATAAAACTTGGTTTAGCAACAGTGCTCCATAGATGCAACACGTAATGTGAAAATATAAACTATTCTGCAGCCTGAGCAACAAGGAGTCAGAAGGATTGCTTCCAACCAGATCAAAGCACACTTCGCACGAACTGAGTACCAGATGTCTTCAATTTAACGTGCTTTCAGTTCCACTAACTTCATGTTAGGAACAAAACACACCAAAAAAGAATTCTGAAGTTACTCTTTGCAGGAAGAACTCTTTCACAATCCAAAATTCTGTCTAAAATTACGGGTTTCTCCAACATATAAATAAGACAGGGGCGCAGGCAGGGGACTCGAGACCGAAATAACCATCTGCAGGTCTGGGGCTTCGGGGAGCAGAGGCACGCCGCCGCTGAAGGGGCACTTCGGGGGCTGCTCCTGGCTGTGGGTGCCGGCACCCATCGCAGTTCCTGCCCTGCCCTCTCGGGTGCCGCTCTGGGGGCTGCACAGAGCCCGGGGCCGGGGCTTTCCCCCGGCGTCTCACAGCCGCACCTCCGGGCAGCGCCGGGGCGGGGAGCGGCGGGGGCCCGTGCCCAGGCACCGGCGGGCGGGCAGAGCCGCGGGGCCCGCGGGCAGCCCCGCAAGCCCTCCTCCTTCCCCCGTGGCCAGCCGCGGCGGCGGGCGGAGCGCCGGGGACCGGCTCACCTCGCCCCGCCGCCTCCCGTGCCGGGGCAGCGGGCAACTTTCGGGAAGTCAGCGGCGGAAAAACGCCGGAGCGAGCCCGAGTCCCGCCCGTCCCTCCAGCCCTGCCCTAGGGCTGTCCGAGCCCCACCAGCCTCTTGACCTTCGTGTCAGGCGCTCAGGGGCGCCAGCGGAGCGGCATCCCGGCACCGCTGCTCCTCGGGACACTTTTTCACCCCACCGACGCAGCGGTTCAGAAGTGTCAGACCCGTCAGGGGGATGGGGATGGGGAAAAAAAAAAAAAGAAAAAAAAAAGTATACAGAAAAAACAAAAAACCTAAACCAAACCCCCACCACCTCCGAAGTGCCCGCGCTCCCCCCTGCCCCTCCGCCGCCTGGCTCCCGGGGAGTCTGCCCGGCCCCGGGCTGGCGAGCCGACTCCTTACCTGTGAACGTCTGCGCTCCCGCTGCCAGCAAAAGTCCGGCCAAAGTAACCAGGCAAGTTCCAACTTTCCCCATATTTCCAGCCCTTCCTGCTCCGAATCCAGCAAAGTGCCAAAGTGTTTGCCAAAGTAGGAGGCGCCCCTCTCGCCCCCCTCCAGTCCAGTGGGGCAGGCGAGGAGGGGGCAGCCGGACTCCCGCACTTGGTGGCCCGCGGGCTGTTCTTCCCTCCTCGCCCTCTCTCCGCTCTTACGGGCAGGGAAGAGGGTGCGAAGTGGCCGGCGGCCGCCCACCCGTCTACCTTCCTCCGGCCGCGCCGCTGTCCCGGGGGCCGTGCGGGCGCCGCTCGCCTCCCCCGGTGCCCGGGGGGGCACCCTTAATCGCGGAGCCTCCTCGGCCGGCGCCGCCGCTAGTCCCGGCTCAGCTCGGCTCCCTGACTGACTCGCGGTCCCCCCCGGCGGGCGGGCGGGCTGAAGGGAGCGGGGAAAGTCACGCCCAGCCGCCGGCGCCGCCGCTCTCCCCCGCTAGAGGGCGAGGCGGCCGAGCCCCGCCGCCGACAGCAGCTCGGGGGCGGCTGCCGCCTGCGGCGGCGAAGAGCTCGGGTCTTCTTCCCGCCCCGCTGCCCCGAGCGCGACTCGGCTGAGGAGGTCGTGGCTCCGTGCCAGGCAGGACGATGTCGAAAGTTCGCGGACAGCGCGGGGGGAAAAGAAGGAGGAGGCAAAAGAAAAAAAAAATCTAAGCTAGGCGTCTCGGTAACTTTGCCGCGGGCCGGCCCCTGCCACAGCCGCAGGCGCTGAAGTTGTGGCCGGCGCTGGTCCCTGCCCCGCCGCGACGGGGCCCCGCCGGAGCGAGCGGTGCGGCCCCAGGGGAGCGGTCTCGCCCCCGCCCCGCCGCTCTGGCGCTGCTGCGAGCACCGGGACAGGGAAGGGGAAGCGCAGGAGAGGGGCAGAGCGCCGGCTTTCCATAAGCGCTTCGGTTTGTTTGTATAGGCGGTCTGGAGCCTGTCGGAAGAACTAGTTGGAGGCCACCGCTCAGCCTTCCACGGGAACCGCAAGCGTGAGAGCCCTGCCCGCACGGCGAGCGGCTGATACCGAGAGGAAATTGAGATGTAAATGGGTTCTCCGGGCTGGCGAGGAGCGGCACTGTCGTGTACATTAATTGCTTCGCATTGGCGTGCTGCTCATAAAACTTAATCTCCTCGCCTAGCCCTCGGTAAGAGCCACCCTTCGCCCCTCCGGAGCGCTTCGGGAAGGGATCTCTGGAGAGCGCCCAGCCCGGCCCCCGGTTCAAGACACGGGCGCAGCTCTTAGTCCTGCGGGTGAAGGATAACGTCAGGAATTAGCAGGGTTAGAGAGGGAGTGATGGAAATAAAATCACATTAAAATGGCAATTATCTCTCCTCATTTGCAGCGTGTGACTTCTGGCATTTATCTTCGCGTCACGTATGAAATACAGCTGCATGACAGCCGTCCTCCCGCTGGGGCTCCGGCTCCCGGTGTCCATGGCACTGCAAGGATGTGTTTGCTGGTTTTAAAACAGTTTTAAAACTAAAGCGGAGTTCTAAAGGTGGAAATATTTTCGTTGGTTCTCGCTTTCAAAGAAAGGTTTTCCTTTCAAGTGCAACTGTGGCCAAATTTAAAGCCTTGTTTATTCCGTGTGGGTTACTAAAACGATAAAAGCAAGAATTTGGATAATGCTGGTTTTAAGAGCTTGAGCTCAGGTTCTAGGTTCTGATTTTTCTCCAGCACAGCTCCTCTGTTTTCCGTCGTGCTTTTCCATGTGGTTAGCCGGCTTCGCTGCCGCTTTCCATGGAACTCCGAGCTGCACCCATCCCCCGCACGGCCGTGCGAGCTCCGGCATATTTAGGGATTTGTGCGTATTCTGAACTGTTTCTACACACAACACATGAAGTCCGAGCTTGGGCACACAGCTGTATCGTTTGCAGTGATCGCCCAACCGTGCTGTTTTCGGGACGCTGCTCTGTTATGGTTTGGGTGGTGCGTCTGCGACCCGGTGCGTGTCCCTTTGCGAGGGGACGGCAACTTCGGGGTGTGCGGGGCTACGGAGCTGCTCCAGAGGTAACGCAAGGGGGCAGAATAGCATTAATTGTTGTGTTCCTGACGTCAGACTTCTTCTTTGCAATAGCCACTATTCCCTGAGTTCATTGTTTGCCCAGAACTTAAGTCTTCTCCCGCCCTCCCCCAAAAAAGACGTTGCCTTAATTCCCCGAAGTCTTGGTAATCTATGGATGTTTTACAATAAAAATTCAATTTTTCAAAAAAATTTTTTTTTCATGGCTACATAATTGAGGTAATTTCTGTTTTCTTTAAAAGCTGCAGTTATAGCTTCCAAAAATTAGAAAGTATAGCTGATCTAGAAGGTGTTACCTTTGTAACACAAAACTTAAATCTCAAGAAGTGTCATAAGTAATTTAACTTGCAACGAAATAAACTTTAAAATTTGGGTGCTGGTATATCTGCCACTAAAAATCCACTAGAAATGAGCAGTTACACCAGTGTTTATGCTAAGGATGACCTCTCTGGGTTCTGAATTTCCAGAGGCACATGAAATCATATCTCTGATCAGCCATGCAGTGTGGCAAAGTATGGTGTTCAGACATATAACAGCAGCTCTCCACCCTGTCTTTGTTATGGGGAATTGGAAAAATCCATGCCTGTATCCGCAGCTATCTGATGCTAGTTTAGAGAAGATGAGATAGAGAGTTGCCGAGTTCTGAGGATTACAGAAGAGCATTATAAGAGTGTTTGGTCACAGTCACACTGGAAGTGAGGCTAAAGTGGTTGCCCTTCAAAGACACAACCAGTCTGCTTTAATTACAGCAAATCTAAGAAACAGCTGAGCTCCAGGGAATTGCTAAACCCACAAGAACAATAGAAAACACAGGTCATGCGTGGCTGATTGGGAATGGTGAGCTGTGTTGCACTGTGTTCAGTACTGGAGCGTGCATAAAAACTTTCCAGAAGCCGTACTAAAAGAACTGGAGCATCAGGAAAAAACTAGACAAAACCCACAGGTTCACTGGTGGTTTGGTTCCAATAATGCATTCAAGAAAGTTCATTAAAGGCTAAGCTGTGGCTGCAGAGGGGATTGGAAGCATCTGCATGGGAAAAAAAAAAATAAAGTACTTTGCTGATTGTTTTTCACTGACAAACAGATACTTTAGATACCTCTCATCTGTTCCTGAACTGGATCACCTCAAAGAAATACCTGTTTACAGTTACCTATATAGGCATACTTCAGCTGAAGAACACAGGAGTTCTCAGTTATCACAAATAAAATTATTCCTGCTGAAAGGAGTCAAAGAACGAGACAGTAAGACATGTAGAATAAGAAGAAAATCTAGAAATGGTTGTAACTAATTTCTGGATTTTAATGTACATCAATACAAAATGCATATAACCAGTCTTCATTGCAAAGATTTTGTTTTATTTTTAAATGTGAAATTTGTATACATCCCACTGAGGGAAAATATAACAACCTGATGATAAATTATGAATAATTACACTGTTTATTACAGAAACTTCACTGGCAGAGCTGCCCTCTCTTTGCTAATCATTCTCTTGCAGAACCTTTTCCCATATTCCAGATCTCTCAACTACTTTTGGCAACTGATTTTTGAAAATTTCAAACTGAACAAGAACTGTATTACTGACTAGAGAGGTCTGATGTCCAAATACTTATCATAATATGGAAACAGGTCTGCTTGACCTATGTCAGGAAGGATCCTTTGGATAGGCATACATCTACACTTAACAATATAGATTGTGTTTATCTAGTTAGCTGTAACCTTTAAGATGCCGGTGATATTCGCAGTGCTTTTCATTCTGTATTACTTGTGCAAGAACAAGTAAACATATCTCAAATTCTCTAAGGCATCAAGGCCACCCTGCATAATCTGTAGCATGAAGTCACCTTCCCTATAATGATACAAAGCAGGAACACTCTCTTGCTCATGTTACAGCAGAAATAGAAAAGCAAAGACTCATATTCAGATATTGGAGGAAGGCCCAAACACCCTGCCGTTTTTTGACCCGTGACAATGCTGATTAAGTGGCCAAGAATGTGGGCTACACAGCTGTCACCTGATCTTTTGGTTCAGTAGCAGATAACATCACTCTCACAGCTCAAAGCTATTTTTTGCTCTATCAAGTAGTTAGACAAGAGCGATTTTCACTGGCTCTCTCCATCTTGTTTTAAAGCTCAGACAGACAAGCTTCACAAATCTTTCAATAACACTGCTGTTTAAATATAATGAAAAAGTAATTTTCTTCCTGGGACAGGGGCACATTTTCTTAGCTAAGTACAGCTAGTGAGTGAAAGTATGATTTGCTTTGTTAAAAAAAGACAGGCAATGATTCCAGTTCTCTGGTTTTATCAAAGCTACTTTTCTGCTCAGGAAAATTCCAGAGGCAATCCTTGGTCAGAAGAACTACTAAAAAATAACATCATCTCTGTAGGTCAGGGAAAAATGTGCCAAAAATTTCTTTTTCCATTTGGGGCTTTTTCTTAAATACAGAGCAGCTAATATTCACTTATCTTTAGGTAGCTTTATCTTCTCACCCAGAGTTTTACTGATGCTCTTTACCTTTTCACTGCTGATTTTTGTCCAAAGCTACAAAAAGAAAAGTATGTGTGCTTATCTCTGTGCCAGGATGTATTGATTGCATTATACTGAATTATATTCTGTTTCATAATATTTAACATATCTGTATCTGTAGATGCTATAATGGTTTCATTTGTTACTGAAGAACTGTTTCAGTTTAACTGTAACTCCTCCAGTGTTTATTAAAAAAAGCCTCCCTGTGCCTTTTTTTGAGGGGTAGGTTGGGGTTCCAATAGTATCCTTAAAAGATCACATCCACTCCATACCTTGCCTTTCCCTTCCTCCAAGGAGCCACAAAGAACTGCTTGGCATCTAAGGTAAATCTAAACCAATCTAAGCAGCTGCAAAAGTTGCTGCATACAAAATGTTCCATCTTCAGTAGAGCCTTATTATCTTTCCTACTTATTGCTGCTGGGGTGTGCTGGCATTAGACTGATCCCTGATCATTCATTTGTCACTGAAATACGCTTGTCACAACTGTGACTGCTCCCTATCAGATATTGCCATGTGTAATATGACTGCATCCTTTTCCCTTTTTTTTAATTGCTAATTATTTGTGCAAGCAACAATAATCATCCATTTTGTCCCAAGAACATCTTGCTTTGTTCACTTGATCACTGAAATTTGGTGGTAATAAAAACTGAAGTCTTCTTTGATTCCAGCTGCTAAACCCCAACATTTTTTTATAATAGCTGAGGAAATTCTACATGGCCACTACTGGCTTTGATATTAACTATAGTTGGAGCTTGAGAGAGAAAACACATCTTTGAGAAGTATTTAAAACATTAGAGAGTAGCAATCTTTAATCAGAAATTGTTGAAATAGAAGTGAGAAAAAGGTCTGAAGTGTCCAAGTAAAACATTGGGGGAACTTTAGGATCTGAATGTTAGGGAGGAGGCAAAGAGCAACAGAACACACTGTACAGAGATGGTTACTGCTAGTTCAAGCCCAAAAATAATTAAATTAATTGTAGAAGAATATCTATTTCATGATTGTTATAATAAGATAGATACAAGGGAGTGTAGCCTAGGCAGGTAGAAGTTTGTAAACTCATAACATTTTAAGGCCATGATCCACATAGTCTCCTTCTACCACTCATGTGATTTGTACAGACAAGGAAGAACATGCTCCTCATACCACATTGTGTTTGATGTATTTTTATGTCTGCAAGCCACATTGTGTCTTACCTTCTGAATGTCATCATTTTATTAGAAAACTGTTGTGTTTAACTATCTACAAAAACTTTAAACCGTTGTGGCTTTTCACTCTGCTCTCAGTCTGTATAGTATATATGAGAAGCAGGCCTCCTCAGATTTGAGCAGGAAAAAAAAGGGAGCAGGAAGGGTCAGCTTCTCCCTAAGGAATGGGCAGCCAGGTGATAAGACAGATTCAAGATAAAGCCCAGCACACACACTGGGACCTGAGTCATCAGAGTCCATGAGCTGCCCTATTGAGACCACTGCTCCTACACCATAGCTCCAGCAGAAGCTGAAGGCCCCAGAGGGAGCTGAAGTGATATTTCTGGGACAAAATGGGCAGAGGGTGTGGAGGGGTATTCCAAGTGAGGCTGATAGAGTCATTACTGCACTCAAAATCATCTCACTTTTCACCTTTGTATATTCAAATGTATTACATTGCTTTTAATAATTGTTCTAGCTTCTGATACCTTATAAAGAAAAGTATCTCCACTGTTTTTCTTTGACTGCTTGTTCTTAGCTTCTCCCAGAATTTGCATGTCCTTAGCTGTGTCTCTGTCCTCATTGTGAGAAGATACATCCAGGAGGTGAGGGCAAAGTAGTCCAAGTATGAAACTCTGTTAAACAAACACCTAGCAAGAGTGTACAACCTTCAGATTTGTGTGAGGTTGAATAGGATTGGTCAGGAAAGAAGCAGAAACACAATTGATTAAATGCAAATACTTGCAAATATTCATATATTCAGTCTTCAAAGTCTGTACAAATACCGACTGTAATATCATCTTTGTCACTCGTTGCTTTGATCTTGTCATTCATCTGGGTTAGCATCCTTTTCTATTACAAATTTAGGCTTAATTTCATTGTCTTCAAAGTTCCGTACTGTTCCATCTCTCCCTGCTCATTTGAACTTCAAGTTGCTATTCTTTCTATTCAGTGCTTCTATAATCAACCATGTCAAGGAGTGAAACCAGAAGAATCGAAATTTAGATGAGCGCTGTGAAGTAAGCTAACTTCTCAGTCTTCCAAGACAGAGTAATTGTTCCTAAATAAATTAATGCTTATTACATAATAGAAGGAACACACACTGAGTTTTACCAGCAGAGCTATAGCATTTTATTTTTATAGCATTTTATAGTCCATTCCTCTCCATTGATAAACCATTTTCTAGAGGGGGTTTCTCTGCAGGCTTCTGTCAGATGGAACATTCCCTTTAGGAGTAATCCCTAGAAATGCTTGACAAGAGTTGGGGTTTCAGACATCCTCATAAAAGGCAAAGAACTGAAGCAGACAACTGAAATAGTAATGTCTGATGCCATCAGTGCTAATATTGACTGATCATATCTGCAAGGGCCCTTCCGAGGGTTTTTCCAGTTGGGAAAACATATTTCTGACATCTTGGGTTCATTCCACCAAAAATGCACAGAAGCAAAAGCCAACTGAAAAGCCACATTCAGTAAAAGGTTAGTGTCCTTTCTGCCTGTGAACTTCTCTTGAGTTTATTCACTCATATGTGTTTTTCTCATTTTTCTTCCATAGCTCTAAATTAGCATCCGATAATAGGATCTGTGCCTTGGCATAAGATTAAGTTTTCCCAAAAGTTCATTTACAGCTAATTAGGAGTTTGTGAAACAGAAGAAGTAAAATAGGCAGCCTCTTTGGTTCTTTTTGTGCGTCTTAAAAACAGTGATTGATGGATGGAATTATGATTCCTTCAGCCTCTTTATTACTAACTCTGATTTAGCAATGTAACATTCATGCTGTCAGCAGCACCTCCACACAACTTCCTGCTCTTACTTTGATGCAATTGCCATATGAGATGCATGAGACATTATTAAATTGGATCCTATTGGAACAAGAAGTTAAGATTCTTTTTATTCCTACAGTTGTAGTTGAGTGGAAGGACATGAAGTTTATATCTTGTCTCTCCAAAAAAAAAAAATTCTTGTGAAGTCTACTTTAACAACAATTTATAGTCCTGCAAAACAGTGCAATACCATCTCATCAGAGGCAATTCCAAGCAGGCAGGCCCAGTAGTCAGTGATGCAGAATCCATCAGAGAGGCAGGATGTGAGCACAGATGTAAGTACAACCTCTCCCACCACCACCTGTGCTGAATGCAGGTTTTTACCCTAATATGTTAAAAAGTTGTTGAGAAGTAAATTATATGTTATAATGATGGCTTCTCTAAATTACACAGTTTGTCTTAGTCATTTGTAGAATTTAGTTCATATTTGTAAGTATTTGAAAGCATTTGAATGATTTTTTAATGGTGATGGTGCGTCAGGAGAGGTACTAAAAAGTTGCAAGGTTCACATGTAAAATCTATTGTTATTTAGTAATTATTTCTTATTCTTTATTTTCCTTTTTTAATATCTGCTTTTTTAGAAAGAGGAGGAATATATTTTGAAGTACTTATGATTGAATTCTTGTTGGTGTTTGCTTGTGCAGAATGATGAAGAGGCGTGAAAGTTAAATGTGCTTCATACCATCATTTTTTCCTCTTGATTGCTTTCATACCAACAGCAGATGTCCACTGAAGGGACACAAATATTTCCCTTTAGCAAGTCATTCCACTGAAAATAATGGAAGCTTATTTAAATAGTGTAGCTCTGAGGAGACAAAGAGGGGAACAAACACAGGAGACAATATGAGCAGAAATGTAGTCAGAAAAGAATGACTTTATTTACATGCAGTGAATTTCTTTAACATTCTACACATAATAAAATTAGTAGCAAATCAGCTACCCATTGATTTGTCTAAAGCATTGGGAATGATAATTTGAAATTTGTTGTGGCCATGGATGTTATTGATTCTCCTGCTTCGTGCACTATTGTGCTAAAAATCAATTACTTAATATTTTACATTATACTGGTAAATTATTTTTTTAAGTCTAGATTAATAATTATGATGGATATAAATGTATGTGCTAAAACATAATGATGAAATGGATTCCTCTTGCAAGTTTAAATAACCATTCTGATGAGAAGAGTGATTGCCAAAATAAAAGCATGATAAATAAAACTCAGGAAGGCTTTGCAGATGTGGTGAATCATTACATATTACTTTGTTTTTCTAAATGAGTGCTGATCCTGCTGTTGCTTATTGTGCAGAACTTAGATTAACGTTAACGGGGATTATATGCACAGGAAAGCTGCATTGTGGAAAATCTGGGGTTTTTTTACCCTCACACTTCTACTAATGGGAATTGCAGGTGTGGTTTGGGGCAAAATCACTACCCATATGAAAAGTCACATTTGAAGGACTTACAGCTCTCAAAAAGATGAATCTCTGTCAAATAAGAAAATGTTGTTTTCTCCCTCTGAGCATTGCTGAGGAAAATTTTTTCATGTTGCGGGACCAATCAGACAGATTCTAAGTCAGGGGCAACTTTTTATCAAAAATCCTCATTTGGCTTACAGCACAAACAAAAAAAAATATTAAAAGAATACTACTAATGCTCAGGCACCACAAAGTTGTAAGACACACAGATTGAAACAATTCTGTAACACCAGAGCTATACTTCTGCCAAATTCAAAGGTTCCGGTGAAAAGAGTGAATTTACAAAGCTCTTCAGAATATAATTTAATGAATTAAGTATAACATTTGTGGTCAGAAACATTGATACAACCTAAAAGTTTCCTAGATTAGAATTCCTTCTTTCTGAGCATCAAACGCTTTGCATCAATCCATATTATTATGGGAAGTAACTGCTTCTGTTACTGGAAATACCACCTTAACATCTCTGAAATGCCTCAAAACCAGGGATGCACAACTTATGGAACAGAGTAACTGTGGAAAAACCCAAAACGAGAAATAAAAATATTTTTTTATTTTCATGATCACACTAGTAGAAGGACAAGCCTGTGCCTGATTTGCCTGCTTTAATGTTTCCACCAGCAGTGCTGTTCCTATTTGAACAGCAGTCCTGCTCCCAGTGAAGGCAGTAGCAGCAGTGCAGCTCCCTCCGCACTTAGGCTGCACTCCAGGATGCTGAGCAGCATCCTATCCTTGAGACAGCTCCCCTTTGTCCATGTTGATTTTGATATGCAGCTGTGCAGAATGAGGCAATGATGCTGAAATGGCAGAGTGAGGCCTGTTTGTTCTCTTCAAATGGAGAACACACAAAGCTCCTGAGCCCCGTGAGTTCACCATCGTGGCTCACGGGAGCTGCCACATTTTGGTGACTATGGAGCTGCCTGAAGCAGGTAACCAGTGTGCAGGGCTTGTACAAGGTCAAGATGTGAATATGGAGCAATAGACTGTTTGTTGTGCACACTGTAAGGCCTGGCTCTGTCCTAAGGCCATTCCCCAAACCATGGACATCCAGTTTGACAAAGAGAAGGTCATCTTCCTGGTAGGACTGACACAGCTGGTGGCTTTGTGTAAGGATACAAAGACAGCTTGTGTAAACCTGGAACCAAGGAGGATGTCTGGGGAGACTTGGACCCATGCAGAGTGGGCAGTATTCCTGCTATGGATTATGTTCTATGTTAGCTGGGGTGATCTGGAAACTTTTTGCATTATTCCATCATCAATTTGGGGAATAACGGTCTGAAAATTGTTGTGAAGTTATTCAGCATGGGTGGTCTTTATAGTGCATTTGGCCTTAAGGCTGTGTCTGAAGATGCTCTTACAAGATAGCACTGAGGTAGATGTTAGAGACACCAAAAGGAAATAGCCTATTTTGTTCACGCCTTTTTCTAGGTCCAGTTTTAAACTTTGTGTGTTTGGCTCTGCTAACAGCAACTAAATGCACTGGTGAAATAATAAACTTGAATTAGAAATGAAATCGGACAGGAGTTAGGAGGCAACAAAATCGTAAAGATGAATGACTTACTAAATTAGTCCAACTTCCATGGCATGTCAATATTTCTGCTAATATTAAAAATAGTGATTGTACAAGAAGGTAATGTAAACAAGTCACATATTTGTAACACTCATAGTGCCTGGCACAATTAAGTGGGAAAGCTGTCACTCTGCACATCACAAAAAAGAAAGAACCAAGAATTACATATAATTCCTCCTCTCATTACTTAGAAGTATTTTTACCCACTGATGGTTACTTTCTCCAAAACTGGTGCTTAAGTCTTCAGTTATATGTTGACCTTTATAAATACCATTTTGACACAAATGTGCTGCAGCTTCTTTAATCTGTTGCAGCTCACTTGGCCACAAGGCTTTTTTCACTAATAGCAGAACACCAACTGTATTAGCTGCATCTGTCTTAGATAAATGAAAGTGAAAATGTCTCTCCTAGTCACTGAACATTTTAGGTTTTACTGAGAAGCAAACATTTCTGGGCTGCTCCTGATGCCTTTGAGAACAGTTTTTTCTCATTTTTTCTTAATTTTCCTCTAAGATTAATTTTCAAAGCAGAGGCTATAGGAGAAACAAAAGTCAGGGGAAGGAAAGGAGTGGAAGGATAGCAAAGAAAGAAAGGAAAGGTGCAGTTAAGAAAAAAACCCAGCATGTAAGAGAAGCACTAATGAAGTGGGATGCCACGAAGGGGTGGAGGAATTCGAGACCCAGATTAAAGGGACTCCGAAAGAGATAAAACAATTGTGACTGACACAGAATGGTGGAACTTACCAGTAGCTAATACAAAAAAAGACATTTGGAATAAGAACGGTCTGCTTATACCTCATGGTCCTTTCTGTCCAGCCCATTTGAGAAATATTAGTGGAAGAGAGCAGTCTACAAGACACAATGGAAGGTGCAGAAAGCTCTCATTATGTATGTGTATGTTATGTGATTGCTGATCTCAATTGATGACATCTCTTTTAATTTGCTGACTTCTTTAGGTGGGAGAAATCAGAAAATATATCAGTGGCATTATTTCCATTCTGTTCAGAGTGAAAAGAAACATCAGTGCTTTCATGTGTAATATTTGTTTTATAATGAATTACAGTCCATAAAATGCAAACTATTTAAAAAACTTTAAGTAATTATTGTTATGGATATTACTCGTACATAAATAAAGGAGTTTGCAGAAGACTGTTCCGTATTAAAAGAGAAGTTTTAATGAATAGAGCGTTAGAATGCATTCAAATGCTTCAAATTGCAGGAAAATGTTTTTTTCAGATGTTACATTGAAGTGAGTAGTAACTTTATCAATTTCAGAGATCTACTTTGTACTGCATACTGAGGGTATTCTTTGAGTTTGTGTTATGTAATCCTCAGTAGCTGATTTGTTTGAAAAAGGCATTTAATGCTTCTCTAGGCAAAAATAAAAGTATTAAGAACCACTAGTTCTGGCCAATAATTTTACTTGACACAGGACTTATGGTTCATCCTCAAGGACCAGTTCTGGACAGATTTAAGTGAAAGAATGATAGATTGGTGTGAGTGGTGATGTTTTCATCATCACTGAACAGGGAGAGGTGAATGTGATATTGTGCAGAAGAGAGTAGGACATTGTTGCATAAGGAGAGCTCAGGAAGGAAAGAGGGGACTTACCAGTCTCAATTACAAATAACAAATCCCCTGATTTAGAGGAGAGATCAGTTCAGATCAGGAGGAAGTTGTGCCAAAGCACCTGTAGGTTTCAGAAATCTCATAAGGTAAACTCAAAGGCATTTATTTTCTGAACTTGAATTCCAGATATTTCTGACACATGGAATTTGAAGGGTATAAATTTGATCTGCAAATCACTCTCACAGTGCATGACTGGAGGGCTTGGGAATGTGCAGATGCTACAGTAAAGAAGACTGGAAGACTATCACTTTTCTTAATTAGAAAAAAAGAATGCTAGACTGCTAGACAAAAAAAATCTTTAGCCTCAACAGTGTTAGTTTCAAACTAGGAGCTTGAGAAACTATAACAGGACTCAAAGCAAAGGCACTTTGCCTGAAAGCAAGTGAAAGTGAGCAGATTACCCTATTTGCACCAATTTAACAGATAATGAGGTTAATTTGTAACTGGATAAGTTACCCCAAATTTCTGTCTACCTTGCTAGGTACATGTGTTTATGTACAGTTACAGAAAGCAAGCATATTTATATGGGAATAATTAAACCATTTGTATACATGACCTGCACAGACACTCTTGGCAAGATCATTTGCTCTGAAGATTATATTCCTGCTGTTCAAATGAAGATCTGATTTCATTTAGACAAACCTTTCACTGCCTTTTAATAACAAATGAGAGACAATGGTACACATTAACTATATGGCTAAAATGTCACACATGCTGAACAGAAATCATTGTCACAGCAAATGAGCATTTGGATGATACAATGATAAGAATAATGTAATTAAATTCATTTTCATACCACTGATTTTATCACCCTATTTTCACACTGTTCCTTCTAGCCATATGCTTTGTTTCCATCCAAATCTACTCATTAGGGAAGAGTGACTAACATTTGTTCCAGACAATGCCGAAATCAGGTCCTGGGCTTGCTGGAATAAGGTTTAATTCATTTGAATAGATAGGAATGTAGTAAGAAAGAAGAGAGGGAGAAGCTGATATAAAATGGAAAATCCCATGAACACAGCTGGGTAAAGAACTGGGGAGCTGAGGAGGCAGATGATCAAAAGGATTTGGAAAAAAAAAAAATAAAGTAGGGGAAAATGAAAAAAACATAAACACGGATGAAAGGGAAAAAAGGAAAAAGGATAAGAAGGGGAGAATGAAAAGGAGCCTGTTAATGGTAGCTGGAGATAAAAGGGGAGAAGGAGGATAAGGCATAAAATGAGACAGAATTTAATTATGCATACTTTTCTTTAAATGGCCATCTAGCCTCTAGCTCTGTGGGCCAAGTGTCTGTTTCAGTTCTATTGGTGGAACAAGCTCGTTGTGCATCACAGCTTAAATATTTAGCAGCAGTGGTACACTGAAAGGGGCTCACTGTTTTTACAGAGGCAGGATGCAATGTTGGGATCAGACTGCTAAAGGAGCAGGAACTCAAGTAGCAATGCTCACCCCCAGGGCCAGGCTGGCAGGATCTCACTTGCATTCCTCTGAGAGTGGGAAAGTGGCACTTGTGGAACGGAGGGCTCCTTTACTCTTTCCTGAGGGTGGAGATGTGTTTTGACTGTTTTGTTTGTCAGGACCCACAGGGCCAAAGTACTTGGACTATTTGAGTGTTTCTTAAGAGTTTTGTGTACCTGTTTGACTGTAGCACTCTGCCAAGCTGTCTTTGTTGCAGCCCTTGCATCCATGTCTCTGCCTCTAAGTGCTCCCATTGACTTTCTGGTGTGGTTTTGGCAACATGGTCCTTCCCCTCCCTCAAAACTAGGCATTAAGAGGGGAACCAAGGAATCATTCTCTGATCAGAGCTAGCTGTTTTTTGTTAGGAGCAGGGTAAGAGTTAGGATTCAGTCTTTTATGAGTTTAGCATTTTTAGGATTGGAATCTTGGTGTTTTATTTAAACTATCAGCACACAAAGGGTTTTCTAATGGCTAAGTTTATCAAAAGTTATGTTAGGGAAGTCCTGAAGATCACAGATGAAACTTTCAGCTCCATCCTTAGATAAGGGGATCTGTCTTTATCCCCTTGAAGCAGTGTGCTAGCGCTTGAAAGGAGCTTCACACATTCCTGTAGGAATAGCTGGTCAGGGTGGGAGCCACTGCCACGCTAAGACTGACCCCTCCAGCTGAGGCCTTTCTGGGAACAAACCAGAGAACAGCCTCTATGAGATGCACCTTCTCTTTGTCCCAAATGTTCTCAGGTCAGAAACTAAAAATGGTTTATTTTCTCCTGTTCTGCTCTTTTAGAGAGGAAACACCATTGTCAGAAATGTTAAAAGAATTGCTCTAGAGTCATGATGACTCACAGCATTGAGCTGGTCTTCATGATAAGTATAATAAGATTTTACATTTTGAGGCCTGTTTTCCAGTTCAATCAACATCAACAGTCTTTGGATCTACTTTTCTTTTAATATCTCTGGTACTGTTGCAGTGCATTACTTTTTGATAGTGGGGGTGGGAGTTTATCTTGCTGTCTATTGCCACCATGTAAATGATATGTGGAAATGTGCAATAAATTTCATCTCTCCAAGTGTCTATCATTTATAATAGGCTAAAACTTACTAAACAGTGAGGTTATGGCATGCTCTGGTTTCTTGGTCCCTTAGCAGCAAACCATGGTGCACTATAATGCCCTTTCTTATCAAAGCTAGTGGGTCCCCAGCCAGGTAATAATTAGCATAGACTCCAAGTATTACAGAAGGCTGATCAATCTTTATTAAGAAACCCATACTTTTATACCCTACTTTGCTACAGGTGGACCTAATTGGTCCTCCAATCCAAACACCATCACCATTGGCTAATTAAGAAATCACTCTTTGGTAAACAAATCTCCATAACACATTCCATGTGTTCACATTACCAGGTGCAGCAAGTTAAGATAAGTATTGTTTCTCATTCTTTGATCTTCTCACAACCTTTCCCAGGAAGATGCCTCTGTAGCCAGAGAGCTGCTGCCACACTTTCTGTCTGTACAAACTTTCTTTATGTTGGTTAGAAAAGTGAACAGCACCTGGTGGGACTCACATAACAGGACAGGATGGTGCATGTCCTCACAAGCCCAGCAGTTTACACATAACCAGAAATGCCAATTTCCTTCTTTTTGTCCAAAAGGCTGCTTTATGTAAGGCTCTATTAACTTTCTTTAAGGCTGTAAGATTTAAGGTATTCTCAGCTTTGCTTTTTCATTAGCTTTCTTTCCCCATTAACATGTCATCTCATTTTTTTCCTCTCTTCACTTCTTGTAGCCCTGATTCTCTCTTCTTTAAGAAAAGGTTTCTAATAGCATCCCACTCTTTCCTAAATGAGTTCAAGTCCATTTGGCTTAGAACCCGAGTGCAAGAAGGCCACTGCTGACATTTTTAACGCTCCTTGAGATTCATCTTCTCTGGACCCCTTCTGAACACACATGCAAGGAAGGAGTTTAAAAGGTCACCTAAGGCTGGTGAGATAGTCACATTCTGTTAGAATACATTGTGTATGTTACTACCCATTTCATGACAAGATGGTCCTGCTTTGGAACTAAGGGAAAACCACAGAGAAAAGACAGAAGCCTACTCAGGACCTATTATCCTGACCATGGAGAGGTCTAAAATGCTGGTGGTTTTCTACACTTTTGTCGAGGTGCCATCCTTTATGTAAGTCTGTATACTTGGTGTAATCTTACATACATGTATAGTCATAACATCTGACTTGACCTGCACCCCTTTTCATGTATATTTGGGAAAAATAAATATATCAGTGAGAGTGGGAGAAAAACCAATTTAAACAACAAAGAGACAGGTTGAGTTATTTTGTCTATTGGTAAAATAATTAGCAACTGTCCTTTTTCTGCTACTGAGAGGAAAACCAATAAAAGAATGCTCATATGACGTACAATATGGCATTTAGATATCTGCATTTAAGAAACTTGCAGCCAAAGCACTTTTATGGACCTTATGGCTATGAAGCCTATTGGTTTGCTCTTTCACTTTTTAAAGAAATAACATGAATAAAAGACAAGCAAAGGGGATGCAGAATGTTAACTTGCCTTCAGAGCCAAGTCTAATTTTTGGATTTAAGCACAACCTCTCAGGGACTTCAAAGAATGCTTTACACAGTCATCTAGAGAAACAACTGAATTGAGTCAGGAAAAAAGGGAATCCTCGCATCTGCGGTTTCTGTTTTTATCAGTATTTAATCTCTAGACATTTTGTGGAGAAAGAACTGGAACCCAAATTCTCTGCAGGTTTAAAAGGTACCAACGACTTGCATGTCAAATGATCCTTTTATTTTTTTCTTTCTCTTTTTTACAAACGATTTTACCATGGGGATTTAGAGATTTCTCTTTTCTTCTAAAAAACCTGGAAGTAGACTTTTCAACAATTCATTAGTTTTCCTCGAAAAACAAATTCTCTTCCATGAATTGACTATTTTAAGTAAAAGCTGTTTTGGTGTGTGATTTTTCCCACTAGCTCCCTTATTTGTAAAACCAGCATGGCTACATGGTTGTATTTTAAAGATCATAAACACTTATTGTTCTTCTTCAAGAAGGAGAATAGAAAATTATTCTTTTTACTTCAGTCAATAAGATAATGTTCAAAATGACTCACACATTTCAAATTCAGATTTCTAGGGGTTTATGTTTGTTTTGTAACAAGTAGAAAACAAGCCTTAATAGACCTAAAATATGTGAGTTCAGATGTGTTATTAAATCATACATAAAGTGAAAGAATATGGTAAAAATTTTATTCAGTAAAGGAGTGAATGTATTTTGTGGGAACAAGATGTAGGCTGTCTTCTCTTCCAAAATCTACAGCCAGCACTTAATCAAATTTTGAAACATACACAGAAGCTTTGCTACCACCAGCCTGTGGTAAGCAAACATGAGGAAGGAAATCATAGGCTGTTATGAGCCTGTGAGAGCTTGCTTGGAAGTTGATGTCACTAATGTGTTTCAGAGGAGAACTAAGGCAGCATCTGCAGTCCCAGATATGGTAAAATAATTTTAAAGCCATTTGGGTTTTATTCTGCTATTAAAACCATGCTATGTCTTGAATGGAGTGCAACACTGGAGAAATATTTTTTTTTATCTAACTGTTTTTAGTACAGAGGATGGAGTTACATCCTTCTTTGTTCTCCTCATAAAATCTTAGGATTACTGTAGCTGCTTCAGCCAGCTACTGGCTTAGCTGGCTTCTGCTCCAGCCATTGTGGAAGGAGTGCAAGTAGGGCTGCTGGCAGTCAAGCAGGCAGTGAAATAGTTAGTTTGAGCCTCTGTGTCTTTTAAGCAATAGCAAGTAAATAATTTCCCTTTGAATTGTTAAGACTGATTTAGCACTCACCGTGACATATTTTCTCAAAAATTATGGGATTGTTACAAGGAAGGAGAAAAACATAGCAATATGTCTGCTAAGAAGATACTCAGAACTTTAGATGTTTTGCATTCCCAAGTTCTGCAAATGTTCTTTATCAATTAAAATGGCAAGCTTTGATACGCCTTTTCAGCAGAAAACTATTTGTAGTTACATAAACATAACTGCTTCTGGTGAGTTATGAATGGCAGCTCAATGCTCAATAGGTGAATGTGAGTTAACTGGACTGCTTCATGTGTCTTTGCTGACTCAGTTCTGAAGCATACCAAATTTCATTAACATGTACCCAAGAAATTAATCTGATTTTTTAAATTCTTCTCATAATTATGAAAAATTCATCCTCTCTATGTAGTGGCAGTCTGCTTTTAAAAATGGAAATGGTGAATTTAAAAGTTACTTAGTCAGGAGTGAAAAGTAAAAGTGAAAAAAAAATAATTACAGAGAGAAATTGCTTTGCAAAATTGATGTAACTGTACATATTTAAAATTGTACACAAATTTTATGTAGTAAATCATTTAGCATGTTGTTTCATTTGCTGCATCCAGCTTCTTACTCAAGTCTCCCCTTGTTCCCAGATAAGTTTTCAGGAATAATAAATACCCCCTTAAGGGAATATGTTTTAAAGCAAATACAACTGCCAAATAATTTATCACATGTAACCACTGGTCTCCATCCTTAATTACTAGCATTTCATTCTAGTGCTTGTTTAAGAGAAGTTAAGCTTAATGTCTGTTCTCTGGACTTTTTTTTTTTTGAGAGCTTCTTTTCATCATGTATTCAGAGTTTGAACCAGACTGTCCCTTTTTTTGTGAACAAAAGCATTTCAGTGGGACTTTGCCTATGGGACCCTGTGGCAGAGAGAATCCTATTTTATTCTTGGCATGAGACATACAAAATGAGTCCTTATTTGATTCAGGTTCAATAAACAATGGTACTTTTTGGTACTTATTTGCATGGGGTAAGCTCTATGCTAACTTTTGGCTATTTAAGTTTTGCCTTCTGTTCAGTATTTATTTCTTTAATTTATTTAGTGCAGAGGTATTTGGATGGTGTTTTTCTGAGACCTGGAACAGAATGAATAGTCTGACTCCTTGTGGTTTCACTGAACTTTTTTCAAGGTCATAACAGTTTACTAAGACTTGACTGTCTGTAAGACCCAAGTTACCAAGAATTTATTCCAATTTTAAAATGGTTTGGCTTTAAAGAAAAAAGAGAGAGGAAAGAACCCATGCATTTTCATCTAGTTTATTTCACTGAGATACTGAATAACAAAAGATAATATTCTGCACCCATCAAACAGATACAATTCCTCTGACGTAATGGATTTGTGTAAGCAAATGTCTTCTAGCTTTTGGTGTGTATGAGGAAGGAAGTTTTAAATACATCATTTCAAATGGTGTTACAAATCAGTCTTGATTGCACAAAAATAAAAGATGTGCCCCTTCGCTTGCAGTTCATTCTCTTAAAGTCACATCATCCTCTGGAGTCATGGAGCAGAAAATGAGCAGGAGTGATACTGACCATTTTTGCTGCGGATGTGTTTAGCTCACTTTGTCAGCTCTAACAAATAGATAATACTGAAAACTGGAGACTGCAGTGGTCTGAGCACTACACATAGCTTATGGAGTATACAGTCCCCAGGACAGATTTAGACAGGATCTGTGGCATCTGGGGAACATGCTGGCTGTCTCCTCATCTAGGTGAGAAGTGGAACAGACAACATGTCTGTTTCTGCCTGGGCTACTTGAGTCCTGCTGTGTTGCAAGTATGACAGTACCAGTACTCAGAAAGACAGTGATCGACCTCAGCTACTACACACCAGCACGTGGCCACACAACAGGAAATGCATCACCAAGAGACACCTGAAAATGCTTGTGCCCTCTTGCCCTTGCCCTGCTCCCACTGACCCCTTGTTCACTGATCTAAATGTCTGATCTAACTTGTGGAATTAAACTGGTGTTCTCCTTGGGGCTGCAAAAGGTCACCTGTGAGCTGTTACACACAGACCTGGGCTCACCAGCTGCCTGTAGATGTAGGTGTACACCTGATCAGGTGTTTTGTACCTTCTCAGCAGTCTAAATGTGAGTACAAATTTTCACAAGGGCAGGGACTAAACTGACAAGATCCCATTATTTTCATCATTTAAGAGGATTAGAAAGAAAACTTCTTTTTAACCTAGAGGTTGGCAATGTGGCCCTCATTTGAGTGGCTGGCCCATGGAATAAGAAGACACAAAAGGCTGCCTAGTCTCTGTGGTGGAGCTGTAGAGGGGAAGTGCACCTCTTAATTTGTCCCCTGAAGCAGCAAGATCTATAATCAGATAGTGAAATGTTTTTCTGAATAAAAACTAGTGCATTTCATTCAAAGTGTATTATAAGATAAAGCTATTTGAAAACTGGTTACACCATAATGAGTGTGCTTCATGTTCAAAGCAGAGGGAGCAGGGCTGCATTTTAATCAGCACTGAAGTTAGATTAGTGGATTTTTCTCTGAATGTAGATATTTCTAAAAATAAAGGAGTAGTTTTGTTATTTTTTTAAGAAAAACCATCTTAGCAATATCTTTTATGTATAAATATGGGAAAAGGCAGTGGATGTGCCAAGGAATATATTAGAATTGAAGCAGCAATATGTTTTAGTATCTACAGATATATTAATTAATTTTCTTTTCATTTGTTTTTATCTCATACTATACCTTTCCTTAAATAGCTTGAGGATTTATCTGAAGTGGTTGTTCCAAATTTCCTCATCTATTTTCACCAACAAATTCTATGGCAAATATAGGATTATGCAGCTATAATGAGTTAAAAAAAAATCACTAGCTGGGCTCAAATATAATTAAGTCCAATATCTGTCTTTTCTTTATCACAATTTACATACTGCAGATACTAACTTCAGAAAAGAAATCATTAAAATACAGGTAAAAAATTGAAAATATGTAAGAAATTAGATTAAAGTAGCTAAAATATTTCACAGAATTGCAAGAAAAAGATGAATTGTGTTTTGCTTTGTTTTCCTAGACTGAAGGGGAGACATTATCCACAGAATCATAAGAAATAGAGCCAATATAACCTAGATTTATTCCTAAGAGAATGCTATGTTAGGAAATTACAAGATAATCAAATCTCCACTATAAACAAATAGGAACATTCTAGGCATAGTTTTGTAAAGAACCAAGGGGCAATATTGACAGCATAAGGTTTTACTGGGAAAATGAGTGCAAATCTCTGGAGGACTAGAAGAATTCAATGCTAACTGCTGTGAACAGTGAAGGTTTTCCTTAGAGAAAAAACACCACTGAGAAATTATGATTAGCTGTTTCCTAATGTAAGTTTGAAAAAATTAATGCAGAAGGCAAAAGAAGGTAGCGTGGTAGTAGAAGGCTTCTTGAATGACTTATTGTCCAATTTTAAAACACTGACAGAAATTAGTAGAAAATTCATATTCAGTATTGCTTACCTCTGTTGTTTATTGCTTACTTTTATAGCTATTTCCTCTACTTACATAAGCAGAGCAATTTATACCCTTCTGGCATTTACAGATTTAAGTTCTCTCATTCCCAATTATTCATTCTTTAGAGACTGAAAATCAGCAGGCATTGTGGGCAGGCTCAGAATAGCATCGGGCACAGTTGCATGAAGTGTGATTTGAAGTAGGACCCAGCCCTTGGGGCGTGAACAGAGCTTGTTTGTGTCCTGTCTGAAAAAAAAAATAAAAATATATATATATATATTTAAACCGTACAGATAGCTAACAAGCCCTACAGATAGCTAATAAACCCTGCAGATAACTGATCAATCCTGCAGATAACTGATCAATCCTGCAGATAGCTAGCAGGCATCACCACTGCTGCGCATGGATGGCAGAGGGAGCCGGCGCCTGGCAGTCCTGGCTGTTTGCTGTGCAGCTCCAAGTGCTCGCTGCTCTCTGCAGCTTCAGTGCCCACTGCAGAGCTGGGGGGAAATGCTGCCTCTCCCAGAGGCCCGAACCTGCAGCTCAGATCCCTGCTCCTGATGGTGGGGGCTGTTCCCACCAGAGTCTGCAGCAGAGGAGAGAGTGTTTGTAGTTGATGACCCTGCTATTAATTGATCCAAGGGTTAGTTTGCTGACCTTCAGGCATCCCATCATCTTGTCCACAAAGCCTGACTTTACCCTGCACTTACTGTGGGATTCCTGGAGGCAAGGTTTTGAGGAAAATTCCTGTGAGTTGATGTTTATTGATGTTTGCTGTGAAATATCACACAAACTGTGTTTGATAGACACATTTTTATAGATCTTGAAGTAAAGTGAAATACCACACTTAAAAATGCAGTGTTTTGTTTATTTTTCTATCCTGGTAAGCAGAGTTATATCCATTAAATGTATTTTTGGGGTTGTAGTCCCAATTTGCCATCCAAAATCCTGCCATATTGACTGGTATTCAGCTTCGTGTGCAGACAGTTCATGGGAGCTGTGTGGAATGAGTCTGTATGGAACTGTGCAGAGCAGTGTTTAATCTTAAAAAAAAAAAAGTGCAAAACATTTGCTAATGCAATACCAGTGGTACCTAAACAAATGTAAATGTTTGCAATGCAAGGTGATACTATAAACCTTATGTGTATGATACATCATCACCACATTTTACAAGATGAGTGACTTTTCAAGAGAGGGCAGATTTCTACCAACCAAAAAAAAATTGTAGAATCCTTGAACAGTATGAGTTAGAAGGAGTCTTTAAAGGTCATCTAGTCCAGCTCCCTGCCATGGAGAGGGGCATCTTCACCCAGATCAGATTGCTCAGAACCCCATCCAACCTGACCTTGAATGTTTTCAGGGATGGGACATCTACCATCTCTCTGGACAACCTGTTCCAGTGTATTACCACCCTCACTGTTAAAAATAGGCTGAGTGGTGACTACCCCGAGGAAAAAAAATCAAAGTAGTTGATTTTTGAATGCAGATAATTTTATTACTTCTCCATTCAAATCAATCAAAGCAAAATAAGTCAATGATTAAATTTGCAGGATGGTCAATTGATCAGTACACTTTTAATATAGTAAATTTAATAACCACATGTCTTTCAAGGCATGCTAAAATTTCCTGATTTCAATACATCAGCACTACTAAAACACTATAATATCATAGAAGGCTTTTATACATTTCTTTCTTCTGAATTTACAGAAACTGTCTCAAGTCTTCATCTGTCCAAAAATCTCTACAATCAATTTTAATTTTATTTGTTGTATATATGCTACACTTTTAATTTCAGTTTAAGAATCTTAATTGTCCTACTAATCAGCACTGAATGGTCTAAAGAGGCATTCCTACCATCTATTTCATGTAGTGTAGGGCATGTTGAGTAGAGCAGTCAAGCCTTCCTATACTAGAGATATCACCAGATAGTGATTCAGGTCACCTGCAGGTAAAAATATACAGTGTTAATCTCTTGCTGGAGGTCTTAGAAATAATCAGACTTAGGTTGTGAATTACTTTTCTTCCAAAGGGCCTTTTTTATCACCAGCATTTGGTTCACAGTTCAGAAAGGAATTGCCTTTGCACCCTCAAGTACAGGTAACAGCACTGAAAAGTGACAGGACACATATGGATGACTAAAGCAAATCCTCTTGGCTGTTGCAGCTGCTCTTGTGTACATGTATGCCTGGAAATACTTGCTCTTCTATTGAACATGAATCCTTTGTCTCAATCATATTAGCAAATCAAATGTCCTTTGAATGATGAGAATATTACTTCAAATGCCTCATTTCTTTTTAAAGGTATAATTTTGCATATTAAATTTCTTTTCATCTCATTCTGTTGTGTTTCTGGTTTGGCCATGCCTGCAAGAGCCTCCTGGAACAGATAAGATGTAATTTCATATGCTCTATAAATTGATTATGAGATCAGAACACAACCTAAAGCCATTGCTAAAAATCTAATGAACCTTCATGAGAGGCCATCAGTTTTTAAATATTATGTAAGCTGGTATTAAAAGGCATTGATCTCAGTAGAGATGCCTCTGGGTCCCTGCTTTTGTGAAAATGCTAAAGCCTTTGTAATCTCAGCCATTTGCTTTCCACCTCCCTGACGTTTCTTAGCTATTTTATTTTGTTACTTTATTACCTGTCCTGTATTTGAAAGATCATGACACAATAATCCATCATGTCTAAAGTTAACTACAGGTTTGTGAAAATCCAAATATGTTAAATCTGCTGGCTCTGTCTGTACCAACAGTTATTTCATTAAATACTATGATTTTGCTGAGATGATTTACCTTTCACAAATCCATGATGACCCATGCTTATTAAATTGTTCTCTTCCAAACTGAGGCAATATTTAAAATAGCCAAAAATAGCATCTCAAAAGTTTTGCTACCATTGGATCAGGCTTTGACATACTTAAACTGACTGCTAAGTATCTTCCTTCACTAAATTCCAGTGGGGATTTCTTTTTCAAAGTAAGTTATTATTAAGCCTGCATAAAGGTGGCAGAATCTTTCTCAAGGATGTTTTTCTTAAGATTTACTATGGTGTTAATCACTACAATTTCTGAAACTGATCCATTAATGATCTAAGTTACTTTTCTTTCTTCTCAGCTGGTGAGACATTTTTAAGTGCTTATTCATGATATTTGAAAGCCCTAGCTATCTAAGACATATTATTTTCTGTTCACAAAGACAAGGCATTAGAGATACTTTTCCACCTATGTATGGAGAAGAGAGAAAAACTTTAGAGGACTGGGAATACTAACTGTAAGAAACTGATTAAACAATCTGAAGAGTATTTATTTTACCATGTCCCTTGATGAGTTCAAAATGTACTTGTTTTTAAAACTACATTTATTTTAGCATGACTATCCTAACCTGTCTTCTTTTTTAAAAAAAGACCTGCTGATTCTTAGTTGATTTTTTAAAAATTTATTCTACTTGCCACAAACTCTTTTACATGTATTTCATATGCTTTCCAAGCTAGGAAAAGGTTAGCAATGTATGTGAAATCAGTGCAAGATTTTTATCACTGTTGTTGTTGTTGTTAAGGTCTTTTAATACAGTATTTGCTTCTTCCCCTGCTCTGCTGGGTAAGTTAAGGACTCTTATTTAGTGCAGCCAGTTTTGTTGCCTTTTGCCCAACCTGGAAATGAAACTCAAGATAATCTTAGTAAGGAGGTAATATAAAAGGAGATCTTTATTTGAAGGCCTCCAGAGGCAGTTATGGAAAGATGCCCACAAAAGCCCACCCCCCAGGGGTACAGAGTTACAAATATGTATGTGAAGAATACAGAGAACATAGAAAAAAAGGCAAAACCCAAATGGCATCAGTTTTTTGTAAGCTGTAAAAGAGCAAGAAGGCAGAGCTGGAGTTGAAAGTGAGACAGCATCTGATTGTCTCCAGGACAATGAAAATTAGTATCTTATGAATAAAATAAGTATTGTTGGAAGAATGAATCCGAGAACAAAGAGTACAAAAATAAAGAGCAAGAAGGTGAGATGACCA
This sequence comes from Ammospiza caudacuta, assembly GCF_027887145.1. Taxonomy (NCBI): domain Eukaryota; kingdom Metazoa; phylum Chordata; class Aves; order Passeriformes; family Passerellidae; genus Ammospiza; species Ammospiza caudacuta. Next base: position 104,248,212 of record NC_080593.1, read on the forward strand.
CAGTACAAATGAAATCTTAATGATTTGAATTAATTTTTGTTTGTTCCAACATGCTGCACTGTTCTAATGATGAAGTTGCCAAAAATCTGGAATTGCTTCCAAAAGCCTGGGAAGCATCTCTAATTTGTGCACTGGAGCATGAAAGAGCCAATCGCTGGCACACGTAGAGACCAGAGACTTCCACTTGCAGTACGTTTATCATATTTATGAATATATCTTCTAAAGAACAATATTCACTCCATTAATTTCCATGTCAACACCCCTCAGTAGTTCATTAAATTTGACTAGGAAGGCCAACAGCAGCTCCTGCCTCCTGCTTCCACCTCTCCCAACATTCTTAGGTCATTTTTTCTTGTGCAACTCATTACTATAGAAACAATCTTTCCTAAGGTATTTCAGTTTCAAGGGGCAATGCTATATTAAAGCCATTCTGCTTCTAGAACATTTTGTTTCTTATTGAAAATGTCTTAGGTGAAATACACCATGACAATAAATGTTTTCAAGAAACAAATTCCCCCAACACAAATGAAATGAGCATTTGCTCCTGTGGTGGTACTATCACACTTTCCACAATAACATAATTGAAGGTCATGTAAACTTTCATATTGCTCATTTCATGTTTCATCTAGTTCTACATCTATGTGTGTGTCAATTTGATATATTGTAGAAATAGAGGCCTGGGAAGATTCATGTCATGTGATTGCTTTCATGGAGTTATCCAGAACCACCTTCAACAAAGGTGGCGGCTTTCGCTAAGAGATCCTACAGAGCCCAATTTTTAGGAAAGCTCCTTTTCTTAGAAATAGAAATCCAGTTTGCATGCTGATTTTATCCATGGTTAAGTTTCTTCCTCTCAGGCAAGTTCAGTCCTTTAGTTTAAGGATCCTTTTTTTTCTCTCTTTGGTATCTACTCTTACAATAAAAGCACAGACAGCAACAAGGTCCAAAACTTGGCTAGACTGTGCCTGACACAATTTCTGTGCTTTCTTCATAAGAAGAGATCTTTCACTGAGTGATTTCATCTCTTTTTTTCTGTGTTCCTTGTCCCTCTTAATCCTTTGGTCTCTTAGATTTCACACTAGTGCCTCTATATTCCTGCCCCCTTCAGCTCATCTCCACATCCCCCACATCTTCACCCTTCTGTCTCAGCCACTTTCAAAAGCTACCTGCATATCCACTTTCTTCCTTGCCTGCCATTGTGATATTAGCAGCTGGCAGCCTTTTCCTCAGCTTAATTAAAGGTCACCCTTAATCTTCACAGGAAATATATGTATTTGGGACCTCAGTACTCTAGCTGCACTTGGAAAAGTGAGAGAAATTTTTGATATGATTCAGTACATTAATACTGCTGATGCTAAGAATCCCAAAGCAGGTGCCAGAATCCATGCAAAACAACATGCCACAGAAATAATATTTTTTCATGGATTATAACTACTTAAAGGTAAAATGCATGGAACAAGAAAAAAAAAACAACTTTTGCATATGCTTTGCTATGTGAAACTAGGTTTTAAAGAATAGCAAGTAATTGTTGTAATTTTGTAATTTTGTTTTCACGAGCTAAACTTAGTTTTGCACCAGTGGCTCACGAAAGCCTATGCCAAGTAAGATATTCTCAGAATTAAGAAGGAAGGAAAAAAAATCTGGTTTGGGAGGAGAACACATCTATTCTCTCTCAAAAAAACATCTGAGAAACAAAAGATTCACCATCTTCTGTTTAAAATAATTTTCCAGCTGGATCAGTTCTAAGTGTCACACATTCCAAATGTGTTTCATATATTTGGACAGTAGTGCTTTAGTGTCATGAATCCTTCTGAATCATCTCTTCCAGTAGTACATCCAGAACTATCTTCCCCAGCAAGCTGAGAGCAGCCCAGTCTGGGTTTGGGTTGCCCCTGCATACACATGTGCACATGCTGCACTGGTGAGAACTGTACAGCAACAGGAAATTCTGCAGGCAACGTGAATGGCATAGGAAAATCCTGTCCAGCACTATCACAAACAGCAAATTAAGAGATGCTTACAGATATAATATATGTGAACCAAAGAGGGGAAATTGTAGTAATCACACATTGTGTTTGAATAGTACTTTGTATTGTGAGAAAGCTTAGCATAATGTGGTATATAACTACATTGCAGCAGGCCTGTCGTTTGGAAAGTGGGAGGGAAAGAGTTTATCCTCTCCCCCAATCCATCCCTCATTTGAGTTTCTCTTTGTAAAGTCATTTCAATAGCAAGCAAAAGCTCACAGTGCAGCAAGCATGAGTATAATCAGCTTTCAATGTCCCCTCTTCCACCGGATTTTAAATAGCAGGTTCCCTTGGGCACAGCAGATCAGAGTGCTTTACTGAAATGGGAGCTCTGCTGTTGCAGTTCAAAGGAAACCACAGTTCTTCAGGTATATATATCACCTACAAGACTGAGACATTCCACTGGACTTGTCAGCCCTTGCAAGGAGGGGATCTTCCACAGGGATGGGAAAACTCAGGACAGTGCTGTGTGCCCCTGAGGGACTGATTACCTGGATGCAAGAGGGAGCTGCACAGAGCAATGTTCACCAAAGTACAAGCAGCTGGTGCCACCCAGCACTCCTGGCACAGAACTGGAGATGACAACCCAGGAAGTCTGCCTCCACAGATGCAAACTTTCACATACTTTCATCTTTTCATGTAGATTTTATAAAATAAGAGGTATTAAAAAAAAAAGGCAACAATTGGAAGCTCCAGAAATAGTTTATATTAAAAAACCTCATATTTCGTGTTACGTGAGCAAAGCTTGTGCTGGATTTCAGCTGCCAAAGAGCATATGAGCTGCCTGTGAAATGTCCAACATTCTCATCTGGAAAAACTTTTAGATTTTATTCCTTTATTTGGCTTGAAACAGAGCTTTTTTGCTTTTGTTAAATGTTTAACTGAGGTCTGGACCACAGGAAAAGTAAAAGGCAACATGCTGGCTAGAGGACATAATTTTATATTTTAGAAGAAGGATTTGGAGTGAAAACAGATGAAAGCTGTGGGGGCCCTGGTCAGATGGCAGTCAAAAAATCTCCATAAGGAGCCATAAGGAACAGAGTCCAATATATTTGAATCCTGGCTCAGAAGAAATCAATGATCAGCTGAAACTGGGGATGATGCAAGGAAAAATAAAGAAACCAACATTCCTTGAAGTATTGGTTCAGCACTTTGTGTAGTGAATGATAGAAAAATACAATCAAGAGGAGATTCTCATAATTCTGGCATCAAGAATTTCTGTGTGTTCGCATTAACCACTGTCACTCTGGTGATATTTCTAAATAGAACAGAAGCTGCAGAGGCACAGAAAGCAAAAGATGACCCAGAACAAACACGAGAACATGGAAAAACTGGAGAGAGCAGACTAAAGAGTTGTACAGAAATCTAGTCCATGCTCAGCACCAAATGGGAATTGAAGAAGTAATTAGGGAGGAAGGAGACTGACATCCACTGGACAAAGTAACCAGTCAGGGTAAAGGAAGAATTCAATAGGAAGAGGACCATGTAAGGGAGATGTTAGTAGAGGTCATTGTTTTTGTGAAAGCTAATGAGTCAGTTAGCATACAGCAACTCCAAACTTGCTGCCTCTGAAGCATCCCATGCCCTTGTTTGGAAAAGTCACAGAGGTCACAAATTGCAAAGGAACCTCTTTAGCTTCACTACACAATCTTAAGGAAGTACAGTCATTGCAGGAAACCAGTCCCTTGACTTATAATGGTACCAAAACATGGCTTTACCATGTAATTATACTGCTGTTACGGGTATTTGTATTGCTGCTGTTCCTAGCTGTGCCATTTCAGTCAAATCCTGTTTTCTTTGTCATCCAGGAATGGTCAGTGGAAGCAGGATATCCTCCTCATGCCCTGGGGCACAGTCTTGCTTTCCTCACTAAATATTGTTCTCAGCAGCAGTTTGTATAATCATGAAAAACAGAACTGAGCCCTTAGCTGGCTTCTGTGGTCCTAAAACCACCATGCAATGGGTATGGCCCAAGGAAATTATCAGTAACTTTAGCTTTTACTGCAGTATTGCAGAGTCATACTAAGCTACTGGGAAAAAAAAAAACAACCCAGCCAACAACAAGAATATAGGTGGAATTTCTGTCACTAAACTATAACCACATACAAAATTAACTTTGTATAGGGAGGCGGTGATGAGAGTGACTGTCTTCTGCAGCTGTTTCAGTTCTCTTTGTTCTGCACAACTTGATTGCCAGGAAAGGGCACACACTAGAGGTTTAATTTCGTCATTTCAGGTAGTTTGTACCATTAAACAAAATTATTTAAAATTAAACAAAATGTCTAACCTTCCCTCCAGTTCTTCAGGTTCCTATTGACACTTAATGCATCATATTACTGATTCATTTTATAAATGCTGAATCTTCAGGTATGATAAAAGGATCTTATATAAATATACTGGGATGATTGGGAGCAGGGAGTGAGAAGGCTGGAGGAAGTAAGGTCTGGACATTCATTGTTCTAGAATTTCATCACTATTTTGAAAAATTTTTGAAGTGTTTTCCACATGTGCTATTGTTAAAGGCTCTGTGTGTCACACCGGATGATGCCTTGCACTGCTGCACTGGGCTCTTGAAAGGAAATGGAGTTGTTCAGCCAGTCGCTTCTTTTCCAGTTTCTATTGTTCTGTCAAGGTTAAAGTTTTCTTTCCTTAAGGATCCCAGCTGTAAACAAGCAGCTGCTAGCACAAATAGTCTCAAAAAAACCCTTGTAGTTTATCATTCAACAGAAATTAAACACCTGTTAGTCTTTTAGATTGGTGCCATAATGCACACTTCAGTTTAACATCACTTAGCATTGAATTTAAAGGACATTTCCTTCATTAAAAAGCTTTCTCACTACAGGAGAAAAAACACAAATGAAGTCTATCTAGAGACATTTTGCTTTTTCTTGGTACTCAGAACTGCTTTATACTCCCACTCCTCCTCCCATACTAACTCCCCCCAACAAATGCTTCCAAACCTTCTTTACATGGCTCTGCTTATCTGGATTTTCTCCCTAAAGAGGACTAAATAATCTTTATTTATAGAAACAGTATTTGCTAACAGAAGTAAATTTGAAAATGCATATTCACAAATATGTAATCATTTGCTAAAGATTTTGGAAGTGCAAAAATCAATATTGACTACAGCTTGTTTAACAATACATTTTTTTTAGTCTGTGCTGGCCCATAGCAACAAAAGAGCTTAACATATTTATAACACTCATACATTTTTTAATTGGAAATAAAAAAATTTGTATTCTGGTGCATCTGTATTTAATAGTTACAAAATGGTGAATGCAAGTTAGTTTTTTTTTTTCTCCAGCAGCATTTTCCTTGGAAAATGGAAACTGCTTTGCAAAGCTAAAACTAATACAGAGAATTTGTCTTTCCCTTCTACTCTGCCATATTAGATAGAATCCTCTCAGCAAAAACTCATTCAGTAGTACTACATTCTAAAGATCATTGATGGTTAAACTGTGTAGCATTATTTTTCTATGCTATTTTTGCACTGAACACTGCAAAGACACAAATTATTATTGCTAACATTATTGCAACATATCAGATTGTTTCCAGTTGCTCATAAATTCTGTATAGCATCATATCCTTTTCCTATGGCTTTACATTAGCACTGTAAAAGCCGGGAACATGGGTTACTATTTGGACTTAAATTTATTCTTTTTCCTGAATATTTCCTAAATATTATTTTTCCTGAATAGCTTCTTCCATTAACTGAAGTGCATGTCAGATGAACAGTGGCCCAACTCATCTTGAGTTGCCCCGGTACAAAGTAGTGCCTTCCCCTTTTGCCACACTTATGCCATGCTCTTGTCATAAACAAGAATTTTACGTTGACCTGGGTCATCAGAGAACACTGAAGAAAAGATCAGGAGCCAAAGACAGTATTTTAGGTCATTCTACCTGTTAACCATTCCTGTGCTGATGGAACAATAGGCAGCAGCAGTCATGAATATAATGTGAGCATCTGCCCAATGGCTAAGAGCTTTATCTCACAGCTTGGGAGCTCAGATGGATGGTGGTTGGAGTGCCACGCTCTTTTCCCTCACAGCCCAGGTTAAATATTGACTGGCCTGAGCTTAAGGCTGTTTGTTATGTGTGAACCAAGGTCATTATTAATGCAACAGCTCACAGAGCCCAATATGTGCTAAGCACTCTGCAGAGATGTAGGGCAATCCAGGCCCCTATCCCAAAAATCTGATATGTCAGTGTCAATTTTCAACACAGCAGCCATTCCTCCTTGTTCCTCCTTTCCTCACATTCGTTTCCCTGGGCTGTGTTACCTATCTAGTCACTTGGAAAGTCAGAACAAGTATTTAGTTTGAGGAAACAAAAATTTGCCTCAGCATCTGAGTTCTGAAGACCACCAAAACCTTTGCAAAAGAAATGGGAATTAACAGCAGACTGTGAGTTCAGTTCCCTCTGGTTGCATGGGCAGCAGAAAATCCATTCAGCCATTTCAAGCACTAAACAGATATCTGGAATCATCCCTGCCTGGATATAGCAATGGGTAAAGGTTCCCACACATTGTGGCAAAGGGGTTGGGGCAATGGCTGCCTCCATCACTTATAAATCCATCATTAAAATTACCTATTTTCAAAGAAGAAATATTGCAATAATACAAATATTATTTTCTAAAGCAGCTTGATAAAGACTAGTTCCAACTTGTCTGTGAGACACTGACAGAACCATAGCATTTTCAGAAAACAGGTTTTTGCTTCTCAGATGTTCTGCCTCTTTTAGTCCATTCAACGGAAATGACAGTTCAGGGTGAACCGGCAAAAAGTTATTTAGTCTAGATCAAAGGTTAAATTTTCAGCTCCCCTCTCTAATAATAAATAAAGTTTTGAAAACATGTTTTGGAAATGATATTTTGTGAAATGAATTTCAAGGTGGCCTTTTAGGGTAGTCAGAATTACAAGACCCAATGTGACATGCATTGTGTAGGAGAGAAAAAGAAAGATCTTGTGTATAAGGGATTTAAGTAAGCTTATCAAAACTGCTCATGTTGAATTGCATTTTTTCTCCAGCTGAATTCCTGCTCAGTTGCAGTTTACCAGTTAGGTTCTCCTCAAATTAAATCTACAGTTTTCTGTGCAAGGGAAGGGAAAAAATAATAAATCAAAACTAATGAGATATTCTTTATACTATTGACGTCTTTATTTTTTCTTCCTGCGTCACTGCTACATTTGAAAGGCGAAAACAAGGAGTGAAACTGAATGTGAAAAATGAAAACTGCCCACCTGGTGAAAAGAAGGGAAGGAGGAAATCAGAAGGGTGAGTTAGCAATTCCTTAAGCACATGCAATGTCTATAATTTTCAAATTTGACAATTACACTAAGACACAGAGAGGAGGGGAACTGATAGGGAGAGTGTTTGCTCTTTCACAGACAGACTTGTGAGAGAAGAACATCAGTATTTTGCCGAGGCTGTGTGTAGCACATGCACAGATCAACACAGGCTCAGAATGGCAGCCGCAGGAGGGAGGAGGATTCTCACCTGCTTTCCTCCCCTGCTCTCTCTGCCTTCCCTGCAGGGAGAATACTGACACAGCCCTTCCTTTCTCCAAGCTCAAAATCCAGTCAGTTAATACATTTTGCCTGTCCTTCTCTGGATTAATCCACAAAAACCTGTGTTAATACCTTTCTCCAGATTTTAAAATCATATCATTCTTTTCCTTTTTTTTTGCTATGTGATTCTTTTGTCTCTCTCCTTCCCTAGCCCCTCCCTTACCCCCAAGAATAACAGAGTGACTAGACTGAGCAAACATTGAATCAGACAATGTACAGCTTGCTTTCAAATGCACAAAAAACCAAACGAGGAGAGAAGATATTAAAAACTCATGGGGTTTTTTTTCCCCCTCTCCAATCATAGGTGTTATTATGACAATGTAGGTAAAATATATTCTGGTGGAGGTGTTACTTTTGAATTTATAATATCTGTAAGTTCAGACAGTGGTTGAGAAGTTGGCACTCATCAGCTTCTGTGTGCAGGAGCACTGGCACGTTAGGCAGAACGAAGAGTGCAAGGGTGCTGCTCAGAGCTGTGCTCATCCATATCATTACACATGATTAAGCTCACACGTAGCCTTCTTGCAGTTCAGCAGGAAGCTGTATCTAGAATCTGGCTGTCACCAGACTGTACTGAATTTAGCGGGACTTTTTGTTTCATTTACCTTCCTGCTCAATTTTTCTTGTCTGGCAACTTCTGATTGTTATCCAGAGAGCCATTCTAATGTCTAAGAAATTAATTGATGCTATAGTCTTCCTAGCGTTTGTTTTCAGCTGCTATACTTAAATGATTATTTTCTGAAGGCTGTTCTTCACATACAGAAATTTGAAAAAAATTAACAGTGAAACCAGAGCATTTTTTCACAAGAAAACCTTTGTGGTGAACAGAGAGACACTGAATATGATGTATAGCATTCCACATGGTTACCAAATTTGTCTTTAATGCAGGCATATAAATCTTAAAGTCTTGGGATTACTTCAGATATGCTGCATACTCAGTTCTGCTATTTGTGGGGGCTGCAGAACACCAATTCTCTACAAACCACCAACTTTCAGGAAGATAACTTACAGTCAATCTATCTTTTCTATGAGACCAGATATGTAAATATATTTGCTCATGACCAGAAAGCTTCTGTTTTAGGAAATTTGATTGCTGTTTTAGGAGATTTGATTGCTGTTTCTGTCCATCTAACTCAACAATTATCTCTCACTCTATAAGGATCATCTTTTATTTTTTGCCTGAGATGCATTTCTGTGGGTGCAGTAGAGGATTGGTATACAAGACATAAGAAGTGAAACATCAACCTGTATTTTTGATGAGGCAGTGCAGAAGATGTGGATTGGGGTCTAAGTCCAAGAACAAAGAGATTTTGTAAGTAGCTTGGGTGAAAGAAAACTTTTTTCCTTGCACTTTCAGTTATTTTCTTTCAGGACTCAAAGGATCGCTGTCTGGAGCCATCAAAAATTTCTCTCTTATATGACAGATGAGAACTAGATCTTCTATTGCCAGACTGACTCATCTGGCTTCCCCAAATAGGAACATATCTTTGTAGCCACTCTGACTTTATACTTGGTGCCTATAACCTGTAACTGTGTTGTTAAGACCATGTGTCTCTCCTTGGTATGTTGCAGACTTTCCAGGAGACTCAGACAATCAGTGCAAAAATACACTCAGACCTAGGACCCTCCCTGGCTTTCACTTTCAGAAGAATACATGGCCAAGGTTTAAAAAGTGACCATTCATCATAATAATTCATTATGAGTTGTGGGCAGCAGCACATATTCTTCTGGTAGCCATTACAAGTATAAAACTCTGTACTTTGCAGCATAGAGAGAAAGGACAGTGCAGCAACTAGTGACAAGAGCTGACCCTTCCATCAAAGAAAAACTGATTATCAGTGAATTTTCATTTGTCTGTCTAACACTCAAGACACCAATTAACTACCTGTCTTTCTCCTATTAGCAATATCTACAGTGTGCTATGTAGGAAAAGAGTCTTAGTCAGAATTAACAAGACACAAAGCACTAGTTGGATAGCAATTAGCAGACAGTGTCATTGCCATATCTTCCTAATAAGATGAAACAATAGAGAAGGAAATGTATTCTGGGCATCTAATGGATGCTGTAGATCAAATAACATCTCAGAGATTTCTGAAGCAGCGTAAACAGAATGGCTCCCCGTTGTGAAAAGTCATCTTGGATCAATGGTCAACTGGAATAATCGCTGGCATGTAACTGATGTGGGGAAGGGAAAAACACAGCATACTGAATTTTGTGTTAGCAAATGAATGGCTTAATTTGAGCCTGCAAGAGTGTTTCACCAACTCTGTACAGGACAGGAGACAGACACTAATGGGGCTGGTTTGTTTTTGCAGACAGATGTCCACAGTTCCACCCTTTCTCCCTCTTGTTGCCCAACCTCAGCCCAAGATCAACATGATTCAAAAGCAGGTTTCATTTATCTGACAATCACATATGCTCCTTTAGGGGATAGAGGCTTAAATAAATGGTCTGAGTTTTGAGGTCATCTCTGTAACAGGATTAAAAATATTAACTGGCTCATAAATTTGTTTTACCAGGGTAGCGTTGCCTGACTGAGCCTGTATCATTTTTATTGCTAGCTACAGTTATGTTTATTGACAGACAAGCATTATAAAATGATGACACAAAGCAGTAGTTATTCTGGGATCCAGCAGGAACAATAAATTCTCTGCCTCCAGTTCTGGAAATGTTTCAAGGCTTTTTTCTTCATGAATAGTTACTCTATAAAGCCACAGTATTTTCTTGACTAACATTACTCATTTTCTTCACCTGTGTTGCTCCAATCAGTACAACAGAAAGAGAGTGGTATAATGCTACAAAATTTACAAAGCCCTAAGTACACAGAGCTGAAATTATATTTTTTCTGTAAATCTTAGTTGCCAACATCAACAGCAGAGTTTCTTCTGTCTAGGGATATTTCAGTACACAAAAAAAGGCAGCAAAAATGCAAACAAGAAAACATGGTAAACATGATGAACTTCAATTGGAGAGAAAGAAATAAAGAACATCTAAGCTTTTAAATACACAACAAAATGGCACAAAATCAAACATACAACAGAAGTTTGTTGAAGCCCAAGCTTTCCAATGTTAGTTATGTGCTTTAATGATACTAAGAAATTGAAGGACATTTGCTGCCCAGTGCAACAAATGATTCAGAGGTGGCCTACTTCACTTTCAGGCTATTTCAGATGTCAAGTTTTTCAAGCCTCTATCATTTATCTTATCTTCCTTTTGCCCTTTGAGTGTTTGTTTACATCTTTCCCATAGTCTGAAGCCTGAAACTTCACTCTGAATGAGGTATCACTGGTCTCAATAGCAAGATTGATACTGAAACACAGAAGGGTCGAGGCTGCAAAGGACCTCTGGAGGTCATCTTAACAACCTCTCTGCACAAGCAAGGTCATCTAGAGCCACCTAGAGCCTCTTACCCTTCACAAATGAAAATTAATTTGTCCAAGAAAAAGAAAAATCTTTTTTTTACATAGCAGTGTCGCACTATTGCCACTGTCTTTGTCCTCCTAACTTTTAACTCCTTCTCTGCCTTATACTGCTTCCTAAGTGTTTTCTCCCCATTTTCATACACACGAAGCACTTCTATTGCAATTGCATGTGCCTCTATCAAATTTCCATCAGCTGATTTTGGAACAATTTCCTATTTTCTGGAATTCTTTCAAAATTTGAAAGCATCCTCATGATTTCATCATCCAGATCATTGATCAGCAAAGGATTGAATAAAAACGGACTCAGAAATACACAATTTGAGATGTCCTCCCAGTTTGACAAAAAAACAGTGATAGTTTCTCTTTGTTTTTGTTTTCTCAACCAGCTGTGAGCCTTCTCGGTGGTGATTTAATCATATACCATAATTTGCTTATGAGAATGCTCTGTAGGAGACTCAAGAGCCTCACTGAAGCCAAGATAGATCACATCTACTGCTTCCCCCTTATTCACTTATCCTGTCAAAGAAAGAAATTAGATTGGTTTGATACAATTTGTCCTTGACAAATTCACATTCACTAGACTATTATTACCCTCGAGGTGTTCATAAATTGATTGATTGATCCTCCACCACACGACTTCAGTTCAAGGAAAATCACTTCTGCAGCATCTACTCTGATGTGCAGCTAATTGGGCTCAGTTCTGTGATTTCAAATCTTCTTCTGCAGGTTTAGTGCTGACTTTCCAAAAAGGCATCCTAACTATCTTGACCATGTGTTCTCTTGAGTCCCAAAGGTAACCGGGTTAAATGAGCTTTACCTGCCACACTCAAGGGCACCAGAACTACGCACAAAAACTGTGCTCATAAGAATATCATGCACCCTCCAAATGAGCTCTCTTTACTGCAGTATCAAACATAAAATCACTGCCTGTTGATGAGAATGACCTACCAGTTCTGGGGTTCATGCTACTGTGGTGCATGAGTAAGAATATTGCGTCATTTATGAAGAGCAGAACGCAGTAACTGGTATTATTTGTAAACAGTATTTGCAATTTATGTAAATGAAGCTGCATAGAATGGCTTCATCTCCTTTTTTTTCCCAGGAAGAGCGCTGAGTTTCAGTTTTCTAAGCCATTTGACCCTGAGGCTTACATTTGGAATTCCATGCTGATAGACACCACATAATTATTATTTTAATTAGAAAAGCTGAAAAATATTCCACTGTGTCTCTTAATTCAAATGTTATAGCTGCCACATAGGTCTTAGTCCTACAATGATTTTAGCACAGACTGACACTGAGCAGAGTTGGCTTTTTGCTCAGAACAAGATCAATATTTTGGCATGGCATCCTCACAATGAAGAATTAGCTAACTGAAAGGCTGTTTGAACCCAAGTTGACCACAAGTACGCTGCACTATTAAACACTGGAATTTTGACTTTTGCACTTACAAGTAAAAAATATTTTAACTTTGTTCATGTGCAGAGAGAACTGATTTTCTAGTTCTTGCTTCAGCAAAACTCCTGCAAGTAAGGAAGGGTAGTTTGAGTTCAGTGTGAGATGATCTGAGTTCAGTGTGAGGTGATCTCAGTGTGCTCAGTGTGAGGTGAGCTTCAGTCACAGTCCTGTCCTCATTCTTGTTTGATCTCAGTCCCCTGTTAGGTTCTGCCACTGCAAAACTTATGCACAGAAATTCAGTGAGATCACAGAGACCCACTAGGAAGTGCAATTTTTAGAATTCCAGTACCTGTTTCCTATTTGTGAATCAGAAGAAAATATTACTTTCTTACATCACTTTTTGAAGAACTGAGACACATTTTTAAAGGCCAGAGAAGTACCAAAATAATAGACTATTTGTTTCGAAGATAATGCAAAGCACTGAATAGGTCATTATGGAATAATTTAATTTGAAAAAACATTACCACAGAGCAAAATGAACAGATTCATTTTGCTATTTGTTTTCTTTCTCTCTTTGGAAACATATATAAGATACCATTTGTAGAATGATAACATTTTTTGTTCCATCATCTACCAGTGAAAATATATCCATTTTCTTTATTTTATAAGCAATTAAATTGCCCTGTTTATACATACCTGTGAAAAAAAGACATCTACCTTAAAATTTACCTGCCCCCTCTTCCATCCATCACTAAGGGCATGTTTGTGTTTGGCACAGGGATACAGCAGGATCCCTGAGGAAGGTTTCATCCCAGCTTATATATCCACATATTGTTATACACAGCCCTGCTAACATAAAGTGGAAGCAAAACAAGTACCCGTACACAGCACTGTACCTGCACCAGTAAAGCTTCCCCTCTCATATCTGGTCTGGGGCTGGGCAGCTTCCTGTACTTCTTTTCCATGCAAACCTACCCCAAGAACAGTTGCATCACTGTTTTCATGTTCCTGCAATTTAAAAATGCATTTCAGCTTAATTATCTATTAATTTGAGTATGAGACTTGGATTGCATCTTAGTTCTCTGCCATAGTTTTATCTTAGAAACAGCAACAAAATGACTTTTCTTTGTGGCTCTGTAAGTACAGCTAGCGAAGAAAATTGTTCCCAGGGCTGTGTATGCCCCTTTTGACACTGCCAAGGTTATTTGTGAATAAGAATCATGTTTGTTTCTGCTACATCAGAAAACAATTAGTTTTCATTGTTTGCCAACAAGGAGTAATCAAAAGCAGTAAGGAAATTAAATGTATTTTCTGGTACATATGAAGATATATAAAAACAAAAGCAAAAATGCAAATTATAACAGGGGAAAACTCCTAGACTGCCTCTTGCAGGAAAATAAAGATCTAGGCATTTGACAAATAGGTTTTTTTTATATCTTTTCCGTGAAGACATATTTGATGGAGAAAACTCAAGATGTACGGTAGAAAGAGACTGAATCGTTTATCTGCTGTGGAAACAGTTAAGGTCAGAGAGCATACACAAGAGCTGCTTTATTTGGTTAGGTTTGATATTCAAAGATGGTTTTAGCAATACCAATGGGGAAATTTAGCTCCTTTTTACTAGAATGGAGGAGAAGAGTATAGTTATGAATAACCAGGAATGCACATTTAAGGTACTGACATGCTGCTCACCACTGTAATTGCAGGATAGGCAGTTATATAGGTTTGGACAGAGTGTGGATATTGAAAGAGTTTAATTGCTGGCTATATTAAACTTAGATCTAGAAGCAGTAAAGGATTTATAAGTCAAAAAATTAGGTGCAGATCTGCCCAAAACAGAAAACACCTAGTTCACTGAACAGAAACTAAAATCCAGCTGGTCCAGAGAATCCTGAGCAGGTACCTGATTTTCAGCTAGTTAGAAAGGCAGAATATTCTTCAGGCTGTATGCCAAACCATCCAAGGGAACAGAGGTCCCTCCATGTAGTGGAACCCAGAGCCTGAGAGCTGAGGTGAGGAGCTGAGTCTTCTTCCTGAGAAATCACAAGATGTTCCTACCATGCACCTTTCCTGCAATAGCATCTGCCCAAGAATTAGGCTCAGAGGCTTGCCAAGCCTGGGGGTAGAGGAAAGGGAGAGAAGAGGGGGAGCAGGGAAGGTGGAGAGCAGCTTTTAAAAGAAAGGAGGAACACTGTGTATTTTTGTGTGGCACAGTCTGGTCCCAGAGATGTACTCGTCTTTTAGAGGAATTAGACTGCCCTCTGATTGGTGTTTGGATGTCAGTTAAAATTACTAAGAACTGAGCCAAACTTCCTGGCCAGAAAAGCCCAGCAAGTTAAGATGCTGCTCGCCAGCTGTCAAGTAGGTTTAAAAACGTAAAAGTTTTAGTTCTAGATTTATTTACACAAACATTGAAAATGCAGGTCTGGAGAAATTTTTTGGGTTCAGCATCACATATTTTACCCTGTATTGCCAGATTACAAGGCTCTACACCAGCCCTCTCCAGGTGCTGCAACCAGATGAGGTTTCCTCTCTTGCATGTGGCTCATGTTTGCCACAGGGACCCTCTATCCCTTTAACTCTGTAATAACTTCCTTTAACAGAGAATGTTCAGCTATAGACAGGCTCTCAAAAAACTAAAATTGAAAAATTTTTAAAAATCATGGATTTGGAAAGGTAAATCTATCAATTTTAATATGTAAACTCACCTTAACAGAATATAATTTGGAAAAAAACCCCAGACACGCTGTCAGTCAAATCAAAATAATTCAGTTTGTAAATAGCAGCAGGACAACAGTCTGCCTTTCGTAGACTCACATTCTAGGCTAGCATGATGCACATTGTTAAAACTTCTTTCTATGTCTAAGCTTTTCAACAGAATCCTGGAGTATCTAAACCTTGCGCAGCTGCTCCCTCACAGCTCTGTGATGATCTGAGAAGCCAGCTGGAAGCTCATTTTTAGTTTTCTCCTTTCTCATGGGGTATTGCTTTACTGTGGTTATTTAACGAAATGCTGTGTGTGACAAAAAGAGGTGTTTCAGAACCTAAACAGAAATACCCTTGTACAAGTATTTGAAGCCACAGGCCTGCTGTTCAACTGCTCACCAGTGGATGTGATCTCCATCCATGTTGCTCCCATGGGTGCCAGGGTGGTGCAGAGTTCCATGGGCACGAAGAGGGATTTGAAATGGGGGACAAAGGCATAGGAAATAGGAGAGAACACCCTGGTAGTTGGAGTCAGTAGCTCAGGTGAGTGCAGAGAGGGGCTGGATGAAGAGAAGGGCAGCACACAGATTTGCAGAAGCAACCTCTTTGCAATATGGTAGGGCTGCAGTGGTTCTCAGCTGAGGCGCCCTGGGCTGTGACATGGTGACAGTGCGTTATCCTACGATAACAAATACCCAACACACCAAGCAGAGCTTGGGCAGGTCTGCCCAGCAGGCCCGGGCAGGAGTCTCTCTGCATCCAAGATAGCTAACACAGTCAAAAGCTAAGAAAAAGAGGGAAATACAAGAAGCTTTAGAAGTAGATCTGCAGATTAAACCAGTGCAAGGTCCTTGTTCTGCTGCCAAAGCACAGTTCTACCAGGAAGTCTTGTGTTGTTTACCTTACATGCTGCATGGCAAAGTTTCCTCTAGGTGACCATTTAAGGAGACAAAAAAAATATTTTTTAAGGAAAAATTGCCTTCAAAGAAAGCAAAACATAACAACTCAACAGGCTGGGAATGCTTAGGGACAGTCTGTTAGGACAGATGGCTGCTTAACAAGAATGGTCTCTTGACCAGGTTTCTCTGTCTGCATTCCAGGTGCCTGCACGTAAGGAAGCAGATTACATGTGCTGTTTCAAATGTGTATCGATTTGCCAGTGGGGAGAGAGAAAACTCCATCTTTGATAAAGAATTTGATTTGATGATCATTTACAGACCACACCGCATGAAGTCTTGACACTGTTTCTTCACCCTAATTACCTTGTGAGCCATCTGGTGCACCTGCTGTTGCAGGGAGGCAGGAATAACAGTTTTACACCCTCCCTCCCTTTTCTTTTCCTTTTTATCACACTGAGATAGATCTTTTAGGTGAACATCCACCTGACATGGCCAGACAGTGCAGATGTAGACGCAGGTGCAAACTCGGTCAACCATGTCTCCAGATGGCTCTTACTTATTAAGGCAGCCAAAGCAATAACCACAGACAAAGGGCCTCCAAGAAAAAAAAAAAAAACAAGGCCATCCAGCAGGAAAACACTAGGTTCAGAGATGGAGTTTGTGAGAATCCCAAAGATGCAATCAGCTTTGAATCTATGGTGGAAACAGAACTGGAATCCCTTTGAAATTTGGATGAAATGACAGACTGATAATTGAGCAATTGTGAAAATGGTTAAAATGCAATAGAGTCTCCTGAAGGCTGATTACATAAGCGTAAGTGCCAAGAGCTAGATGCCAAGATAAAAGCCATGGCTTCCTTTTCTCCTGTTGAGTTATCTAGTCTGCAACTGAGAAAGCCAAGGGAGAAAAACAACAGGATATTTTATATTCTGATTTCTTTTAAATGCTGGAGGTAGCACATTTCCAGTGGCTGAACTCCAAGCAAACAAACAAGAGAACAAAATGAAAAAATTGTGCCCTCCCTCAACCTCTTCTTCTGATATCTTTAATTACTGGTCTACAAAGTGTGAAAGTTCAAAGGAATGAGTTTCAGGCTTGGGAAGCTGCCTCACTAAACGAGTTCATTTGGGCAGAATAAGCTCACAGGAGTCCAGAGGCCGCCTCTGCTCAATTGATGAGCTCCCACTTGTTAACCTGAGTGCTCAGTAGGGAAAAGGCATCAGGAAAAAAAAAATCTTTCTCAACCAGCTATTCCAACATACCTCCTTCAGGACTATCACTTATGAGTTGAGGCTTTTTCTGCCTTGAGGGACAGCACAAAAAGGTCCCCTCCTCTTCAGTGATCATTCCAAGAGCTATGCTGCCTAAATGAGTGTTCCACTGAGCAGAATTAATTGCTGCTTTCCACCTGTATTTTCTTGAGAGAGGATTTGTGGCAGAGTGCCCAGCAGACACTGTGCTTCTGAGGACACTGGGGCCAGCAAAACAGCATGCAAAAACGATGGGAGGTGCAAATCCACAGGCAAGGCTCCCTTTGCCCTGCCGTACTGCTAGCAACACACAAAACCCTTCAGGCTTGGTTGAGGAGAAGACTCAGCCCTGCTTCAGTCCCTCTGCAAAGTGAGAAGAAAATCTGGGGCGTGGGGAACTTCACAGTAGTAAATCTTAGCGAGAGGCAGGATTGCAATGCACACAAGTCATGCTAAGCTCCCCAGTTCCAGTTCACAATAATTCTGAAAATGGCTTAGGTGTATGTCTCCTCTGAAAGGTGTTCTCTGAATTCTCCTCCCTGGAGGGGTCTTCAAAGCCTGAGGCCTATGTGCCATCAGCCCAAAGACTTTCATCACCATGAAGGCAGAGATCCCAAACTTGTCGTATAATTCCTGACATACACTAGAGAATCGAATCAATTGCATCTCTCTCATGTATCTGAGCACATCCTTTTGACCACCTTGCTTTCTTTCTCAGTGGCTCACTCACATGCTTCTGAGGCAGATAAAGTTACAGTTTGACTTTCCAAAGAATATTCCTCTCCTCTCCTCTCCTCTCCTCTCCTCTCCTCTCCTCTCCTCTCCTCTCCTCTCCTCTCCTCTCCTCTCCTCTCCTCTCCTCTCCTCTCCTCTCCTCTCCTCTCCTCTCCTCTCCTCTCCTCTCCTCTCCTCTCCTCTCCTCTCCTCTCCTCTCCTCTCCTCTCCTCTCCTCTCCTCTCCTCTCCTCTCCTCTCCTCTCCTCTCCTCTCCTCTCCTCTCCTCTCCTCTCCTCTCCTCTCCTCTCCTCTCCTCTCCTCTCCTCTCCTCTCCTCTCCTCTCCTCTCCTCTCCTCTCCCCTCCCCTCCCCTCCCCTCCCCTCCCCTCCCCTCCCCTCCCCTCCCCTCCCCTCCCCTCCCCTCCCCTCCCCTCCCCTCCCCTCCCCTCCCCTCCCCTCCCCTCCCCTCCCCTCCCCTCCCCTCCCCTCCCCTCCCCTCCCCTCCCCTCCCCTCCCCTCCCCTCCCCTCCCCTCCCCTCCCCTCCCCTCCCCTCCCCTCCTCTCCTCTCCTCTCCTCTCCTCTCCTCTCCTCTCCTCTCCTCTCCTCTCCTCTCCTCTCCTCTCCTCTCCTCTCCTCTCCTCTCCTCTCCTCTCCTCTCCTCTCCTCTCCTCTCCTCTCCTCTCCTCTCCTCTCCTCTCCTCTCCTCTCCTCTCCTCTCCTCTCCTCTCCTCTCCTCTCCTCTCCTCTCCTCTCCTCTCCTCTCCTCTCCTCTCCTCTCCTCTCCTCTCCTCTCCTCTCCTCTCCTCTCCTCTCCTCTCCTCTCCTCTCCTCTCCTCTCCTCTCCTCTCCTCTCCTCTCCTCTCCTCTCCTCTCCTCTCCTCTCCTCTCCTCTCCTCTCCTCTCCTCTCCTCTCCTCTCCTCTCCTCTCCTCTCCTCTCCTCTCCTCTCCTCTCCATTGGGTCAAGCCCATGCACAAAACAATCACAAAGAGAAAAGCAAGAACTGGGGAACTCGTGCCTTGACCCTTTGTATGAAGGTGTCTGTAACTGCCATAAATACCCTTTACCAACACAGCTCAGAAAGCTTGATAAGTAGTATTATTTCTAGAATTTGGAATGAAGAGTTTTGTCCTTGGACCGGTACCTCCTTCACAAGCCCACAGCCGCGAGACAGCTCCCAGCACAGGAGCTATAAATGCTGCATATTAAGCAGCAGATGGAGAAGGGGAGTGTAAGGAAGCAGTAAGAACTTCCCCACCAGCCTGATAGACGCTGTTCTCAGCAGAGCAAAACCTGACTCTTGCCAAGTTTTTTGCCAAGGTATGTTAGCAAAGACATAAGAAAAGGGAGAGTTTTACTGAGATTTTGGAAGAGGATAATACAAATAAGAGATGAACTATATCCTGGATATCATTCTTTTTCAAAAATTCTTTTCAAAACAAAACACAGGGACAGCAAAGCTACTTCTTAAGTTCTGTACTCTGTTGTGTGCTGAGAACAAAACTTTCCATAAACCCCCTGTTTTATTTATTGTTCATTCAGTTTGGGAGCCACATACAAAGCTAAACCTCTGCCAGTCTTCCTGGAAACTAAGCCAGTTAAACCACTGCAGAGATATATTTAGGACAGAAGAGTTGTAGGGGACAGCTGGAGCATATCTTATACTCCTTTGCTGTGGCACTGTTTACCCTTGTCACTGGGCCCAGAGTGAAATATCTGGTACTTAAAAGAATGACAGCCAGGCAAATTCAAGTCATGAAGTTGCGATCAGGTCTTCCTCAGCAAAACAAGAATTTGGCTAAACATGCATTTGGTTTGGTCTGTAAATATATTGTCCTGTTAACAATCTCACCCAAAGGCAATTTGTTTGGAACAATTTGTTTTTCTGAAATCAGGGCTTGCAGTGAGTGCTGGGATTTTGATGTAAAATCCAAGGACAATGTCTATGTCCTTTTGATGCTACAGATTCACAGGGTAATTTCTGAATTCACTGAAGGGTAGTTATCACTAATGCTGGGATTTGCATGGCAAGACTGTGCTATGTAGGATGTTTTACAATATTGTCTCTTTTCTGGGCTCACTGTGATCTGCAGTACACGTTTATCAGTTCATATCCTGCATTCTGAACAGCCTGCATTGGCAGCAAAACAAATTTTATATCACTTATTAGTGACACAAATCAAGCATTCCAGCATTCCATTAATGGCAAATCTGAGGCTCATAGCCAGAAAAGGGAACATCAGGATCCCAGTTTCAGGATAAAAAGATGATTCTTGCAGTATCTTTTCACCAACTCCAAATTTTTTCTTCTCCATTTTAAAGCTGAATTTCAATTTGGAAATGCAGATTTCCAGGGCTAAGTGAGAGCCTTTGTAGCACACTGCCATATGCAAGAAGCAGAAGGAAGACCTTACTTGCCTGGCTAAAGCAACCCAACTCCCTAAGAGGGCAGCATAAGAAATGAGCATTGAAAATGACTCAGAAATTGTTTTCAGTAGCATTGATGTAAAACTTTGTACAGAGGCAAGGTTCCCAGTGGTTTCAGGTAGCTGGGGGGGACAAGCTCTCCATGGAGCAAGGTTTCAGGGATTGCACTGAAGCCTGAAGGATTATTAAATACAGGAATTTGCCCTTTGACATTCCACTCACACTGGATTTTCTGTCTAAACCCATGATTTTGTCTGGGTGGATCTTGATTTATACCTCTGTGATTAAAAGGGAGCTGAAGCCATCAGTGGAATGAACAAAGTCTTAGGTCAGTGGTGGTCTTGCCTGTGTGAGAACTTCAGGATCAGTCTGTATAACCCTGGCCAGTCTTTGGCATTTAATGAGCAAGTTACCTTTATTTATAACATGGTACAGCAGGACGTGTTGCTGTGAGTGACTTACAGCAGCTGCAAGGTCAGAAGTTTGATATGCTGAGGGAAAAGTGTCCTGGCATTGCATATCTGAAGATTGTGTTGAATCAGGGATATGTAAAAGGTTAAATGGGGTAAGTCTAGATTTTTGGGCTTTTTTATATCTCTGACTAGCTTTTTAGAAACACCCTTGGAGATACTAAAGAGCACCTTCTATCGCAGCATGCTGAATTCACCCTTTTTGCCACCTTCTTTGACCTTTTTACCATCTCCTTGCTTCTGCTTTGTAAAATAAGAACCACTAAAACAACCCTATCATTAAATCCACAGCATCTATTCCTTCATTGATTCTTGAGAGGCGATAACAAGCTCAGCTAGGAACACATTTTAATAATTATACATCTATTATTATCATTTTGGCTTTGCTAGGATTTTTGAAAGATAAATTGTGCAATCTATTTATAAGCTTGATAAGCAAAGAGGACCTAGTGTCCTTTCCCTTTACTAAATCTGTGGCAAGTCTCATATGCAGAGTGAAATCAACTAAAAGAGCATCAAACAAAAAACTGAGGCTTCTAATTAAGCATAATCTTGCTGTAAGTGCATGCAAGAAATACCTCAGCAGTGAAGGGAAAGAAAACCCTGTATTTTACACATAAATACAGACATTTCAGTAAATACTTGGAAAATTATGCTCTTCCATGAGTAGTCCCATCCACACTAACACTAATCCCAGGACAAATGGTGAGGGCAAAAAGCAACTCCAGGAATACTTTTGGAGGATACAATTTGAAGGAGATCTCTGTTTTACTCAGCTGGTTAGTTACGTGATATTTATCTGCTCATTTGCGAAACTGGATTTTGTAAGCAAAAACAAATGGCAAAAAGTAGCAGGATAGACAATGAAAAATGAAAGCACAATTTCAAGGATGTCAGAGCTAGGGCTTTAAGCATGAAAGCAGTCCCAAAGACAAGGCTTATGGATGGGGTCCAGATAACCGTTTCCTAGCAACAGGAATACTATTAAGGGAGATGATGAGGTCCAGTTTAATGCGTTTATCCAGTGCTTTGAAGGACAAGTAGCATCAAATTCCTCATTTTATACAGGGCTACTCAACCAGGTTCTGTAACTGTCTTTACAAGAAGAGTTTCTACAGAAATCAGTCCTGCATATATCTGTATTCTCTATAAATCTGTATTCATTTATTAGGCCTTTCCTAGCAAAACATGAAAATAAACTTATTTATTGGGATACCCACTTCGTGTTATTAAATTAGATGCAAGACTGCAAATTAGTTAAACACTATTACAATACCTGCAACACCTTTTGGTTTTATTTCTGGGATATTTAGGCAGGTTCACCAAAAAAATCTGGCACAGTACTTACAGATGTCTGTTGTAAAAATTACTTTATGGCTCAGCTTTAATAAAAAAATAACCATCAAAAGGAGAGGTTAACACCACACAAACTTCTGTGAAGAAATTTGATAACTTGGTTAAAAGCAATGCATAATTCAGCAAAATTCTTTAGAGTCATTGCTCAACAGCAGTATTTATGTATACATTTGCTCAACAGCAGTATTTATGTATACATTGAAGGGATTATCACCAAAGACAGAACTGAATCAAAATGTTGAGAAGCATGGAGAAAATTATATATTCAACAGCCAAACACTGAAAAAAGTCAGTTGCTGCATGTCATTGTAGTCTTACTCTAGGGAGCTTTAAATACAGAAAATCAATGATCACCATAGTCCAGGCAGCCTCCCAAGCCACCTGTATTGGGTTTTGTCCTGGTTTGGGACATGACCAAGCTTTGGTACGGGGGAGCTACGGGGGTGGCTTCTGTGACAAACTTCTAGAAGCTTCCTACATGTCAGGGCCAGTCCCTGGCAGCTCCAAAGCTGGATGTGCCCCTGGCTGAGGCTAGGACAATTAGAAATGGGGGTGTTGCCTCTGCAATAATGTATTTAAGAAGAATTTTTAGAAAATATTGCACAATTTTAATTTTTGCCAGAGAAGAGCAGAGCGAGAGTGTGTGAGAGGAACAACTCTGCAGTCACCAAGGGCACTGCAGAAAGGAGAAAGAGGAGAAAGAGATGTTCCACGTGCTGGAGCTCAGATTGCCCTGCAGCCTGTGGTGCAGACCAGGGTGAGACAACTGTGTCTCTGCAGCCTGTGGAGGAGATCCATGGAGAAGCAGAGATCCACCTGCAGCCCACAGAGGAGCCCCATGCTGGAGAAAATGGAGGCTGTGACCCTGTGGCAGACCTGTGGAGAGAAGGGCCCTGCCCCCAGGTTGGAGCAGCCTGTCCTTGGAGGACTGCACTCCATGGAAGAGTGACCCACACTGCAGCAATTTTGGGAGGGCTGTTGCCCATGGGATGGACTCATGCTGGAGAAGTTCATGGAGAACTGTCTCCCACAGGAGTGACCTCAGAGTGGCACAGGGGAATGACCCCGATCCCTGAGCTGTGGGATAAACAACAGGGTTAGAGTTAAACAACTGACCATAACCCAGATTCCCTGTCTCCCTGCACCTCCAGGGTAGGAGGTTGAATTGGGAAGGAGGGAAGGGAAGGGGGAAGGTGTTTTTAAGGTTTTATTTTTCTTCTCGTTATCCTGCTCTGATTTTGTTAGCAATAAATCTAATTGGTATTTCTAATTCAAGCCTGTCTTGCTTGGGATGGTATTTAGTGAATGATCTCTCCCACAGGTTAACTCATGAACTCTTCATTCTATTTTCTCTCCCCTTTCCAGCTGCAGAGGGAAGTGAATGAGCAGCTTTGGTGAGTGTCTGGCACCTAGCCAGCATCCACCCACTGCATCAGACCTCAGAGGATTGCCTTCTAATTTCCATGTCATATAACCTTTAAAAATTATTCTTCATATTTTTTGAGGAAAGAGGACAAAACAAAATAGGATTTGGTAACTTTTATTACTCCATTCTTTTTGCCGTTCAGGTTCTAGTTAGTACCTGATGTTGTGGGGTTTTGAGTTTTTCAGCACTGTATCAGAGGTCTGATTCTCCTTTTTGAGCCTTTGGCCGATCCTTAGATCCAAATGACAAATTCCAAGTGCATTTCTTTCTACAGCCCAAAATAAACATGATGCAATGCTCTAAGATGATAACATGATGCAATGTTATCACAATGTTACCACAGCCATCCTCTGGGAAATTTTCAAAGTAACCCTTGGTAGAGAGATGGTTTGGCATCTCTTGTTTCATTAGCCAACAGATACAGTGGACTCAACAGCAGCACTTTTAGGCTAGAACTTGCAAAATTTCAAGGTTCTCTTATTATAGCAAGACAACAACTATTTTTTTCCTTCCCCTCCATTTCCCTCAATGTGACTTTCTTTCCAAGTCTACCCCCTGCCCTGCCACACTTAAAAGGCAGTGATCTCCGCAGGGGCTGGAAAAGTGATGCATCAGTATCCCATCCCATTTGACAGGAGATGTTTGGAGCAGCCTGAAGAAAAGCCTGTGGGCAGGCTCTTCATGTGGGCCTGCTGGGGTAGCAAGCTGCCTAATGGCATAGTAAGCAGCTGAGCAGCTGGGAGTGCTTGAGCCATCAACTCAGGTGACTCATAACGAAACTATCTGCATTTTCATAAGCCCTGGGGATCAGCCATGCCACTTTTTGGGTTTCCTGACAGGAACTCAATGAGACAAAACTGGCAGCCATAGTGGAAATATAATTTCTCACCTAATTTGTCAGGTTTGAACATCACAGATTTTGTGATTTTCAATCTATGATTGAAAATCATAGATTTTTCTGAGTTGGAAGGGACCGCAGGGATCACTGAAGTCCAGTGCCTGGCCTTGTACAGGACAACCCAAGAACCGAACCATGGGCTGTCACACCATATGCTGAGAATATTTTTCCAAACGCTTCTTGAACTCTTTCAGGCTTGGTGCTATGATTGCTTCCCTGGAGAGCCTGTTCCACTGCTCAACCACCCTCTAAGTAAAGAACCTTTCTCTAATATCCAATCTAAACCTCCACTGACACAACTCCATGCCATTCTCTTAGTTCCTGTCACCACAAAGAGATCAGCATCTGCCCCTCCTCTGCGCCTCACGAGGAAGATGTAACTGCAATGAGTCTCAGTCTATCCATCTCCAGGCTGCACAGACCAAGTGACCTCAGCAGCTCCTCATACAGCTTCCACTCAAGGCCCTTCACGTTGTTCATAACTCTCCTTTGGACTCTTTGTAATAGTTTTATATCTTTTTTAAATTGTGGCACCCAAATCTGTCTCCAGCACTCGAGGTGAGGCTGCCCCAGTGCAGAGCAGGACAATCCCCTCCCCTGCCTGGCTGGTGATGCCCCCCAGGACAGGGCTGGGCCCTCCTGGCTGCCAGGGCACTGCTGGCTCATGTTCAGCTTGCCATCAGCTAGGATACATGGAAGGAGAGTCCCTTTCCATGGCACTGCTCGCCAGCCTCTCATTCCCAGTCCATGTGTACCTCCAAGCTTTGCCCATCCCAGCTGCAGAATCCAACACTAGTCTTTTTTAAACTTCATAGGGTTGGTAATTGCCCAGCCCTCTGTTTTATTGAGGTCCCTCTGCAAGGCCTCTCTACCTTCAAAGGTGTCAACAACTACTCTTATTTTGTACAACCTTAGAGTCTTGTGTCCAAGTTGAAGATGTTGAGGAGAACTGGGCCAAGCATGGAGCCCTGTGGAACCCCCCTAGTGACCAGTCACCAGCCTAATGTCACCCCATTCACCATAACCCCTTGTCCTGTGGCCACCCTTGCTGCTGAAAGTGTCTCTGTGCTCTCTGTGCTCCTCTCTGTGGAAGTCTGACCAGAAGCCTGTTTACATCAATAAAGGATGGGACAGCACCTTTACATAAAGCAAAGCAACAGACAGCTGCTTTCAGACTATATAATTTATAGAAATGAAAGCATAGTTGTAATAAATGAATGTTTTTATCTTTTATCTTGCTTGAAGAAGGTGTTTTGGTTTTTTTTTTTGCCTGAAATAAACAAGTTATTTCTCTTAAAAGAAAGCTGAGGTACAATTAAGGAACGTACACTGAAAGGAACATTGCAGCAGTGAAATCAGTTTGCTACTTTGACCCCATCTGCAAAATACCTCTGTGTAATACTTCTGTAACCTTCCCACAATGAAGAAAATCCCAACCCAACACAAGTCTATGGAGAGCTTTAGGCATTTTAAGTTTTTAGTGAATTTTTTGGGACACCAACGTGTAGGCTCTGTCATCACCAGCAACTAAAGGAAAGCCAATATCTTTTTGTAAAGAAATATATTTGATACTTGTTAGGGAATCTGCCAGTCTTATTACTGTTTTTCACTGCTTTCAGTATCAAAAACAAGGACAAATGTGCTACCATTCTATTTTACACCTGAGCACGTCCTCACAAAATTGTGGTGTTAATTTAAAATAAACCAAAGGAAGGAAACAGCTGCTGGAGCCCTGAAGAAATAAGCTGTAGAAAACACAGAAAGGGGTTTGCCTCTTTTGCTGTTCTAGTTAGGAGCTGGGAGAGGTTGTTATGATCTGCTCTTCCTCAAGGCCTGATGTTTGAAAAAATGACAATGCTTTCTAGCACCATTAGCTGGCTGTGCTCCTTTTATTTCGTTTCCTGTGGTAGTAGAGGGAACCGAAACTTGTGAGATCTGAAGGTGTTAGGCTTAAGTCCCTGCTGAGTTGGATTTCTCACAAGAACACAGCAAGGAAATGCCAAACGAAGGGTTTTCTGTTTGACATTTCTACAGGTTGTTATAGGATAGTTTATGAAACATCAAATGATAAATAATCTTTCATTTCCTCTGTTAGCTGCCTAACCCATGTCTACCTCCTTTAAACACAAGCTACAACAACTCAGCTGACAGAGCTTGCCTTTTACACATTCTTGTGGAAAATCATAGGTAGGGATCCCTACACATTTGATATGAACATACAATTTAGCTGTCTACATTTGCTCCCATTCAGCCTTGTCTGTCTGGATCTGAGGCTGAATGCCACAATTTGATTGTGATGCCATTAGTGTTAACAGATTTGGAGTGACTAAACAGTTACATATACATTTTGGTATTCTGTCTGACTCTCCTGCTAGGCAGAAGCAAGTACTGAAGAAGGCTACAAATGGATTAGAGAATGTTAGAGCCCATTCTTTAGTATGGAATTCTTATTACAAGGTTATTTGGGGGCTCTCTTTTGGGGGTATCTCTGGATTAAGGATTTATGGTGCTAGACCAAGGATTTCTTGGTAGGTACTTAGTAGTTACATATGTGCCATATGTTGTTGTTTTTGAAGTTTCCCTGCCTTTAATAGCATTACTTTTTCTGGCTTTTCCTTAACATTATTTGCAGCTAGGCCAGAGGTCCACAATCCTAAGGCCTGATCTGAAGGCACTGCCATTACAATAGTGTCTGAATCCAGTCCTTCTCAATAAGCCTGTGTGAAATAATAACCAATTACCAGGTGAACTTATTCCATAAACAGATGTGGATTGCAGGAGACATCTGATAATATTGAAAGAAGCAATCACAAATTATGTCTTGTCAGAAGGCCCCTGGAAAGAGATTAGGGAGTTCATGAAACTCATGGTGAAATTCCATTTACTCAAATCAGCATGGGATCATGTGAAAGAGGTCAGAATAGAAAAACCTCGCCACTCCTCAGACCGAAATGAAAACAGTTTTCAACTAAACAATAAGCATTTCTACCCCAACACCTACTGAAGTGAGTTGGTTAATAACGGTGAGATAAGAACACTTCATATTTGCCTGTCCACCTACAATGAAAGAGACAAATGCATGTGTGCATACCCAAAAATTTGGATTTTTTATTTCATGTGCATTTGACTACATCTCTCCTTGATTGTCAGTTTTATCAAGCATATCCTGAGCTGTATATACAATACAGCTTTCATATTTATGACTCTAGGTGTTTGACACCATTCTTATAGCGAAGGCCTGATTTTCCCACGTTAAGAACTAACATGTGTTTTAGTCAACGTGGTGGGGGATTTTTACAAGCAGCACTGTTTTGGAATAACAAAAAAATGCTCTTTCTGCCAAAAAATGCCTTGATTAGAATAGGCAGAAGCTTGCTTTTCACCTGCTTGCCTCTTCTGTCTGGGTAGAGCAGGTGTGAAACACTTCATAATTGAGCAAGTGGTTACATCTGCTCTCAGAGTCCCACATGAAATTATTATAAAGAATTAAAGAATTAATTAACCAATAAGACTGAAAATAGGGCAGAGTGTTTTTCTTCCATGGAGGTTTGGTTTTTTTTTTTAATCTTGCTGCTTAGATCAGTTAAAGGTCTTCTGATCCCTGTCCATAAGTCCTTCTTAGACCCAAACATTTAATTATTTTATTTTTGAAGATTTTTGATAGGAAAATATCATTACAGATGCTGTTAATGGCAGATTGTGGCAGATCTTCCCATGGAGTCCTTTCAGAAAGTATCACCCAATCACCAGTATTAGGCTGTGTCAGCTTTACTGCTGCAGTGGCAAATTTTAAATTTAATTTTAAAAAGCAGAGGAAGATAATGATTTCCAATAAATACTGTGAAATTCACTCCCTATAGTAGTAAAATGCATGCAAGTTACTGCACACTAAAATTTATACATTTGCTGCAATTCACCTTTGAGGAATGCAAGAGGAAAGTTAGTGATTTTGAATAGTTGATGTGTTTTATTTTATTGTTTGGAAGCATGCCCGTTATTCAGGATCACAGAACTCATGAATTGATGATCCAGAGGGAGGCTCTTTTACTATTGCATCTTCCATGCTGCCTCCATAAATATATTTTTTTATTATCATTCTGCAGTTTTTAGATTTGTTTTATGGTTCTGGTTATTAATGTTGTACCTCTGACTGTTACCAAAATTCATAGCTCTGTTAGAAGTCTGACATCTCTGCGATATTTGCTTGTGCAGAGAGTTTTCTTGCAGTAAACCAATCTGCTGGACAGAAAGGGGAATATTCTGCCTTTGATAGTGGGTATATTTCTGATTACATTTAGTGGGAATATGTGGCTTCAAACAAAACCAGCAGCCCCAAAAGTTTAAATTACTGAAGGTGAAGAGCATGTGAGCTTTTTGAATGTGATTGCATAGCCTAGACAAAGAGCAAGTAAATAGCTACTGCTGTTTATTCCTACCAGAGAGTAAGGATTGGGCATGAAAATCTTATGCTCTCTATTAACTTCTCTGGGAACGTAGAGGATTCTCCAGTCATAGAACAGTGTCTTCAGCTCACCAAAAACTGCAGCTAAAGGAGATCAATGTTACCAGCAGCATCGACCTTTTTTATTATTTTTACAACCTTCATAGTTTCTATCCTGAAAATGCTGTTGTGATTATATTGAGGTTCCCCTTTCCCTGCCCTCGGGATATTTTAGAGCCAAGAAGACACTAAAATCTTAGAAGATGTTATTTTGTATTTTACTTTCATCTTTGAGGTGTAGTGAAATGACACAATGCAATGTTGAAAAAGAATCATCAAAACTATGGCAACGAAGACTTTTATTTCTCCAGCAAGAAGTAGTAACTTGGAGTCTGCAACTTACTGCAAATCATCTCTAACAGACCAAACAATTCACAGACATTTAGTGAGTAATTGGATAGCTGCTAGCACAGCAGCTTGACAAGTGAGGCCAGTAAGGAACTTGTTTATGGTTATGTGATTATATTGAGGTTTTTCTATGGTTAAAAAAAAAAAAAAAAAAAAAAAAAAAGAAAAGAAAAAAGAAAGGCATGGTGCTTTTCTGGTATTTTTTTAAAGAATAATCCAGGAAGTTAGATAGCTCCTCCCCTGTAGGTGTGACTTTCAGAAGAGACAGAGATTCTATGCTTGTTTAAGGTATGTTTCCTCTCCAGGAAATACTCACTGGAGAAAAGGCAGAGGGAGAAAATGCACTAATTGCTTCTCACAACTTTTTATGTCATTCTGTGGGTGATGAGGATGCCTGGGGGATCTTTGCACCTGTCAGCAACGTTTATAACACACCTTTCAAAGAGAAAGAAAGATCATCCTTAAAAGCTCTAACATCACTTTTAAGATCCTCTCCATACTGGCCTTGTTTTACTTGCCTTCCAGCTCTTCCTCCTCCGTGAGGAAGGAATATCTCTTTCGACAGACATCCCTACAGACAAGCAGGCATGGGAAGGTTGGTTCCTGTGCAAAAAGCTGACAGTATGATCTGGACTTTCACTCCCATGGGAGCGTTGCTATTGACTTTAGCTGGACCAGGATTTCACCTTTGCCTGTGTCAAGTTTGGCAAGGATTACTGGCATGAGACTGGTCCTGAGGGAAGAAATCGGACTGTTTTTCTACACAAATGCCCAAATGTCCAATGTGTATGAAGAAAACTGGAAGGATCATAACAAAGATTAATGTTTTAGACAGGTTTAACAGGCCTGATGACGCTCCCACTGAGGCTGTGGAAGCTGACTTGAGGGGCAAGCACGGTGTGCCAACCCGAGCACTCCACCTCTGTCCCTTGTCAGGTTTCTTTTACAGCCATCACTAGGTAGCTATTTCTTCACTCTACAAATCCAAATGAAAGAATCTTGAGTGGCCCAGGAGACATTTAAGCTGGTCACTGCAAATTGATTCACACAAGTGTCTCTGGTGTGAGGATGTGCTACTTCTTAAGCAGTGAGAGAAGGGGAAATGAAACGAAGAGGTTGTATGGCTGCTCTCGGGAGATCTACAAGCTAACAAGAGCAGATTGGTGTTAATTTAGCTGAGAAAAAAACCTCTCCTCTTTTAATGGTTGAGGATTTGATATTCCAGAAACAGGTTGGGGAGGCAGGCAGTGGGAAGGAGTGGGGGGGGGGGAGATCGCTTTTTCTCAAGCAATTACAGAAGTATGGAAATAGGTTATGGCAGGTTAGGGAACAAGAATACATAACTGAAAGAGAAACACAAAAAAAGAGAACACAAATCTGGGAGGACAGCTGGCTCTTTGCTGATTCAAAAGCATTTCTTTTGGGAGAGTAGGGCAGGAAATTGCTGCTTTGCTCCACAAAATTAAAAAAAAAATCAGAGCCCAAAGAAAGTCAAAAAATAAAACCCAGAAGAACTGCTCCCACTCTGCTGTAGGACAGATCCTATATCCTGTCTTTCAGCAGAATAACATTCATGTGGAAACGCAGTATGGTTTTGGAGTTGTGCTTATTCATGTCAGATAAGACTAGAGCAGAGCAAGAGCAAGCTGGAAGTTTGTCTTTATGTTAGCTCAAGAAAATGGACTGTAGCCATAATCCCATGTACAATTTGAGTGGTTAGCACTGCCAGTGAAAAAAAGCAGCTTCCTGTCATGTGCTCCATGTTTCCCTATCTAGTTCAGTGCAAAGAAGCCCTGCCAACATAGGCTTGAAAGCGTAATGTGTAAATGAGAGACTCTGGGAAGGAACAGAAGGTTAAACCACTCTTTCAAAGTCTTAGAGTGTGTGTGAAACTGTGGTTCAAGAAGGACCTTTCATAAAGATAAGAGAATATCCACCAAAGAGATACTTTTTTCTGGACAGCCAGAAATTTCTGATTAAAAGCTACAACTGAGAAATGCTAAACATAACCTTGAAGAAGAATACTGCTTCATATCTGATAACATGACAGCTTGTGCAGGTTTTTAATCCAATACATCATGTATATGAAATAATAATAAAAGCATAGATGATTTTGAGTCCTTCTGCATCCAGGGTTATTGTTGTTATGGTTTGTACTGTTAAGATAAAGCAGAAACAAATGGTTACCCAAGTGCTTAGTATCCTTTGGAGAGCTAAAGAACAATTTTCTGAAGATGGAGAGCAGGATAGATTGGCGTGAGGCAAAAACACACCTGCTTCCGTTCTTTTTGTTGATCCAAATCTTCTGTTGATTCAAAGGATAAAAGAAGTCCCCCGATGAGATGTGCCAAGAGACACTTTTAATCTTTTTTGCTGGGGAGCAAGAAATTCTACTGCCAAAGCTTGCAGCATGAACTTCATTCAGTGTTTATTGTGTGAAGAGAGAAGGTGAAGGGGTAGCTTTTCCTGCATCCCTCAGACTTAAATAGAGGGGTGAGAAATAGAAACCTTAGGAAAAGGACGTAGAAGAGGTACAAGTACAAATTCATAGGATCAAAATAGTGCTGACATCTTTGGATCTCAGAAGATACTTTTTTTATTTTTAATGTGTTTGATCTCCTAAAGAATGACTGGTTTATTGCAAATTTAACTCGGTGTCATGAAAAAGCAGCTTTCAAAATGCCAGCTGATGAAACACTGGTGAAGCAGGGACCTAAGGCACCTTCATCCTAAATTCAGGGCAGAATGAAGTTCAAACACACCAGCTGGTAATTTTCATATCACCTGCCTGGTTACATAAAGGAAATTAATGGCTTCTTGTGACTCTCTTCTGTGGAGGACAGTAGCTGCATTTCCTTCAGTTTCCAGGGAGGTTAACTTGTGTGCTCATACAAACACTCAACTGAAGTGCTGTGTGGTAGACAGGGAAATTTGTGCTGAATCTAGATAGTTGTTATACATTCTAATCTACTTGACCTGACTGTGGCAGGAATCAAACAACAACAACAAAAAGCACTGAGCAATGAGCAAAGAATCTTTTTGAACTAACACCCAACCCAAAAACTCTCCAGGCTTTTTCTCTGAAGTCGTTCTGCCTGTCCTTCTGTACCTATAATATTTATTCTTTGTTAGTCTGTTCTTTGCTTCTTCCCTTTTTTCAGCATCTCTTTTCTTGTAGCAGTTTCTCCTGCAGATACATAGTATTTCCAGCAGAATGAGAGGTGAGGCAGTTCTGCTCCTCCTGGGTTCCTGTGCTCCATCTTTGGGATGGAGGTGAAACTGCTGTCGTAGCAACTCCCCCATATGTGAGAGAAATCAGAGCCACTCACTTGTTTTCTTGCAACTGTTTTAAAACAGGTAATTATGATTAGACATTCCTCAGCTGCTGGTTTCTGAGCAGTTTAACTAAGTGTTTCATTACACAATTATTTCACTTTTACCACTTTGGGCTCAAAACGCTGACAATTCCAGAGTGCAACCCTGATAAAGTCTTATTGCATTTGACTTTGTCAGACCTCTTGATGCAAACCTCTGTGTGATGCGCATAACTCCTTTGCATTTGAGAGACTGCCCCAAACATTTTATCCTAGGCAGAAGAAAATAAAAAAGAACAAAATAAAAATCAGAGACCAGAAAAACACCAAGTACTTCAAAACAATGCAGTCAATACATTATTGAGTGGCTTTGCTATTAGAGTTGGTTTGTCAACTAAGTCACCTCTTGTGAAAGCAGTCTCCTGACAGATTTGGAGACATAATTTCCTCAATGATTTTTTTTTCTAAAAAGTATTTCACCCATGCATTGTTGTAGCAGGTTCTAATGTAAACTTCTGCATGTTATCACATTAGAAGTAGGCCCTCACATTTGATGAAAAATTAAACTTACTGAAATTTCTGTTATTTCAGTATGCTCCATATGTTCCTTTTTGCAAGGTACAGTTGGACCATGGCTCTTGATATAATTTGCATCTGAATGTCCTGTTTTCTGAGCTAGTTTTGTACATTACACCCAGTGGTATTTTCTCTCATCTTTCAAAAAGGCTTTGCAGCCCCAAAATGTCCAGGAGTTTTACAATCATCTTATAACTTAATCTCCCCAGTTCCTCATTTCACTGCTCTCTTGAAGTATCATGTCTCAGCTTATATCCTTCCAACTTTGGATGAATGAACAACACTAAACATCAGAGGGAGGCAAATACTGTGATGCTTTTATGAATATTCATCTGTATTTTGAAAGGAACTCTGCATTTCCTTGGTTTTAATTTTCACGCTGTAAATTTTCTCACAAGTAATATCTGCACAGAAATATTTGCCAAAACAGCATATACCATTATAATAGCATCAAATACTACTAGAATGTTAAAATTCAAATGAATAATTGATATTCACATCAAAAAATGAAATCAAAGAATTATCCAATTGAGGCAAGAAGGCACGCCTTGTGATCTCTGTGTTAAATTGGATCAGACTGAATTTCTCCTTTGAAAATCTGCAATAAGCTTCTTGTGAATGGGCCTGAACTTGAGTTTCACTCAATGTAAATCATTCTGAATGACAAACAGTCTTGCAAAAACATGTTTATATACAATTTCCAAATGGAAAAGAGGCAAATGCGTTGAAAAAGTATTCACCCTGAAATATTCTCCCAGCTGAGCTCTTAGATAAGTTACTGTCAGGCAATCCAGCATGGTGCTTTCCCTTTGCATTCCCTTGCTCTTAAATTATGCCAGTTTGAGGAACAAAAGACTGTGCTTTGACCCTGACATGTCAATCTTCTTCTTATCTGTGCAGAAAACTACCTCAGAGTCAATGGACTATCCTCATTTAAAATACTCTTTCACTCTGTGGCCAAAGTGTGCCTGTGTAGGGAGTTAAATTATCCACGAGCACTCTTTCTTCACCCACTGACCTACATTGCTATGACCATTAGCTAAGGTGATGCCTTATTGGTATTTCTGCTCCAGTAAATGAGCATTCCCAGGGCTAAAATACCCTTTATCAAGACATTACAAGAAAGCAGCAGTATGCATTAGAGTGGTCACCGGCAAGAAAAAAACAGTGCTTTCCTATAGAAGATTTTACAAAATGCTGCCAGTGAGTGGGAAAAAAAGACAATCCCCAGATGAGCCAGTACTGCTTTATTCCTCTCCCGGGAGAGATAGGGAAAGTCCAGTATAAGGGGGGCACAAGAAAGGTCCAACACAACGTGGCACTCCTGGGGTTTGTCTGGCTGGTTTCTTCAGATAAAAGATAGAAAAAGCCTTGCAGGTTGTTCATCATCTTGCTCATGTAGTTTGGATCATTAATATACACTTACAGACATTCTTTAATGAAGTAGGCTCATGAGAAGATGCAAAAATTGAAAGGGATTGTACTGTTGGAGGTCCTGGGGAGTGCCCCTCCATCTGTCAGCTGCAAAGGGAGGGCTGGACTGCAGCCAGATCATACTTGGTCACCTCAAGAAAACACAATATAGAAAAGTCCTCCTGGAGAAAAGAAAGCTGGGGGAGCAGCCCTGCACACCTGTTTGTGAGCAAGGGAAGCGATGCCAGGCTGCTCTGGGCAATCAGGCAAGTCAGTCGCTTCCCCTGCTTGGCAGTGCTGACTGAGAGGGCAGGTGGAAAGGATGGGAATCCTACTGATGGGATCAGGAAAGCTGCATCTGCAAGAGGTCAAAATGCCAGCAGGCATGGCAATAAGAGAGGTGACTCCTGGGGGGTGATACTACATGCACAGAGAAATGCTCAGAGTGAGGGGAAAAACATCCTTCAAGCAGCAAGGGGTTTAAAGACCTATTCAGATCATGTTGGTTTTTTTAAAAAAAGAAGACAACCAAGTAAAAATCCCCTGTTGTACAACAGCAATAATAATTCCAAATATTATGGAACACCTCACCCTAATCCTAGTGCTGACTCAGGGCTGACATCAAAGTCCACAGCACCTCGTGTGGCCCAGATGAGAAAGGTGTGGAGAAAACAATGTTGGTGCAAAGCTGTGCTATCTGGTTATGACTTCTACAGTGCCAGTGTTCCTGGAGCTGTAGCCTCTGTGCCTCCTTGGGTCCTCACCCCAATCCTGAAGGCAGCCTGTGGGTAGAGGTTGAGGTCCCCAGGATTATGGGTGGCTCAGGTGATGAGCCCTCCTGCAGTGTGAGGTGGGCTCACTTTATATGCCTTGAGGTGTGAGAGCACTTGTTAAAATAATGGACTTGATCAGACTTCTCATGTTTTTTACACCATGAGCTGTGAATTGATTAAGGAATCCTGTTATTCTTTGGGTTACCCCATATCCTTTTTAGTGCATAATTATAGGAATCCTATCATATTCCTTGGCTTTTTTTACTTTTTTACATTAACCATATGTTACAGGTAATAGTAATCCTTGTTGAAATTCAGATTCAGGGCTCATGTCTCTAGCCTTTATGTCTCCTCATGAGCTGTGTGATATCAGGCTTGTTCATGAATCAGTGTCATAACACTTACAAAAATCTGTCTTTGCTGTCACTTCTCTTGCTTTTTTTATCTCGTAATATTTGATCTAAGAGGAGAGCAGACAAATAGCAATACAAAAAATCCTGCAATGAAATCCTGCACTAAAAACTCATAGCACCCCATTATTTAGAGAGAGACCTTTCAAACAGCAGTCTTTTCTTGCTGCATCTTTACATGTGTAGAATTGTGAACACCCTCAGCATTCCCAAATGAGATAATCCAAGAGACTGGTGGCACTTTGCTGCAGCTTTATAACACAATCCCCTTGGGAGTATTCAATGCATAGAGGTGTTATTGAGCAGTATATTCTGGGAATTATTAATCTTCCTGCACAAAGGCAAAGCCTTTTATCAGCTCAGATCCATCCATTATCCATTTCTATAAGACAATACCTTTCTACCTAGGTATTGCTTTCTGAAAGCCTGGCCACATTGTACAAAACAATAAACACTGGAGTTATCACTGAAAAGCATCTTTCCTGGCTTTGCCAGCAGAGCTCCTCCTCTGAGGAAATGTGTGCAGACAGGATGCTCCTCCTTTTCCTTCCACTGACCTCCAAGTCAGCAGCTGTCTGGGCACAAGGGGCCTCCCAGCAGTACTGTGGCTGCTGCTCACATGGCCTTTAAAGGCCTTGATTGGTCCATCTTGGGAAAGTAGGATATTTCACAGGTCTTTTGTCACCATGAAAAT
Source organism: Ammospiza caudacuta (assembly GCF_027887145.1). Lineage (NCBI taxonomy): Eukaryota > Metazoa > Chordata > Aves > Passeriformes > Passerellidae > Ammospiza > Ammospiza caudacuta. The sequence continues at coordinate 104,284,799 of NC_080593.1, forward strand.
TCCGGATTATTTCCTCCTCTGCACAAATATTATTGCAGTTTAAAACAACAACAACAACAACAAGCCACACAAAAAACCCCTCCAAATCCCTTTCTTATTTGTTTACCTATTGGCTGTCATGTATACAGGAGCAGGCCATGTGGCCCCTGAGCTAGTTCTTCCAGTATCAGCACATCAGTATTCAGGAGTCCAACTGCTGCTGTTTGCAAATCTGAGTAGATGAATGCAGTCCAAAATGTACAATTTAGACTTAAACATTAAATTCTATTTACTGTGTAATTAAAAGTAAGTCTTAAAAAAAAAAGAGAGAAAAATATGGATCTCCAAATTTGAGCAAATATAAACTTCTGTGTTTAATATGCTGGAAAAATATATTTTAATGCAGTTTGTCTCTCTGACATTCCCCTATTTTGCATATATTTCCTCTTCACACATGTTTCTGGACTTTAAAAAGTACATTTTTGAAGCTGGATCTTAAGTTGCAGCTCACCTGAGTCATTATCCATAAAAATTTTGTCCAAAATTCAAAGTTGATGCCCCAAATTAAGCAACTAAAGCAAAGATTCTTCCTTCCTGACAGGCGAGACACCTTAGCTCAACTTCATACATATAGGTACACACACCCATGCCCAAAAGGGCACTTGTGATACTGATGTGAAGATTGGTCTGAGCAAGATGAAGATCATCAATAAAGTTTTAATTTTTTGAACTCTCTGAGTGTACCTCTGCCATATATATATATATTACTTTTTTTAACACATGCTAAGCTTTCTTTAGTTTGGGTGTATTTTGCTAATTAGGTTAAATGCTCTGCTAAATGAACACAGTAAAATATGCTGGCTGCACAAATGACAGAGGAAGATCAGCAGTGGTATTTGTTGTGCTGCTAAAGCACTGCCATGGTCTGGGGAGAGGAATTGAGAAAAGACATGTTGTGCACTAGCATCAAAAACATTTCAGCACCTGGAAGATTTGGAGGCCAGCCCAGGGTAAGAGTGGGATCTCTAGGAACTTGAACTTCACGCTGATGGAACTTGAGGAGCATCTTGACAGTGATGGAAATGAACCCTAGACTGAGAGCTGAAGTGGAGAGGAGCAGTTAAATTAATGCAGCAGCTATGCAAAGCACAGAGCGTTGCTGGAGCCAACTGCGTCACAACTCGGATTGCTTGGAAGGCAAGCCACCAGCAGCGCCGCTCCCGTTCTGGCAGATGGATGCTCGGGCCAGAAACCTGCATCCACTGAAATACTCTCTGTGCTTGAAAGCTGACCTGCCTCCTCATGGGACGCGGTGCTGCCTGAAGCATGTGTTCTATCTGAAGCAAGTTCACGTGCAAGGAACAAACACAAAACCATAGATAAACTGGAAAATGGAGTCTGAGGAGGAGCTCCATGCCCACGTAGTTTTGTATGAAGCAGGGGAAAAGAAAAAGTATGTATTGATTTTCAATATAGCATTTTGATGATAATAAGAGTCCTTCTGTGGGTAGCCACTGCAGTGGCTGAGCACAGGAAATTAAATCAGTTTGATCTGACTGATAGGAAGCCTGACCAGCCTGCAGTTTTCTCCAGGCATCAACCTACCACCTGGTTCTGCCCCAGATACCACACTGCAGCTGCTAGCCCACTCCTCTGGACATGGGGTGCACCTGGATCATTGCCTTCTGGCTCTTCACTAATTAATTCCTTCTTGTCCTGGGTAGAGGCAAGCCGTTCATTTGCCCAAGAGCAACTCACGAGCATAATGATATCGTTAGTGTGTGTTAGTCATTAACTGGGGTCTGCACGCTTTGCCTGGTGCCCACAGCCAAAGCACACACGTGCACACACTCACAGGGACAAGAACCTGTTTGAGCTGTCATCTTCCAGTGGCTAAAGGGAGCTAAGGAAGTGATTTCTCCTCACATATGCAATGGACATATGCAATTTTTGAGGGTCCCAGATCAACCAGCAGGCAGATGGGGGTCCCTCTTTCTGCGACCTCTTAGAGGAGTGACTGACCTAAGTGGTTCCCTCATCCATCAAAGATGATGAATTTCATCAGTCTTTAGTTCTTTGTGGTACAAACACAGAGGAACTTGGTCAGGCATATAGCTGATGTATTTGTGAAGGTGAAAAAACTGAGAAGCAGTCAGAGTATCCACTGAACTACTGACTAAGCATGACCACAAGCAACCCTGTATGACCTACAGGCTCATCTTAGGTCATTATGAAATTTTAGCACCCAGTCAGAAAGAGTGGATGGATGCCTGGCTTTCTATAGATAGAAACTGCTACTTTGGGTCCCTTTGGCTACTGTCTGGCCTGACGTTATGAAATCTAACTTTACAGATTCAGATGTGTTTTGCATTTCCTTGGGTCAAGTCTGAATTTAACCTGCAGAGGAGAAAAAAAAAAAAAAAGCAGAAGCAGGATGATTATTTAGGAAATTGAAAATGCCAAGGGAGCTCTTGGATGCTATGTTTCTTTTCCCCATCTTACTGCATGCAAATAACAGCTTTCCTCACATTTTTTGACAGAAATTATTTGGAGCACTCATTTTGACTTCCTGATTTGAGTGTGTGCTTGACTCTGTGCAAGTGGCTAAAGTTAAAAAAAAGCGCTGAAACAGAATGCTGTGCCTCAACATGAATATTCAAGTTCTTTCAGGAGGACACTGCTAAGATCATTACAATTGCTAATTATAAAAGTGGTAGCCAAAACTCCCGCTTCCTTCTATTATTCTTACATCCTGCAGATGTCCTGATTTAGCCAGTTAATCATCAGATTCTCTTGGGAATCATCTGGTCGTTCAGTCTTGTGTTTCTTATTTTTAACAAAGAAGCACTTTGAATTTTTAGTGTGAAGTATCTTATTTTCTCAAATATTATGATTAATTACTTACATATTGTATGTGACGTTGAATTTCTTAGATACTGTTCTTGGCATGTCTGCGTGCACTTAAAGGGTCTCTGAGCCACATTTTAGTTCCTGGGAAACAGCACATGCTCCTTCAGTCAAAGCAGACATTTCATTTTGCCTTCAATCATTATACCACCTGCTCACCCTCAGCCACAGCAGCTCTTTCAACAGCCCTGTCATGCAGCTTCTGTAAGTTTTGTTTACATCTGAAAACACTGCTCCTGTGTGGCAGCACTTGTGAGACCTGTACCAAGCACTGTGTTGTGCTTGTGGGCTGCTCTGGTGCCCTTCTCTGCACCTTGTGAGATGGTGTTTGGGGGAGCAGTCAGCAGAGTGAATGGTTGGCCAGAGTCCTCTGGCTCTTCCAGCACTTTTGTGCTACCTGTCAGCTCTAGATATCTGAATGCCTCCTCATCTTTTCACATGCTTTGATTTTCCCACAGCTAATGAGATGGCATGGGGCTGCCACACCGTAATCAGCAAGGAAAAGAATATGAAGGGAGGAAAGGTCTCCCATTAGGAAACCAGAACCCCAAGGCCCAGGAATACAAAACTGCTGTGTTCCACCTCCTGTTGCAAGAGGCTATATTTGTAAATCATTTATGCTGTATTGTGTTTGCAACGCACTGGTGGTGTGGTATTCACTGCATGGCATAGTCTGACACTGTGGAAACTCACATCCTTTGAAAAGTCCACTAATGGAGAATGGGAATAGAGATAATTACATGAGTTGGCAGAGCTAAACCATCAGATCACAATAGCAAATTTGGCCACTGAACTGATTGGCAGCACGAGAGACTTTTCTCTACCAGAACATGTTCTATTTTTTTCCTCCTTCTCTCTTTCCAACTGAGCCCAGCTCCATGGCTGCAACAGAGACCACAGATTGTTCCCTATGCCTAACTCATCTCTTTTGTGTTGATTTTCTTCTCAGTCAATTTTCTTTTCAGCAAACAGTGCAAAAGTTGTGTTTATTTCTTCTGTGTGGGTTAATGTATCTGAAGATAAACTCTCTCTTTGCTTCTGCACATGCACAACCTCTGTGCTGCATTATCACTGAGGATTCGAGTCCCAAAGTGTGTGCATAAGGGTGCAAAGCAAAAATCTCATCATGTTCATGTTATCTGCTGATTTTTCAGTCAAGCCTAAAACTACTGACAGGTCACCTTCCTGAAGCTCACTGCTCAGAAGTCAGCCCCAGGGACACACTCCAAGCTCTTCAGAAGTGATAGCCAAAGCCATGGGAAGAGAGGATGCATGAAAATGGAAGAGGAATGTGAAAAGCAGGATGGGTGGGTAAAGTGGGTGATAAAAGGAATAGTGGGGGGGGGGGGGGAAAGAGTAATAGCTCTAATGAACCTTATAAAAAAGATTTCATTCAAAGAGAGTATTAGAGAATGAAGAGATGCCAGCCAGACTTTTTATTTTCTTTTTTTTTTCCATATGGATGAGTCCAGAAGACAAATACAAAAGCATCTATTTTGAATGGCTGATATTACTGTGGAATCCACAATATCCAGCTGTTGGGATGTTGTTTCCTATGTCTGTGTGAATTTATGATGCCATTGTAGAGAACAGATACTGAAACCTCAAAGCAGTGGGAGTTTCCCCTTGCTGCCATCTTGCACTGCATCTGCTCATCTACATCAGTGTGAAACTCTGCCTATGGGCTTCAGCAGCAGGCAATGTCTGCCTTGTGATGGAGAAGATAACTGCACAAAGAGCCCTCCATATCCTGCCCAAGGACATCCAGCACACCCATGGTGCACTCTCTCAAGCATCCTCATCCAGTCTCTCAAGAACCTTTTCTGTGACTGGACCTGAGGAACACCCATGCGGGAACCCCAGGTTGCCACGTCTTCATGGGTGCAGAATGTCTGCAGCACCAGAGTGACCTGCTGGGAAAAGTCCCACATGCAAAGTCGGTCTTTCCATCCCCTGTTGCTTTTATTCAGGAGCACTGAGGGCTGGAAACATACAAATGGGCAAGCAATGAGCATTTACCATGTCATGTGAGCTCCAGTCTGCTGGCCGGTGTAACAAGGTGTTTGAGCTGCTCTCAGTTTTCCTGCCAGGCAGAGGAGGCTTGGCAGCCACCCAGCATGCATCCTCTCCTGCTGGACTGCTTGCTCCCACATTGACCATTGGTCAATGTTTCTTTTGGTCGTGGTTAAAAGAAACCTTGCCTTTGTGCAGCAGTTCACATCTGTGCTCTGCAAAATAAAAACCTTAGACGGTTTTCTAAATCTTGATTCAATGCATAAGCCCAAATTCTTCTTCTGGTTACTTGAGGCAAATCCAGATGTTCTCCCAGGCATACCTGAGGGGAAAACTTTGTTGATAACGTTATTCAACCTCTTTCTTTAGCTATAAACAATGCCCTTGGAACAGTTCTAAGTGCTTTGTGAACTTATTTTTCCCCATTTGAAAGGACTGAATAAACTGAACAACTTGGCGGAGCATTAAAGCTTGTTTGAAACCACACACAAAAGAATTTGTGCAGCTCAAATGCCAGAGAAATGTGTTCACATGTGATTGAACATAATAGGCCAAGATTAGAAAATCTAACAAGGAGCTAGGGGGGATTAAGAGCATGCTCTTGGGAAAACCTTGATAACTTCAGATGAAAGTCAAGGCAATGAGGTAACCAGATGAGTTTGCAGAATTCTATCACTCTACCACAAAATAAGCAATGTAAAAAGAAGGTTTTACTCATTTCACTTCCACTCTTATCCTGCATCTAGGCATGAATATAAATTTTTAAAGCATCACAGTATTAAGGTTATATATTTGCGTCAGCAAATTGAATACAATGTGTTTTGTAAATATTAGGAGCTCTAAACCCTTGGGCCAAATTCTGCAATGAGATGCACAAATACAACTCTGATAGTCTTCAGATGAACATATGCATGAAACAACAGAAAACATAATTTGAGTGAGCCAAATCCATTCTTTTTAGCAATATAAAACATTGGGAAAATACATTGGGCTAAATTCTGATCTTGGATGCACTTTTTGTAATTGAGATAACAACGCAACCAGCTATGTTACTGTAATTTTAAAATATGCTAGCAAAAAAGAGCAGAATTAGAGACGTTTGTTGTAGAGTCTAATGGAAACATTCTCTTTCATTATGAGATGCTGAGTCTTTAAAGAAAACTTCAGCACCTTTATTCAAAAAATGAGGTTCCTAGATATGCCAAGAGTTCTGTGCACTTTGACAGAGTGGAACTGCAAAGCAGTAAGGCATCAAATAGATTTCAAAATCTACTTTTGCTTATTCACTCCACCAGAAGGTTGAATCTGTGAGGTCAGCTAGATTCATGTGTGACTCTGTAGTTACTCCTCTCTAGTAGGGTTAATGAATGACTTTAAAATTTTCACCCACCATATCCTGAATAAACAAAAATGATATATTGTTCTTCTGAAAATTCCTTACAAATAAGTGTCTCTATCTAATGGAGCTGGAGCTTGTTGTTCTAGAGGCAAATCTATATTCTCATGATATGTAGAAAAACCTGTCTCTCTATGACCATTCCATACTTTTCTAGTTCTCTAAGTCTCTAGAAAATTATCATTTCCAGAAAAATAATTGAATACTCAAGATGAAATTTAGAAGGCAAGCCATCTTCCATACTTGTCCTCTGCCCTACACTCTAACAGAACATTCTGGTTTACAATTCTTAGGCAACAAAATGAAGCATCAAATTCTGTTTTGCAATGATCCTGAATTGGATGAATTGCTCTTTGGCACAGATTTGAAGGCAAGATTACTTGGAATTTTTAAAATTTTCTTATTCAAGGAGAAAGATTCCCTTCTTTATATTGACTCATTTTGTTGTTTGCAAAACTAACATGTGGATCTAGAATCTGATTTTAAAAACTGTGGTCAGGAGTTGTCTGATCTAGAGCTGGGGAACGGGTTCATCTCCTTTTATCTCTGTGATTTATACTGCTTTGTTGCAAGGAAAATAAAGTGTTATTACAATTCAATGTGTTACTACTCTCTGAGGAAAGGGCAACCTATTATAAAAAAGGCACAAAACTCAATGTAATTTGAAAATAACACAGCATAACTGATATTTCTTTAGAACAGGCTTATATGGAAGGGAAGCAGAGGTTAATTGTGCAAAATAGTATTACTGCACACCCAAATGCCATTTCTAAATGTTATAGTACATTAAAGTATACTGTAGTGAATTAATAGTCCTAGCAGTGATGATAAGCATGAGTGGATTTGAGGAGGTATTCTGCAGCTGCTTTCTGTCAAATATAAGTAATACTAAGGAAACAAGGAACTCTGCTTTTGAACAGAGTTAATGAGACATTAGCAGTGAATAAAACGACTTTAAATCAACACTTCCATAGCATATTTTTGCAAAATATTGCCAAACTATTTTTTCAGTAGTGATGGAATGACCTTTCAGAGAAATTTGGCAAGACTGTATAGTGTTTGGTTTGCTTTCTCATTCAAGGCGTCAGAGATAGGGTTACCTCATGGTATGTAAATGTCCATCCAGCCTAGCTTGGTGCAGCCTAATCATTTTTGCACACTTTTACATCACTGTCAAGGGTGCAGATTGGTGTAGTATTCCCAAGATTTCTGTACTGATATCCAGCCAAAGTCAAGCCAGTGCCACTGAAGCTGAACAAATAATTCTTGCCAATGGTCACATCAAATCAACAGCTTTCAGCTGCTGAGGTGTTATGGGAAACAGCAAATGGTGACAGAGTGTCTGTCCTGAGAGCCCTGCAGCTTTCAGTGTCACCTGGCTCGTTATGGTTGAGGTCACCCTTAAGGGAAGCTAAAGCCCACTTAGCCTTTCACAGGGCTGTGAAAGGGTAAGAGGACTTTTCTGATAATTTTTCTAAGGTACCCAAAGGACTCAGATGCCACTTACTAATTTCTTTTCAGAAAACACATTCTCTGCTTTTGAAAAGTCTCCCCTGGAAAGACACCAGAAATGTATTGGGAATTCTACCATTCCACAGCCCCTCCATAGCACCAATGCTCTTTGCTGCTGGAGATCTGAGGGAAGGACAGAGGCTAAGGGCTCTTAATGGAGTGTGTAGTGTTTCAGGATACGTGAGATTGTATTTATAAACCAGATCTGCAGAAATACGGATTAGAGGAGTGCCAACAAAAGAAGCAGTGTTGCAGGTGGCTACACTGCCTGGTCTCTGTGAGAGAGATGAAATTTGCTCTGCTGCAGTTCAGAGCTATGTGCATCTGAACAGGGTTAAAGTTTCCAGAGATACTGAACGGAAGAATCACAAAAGTATCTAGTGCAGGAATAACATATTTTGCTGAAAGAAAAACTTATTTGAATATAGGTGTGCAACTTACCACTGAATGATTGCAGGAAGAAACTTAAATTTCTCTGAGTTTCTCTTGCATCTCTTAAGGAAAATTCTCTCAAGTAATGAGAGACAATAATTTCCTTGGACTTTCATGTATGTACTGATGTATTATTGCCTTAAGCAAAAAGGCACGGCTTAAATAACTGCATTACAATGCAGTGCACACTCTAGAGCGCTGTAATCACAGATACAATTGTAACAGCAGGTCTGTGCTGTCCCCTTAAATAGAGATCTGTAATTCAGACCATGCAGAATTGAGTGTGGTTTGTATCTCTCAGGATCATAAATCTAAGGTGGGAGTTTTGCACTGCAGCTTCCTTTTCTACGGTGATTGCCATCAACCGCAAGGATAAGCTCCTACATCAATTCAGTGCTAATAGGACTCCCTGGGTATCATCACCCAAGTGTCTCTGGCCAATTATAGTTTTTCACTTAGTCAATCCAGCATGAATGTTCTTTAATACCAATTAACACAATCCGTTCATCGTGATGGTAGTTTTACAACTGTACAATTGCATTTGCACAATTGGAATACGTATGGTACAGAGAAAACCCCACAGCTTGAATAAAACATCATCTTGAAATAGCATCCTGATATTTTTACATGTGATGTTCTATCAGAGAATGACAGAAAGCTCCAGGATACTTGTTCAATTAAATTTCTTGTTTTCATTTCAGAAGCACTGCAGCCATATATTTTAGATAGTTCTGCTGTGCTATATTATTCGGAGCAAAATATATTATTAAGGTTATTTTAAGAATGTATCTTTTCCCTTTAAGCTGGTGGTACTGGAAGGGTTTGGGGGTATTTTTTCAGCCCCTACAATATGACTTCCCCCAAACAAGATTGTAATTACAGTGTAAAGGAGAAGAAGCAGATTTATGGTTTGACGACAGTGAAGGCAATAATCCTAACAAATAGAGGACAGAGCTTAATAAAAAACAGTTATGATTTTTGCCTTGTCCCTGACTATGTAATTTCCTTGTTCTATCTGTGGGAGGACACACATTGCCTGAGCTGCTCCTGAGGCTCTCCAAAGTCATCTTTCACTCTTGCATTTCAGCAGCAAGCACTTAGAGCAAACTTTCATTCCATATAACAGCTATGTATTACCTAAGAAACATCAGCTGCAAGATTGTTCAGTGTGATTCTTGGAACATAAAAATGATTGTTTTTCATTGAAATGTTCTGGTCCAATTTAACCCACTGAGACCAGCAAATAGCGAGTGTCTGAAATAAATCATTTTCAGATGACAGGAGAAAAGTACCGGGAATTGGGAATCAGAGGATATTTGTTCTTGCTCTGCCACTGGCTGCCTACAGGACTTTGGCCAAACTGCTTTCTTTCTCATGTTTTCCTTCCCTGTTCTCACTTCTTCAATTATAAGCTTTCTCTTTGAGTTTGCACAGACGGTGGCACAGTGCAATTCCATCCAACAAAGGGCACATTTACAAAACCAGGCAGGCTTCCTCTCTCATTAACTTTACCAGTCCTGAGTTGTCGTGGGGTTTGCTGGGATTTTTTTAAGGATGAACATCAGCTGCTGAAACCATATATTTTTTGTTTTGGGTAAAAGGAATTTTCTGGGTTTTGAGCCTGCTATGGGTGCAGAAAGAGGCATGTGGACAGGGATGCTCCCAGCCCCTGTGCAAGTAGCTGAGAATAGCTGACAGCAGCAACTGGCACTTTTTTCTCCTCAAGATAGCCCTGGACACTCTTCACCACAGCCAAGAGGAGGCTCCTTCACCTGACTTCAAAAAAACACTGCTAACATGGCTTAGACATAATTCAGACATGAATTTGGTAGAAGAATTACAAGAATGGTAGAAAACAGCAAAGACATAAAGTCTTCCTCATGCTCAGATTGCACTGGGATTTGTAGCCAGATAGGTTTTTAGCCTGCTGCAGTCATTACAACATTTTGAGACCTCAGGTAATTTTCATCTATCACTGGATTGATTGAGACAGGTTGAATTTTTCTGCCTTTTCAAGGAACCTGGCTGGGTCACTAGAAATGGTAAGTTCAGACTGGCCCATTTCAGCAGGCGACAGAAAGCCACTTTAGACACTTATCTGACGACAATCTCATACCTTGCTTGATAAAGTCAAATCAGATCTGAGCACAGCAGAAAGCAGAGCTCCTACTAGATCAGTAGAAGGGAAAATCTACTTTTTCTAGGCCTTTAGTCTCTGCATAATCAGACATCAGGCTGGGGAGTAGTGATGGAAAAGGTTGAGGGAGGAGAACTCTGCAGGGCAGGGAGCTGGCACAGAGTGGGGTGGCAGGGAAGGAGGAAAGAGCCTTCCAGCAGGTGAAAACAATTAGGGAAGAGACTGTGACCTATCCTGCACAAGTTATTAACACTTTTTCCCAGAAGGCATTTATTAATAAAATTGTGGCCTAATTATGCCACAACACTTGAATTTTGTTTTACTTGCTGTGCTTATGGGACCGGAAGCAAAATATATTCAGGAGAAATGAGAAGATGGTCCTGGAGACAAAAATCCCTGGAACTTTTAAGGTTTTTTAAAATATGTATTATCCTATACAGTAGCAACTTTGCTCATGGGAAAGCAGACAAAATTGCAAAAACATGGAGACAGAGACTAGAAAAAGAGAAGAAACAGAATTTAAAAAGAACAGAAATGAAGGACACAGTGCAGCTTCTTAAATTGTAAAGGAAAAATGTTATTGCCAAATACCGTGCATGACATATATGAACAATGAATACTTTCTAAATCCTGTACAGAAGCATGAAGGGTATAGAAATGTCTGCCAATATAGCCTTTCCTAAAAGATCCATCCATCCAGGGCAAAATTATGCAAGCAGCCTCACAAAAGCCCGTTCTACAGAGGCCAGTTTTCTCCCCTCCTGTCCTCTGGTGTTGCTAGAACAAGAAGAAAACCTGGGAAAAAGTGGCTTTTTTTGTTCTCAGCAGTGCAGTACACAGGCCTAATTTATGAAGACTCATTCTGAACAGTCCTACTGTAACCTCAGTGTATTTGCCAAAAGTTGAGAAAGTTTGAAAACACTGCAGGCTGAAGACATCCTCTTATTTTTTCATTCTCTTTATTTTTAGTTTTCAGGTTGCTTTTAAAAAGCCTTATGTTACTATGGTTATAACTGATGGTCACAGGACATGGGTGAGCTAAAATTTGCAGGTCTCTACTGGTAAAACTAACATAATGGGAAAAAGGAGAAAGTCTTTCTGCTGTACAACCCCTTCCTATGTACTTTTTCTGACCATAGGGGTTGGTCTGATAAAAGATTCTACTCCCACTCACAAACCAATCTCCCTGGCAAAAGGATTGTAATTCATTTACAGCTCTAAGGGCCTTATGTTGCTATTTATTTTAATGCTGGAACAATCCTGAACGATGTGACTCTGTATTTGATAGTCTGAATTTGAACGACTAAAGGCAATTTGTGACATAATTCACTCAGCTTTTTTTTTTCCCCTTTTTTGGTCCCAAATGCATAGCTTAACTCACATAATCAGAAAGTGGATTGATAGAATCCATTGCAGCTTAATACTTGAAGAAGCATTAGCAATTTAGGAAAAGGTAGTGGATAAAAACACAGGAAATTTTAGAAAATGTTAATCTCTTCCTTACTGAAATATACTTGCCTTGCCTGAGGCATCTTTCCTACAGAAAAAAAAAAAAGGAATAAACCAAACTGCATTAAGATTTAACTGCAGGATTGAATTTAATTTTGTTTTATCATATTTGCACACAGGAAATGTATAGGGATAACTAGTTCTTCCTGCAAAAGGTATCATGAGAGAATTTTCTGACATGTTTGTAATTGTTTATGCAAAGAATTTGATGGAGAATGCTGTGTCCCAGCAGTTGTAAGCAGTGCTAAAATAAATATAAAATAAACTGTTGCTAGTTAAAGTGTTTGAGAAGACCAACCTACAGCACATTCACTGCTGCTTGTGCAAGAACAGCTCCTCTGTGAACATGAAAGAAGAATTTTGCTCATCTATAGTACGTAGTTATAAATTATTTACACTTGGGCTGGAATCATGTCCCAATTTGGGTTTATCAGAGTATTAAGCATGTTTTTGATACTGGATAAGTAATGAAAAGTAATGAAAACCAACAATATTAAGGACATAGCAGCACCTCCTAAGTACCTACTGCTACACTAGGTGGGTACCTTGGCAGACATGGATAATGGAGAGAGAGAGTTTACAGATTCAGCCGTCATTTTCTTGTATCAGCTTACCTTCTAAACATGCCTGGAAAAGAAAGGGAATAAACTGCTGTTTAACGTGCATGCAAGAAAATTTGTTCTGCTGCTTATGGCCATGTAAGATTGAAGGATTTCTTTTGGGTTTGTTATTAGCATAATCAGAAACATTGCACTCTATCATTTTGTGATAATAATCCTTGTTGTCACAGGAGGGAAATCGACAGAAGGATAAACCCTTTGTTGACTTCTACTGGGACAAAACCAAAATAATCATGTTCATAACAGATTTACTCTGGAGTTTACATCAGGATAAATGAAATCAGAAAACATTGCAAACATATGTATTATGGACAGTAATGGGTGCCAAGTGTAGAAAATGCAGCATTACCACTTGAACTCAGTTTTACCTTTCACAGTATTACTGGGCTGCTTTTTTGCTCATGTCAGCTGATCAGGATGCTAACATCCTGTAGGAAAAAACCCTAACAAAGTGAATTTTATATAACCGATTTCTTTAAAACCTTGGATTTCCAGATTTCATGCTCCATCCAGTGTGATTTCTTATGAGATCCAAAATCCAGTATCTTTCAAATTGACAATATTATAGCTGAAGCAAAAGTTAAATAGAGCTCCTAGGACTGGATTAGCATTTTTTCTGGCAATGAGGTAAAATTATATTAACAGATTTTTCCCAAGGACTCTGATACATGTGCTTAGGGAGCAGGCAGTCTGAGAAGCAGTCAGAACCTCCAGAGAAGTGGTTCCTCATTGCCTGGGTGGTGCTAAATGTACCAGCTTGTTTAAATAGCAAATGATTTTAAATATGAAAGGAGGCTTCCTTCAAGAATTGTTATACTGAGCATCACAAAATTGCTGTGGTTTTTTTTTTCCTTCCAGAGAGCTAACCTCCATCTGTTTCTGAAAGAGCTTAGCATTCATGAAGAAAGAAATTATATTTCAGAGCATAGTTCTTTATCACTCACCAGTTAATGGGGCTAAGAAAAGATTTGAGTAGATTCTTCAGACTGCAATCTAAGCTCCGAGGAAACAAAAGGAACTGCCTGGAGATGTTGTGAAGGCATAGTTATTTGGTTACAACTTAACCTTTTGCAATCAGAAAGCAACAAAAGGACACACAAGATGTAGGTCATTACAGAAAATGCTGGCATTGGGCTCGTCTTATTTCAACTGAGTTCTGGAATTCCAAGTGTTGTTAGGCAAGCAACACACTGGAAGGAACACAAAGAAAAGTGCAAGAGACCAATAGCAAAGAACACATTTTAGAGAACATACAGATTTCAGTTCCCTCCTCTAAAAGCTGGAGAGTCAAAAGAAGCAGTGATTGTTTGGTGTATCCTCGACCAAGCTATTTCAAGGACTCGGGATTCTTCTCCGTGTATGTCTGAAAACACTGGAGAATTTAACTTTGTGTTAACACCCAACTCCTTTTTATGCCTCTTATTGATTGTTGTTGCAATGTTGATGTTGGCTACTGAATATTCATGGTTTATGGGTGCAATGCCCACCTTCTCTGTTACCTGACAGTCTCTGAGCAAACTGCTGCTTAGCAAAACTCTCCTCTGTCCTGCTACAGATTGTTAGCAAACACATTCCCTTCGGGTTCTGTATCTCAGTGAACACAATTGAAGGAAGGCCACACGGTGGATAATTACTCAGTGCATGTTGCTTACCCAACCCCCTATTTGATAGTTGTATGTGTTGTTTGATTGGTCTGAATCTTGAACACACCATAGAATTATTATTTTCTGAATAAGTTAACTTCTTCAGAAATATATTTTTATTAGGGCAAAGAAATGTCTCTTTTCAGTAGCTGGGTTCAGTAACAGAAATATTTGCTCCTTCCCACTCCCAAAATCAAGCTTCAGGCATAAAAAAACCACGAAAAGATCAAAAAGTTAAAAGCAAATGGAAACCTGTATCTGATAATAGACAATTTTCAGTGTAGCTGTCACTGCTGGTAATATGTGAATCCTTTTGTAAACGCTCCCACACCTCTCCAGAATGTACATAAATGAATATCACATATTGCAAATAACCACATATGTTGCAACCGTGACAGTTTTATTAGTGCTAATAACGCTATTTTACACTCTCACAAAACATATGGCAAGTTCATGCTTTTAAATTGGCTAAATTTCTCTTGTTTGACTGTGCTGCACTTGCCCTGAATTTCCAGAATTTATTGAAGCTGGGGTCTCCCACCTTGAGGGCAATCACTTACAAGTGCCCTGGAGGGGCTGATCTGGCAGCAGGTCAGCATTTCCAGGGGCAGCTCTCCCAAGGCAGCTCACTTCTGACAAGTCCCAGCCTGGCACACACACAGCACTGCCAGCAGCACAAGCACAGCTGTGCCACTATTCAGCTGAAACCGGGAGAAAGGATGCATTTAAGGAGACACAATACATTTCTCTGGTTGACTTGGCATAACCTGATGCGATTTTCCTTTCAATTTGCTGCAGTCCCACGTGTAAGTCAAATGGAGCAGTAGCACATGTATCTACAGCATCTGTAACAGCAAACTTGCTTGGGCACCGCTGGTTTGTTGGAGGGGGAGGGAGGTTCTTTGGTCATTTGGGTGTGGTTTTTAATGTGCAGCCTTTGCTGTGACTTCAGGATAAGTGGCATGATTTATTTAACCTTTAATTGGGAGTATTTTGGCCTGATGATGTCCTTATGGTTTGGCTGAAATGTGTTCCTGGAACAGCAGGGATGTTTTCCCGTTCTTAGTAAACTGAGAGCAAATAGAAGAGAAGGTGGGATTTTGGAGGTTAAAAAAAACTTGTTGCTGCATGCCATCCTTTTACTGCTAGCATTCCTGATGCCCCTAAACCCTCTGTCTGCACTGCCCACGCCCAGTTTGAAGGCACACTGGAAAGTCTCATCTTTCAGTCTAAAATAGCATCAATCTTTTCCATTGCAAAAGCGATCAGGAAGATAAAACCATTACAAAAATCAGTTCACTGGGGTTAAGTGAGTGTCACTCAGCTTTCAAATACCACATTGTGAGGTTCACCTAAATGAAGGGAGAGGGGGAAGTTTGTTCTCTCAGTGTTGCAAAACCCATGTTCCTGCACTAGGAATGGGCAGGAATCCATGTCCACTGGGGAGAGGCAGCTGCTGAGCAGCTTCAAGATGTTTATAGTCAGCAAACAGCACTCCAGAGCAGTTATTAGAAATACTTGCCTAGAAATCTTGGTGAATTAACCAATTTAGCAAAGATCTTAAGACTGGTTCTGGACATGAGCAAACATAAAACCCCTTAACTTGCTTATGTGCAAGGAGTGGAAAAAAGGGGAAATAAAGCCTTGCATACTGACCTGGTACACTCAGTACAATTAGTGCAGAAATCAAGCAGCCTACATGGAGCAATTCTGTTCTTTTGGGATCTGCAGAAATGGCTGAGAGCAGAATCATCCTCCTCCTCAGCTATCCAGGGTGTTTGGCAAAGCAGCATTGTTGCTAATGGTATTTGATTTCTAATACCTTTTAACTTAGTAAGAATGGGGACAACCTCTAGAGACAGCAGTAAAAGTTTCTGAAATGTAAGTGATAAAGATGCTGTAAAAAGTCTGTAGATACAAATGGTTTTGAATGAGGGAGGCTGAAAACAGGAACAATATCAGCTGAGCTTACCTTTGGAGTTCTTCAATTATACTTTGTGAGGAAGAAGGAAGGAGAAAGCTTATTTTATGCAAAATCAGAAGAAAGCTTTAGGCATTTGATTTTTGGAAAGTAAACCTTATTATTATTATTATACAGTTAAAAGCTGAAAATGATAGCTTCTAAGAAACTTTTTTTCCCTTCTAACCAACAAAGAACTGAAAAAAATTGACTAAATTTAAAATTCCTTGGTCTCCAAAGCTGAAAGCTTTGAATAGACTAGTAAGAAAAAATAAAAAGTAGTTTTGCACTAAAGAATAGAAGAATAATTTTTGCAATTCAGCATATTTGGATAATTACAAGTAACAGAAAATAAGGGGAGAGAGAATGAGAGAAGTGTGAGCACACATGCACATGCATGTATGGGTATATGTGTGTGTGTGTGCTTGCAGAATTAATTAGGAATACACAAAAAATGCAATATACAACTGACCTTACTGCGGCAGTCTCAATAGATGAGGGAGTTGGACAGGAGTTGTCAGATTTTAGCTGCCTCTACTGAGTTCCTTTTTTTTTTCCACAAATACCTCATCTTCCATTTCAGTCAGGAGGGAACTTTCAGGCTTATTTTCTTGGAAAATACCAAAATGCATATAGGCATTTCTTGGCTCAAGGCATATCCATAATTTAGTAGCATTAGCACTGTTACTGTTCCCACTATGTATCTGATAAACAGGTATTCTGGCCAAATGCAATGTGGAAGTAAGTTTGCTTATAAATCATAAAGACTTTATAAATCATAGTGACTTTATATCATAAAGATGGTGGAAACACTTCCATGGATTTCCTGCTAGAAGCGTAGTGATAAAGCAGCAACCATTACCACCAAATCAAAGAAAAAAGAGTCCAAAGAAATTAACATTTCACTTCATTTTGTTGATGTAAGGAAGCCTAACTGAAACGAACTGGTGATACTGGGGGTTGACAACATTTAACATGCTCTGAATAGTATTCATCACCATCCTGACTGATTAACACCACGAGGAAGCTCATACCTAGACCTAAATTAGGGTGAGGTATCAATGCCCTGAAGGTCATGGCCGACACTCTCGTGCAAGGCTCCACAAGCAGGAGAAAGGGTTTGCCAGGAGAATTCTAATGTTTAACAGCAGATGCAAAGTCCTTCCCTGAAATGCAGTAATCCTGCGCTGTAACACAGGTTTGACCCTGGCGAAAAGGCAACTCTGCAGAAAATGATGTGAGGCCTTTGGAGATGGCACATTGCACAGGAGTGCAGCAGCAATGCACCCTTGCAGCAGGGCAGGTGAACCTCTTGTTGGGCTGCTTTAGCCCAGGCGTAGACTGTGAGCTGGGAAAAGTAATTATTCCCACAGAACTGGAGGGGCTTCACAGGAAGTGCTGCACTCATTGCAGGGACACCCAGCTCGAGAGAGACATGGACAAGCTGGACCTGGAGGACCATCAAGTTTCTTGGCAGCTGGGGGACATGACATGTATGGAAAGGGAGCTGGGGGTCGAAGGAGAGGAAGCCAAGTGGAATGATGTCTACCTTCCACTGCCTAAGGTGGAGTTACAGAGAAGATAAACCAAACCCGTCTCAGAGGCACAAGGAGAAATAGAATAACAAGATTGTACCCAGGGAAATCTGGACTGGATATTAGAAATGTTTTTCTGTGCAGAAAAAATGGCTTAAGTCTTGAAGCCAAGAAAGTTTGTGGAAACCCCATCACTGGGGATTTTAAAGTTTGACAGGTAAAGGCCCTGAGCAACCCTAATCGGACTTTGAAATCACTTCTGCTTTGTGACAAGAACTTGGAGTGGTTGACCTCCAAAAATATCTTCTGAAAGAACCTCCTATGATACTATTCTTCTTTGAAATAATATATTCACATGGGTAATTTAACTGACCAGAAAGAAAGAAAAACAAAAATTTACAAATCCTATAAAACTGAGCAGAACTAATTAGAATTAGAATACAGTTTTAAAAGCCTGTTCTAAACTGCTGATTCATATCCATATAGCTAGTTTAGCCAATGCAAGAACTCCAAAGACTAGCAGATTATGATTCACTCACAGGAAGGAAGTTTAATGTAATGGTATGGTGCGGGTTAGCCCAAGCACCGGGGGGCAGGACACATTTATGTTTTCTTCCCTGTCCCTTTCTGGAGGTTGATTAAACGTGGTTTCTGAGTGCAGGTTTGCATCCCGACAGTTTGGCTTGGGACATGAAAAATTTGAGCCCAAATTCCACTTTGAAATACAGTGAGCCTGTAGGCTCTCAGTGGAATAAGCATGTGGATCTGGGATATGAGAAGAGACTCGCCTACGCCAGGAGACAGAGCAGAGTTTTCCAAGCAGAGCTCTGCCTTAGGTCTGCTGTTCTTGAGACAGGAGAAGGGGATGAAGAGCCCTTGTATTTCTCTCCTCATATGAGAGAAACAGTCTAACACCAGCTGAAAGTGGGTATGGACAGGATTTTTTTTTGCAGAAAGAGCTGGGCAAGGCAGAGGACACTTATTGTCTCTTTATACATTAGTACCAGTTAGCGAACTCTTCGTGGAAGCAAATGTTTGCTCAAAATCTATTCATCCTATCCCACCCCCAAGCCTGAAGAGTGTCTAATGTCTTAGGACATTTGCTGATTGTCAGCCTGCAGCTTTTCCCAGCTCTGTTGCAAGAGTTCTTCAACTGAATACAATTCTTTATTTTTATTTTAAAGGGAAGAAGGTTGGTCACTTCTCCGAGGCTTATGTTTTGCAATTACACTCACACAGCTCTGATAAAGGCTGGCTCTTTGGCCCTACCTTACATTTTTTTGACTGCGTAACTACTTACTCAAAGACATATGCAAGCCAGGGAGCATTAGAGATGTGTTTCACTTGTAAGAAGGATGTTCACAGAAACCAGCAGCCCCAAGCTCAAGTATGCAGGGAGCATTATGCAGACCCAGCAACCTCATCCTTGCATGATCCCATGGCCACTGCGGGCCACGAGGGGCAGGAGGAGGAGGAGGAGGTCATTAATTTCACAAGTACTGCAAACTTTTTCTTCATGGTTGTTTCTTCAGTGCAAGGATTGAACTGAAGGACAGATTGAACACGTAAGTGGTGACTATGCTACAGAAGAGGTGTGAGAGTGATAGTTCCTGAGTAGTTCCCTACTAAAGAAGTGCTAGAGTTTTTGCTGGTAAACCTTTGCCTGTGGTAATAATATTAATGAGTAGTTTAGTGTTCTGTGGCTGTCTTCTATTTTGGCAGTGGCAGCACAAACCAGAACTAGCTCTTCTCAGGAAATGTTAGTTTTATCTGTGGAAGTCTCTACACACCTATCTCCAGTGTGTTTTAGGTTTTTTATGTTGACTACATTATAGTCTCTTTCCACTTTATCTGCTAGATAGCATACTTACTTATGTAGCAAACTAGACAGAGAAATATTGTCCCTGTTACCAGACATTTGATCTATTAATGCCCTATGACCTCAATAATAAATTATTTCAGGTTTGTGGTAACAAATATCTACTTGGGATGACTACATAAATAATACTGATTTGCCCCTTTGCAAAGGCCTTGTGCAACATAGCCAAATATATTGCAGGCTTGTTACAAATTCAGAAGTATTTACAAATTGATGAAAAGTCAGAATCTAAAGTGTTAACAATGAACTTACCTGAAATGAGTGTCTTTTTTTCCAAGAAACATGGTCTGTGATGATTGCTTGAGAGACAGGAGTGAAATCCATGCAGTCTTAAATTTCCATTTACATGAAAGTAGGTCCTTACTTCCAGACTTCTATCAAATCTGCTTATGTTCTTCAAAACATGATGTACCACATCTTTTCTTTCACAGAGGTGAAGCCCTGAGCCTATCAAATGAGGCAGAATGTGAGTTAAGATAAGTGAGGATATATTTTTAAAACTCGCTTCGCCAATGGGCTTCAAGCTGTAACTTGCCCCAGTTACTCTGACAACTTCAATCAACCTGGAAGTTCATTATTTCTTTTCAATTTATAAAGCCTGCATTCATATTATAAAGCAGAAGATAATCCTTATGAGTTAAGATAAATCCATAGGCAGTGCTCACTTTAGTTCTAATTAGAATCTGCACGTTTGTTATGGAAAATGCAAGTTGTATGACTTAATCTTTCATATTGACAACACTGACCATATTATTTCTGTATTATAAGTTTGCCTTTCACATATATAGCAATATAAAAAGGATTATTAACTTAAATCCTGCATTACAAACACTGATCCATACAGTAAAGCAATTACATTACAGCAGTTTAATATATAGAGGCATAGAGCTCTTTCTACCACAGTCAATAGCAATTTAGCCATTAACTTAAATGAAAGCAAGATTAGGTCTAAAAGAGGTAAAATGAATTTTTTATAGCTACAGTTAATGACAATGTCAAAGTAAAAATAATGAGTCAAATAATTCATTGTGTACAACTGCCACTGCTATCTAAAAAAAACCCATTCAAACCAAACCTCTTATTGTTAATGGCATTTATATCATCAATCAGAACATTTATAACATCTGGAGAAGGTAATAATTGCTTCAGCTTGGTTCTAAACTTTATTTTGGATTTAAGTCCAAGTAGTAATTATCAGTGGCTCACATTCATCAGATCCTCAGAGACATCAAAACTCTGCAAGGTGCTGGGATGACTATCAACTCCCCACACGTGAGGAGCTTGATGCAGCCACTAGATGGTCTCTGAAAGCACCAGCTGCCATTAGCTGGAGCTGGCTGTCTGCACAACCTGAAGCACTCATTAGTTCTCATTGAAAGAGGTCATTCTTCTCAATTTACACACACACACACACACACACACACACACACACATATATGTATATGGTATGGGGGTCCTGGCTGATGGCAGGTTGAACATGAGTCAGCCATGCCCTGGCAGCCAGGAGGGCCAACCCAGTCCTGGGGGGCATCAGGTACAGCATTGCCAGCTGGGCAAGGGAGGGGATTGTCCTGCTCTGCTCTGCTCTGCACTGTGGTGGCCTCGAGTGCTGGGTGCAGTTTTGGGAGCCACAATACGAGAAAGTACAAAATAAAATTCTTAGAAAGCACCCAAAGGAAGGCAATGACAACAGTGAAGGCCTTGAGGGGAAGTTGTATGAGGAGTGGCTGAGGTCATTTGGTCTGTTCAGCCTGGAGAAGAGGAGGCTGAGGACAGACCTCATTGTGGTCTGCAACTTCCTCGTGAGGGGAAGAGGAGGGGCAGGCACTGATCTCTTCTCAGTGTCAGGACCAGAAAGAATGGCACAAAGCTGAGTCAGAGGAGATTCACTTTGAATATTGGGAAAAGGTTCTTCACCAAGAGGGTGGTTCTGTGTTGGAACAGGCTCCCAGGGAAGTGGTCACAGCACCAAGCTTGACAGTGCTCAAGAAGGGTTTAGATGATGCACTTGGGCACATGGTGTGATTCTTGGGCCTGTCCTGTACAGAGCAGAGAGGTGGATTTCAACGATCCCTTGGGAGTCTTCCAA
The DNA here is from genome assembly GCF_027887145.1 of Ammospiza caudacuta. NCBI lineage: Eukaryota > Metazoa > Chordata > Aves > Passeriformes > Passerellidae > Ammospiza > Ammospiza caudacuta. The sequence continues at coordinate 104,306,410 of NC_080593.1, forward strand.
GTCAGGATATTTATGATTCTGTGGTATACTTCAGGCTGAAAGCTCTCACCTTGAAGACTAGAAACTGAGGATCAATGCTCTCCTCTGTTGTGACTCTGATAAAGGAATGACTGGCCTAGCTCATAAACTGGCTAATAAACTAGTCAGGGGTGGCAGGTCCCTCTCCAATTGCTGTTAAAGCAATTCTATCATACACACAAAAAAATGAAGAGGTGAAAAGTGAGCACAAAAGATCCTACCTGTATATGCAGAAGACCTAAATGTTCAACTATAAGTCAGGTGAAGAAAGTTTTTTCTAATGACTCCCACAGGTATGTGAAACTCTTGTTCAAGAAGAAATGTCTTTACCAATAAGTGCTAAGGCTTTCCAGCTTTGCTTCTCTTTAGCTATTCCAGGCAATCAGCTTAAATTGAGTATGTAGCAGGATTCTCTGTGACACGAAAAATTAGAATATTGATTTTCACTGGCTATGGCAGAGAAATGAAGTTGTGTTTCTCATAGCTGGTACTCTGACTTCTACACGGTGTTAGACTTTCTAATCACATCAGGGCTCTTGACAATTTGAATACAGGTTTCTGTATTCAAATAGAGGCTCCACCTCTACATGAGGTAAACCTGTGCAACTTTGCACCTAAATTACTTCTAAAATCTTTTTGCTTCCTAGAATGACAGCTGTAAGTCTAAAACAAAGCCTGGGAAATACTTGGAAACATACACAAACCTTGGCAGAATTCAGAGTTAAATGCTGGCTTCCAGCTCTGAGCAGAATCCCAGAGGCTGTTAGGCATTTTGTATTTTTTGCAAAACATTGCTTGTCTTTGCAGTGCAGGAGATGAGGCAGCCAATATGAAGAAAATATGGCAAAATCCATTATACCTAAGAGGAATGAAAATGTCAGTGTTTTCTGCCCCAAGGAAAAGTTTGAGTTTAAGTAAGAACCAAACCTACTTCTCCATGTATTTGAAACCAAATATTAGCAAGAGGTTTTTTGATGCTTGAAAATACCTCTTTTATTCCGTTCTTATGGACATTGCTGAAGAAATGAGTGGGTGGTGATGTAGTCAAAAAATGTCTTGTTACATCTAGTTAACTATAAAAAGAAATCAAATAGCCTTCTTCAAATATATGTAGGACATTAATAAGAAATTATTTTATAGATAGAACTGACTATTCAATAGAAGAAAAAAATATTCTTGAAGCTTGTCAGGACCCAGATTTTCCAAAATTTTACAGAGGACTATTATCACTCAACTGTCTAAAGCAATCCTCAATCAAGGGATTTAATAGAAACAATATCAATATAATAAAACACTGTAAAAGAATATGCCTCATAGTTTGAAAAACTATTAATGAGATTTCATTTTATAACTGCCCATGATTTGTCTTGGGCTTTTTAAATTTTACAAATAGAGACCATTCTGTCATGATAAAGTGCTAGCCAATTGACATTATCTCTTAATTATTTTTGTAACATATTCATTGCAGAATGTGTTCAAGTAAGAAGTTATTGTTTAATTTCCATGATGGATGTGCTCATTTCATGAGTATTAGATTAGTGGAGAGTATACAATTTGTATTAACATGCATATGTCATTAAAGAATACATTGTTTTCCAGCTGTCGTCAAACAAAAGCAAGCCTATGAGATACTGATTTGCTTTTTCAACATCTACTCATGAGGATAGTTCTAGTTAATGTGCAGTTAATGTGAGTGAGGATTACATAATTAAATCTAAAGATTTTGCTTTTTTTTTGTTTTGTTTTGCCTGATTTTTCTTCTGTGTACATTCTCTTAGAAAACACACATAGTTTTTTTTTCTTGAGATTGCTTTCATAGTAAGATTAATTTTTATGCTAAATGCAGCCAGACACAAACTGAAAGGGTGACACTTCTTGCCTAAGAGGATGAATATTTCTGTGCTGTGAGGAAAATTCCTGGATTTAGAAGGGAGGAACTAACTATAGGTCTTCACTCTCTAAATCCCTTAATGTCAATTAACTCCTATAAACTAACAAGAGGACCAAATATTTACAGATTGTCAAAAGGGCAGCACAGACTTTTAGAAGTTCATTAGTAGTTCCTATAGTTCCTATAGAATTTCATTAGTAGTTCCTATATATAGTTTCCAAATTAGTAGTTCCTATACTTTGCATGGTCCTAGCAGCCAGGAGGCTCCTGCACCTGCAGTCGTGGGTGCTCCCATTTCAGCCAGTCCACTGCTCCCATGTGCATCCCCAAGTTTTATCATGCCTTGCAGCTCATTGAGAATTACAGTTCTGGAAGATGTGTGGGCTTCTGACAGATACAAAATGTGTCTTGCACTGCAGGGGCTCACTTATGCTTCTAGCTCAAAGCTAGAAGCAAAGGTGATGAGGAATGTAATACTTTCAGTAATCCTTGTGCCCACCAGACCTAGGCTGGGATATGCTGAATTTCACCCTGCAAGAAACTCAGGGCACAAAGGAACCCCTCAGCAAGATGATGGATGTTTGTCTCACAATGACAGCAGAGCATGATTATGGTTTACCTCAACAGGAGGTAGGAAGAGCTCCTGCTTCCACTGCATAGATATAACTTTGGTTATCAAAACAGGATTTAGTGTCTAATTTCAAACTTATGATGTGACCTTGGCACTCAGCAGTCACTCAATCCTGGTGGCATTTTGCCACCTTCTTTTTGACATAAAGTACTGGGAAGCTGAGGTGCAAAGAAGAGCAATGCCTCAACCACCTGAGGGGATGCTGACATCCAGGATCTCAAGCCAGGCTTGCTTTGACATTGTATCTTCCATGAAGGTCACTTTTGTTTCTTTACTGCTCCCACACTTCACAGCAAGAGACAAAAATATGGCATGGGAAATCTCAGCTTGATGGGAAGATTTCCTACTACTCAGACAAATATAAACTCTGTGCCAGTACCCACACCTCCCACATTCCTCCCATGTTCCGGAGTAAAACAGTGCTCTGTGCCCAGCTCCAGGGCAGAAGCTGTGTGGGTCACTACCTCAGACAAGAGATCTACCTGTTGGATTCAGGGGCACAGCAGCTCTTGCTGGCAGCTTTGGTTCAGGACACAGGATCTGAACTGTGGGGAATGGTTCAGACACCTCTCTGTGCCCAGGGCTTCCTAATACCCATCCTAGGCAGCTCCCATTCCCCTTATGGACTCTTACCCTCCTAATCTGAAACACCACACTATTTTTTTAAGTGGTACCAAATAGCGCATTTCAGTTTACATGCAGGTGACCAGGCACCTCAAGATTACACATTTTGACACCGAGCCTACGGTTTTTAAAAGGACAGAGTTAAGAATTTGCCAGGACAGGCATAAAGCAGTTGCAATTCCTCTTTTTTTTTTTCCTTTTAAGACTTTTTCTTCAATAACATTACAATTGCCTTGATGCTGGTTGATTTTAGTGGACACTTTCAGCATCTTTCAGAATAGGACAGCATTAAAAAGCCAGCTCATGCATATGCAGTTAGTGGTAAATAAACAAGTATCTCTCTAATTAAAACACAGCTAGGAAAGTCTAAACTAATTTAACATCTAAATGACATGTTATAAGGAGGTAAGGAAAACACAGAAGTATTAGCCTTTTAAAAAATTGCTTGACATAAAAATTTTAAAATGAATGGAGATAAACCTCAAGGCACCTTGCATGAAAAACCAAACAAACAAAAAAAAAATCACTGAGATAAAGTTATGGAAAGAGATAAAAGTCCATGTGTGCTCCAAGTGTAAAGACACGGCTGAAACGTGCTCAGCTTCCCCAAGATGCTATTAATGTCTGAGAAAAAACACTACTGAAATGTAACAAACTAATTAAATTGGGCATACATGGGAACCAATGGGAATAAATTATTATGCAAAAGCAAAGTTTTCCCTACATAAAGCAAATGCTAGGAGTTGTTGTGGTGGCAAACAAGAAGTGGGGTGAAAGCAGGGCTGCTCACACTGAGGGATTCTGGCACACAAGCATCATACTTGAGTGTGGATGGAATTGGTTACAAAAAGACAGGGTAAAATTCCCCCAGAAAGAGAGAGTTGGAAGGAAAATTGTACCCGAGACTTCCTACAAAGGGGAAAAGAAACTGATGCAGGACTGCTAAAGCAACAGTGCCATCTGCTGCGTACTCCCCTCTGAAAGCCAAATGATTTCAGCCTCCTCCTGCTCTGCTGCAGAGACGGCAGCAAATCTGAGAGCCCCCATGTAGCACTGAGCTGCGGAGGGCAAGATGAAATCCAGCCTTCCCTCTGGCCCAGCACATAACTATGTCTACAGGCCTCCTGAAAAACATTTCTGGACTACTGTTGCTAGAGACATTCCCTGTTAAAAAATAAACAAACAAAAAGCTTTCTCTCAGAGTGGCAGGACCCTGTGCTCAGGCACTTTTGAAAGATCAGTCCACTCTAAAGCTGTCTGTCAGTGAGCTTGTGTCAGGCACTGTGCATGTGTAAGCAACCAAACAACTGCTGGCCAATCCCTTTCCTATGATGGATTTATGTCACCTTGTAAAAGGGCTTTCTGCTACTTGTGCAAATCTGGTGTCAGTTTCAATCCATGTTTTTATACACAGTCCTTTTCACAGTGTTCATTACATCTCTGAATGCCTTTATACATTATATTATCAGAAGCAATTATAACAGGAATGTCTAATCAATATTATGAATTTTTTATAATGCCTTCCATCATAGCTCTCAAAACCCATTTCTAAATATTGAACCTGATAGAACTCATAAAATACAGGTGTAGCCACTCGATGTACAATTGTGGTGGATTTAATTCTATAATCCACATATTAATTTTATGTATCTAATAATTTTAGTCTTTATTCAACACTCTTACTTTTTTAAAGACTTCCCCAAAAACATATCCAGGACAAATCAGAAATGGTTTTTTGATTAAATGATTCCCTTACATATGACCTCCTTCTGGATATTTAACCTATTTTTTAAGGATGTTTTGCAGGAGGGATAGTCTAACATCATTAGCCTGGGAGGTGCTGATTTAATAGGCCCTATTAAAAAAATCCCCCATATTAGGATACTTGGCTTCAAAAGTGTTTGTAGGCAAAAGGCTGTTCTTGGCATATTCCAGCATCTACCAATTCTCCTCATTAGGCCACTCCTCAGGTGCCTGCTCTTTTTCTACCTGTGTTACCAGGTCTAGGCAGGGGATCTGCTGGAGGTGTTCAACTTTGGTTTTCTGCTGATTTGCTTTCAAGCTGTCCTCCATGTTCTCTGCTGCTGTTCCTCGACTCATCAGCGATGCACAAAGGCAAGACTCCTGGAATTAGCCAGTGTGGGATACTGGGGCAACAGATGCTCTGTGGTAACTCAGAGATCCTTCATATTGCAGACCTGATCTTCATAATTAAGGGTCCAAATCTGAATTTCAGAAAGAGAAAAGCTTGTGATGGAGTGTTTGGTATGATGAGACATAAATTCTAGGGATAGAAATCAGCTCCTGCATTGATTGAAAATATGAATCCCAGTCTCTACTGGTAATGAATGAACACGTTCCATCACTAAAGTACCTGAATCTCTGTCTTAGCACACACAGGCTGCATCAAGGATGCATTTCTTCTGATTTGGACTCTTTTTTTGGCTTCTTGGAAGTTTATATGATTACTTTAGATTGGAATAGCCATAAGATCTGGAGGCTTCACATTAATTATTAACCTCAGTATCCAACTCCTATATTTTAAGAACTACAGCTCTGAAAAAGGAGACACTGCTGGCAGTAGCTACCTTGAGAGGGTTGAAATTTATTAGAAATCAAACTAATCTATACTGTCTCCTGCTCAGGAAATTGAATTCTAGGAATTTGTGAGAGTCAACTCAGAGTTTACTGAGACTCCTAATTCACATGGATGGGGAACATTTAAATTGAGATAAGAAAAATCTGTTAATCTGTTTCTTGTTGCAAATCAAATTTAGTCATACCGGAATCCAATCTACCCTATTTAAACTGATTAGCCAGACCTTCAAAAATGGAGAACAGAGACTTTGTCCTTTAAAAATAGATGCAAGATTATCTATTAAAAAGAAGAGACACTCATTTTGTGCATAATTAGCCAACAGACAGTTATAATCAAAGTGTAATAACAAGTTCTCATTATTTGGTTATAGGCCTCTGCTGGCTGAGGTCCAACAGTGGCAATTTTTGAGAGAGTTTTCTGTACTCATGAGCTTAATCAAAAACAAGACTCAGCTCTGTATTTGCCTCCACAAAGTCAATGGACTAAACTCATCAAAGTCGTAGGGTTAAAATTAGCTCAATGTGTCTTTGTTAAATTGTTTATAATGCAAATGGTGGCTATTCACAAAAGAAGTAACAGGGAGTCTGTAGATGGATTTGTTTCTTTGTTACCTCACTGAGCAGCTGAAAGGTATCTCCATGAAGAAATACAATATATGACTTGTGAGCCTGAAAGAAACTCTACCCTCCTATTGTGTAAACCCTTGGCTGCCCTTTTCCAAGAAGGTGGTGGACACCTTTGTGCCAATGCTTATTAACTGCAGTTAAAAACATTATTAAAAGCTCACAGATGCAATTTATTCCAGGTAGCACAATAAACCCTAAATAAATAAAATTGTGGTTATTCCATCTGAAGTCAGACATTTCAGCATTTGCACTGCCTAACACCTGGTGGAGGAAAGAAGAACAGGACTTCAGAGAGGGATGGCTGTGGCAGTGTGTGTGAGAAGTGAGGAATGGCTGTAACCCCTGGAAGCCATGGATGATCAGGTGCCTTTGTCACAGCAGATGCCTGCAGGGATCCAGTTTGCCCAGGAACAGCTTTCTGCTGCCAGCAGCCCTCTCTGTGGGATGAAGACATCTGACACTGATGTTAAGTGAACAAAGCCTTTGGAAGCAACTGAATCCCAGTGCCACAGGCATGTTCTGGGGTAAAAGCAGGTGGGGAGGGGGAACTCAGGCAAGGTTTGGGAATGGTGTATTAAGCTGTTAGCAATGTCTCCATGCCCTGTCTAAACCTCTGTGAGTGCTGCTCCAGCTGCTGCTGTGCTGTCAGCAATGAGTTAAATTCTTAGCGCAGACAAGGCTGAAGAGGTGAACATTCCTTGATTTTTCAGCTTTGCAAACACCTTTGACCAGCATCTCAAAGTGTGACAGCCTGAGAGCATATTAATGAGCAGCTTCTTCCCAACAGGAACTGTAATATCAGCATTTCTTCTCCCCTTGCTCTTTCCTGCTGCTATCGTGGGCAGTAACACAGAGGTGCATGAGCAGCTCAAAGGTGACTTCAGCAATGCAGGTACCTAAAACAGCCAGGAGGGCTTGGGATATGGAAGCAGATAACCCAGCCTTGGGATGAATGACAGCTCTCTTTCATCTGAAGATGGGGTTATGAATACAGCATTTATTTTTGTACCATCAAATAGAAAAGATAACATAATGGACCAGCACTTTTGCTGTTATTCTGCAAGTACAGAAGCACATAAACTGAAAGGCCAGAGGAATTATTCTTTTGCAGTTATCCTTATTTCCTCTGTAGATGTAGAGGAATAATGGGGAGCCAGAAATGGACCTCTACAATGCCCTACTTAACCTATGGGAATCTTTCACTAGAAGAAGGCGTGGGCACACTGTGTCAGAAATTATATACGGTGATAATAATATATTAGACAGGAGATAATGAGCCTTTCAGGGATTCCTAAATGTATTACTTGTTAATTTAGGAGGTACCCTGAGTGCAACTTATAAGGTGGTACTAATTTAGAAGGTATCATGAGTAACTCTGCTTGCTGGAGGGCTGAAATGTAAATCCCATTGTGCAACAGGGAAAATGAAAATGCTCTTTCCATTAAGTCTGTGATCTGTCCTGCACTTGCCACGGGGAATAGCATAATTTAGAAAGCTGCCTTCTAGGATGTTGAACAATCATGCCTCATCAGTGAGATCTCTAGATTAAAAATGTGAACATTTTTACATTACTAGAGGGATTATTATATTTTGCTTAATATTTAATATATTTGACATCAAACTACCATGTAATGAGTATAATGTATTAATGTCCTTCTAGTCATATTATTTCCATGCTTTTATGTAATAGAACTCTAACTGCATTTGTTCAATGATACTGTACAGTGGTTTGATTTATATTTTGTAGTGTCAGGCTGAGAAGAGATTTTAAAAATAATTGTCACAGTCAGGGCAGATCTACCCCCAAGTTTCTATGGATCTTGAAACAGGAGGTTCTCCTCAGAGGCAGAGGAGATTTTGTGTCCTTCCTTCAAATGTAAAACTGGTGCAGCACCACCTTCCATGGAGCCAGATGCACCTTCGGCACCCAGCAGTAACAAACAACACTATTTTCCACCCTGACTGATTCCTTCCAGAACTTCCAGTGAATAGATTTTACTATTATGCTGTTATTGCACCTTGTGCCACAACAGACTGCGTACCCTGGTCCATCCCTCTCCACTGCTGTACACCTACAGTCCCCACTGTTCTCAGCAGAGGTGAACCTGACAGGAGCTTTTCCCTTGCTCCTGCTTTGCGGGGGTCAATACCTCATAGTCTCTGCAAGGAGACCCCCTCCCCCAAAAAATTAAAATCACGTGACAGTCGTGGCAGGAGAGTTCTGAGCTTCACACCACACATGCACAGAGGTCAGTCCAAACCATCCAAGCAAATTGGTGCCTTCTTACTGGATCCTGTTGTCTTTCCTTTCTTTATTCTACTTTTTTTTTCTCCTGCCCTGAATTTTAGGTGAGTACCTCTCTGTGAACAGGATAATTGTTACTGCTCTCTGTAATTGTGGCTATGCATTGCTGCTCCAGCTTCAGAGTGCAGCTTCCCTTTTACAGGACTGACACGAAAGGGAGGGAGGCAGGCATGTTTTTACAGCAGAGAGGGAGAACTAGACATAAATTTCACTGTCTACAGCACATGGTAAAATCTGGGGCTAGACAGCAGAATCTGTTCTTGTTTTATGTGTTTCTAAATCATTCTGTAGCAACATGACAACAGGGGTCCAAAATTCCTCATTTCCAAAGTAACAGGGACAGTGAATTTACAGGGGGCTTCATGGGAAACAGAAGGGGATCTCTGGAGAATGTCAAGAGAGGACAGGACTTCTTCTTTCTTCATGGTGGTGCATAGACTCTTTCCTATGCCTTTAGCATTGCAATAGCCCTTCAGGAGTTGTTTAAGAATAATGTCCATCTAGAATCATAATGGAAACTGAGGATTTAGGAGGTACAGGGACACAGAAAAATGTCACTAAGTGCAAAGTATACTCTGCTCTTCAGATTGGTTGCTGCTCCCTGAAGTTCGTTCTCCATTTTTCATTTATTATTTTTGTTTGTCTTTTCCTTCTTTTTTTTTTTTTTTTTTTTGGTTATCCCTCTGTGCAGTTAATGAAGAGAGGCCTCTACTAATGATTAACTTGATCTGGATGCCAAATCCAGAAAAGAAGAGTTGAGCTGGCATCAGTAAAGCAGTCAACTTTAATTAACAATGTTGAAACTCATTAATAAGAAACAAAGAGAGAAACCAAAAGAGAAAAAAAGGGAGGAGAGTGGGGAGCAACAGGAAAGAGGAAGCATAATCAAAAAGAATGGACAAATGAAAGGAAAAAGCAACAAAATTAATGGGAAAATGCAGATAGCTTGTACAGGAGAAACTGTACATCAATTCTCCTGGCTTCTTACTACAGTGATGAAATGCCTGGCAACATCCACTAAAGCTGTAATCCTTTTCCCTTTGTTCTCCTTGTATTTATTAATTATCTGATATTTTAAAACATTTCGTTGCTTATATCAACTGTGGCAAGGCGACTGTGGGGCTTTTCTGCTGTGCATTTGCTGTTGAATATGCACCCAAGCCTAAGTCCCTCCCCAGAATAGCCAGGTGCTGGTTTGGGGAGTACAGGGGAGGAAGGACTGTTGGGACACTTTGGTGATCATCACCCTGGCAACACTGGCAAGAGAAAAGCATTGCTTGTCTTTATCCAAATCTAGACTGCGCTAAATTGATGTAAATGTGAAAATTACTTACTGAGAAAGGCTATTAGCTTTATGGAGAAGTCCTGAAATGTCACCGCTTTGCAATGTATTAGTGTTGCTAAAGAACATTAAATAGCCTCTCTGATGGACACCTGATATATCAGGAAGAATTCTGAGTGAATTTCCACATTCTCCCCTAAGGTTGGCCACTATGACTATTTGGACACACTGGATGAATTTTCTCACCCATACATTTCAATATCTGCATGCTAGTCTAAGAAAGATGAAACGTCTTAACTGCTGTAATTTCATACCTTTGAGCCAAATGATAAACAAATTAAATCTATGTCTGACATGAGCTTTGTGATACCAAAAATTCACCACTTCTAAGAATGCTTCTAAGCATTCATTTCCCTTCTGTTCCAGTCTCTGGGACATCATTTAGACCAGGGCAATCTCTGTTCCTCCAAGCGGGACTAGAAAATGTAGTACCTGAAATCTGTGAGATACTGGCTTTATGATTTTACACAGTATAAGAAGAGGCTATGTAGATTCATAGTAAAGACTGCTTATCCAAATAAAATATGGATATTGACTGGCAGGGGTTAAAAGACATACATCAACTTTTTTCCAACAATCACCTACAAAAGTTCTTCTGAAGTTAAATAAAATTTTGAATCAACTGTTTCTAGGAGTAGCCCAGACAATTTAATGTGAAGATTCCACTTGAGCCTTCTACAAACATCCAAGCCAAAATGGAGTCCAGAAGCATCCAGATATATACATTTTGCTTAGACAAGCAGGCTGTGTAAAATTTAACTTCTTCTTTTATGGGATAAAGAGCTAATTTCAAATTGTTTACTGTGAGAGCCACCAAAATTTTAGTGACAAAAAATGAATATGTCTTCTTGTGTGATTATTGATCAATTAAAAAAAAGACCTAATGTGAATTCTTCAATATTTTAAGTCCCCACATAGATTGATAAAAATGCCACAGAACTTTGTCATATCTAATGGTAAAAACCACAGAGGAAAACCAATGTGTAACTAACTCAAAAGCAACATAATTAACTGTCATGTGTTTTAAGTCTTGTTTAGATGCTAAATTATCAGCATTTTATTTGCTGCAGAATATCCTGCTTCTCATACATATTCTCATATGGCTCATATATATTCTTCATATACTACATAGTAAAGCATGGTAACGACCTCCCAAATTCCTCCAAACATACACGTACACAAAGTCACACACACACGTGCTCAGAGAGATTTAATTTAATGAATTGAACTCAAAGTTGGTGTTTTTATGGCTTCATTTGTAGGTAGACAGAGCACACAAATGCCATTCTTCACAGTGTTGTTTTCAAACTGGAAAGAGAACATTAGTGTGGTGAAAGATATAGAGGACCCTTGTGCATAGCAATAGCTGTAGAAAGGCTTTATCTTAACCAAGTCACACCTGGTTGAATGAATTTCCCAAAGTGAAGGTTCTATTCTTCTGTATTCTTCAGCTCTCCTATCAGTGCCATTCACAGGGCACTAGATTACTCTACACCAGAGAGACTTCTCTGTTTACACAAACAATTTAGGAGCCAATAATAGCCTGTGTTGTTCCCTGCAGTGAAAGTATGTATACATGCATGGGCCAGTACAGAAACCTATATATACATACAGAGACTTTCATTCTCTTAAAAAAAAAAAGAACAGAGAACAAACAAGGAAAGTATAATGATATTAACCATATTTTCTAGGTGGAAGCAATTTTTTACTGTTACAGTTTTGCTGTTACTCACTTGGTAGTTTCTTTTAGCTGATTTTGGAATGATGTTTCTAAAAAACCACAGGAATTCTTTTAAACAAGTCCTGCTTACACCTGTTTTGAGGCGGAACATTTTGATAGCTGGGGAGAAAGGATTTTCTGACATCAAAAGCATTTGTCACAGGGCAATGTAGGTGTGCTGCTGTTTCTCTGACACATCTCAGCCAATCTGAATGTTGTACTATGCTGAGAAATGGTGCTTGCTGCCCTCTGCACACATGCTGCAGAGGCAAGGAAGGCCAGGCAAAGGGAGGCATTTGGTACCCTACAGCTTCACTGACCCTGCTTCACATGCTTAGATTAGTCTGCAGATGACCTGGAGCTCTCTGTATCCATCTCTCTCTATCAGCCATGGAAACAGAGTCTGGAGAAGAACCACTGCCTTGCCTGATCCCTCGAAGGCAAGTGCATGAAGCTGGTGTCGTGAGCGGGACACCAGTTTGGCGTATGTTACTCATCCTGTCACCAGGATGGAGTGAAGCCTGTCAGGCTCCTCTGTTCTGCACCCCTTGTATGGCGGGTAAGAGGTAAAACCCTCCATAGATTTTGATGCCCACACCTGACAATGCTACCTTTACAGGAGGAGAAAAGCAATTCATTGCTTCTGGGAACATGCCAATGATGCAAAGGCTGGAGAGCAGAAAGAAAATGAAGCAATGCATATTGCCCTCAGAGAGTTGTATCGAAGGATTAATTTTTGGTTTTCAATGTCTGGGAAGTATAAATTAAAAGCAAGCTTTCCATCAGTGAATTTATAGTATCTGAAACTTTTCTGAGCCCTAGGAAAACATATAGCTCTGCCCTTTGGTCTTCTTTTCACTCTGCCTGGGTAAGCTCACTTTATGAGGCAGCATAATTTGCAGTGACCTTTTCTGAAGCTGTTGATACACTTCCTGCTTTGCTGGAAACTGCCTCTTTAACCATGCATGATGTGACTCCACATACATTGAGGTATAAATTTCAGGCTTTGTCATTAAAGCCTGCAAAATAATCCTGTGCTGCAGGCGGCTGTACTGGTGCAGGATGGTGCAGTTCTGCTGGGCAGTGCTGAGGGGTGGTTTTGGAAGGCGGGTTGGCTCTTGGTGCACCACAGATAAATGTATGGAATCAGTGAGGGAGGGTCATCTTTTATAATTATTTTTCTGCCTCTTACTTGTACAGAGGAATGATCATGCAATTTTATAAAAGGATTTTCAGACTTACTCCATATGTGTGTATTAAAGTCTTTCTCAGTACCAATATATCTAAAGCCTTATTCCCATTTGAACATTTACTGGGTTCTTAAATCTGGGGTTTGCTGCATATATAATGGGAAGAGTATATATTCTCATATAAATACAAGCCCTTCTAGAGCCAGAATTTTGCTTCATCTGTAACTACTTCAAGATTTCAGCTCCCACATAAAAGAATGGCAGAAGAACCTGTGACATAATAATATACATGTTTTCTTAATTTTTTCTGAATTATTATATATTTTTATTTTTACATAATTATTTTCCTGCTTACTAATTAAAACTCTGCCAGGTAGTTCAAAACAGTCCTTGAATTACACAGGAACTGCTGTCTGAAAGCTGTGCAGCAAATTTACCCTTGAAATTTGATGAAATCAAATAATTTTCTCCTTCTTCCCCTTCCCTCCTTCCTTCCTCCCTCCCTCCTCCTTTCTTTCCATCTCTCATGTGACAAAGACCTTTGAGGCTTTTTCATTGTTTAAAGAAATAAGCTGAAGTATCAATGGTTTTTCTACCTGAAGAACTTATATACTGTGTTATGTTTTTTCAAGTAATGTGCTGGCCTAGAGAAGTAAATAACAAGTCCTTATCTCTCCAGAGTCGATTTAATATTTTTTAGATTTCTCCTCCTTCACTGATTTTAAATTATTAACTGAAAGATCTGATTTGCTGAAGTTACCTGTAGCATAATAAGAAATTATTTCATTGTTGTCCCAAAAGGTTTAAACTGCAAAATGCATATTCTTATAGTAAAATGACTAGAAACTGTTCTTTATTTTGACAAAAAAGGAGGATTTTGATGAAAATTTAAAAAAAAATTATGGAAAAAATGTTGGAAATTTGGCCGAAATAAAAATTTCACATATTTTTCATCCAGATTAATAATCACAAACTTTTAAATCTGAATTTCAAGATGTTTCAATTGGGCTCTGAAAACTGTTTTGAAATGCCACATCTTGGAAACTTTCCACATCTTGGAAATTGGTGTTTGTAGGTTGCTCTTGCTGCTTTGCTCATGCAGTGGAGTGCTGTTCCTGGCCAGATGACATGCCCCAAGTGGCTGCTGGGACAAGGGAATGCATTTGGGAATTTACCAGTCACAAGTGGTGTTAATTTACCAATTACTTGTAAATTTGGGAATTTACCAGTCACAAGTGGCCTTAAGAATTTGGCCCAGAGCTGGGAGTAGCCTCAGAGCAGTAGGTACAGGACATTTCAGCATTAACTTCCAGTCAGGAATTACTGCAACACTTCAGAAGAATTTTTTTTTCTTTCAGTCAAAGGCTGAATCACTAACTTTGGTTAGGCCAAAAGCCTGAAGCCTTCCAGTTTTCAAAGGCTTTGCTTGTTGACTAGACTTTAAATTTTACACAGAATGCAGCTTTCTTTTCAATTTAAAATAAGAATAGGTGGAGCCTTTTCACCAGATCTGACCAAATGTACAGCCAGCGTGATTGATGACAGCTGAGAAGCAAATTCTATAGCCCTATTGTATATTACATTTATCCCAACCAACTTGACCCCTGACTATATTCTTTCTACTTTCTTCTTGTTTTTTTCTCTTTCTTTTGTCCACCTCAAGAGTTTCTCTAAGCACCTTGAGAGCTTCTCTGAGTGCCAGCCATAGAAAAGCCACTGTGTCAGAAAAGAATTCTTTTCATGAGTGGATCCCACATTTTCCATTCCCTAGGAAGAACACTATCACCACTAAAAATAATAGATGCATCCGATGCATCCAAAGTTATGCTGCTGTGAGGCTTAGGATGAGAAAACTTCAGTGCTTACCAGAAACAAGAGCAATATTCCACATTCAGTCCTCTGAAAGGTTATGAAATTAAACTTGTATCATTTGATACACGCAGAAGTGGTACTGTTGTCATAGATGATGAGATATGACTACAGACCCTGCAGCCTTTCAGTTCCTTTTCCCCTGTCATCTGCACAGCTAATATCAGATGACAACACTGAGGTCCACCAATTCTTTTCTAATGCCCTGCTCGAAACTAGAGCCAGCATGTGACATCACAGATTCTATCTCCCTCCTGTGCCCTTGCTTGCTTCTTCTGTCTTGCTCCCACTCAGATGGAAATATATATGTCATTATTTGCCTTTCATGCATGCTTCTAATACAGTAACAGTGGTATACAGTCTTCTCTTTTTACAGGAAGAACACTGCCCTCAGTCATGAGAGATAATTTTCTGTATCTCAGGAAAGGTATTTGCAGGTACCTTGACTGAGGAATGAAAAAAAAAAACTAAAGCAGATCAGTAGAAATTATTTTCTTAATGGCAAAATCTGAATTATACATTAAAGCACCATTTATTCAATCAATTTTATTATTCTGTTTAAAAAGGCAGTCACTTTTATGTGTTTCATATGCTTGCAAAGGTTTATTAGCTTGAGTAAAAGGTCATTATTATTCAATTGAATAATTTAATTTTAAATTATTGGTATTGCACTTCATATTATAACTGCTTTTGCAGATGCATTTGATTATGTCAAATTTGCCTTTTAATCCTCTGTCTGGAGATCATTTTCTTGAATCATTCGGTGTTTCTCACCCTCGCAGTGGTATCCTAATGAACACATAGAGTCCAGCCTCATATCTTCCATGTAAATTACTGTGCATACCTCTTCTAGTCACATCATATCAGAGGCTATCCGGTGTCATATAATCCTCGGGACTGACATGTGGAAAATCTTTTCAGGTGATTAATGCCATAGGCATCTAATTTTCCTGCAAAGCAATATTGCAGTGTTTATGTGAATGCCAGACTTAGGGATATGAAATGGGCATTTAGGAAAGTTAATAATCTGGCCCTAATCCCCTCCAAGAATTATCTGTTGGTATTTCTAAAAATAATTGCAGCATTATTCCTTGTCGCTAATGGAATCACATATTATTACTTGCATTGTTCATTAAATACTTGGAATTTTGCATGGGTGAAATAAATATATGTAAAGCTACACATAAAATTCCTTTGCATTTGAAACAAGTGCTAAGTTTTAAAAGTTCACAAAATATTTGTTTTCTTGCTTTGTTTTCTTAATGCTTGAGCAAAAATACCCTTCAAAATTGTTTCATGGTTGCTGGAAACATAAGATTTGGCCTTGACTGCACACTTGGAGACTGTGATTTCTGGGCCTAACACTGAAATTCTCAATTAAGATAACAAATCATACACAAAACAATCCACCACCATAAAATATCAGGGCAGGCAGACCCAGGGTGGAATATTCTGTGAGCACTGATTCCTCATTGCTGGCATTCAATATCACACCAATAATGTCAGTGTAACCAAAGGTGCTGCCTTTACTCACATGTACCTATGAATTACATAAATGTGTGCTATTATCAAGCTGCTTCTACATCTGCTGAGGAGTTTTTCCCTCAGCCAGGCATTGTCCATTAACTTCACTAGAAGCAGGATCAGTTTTCACAGCCTTTCATAATTTTGAACAAATTATGTTTTAGAAAACAATTGATTCCCAAGATTTGACATAAGGAATCACTTTGAAAATGGCTTTGAATACTCATAATTAGCTCAAGAATTACAGTCTCATTCCTCTCTTACACTGCCATTACAAGCATTTATCTCAACAGATTTCAACAGAGCTGCTTCTGTTTTATACTGGTGTGAAGGAACAAAAAACCCCAAGTTGCATAAATTGTTAACAGCTCTTTCATACTGCCTCTTTATTACCAGATAAAACTTTGATGAAGGACATTCACAGAAGATCAATATGAGAAACCACATAAGACCTGACTTCTACGCTACTGGCTGATACTGAAAATCCCAGAAATATTGTTTCAAACAAAAACTATTTGTTTCTGAAGCTCTTACTTAAGGTGATGACTGGGTTGATGCTGCTTCTCCTGAAAGAAATATTTCACCTTGAGGAGATGTTCTGTCTCCTGAGTAAAGTTGCTCCATAGCTTGGATTGCAGGGATACAGGAAAGGAGAGCAGTTGTACATTTAGCAGTGAGCAACTCCATCCTTTGTGTGAGGGAAGAAGCCACAGTCCTTTCTGGGCTTCGTGCAGATGCTGCTCCCAGCTGATGAGAAGCACTGCTGTCAGCATCCTAGGAGGCTCCATGTGAAGGGCTGCTTGTCTCACCAGGGGAAGTAGGAGCTTTGGGGAAGTTTGGGATCTCCTTCCAAAGAGCTGGCAAATTGCCTCATCACTGGCAATCTCTACCTGGAATTTATACAGGCCAGAAAACAGCTGTGGGGTAAACAACAAGTGGTATTGAACTGACCAGCAATATATTGTCTGTGAGCTAATATAGCTCAGGATATATTCACTGCCAACAGCAAACATTTTCCTTGAGATTCACTTGGACAGCAGTGTTTGTTTACATTGTGGTTTACCTGTGTATGAAGAAGTGAGCCAGGAGTACAAATGCAATTGCAATCACAGAGAGAAAGTCTGACTTATGTTAATATTTCTTCAGCCTAATAGCTGTCAAATACACATTTCTGCATATTTGCAGTCTGCTTTAATTTGTTTCTGTCAAATGAAGAGCAAATATTTTATCACAACCATGTTGTATTTTTTTTTCTATAAAAACCCCCAAGTACCGCAACAGCAAAGGTTACAGAGATGGCTATTTTTAGAAAGTTTGCTCTTCCCACACTTAATCAAGACCATCATACTTTACTTGCTTTCCTCCAACTGTTACTAAAGCCATCCACAGCCTTCAAAATCCAAGCATTATGAAGTGGAAATGCCTGTGCAGGAAAGCTCTCCCATGCGATTGCGTCTCGATGACAGGCTTAATCCCGAGCTGGGCGGAAGCTCAGTTGTGCTCCTTTTTGTCCCTGAGGTAGTTGAAGAGGACATCCAGGCCTCCCTCGACGACCTCAGGCAGGGGCCGGGCCAGGGGGTTGTGGGCGATGTGGAGCCCTTTGTCCATGGGGTTCCAGGCGATGCGGCGCAGCCGGCGCAGCAGGTACAGGTCATCCGGCAGCGTCTGGATGGCGTTGTAGTCGGCGTTCAGCAGCTCCAGGGTGCTGATGTAGCACAGGGAACGCGGCAGGCTGCGTATGTTGTTGTTTTCCACGATAAAGATCTGCAGGTTGACCAGATACTGGATGCTCTCTGCGATGTTTTCCAGCTTGTTGGACCCGAGGTGCAAGAAGTCCAAGCTTCTCAGGGCGAAAATGCAGAGGGGAATTTGCACAAAGCGGTTGTTACTGAGGTTCAGTTTCCTCAAATTTGTCAGGTCGGTGAAGCTCAAAGGCAATTGTGAGATGCAGTTGTGTGAGAGGCTCAGAACCTCCAGCTTCCTGCACAAGCTGAGCTCTGCTGGCACTTCTTTCAGGCAATTCATATTGACAAACAAGACCTTCAGGTTCCTCAGCAGCCCGATCTCCTTAGGCAGGCACTTGAGGCAGTTGCCACCCAAGTTCAGCACTACCAGCCTGTCCAGCTTCCCCAGGGAAGGAGGAATCACCACCAGCTGGTTGCGTGAGAGGTTCAGCTTCTGCACCTCATGCAGTCCCCACAAGAAGTCAGGCGTGGTGGTCATCCCTTTCATGATGAGGCTCAAGCTGACATAACGCAATCCCCGCTTCAGCAGTGACTTGGGCTCTCTCCCTGCCAGAAGGGCGTCTTCCCATGCAGGCAGCTTCGGGCCTTTCCTGAGGAAAACCATGTTCCTTCGCTCCTCGTTCTTCGAGTGCTCACTTCCCATAACACTCTGGTTCACTCCTGAGAGAACTGAGGTTTTATTCCCTTGCAATATGCAAATGCCAACAGAGGATGACAGCCTGCAGGAGGTGGGAAAGTCAAAGCAAGGAGACAGGGAGGAGCCTGTGAAGTGCATCTCAGTCCAGCGGAACAGTTTCCATAGCTGCTGAGGGAAAGTTTCACTTTTGGGGGCTTATGCTGATCTTGGTGCACAGTCTGTAATGAAACACTTGCTCCTGACTTGTGAGCAAACCTGTTTAATTCAAACTGAATGCCACAAGACAGCTGTCACTGTCATTTGGCCTGGGCTTTATTGGACAGACATGTATCTTCACTGCAAAAAAGGTCACAAGGATGCTGTATATAACTTCACCATGTCAGCTTTCTTGGCTATCTGGTACATACCATGACTGCAGGACAATTAGCAAGAGAGATTTCAAAAAAAACCAAACAAGCAAGTTAAAGAAGGGAACAAGCAAAGAAGCCATCGCTTCAGCTCAGATTTAAAGGATGTTTTCAGAATCACTTTTATTTTGATTCCTAATTTCTCTGAAGTAGTTACCGGTCTACCAGAACATTTTGCATGCTGCAAAAACACTGATAAAGCCTTTTTATGTCAGTCCTTGTTTTCTGCTAAGTTAAACAAAAATAATGTTCACGAAAAATTTTAGCTTTGATATGTCCTTTGTGGTGAGGATTGGCCTCTTTCTTTCCAGAAAGGGTGCCAAATTCACTGCAGCAGTGACATTTTGCCCAGTCGTATCTGTGCCCACTTGGATCATTTCTTGCTACCCACAGCACCAAGTGTGAGCAGTCATACCACACAGTTCTAACCAAATTACTCTGTCCTAAGTGTCCTGTGCTACTTTCACATCTATCAATCAGATTTTTGGGGTCTGATTCTTTTGTACTCTATAAAATGAAGCCTCTTGATGTCCCTTTCCTTGTGAGCTTTCAGGTCTTCCTGGGCTATTCTGGGGTACGGGGGGACTAGCAGTCAAATAGCTTGAACTATAAATGACATTTAGATCCAATACAGAGGGGATGGTGGAAGAGGAAAGGAGCAGTGAGGTTTAATAATACCCAACAACAGCTGAAGTGAGCTCTGCTGGTGAAAGGAAATTGTATTGCTAGAGGAATACGTATGTACTAAGTTTAAACTCAAAGGGACCACAAAAAGGATCTGCAAAAACTTCAAGTATCATCCAAACTAGGTGAAAATTGCAACAAATAGTGCAAGGCTTTCAGGGCTTTTCCTCTCCACTGAATCCATGGTAATGAAGATGTGTTGCTGCCTTCTGAGAGATTTGGTGATGAATGTACCCTCCTTTCCATCCCATTTCAGAGATCCTCACCTTAAAACCTTGTGTTAGCACTGACGCTAAAGGATTATGCAGAAAACTGCAGCTGGAAGTTGAGGCCCACAATCCCCACAGCCTTTTCTTACTGCTAAGCACCACACAGTCTCCTTTGAGCTTTGGGTCCCTCACAGAACTGCATCTGCTTGGGAAGAGAGGGAAGAGAGGGAAGAGAGGGGCCATTCCTGCAGGTGCATCTGATGAGTGGGTCCTGCACCAGTCAGGGCCACAGCGGGCAGTGTGAGACGGGGTGAGCTGAGTGAGCCACACAATTAAAACCTGTGTTTGAACAGGGCTGAGGGGCATAAAACCAGCTGGTGCTGGGGCTGAAATATTGCATTCTCTGGAGTGCCTGGGTGAGCCTGAAAAAGGCTGAGGCCAGTTGTATCTGGTTAGAGTGAGCTGGCAGCCTGTGAGTCACAGCACTCACAAGCACTTTTTGCCAGTATTTGTCAGTTTACATTCAAATGTTTTACTAATTGCTGTCGCAGCCGTACTGACTCAGTGTCCTTGTTAACCAGCATCCCACATGCTGCCCAGAGTGCCAGAGACAACCCTGATGCTGCAGGCAGAGGAGATGCTCAGGGGGAAGGGGAAACCCAGTGGCTTGGGCAAGACTGAGTGGGGCCCTAAAATGTGGCACTTCATCCCGCATGGGTGGAGAAGTGAAAGCATGAGCCCCTCATGATCTCTGCCTTTGGGGTGTCTGCCCAGCTGCTGTTAAAAATGCACATATTATCAGAGAGCTTCTATGGATTTGAACATAGCATTTTGCTTCTGCAGTAGGAAGAAAAAGGCTTTTTAGAGAGCATTGGTAGGATTAGTCATTTCCCTTCTTTTTGTCTCAGTTCTGAAATGAGGAATATGCTGCAGAGAATCTGCCAGAATCTGCAGAGACTGGCTTTGGTCCCTGTGGCTGGGCTCTCACCTGTGACCATGGCCCCATGGTCACTTCAGAGCTCTTTCTTCTGCTTCTCACTTTTAGTAACAAATGAAAACAAAACAAAAGAAAGCACAGCATCCCTGTAGCCACTGCCTCCCCCCATGGCTGGCCAGATATTTTTGGATGAGAACATTGCCCCCATCTCCAAAACACACTGTAGTTTACTGCCTGGGGACTTGGCAGTGCCAGCTGTGGCTTCTCACCACAGAAATCCTCATTTCCTAACAGTGTGACTCAGCCAAAGTGCTCTGTACCCTTCCCTGGCTTTGCATCACACTGTCCATTTGAAACCAGGCCTGTGACAGAGCCCAGCAGAGCCTGGGCTGGGCTGTTTCTGGAAAGCTTCACCAGGGGATCTCTATCAAAGAAAAATGCTTGTTCTGCTTCAGCCTCACAGCATCTCCTGCTGTATCTCCACTGTCTGCCAGACAGCAAAGGGGATTTTAAAAAGAAATTCCACATCTGCAGCTCTCATTGTCCAGTTCCCTTCCTGCCTCTGTGAGCATCATAACCACTGTATGAAACAAAAAAAAATAAAAGACAAACCATTTCCTATTCTTTGTTTTCCAACAGAAAAACAGGCTACTAAGTATGCTTGCCATTGTGAAGACTGGAAACTCTGAGTTAAACAAATTAAATTTTTCTTTAAATCAAGATAATAAAACCACAGTGGCCTCATCTGGACATTTCAGGAACTAAAATTCTGTACAAAAATAGTCCCTTGTCTCTTGGTGTCCTGGAGTGGCTTTGTTAAAACACTTTTCTTTTCCCTTTCCTCTGTGTTGCCTTCTGCCCTGCCCTGGCCCTTGCTGTGCTGCACTGTGAGGATGGATCCCTTCCTTTGGAATGCTCTTAGGCAGCACTGACCTGTGTCCACACAGCCTGGCAGAAAGCAGAAATGAATTTCATGCATGCAAGTTTGGAAGCCCAGATTGGTGGGCTTTACATGACTCAGTGTACTTGATAATCACTTAGTAGATTAAACAAAAAAGTTCAAGGGAAAAAAATAACCCAAAGCTTGCTGAAGAACTTTGTAGTCTAACTAGTATAATAAAAGAAACTGCATTATTAACAATTATAAAAAACTGGTAAGCTGACAAAAATGACAAGCTATATTTTCTGACATTCTTTGACAATGCAAATTATTTGATTTTTTTTCTTAAGGATTCAGGATTGTCAGCCCTAAAAAAATCTAAAGATGGGTTCACAAAAGACTTGGAATTTTAAAGTCTATTATCTATAGAATCTTTTATTTGCCTTCAGGTTTTGAGTCTGTAGAATGCATTTGGGATACATTTTCTAGCTTTTTTTCTGCATCCAGGCAGGACTTGCCATAAAATCAATTGCATTGGTTTTAAGTAAAAGTTGAGATCATCACAGAACTATTTTTCCATAGGATTTGAGCTTTTAATGAAATATCTGAGAGAATCATGCTTTTAACAAAACTATAGCTATTTTGACACACTGAGTTTAAATTTTGTTTTGCTCAAAACTGATCCTGTCATTGTCTTTTAAATTGTTGAGCTTACAATAGATACCTATAGTTTCATTATCACATATGTTTAGGTTCATAATTTATTTTGAAACAAGTTTTATGTTCTCTATGGAGTCAAAACCTTATATAGTTCCTCTATCTCAGTATTTTTACAAAGTATTAATATAAGAAGAAATTCTTTAAATGTTTAACTATAACCATTTATAAAATGCTGGGAAATTCAACCCACACTCTTTTGTAAAAAAATTTCATTTCATTCATTATCTAGGTCTTAATAAACACCTGTTTAAATGAGGATGAAGAAACTACCTAATGCTTCCTGTAACAGGAAGGATGATTTGGCTAAAAAGGGTTAACTCATTTCAAGTTCAGTAGAAAACAAGCAATGCTGGAGAAATATTCATTACAAATACAGCTGCAGCTACTGAACCATCTTCTCTTTTGCTATTTCTTTCTCTAAAATACAGTAAATAAAGGATTTTAAAAGCATCAGTGCCATTCAGACTGTCAGAGAAATCCCCTGGTCTTACTGCTAAGAAAGAAAATTTTGTAGGTTTTTAACTACTTTGTAGTAGCTTGTTGATCTTGCAGCTATTCTGAAATACTAAGTCAAATTTTAATGGTAATTTGAGATTTATGAGATGTGACACAAGACATAAACAACTCTTCAGGCAATTTCAGATTTCCTGTTAATTTGTTTTTAATTATGGTGCTGTTAACAGCTTTTAATGACTATCTGTCCCTGGAGCTTTCTTGGAAGGTTTCATTAAGGTCCCATGTAGAGCTGCTGGATTGCCTGACCCACGAAGAATGGGACCTGGAGGTGAATGGCTGCCTGTGCAGGGGCTCATTTTTCTGCAGACCTCTTGACAGAAGACAAGCTTGAACTAAACCTAGTATGAAATAAAAATAGAGAGATTTTAGGCTGTGTTTGTATGTAGCCTAGAAATGACAGGCTCTTCCTCCTGGTAGTCAGGGACAGCAGCAATTGTTATATGACATGGAATTAGAGGAAGTTTTATTCCTTTTTTTGCAAACTTGCCATAGTATTTTGAAATTCCAGCAAGTACATGAATAACTGTTTTGGCACCTTCTACCTCTGCCACAATTTCCCTGTGTGTACAAAAGCCAACCAGCTGGTCTGTCTTCCATATTAAACAGAGGCAGGTCATGATCCTGTGCCATCATCCATGTTCTCTGGGGCACTGTTTCATCTCCTGCCCACTGCAGTTCTCCCTGGCACCACCAAAACTTGCTTTCTCTAGGTCCTTGCCCACTCCTCTGGAGGAAAAGGGGTGTGTAGCACATAAATATGCCCTAGGGAACGCCACCACCCTGCAGGAGTGCACAGAGGGCTCTGTCCTGCTTTATTTAGCCATCTGCACACAGCCTCCATGACTCAGCCTTCTCCTTCCCTTACGGCTAGAGTGATGACAGATTTTGACACCAGTTACAAATCTATCTGAAGTCATTACACAGAGGATACCATTGCAATATAGAAGCACACACTGCTCTATTTTTCATCACTACATTTATGAGCAGTCACATCTACATTCATAAATTTCTGTAAAATAGCCTGTGCCTGTCTGGTAGCAATATGGATGTTTGCTAAATGCTACCCAAAGTCCGTGGCTTTCTGAATAAATTTGGAAAAAAAGTTGGAGCAGATTGTTCAAACTGGATGAAGTACTTTTATTGTAACTGCTGCCACATGATCTCTGCCACAGGTACTCTTTTTGACAGAGCTCTTAAAGATAATTGCTCTATATTTTGGATGCATGATAAGAAAACAACAATTCTTGGAAAGTAGAAGAGAGTGCCTCATGGGCTATCTGCCTAAATCTAATCTGATGCAGTAAGAGATATTTCTTGGCCTGTCTCACAGAAACACATCATCTAAGTGTCCATCACATGCCTACATGGTTGGCCTTCAGGCAGAACACCTTCCTTCCTTCCTTCCTTCCTTCCTTCCTTCCTTCCTTCCTTCCTTCCTTCCTTCCTTCCTTCCTTCCTTCCTTCCTTCCTTCCTTCCTTCCTTCCTTCCTTCCTTCCTTCCTTCCTTCCTTCCTTCCTTCCTTCCTTCCTTCCTTCCTTCCTTCCTTCCTTCCTTCCTTCCTTCCTTCCTTCCTTCCTTCCTTCCTTCCTTCCTTCCTTCCTTCCTTCCTTCCTTCCTTCCTTCCTTCCTTCCTTCCTTCCTTCCTTCCTTCCTTCCTTCCTTCCTTCCTTCCTTCCTTCCTTCCTTCCTTCCTTCCTTCCTTCCTTCCTTCCTTCCTTCCTTCCTTCCTTCCTTCCTTCCTTCCTTCCTTCCTTCCTTCCTTCCTTCCTTCCTTCCTTCCTTCCTTCCTTCCTTCCTTCCTTCCTTCCTTCCTTCCTTCCTTCCTTCCTTCCTTCCTTCCTTCCTTCCTTCCTTCCTTCCTTCCTTCCTTCCTTCCTTCCTTCCTTCCTTCCTTCCTCCCTCCCTCCCTCCCTCCCTCCCTCATCCAGATTTACTTCAGTGCCTGGAGCAGACTCAGTCCAGCTGCCTCTGGTGCACAACCTCCAGATTTCTGAAGCATCTTGTACCCAGGGCTTATGTGTCACTCTGAAATGAGGGGACTATCCCCACCTCTTATGAAGCTGTCACTCAAGATTAGCAGGGTTTTCTTAAACATGCATGTGTGTTGAGAGTCCAAAAATAAGCATGACTCTATGGGCTGCTGGCAAAACTCCCAGTCCCTCCTCCAAAGACTGTTTTAGTATTCCACAGTTAATGGGTGGTTGCAGTTGCCTAGTTTTCAGGAATATGAAAATCCAACTTCTGTTCTGGAAACAAGGCAGAGATAATTCTGAGGGTCCCATGAGAAGAGAGGCATTTCCATGAGGTCCTACTTGTGGTGCCTGTAGTTCAGAGACAGCTGGGACTTAAGCAAGACTATTAGTTCATCATTATCTAGTAAGAGTCTAAGATTTTCCCTGCTCAATCTGCCAACATGATGATTTTAACAGAATTTTTAGAATCTGCAATTCTTTCACTGACAAATGTCAATGTGTCTGTGTTCTGGCTCCATGAGATTTTGCATGGCACAGTAAAGACCAGGTGACTCAATGTTAGCTATTGTAAAGTTCATTGCTACTGTACCAATACCCTCATTTTTATTCTAATCATTTAGGTGTATTTGAAAATGCTGGAAAAACCCAGAGGACAGTTGAAAACTTATTTCAGAAATACAATAAAACACTAAATGATCCAGATCTTTGTGCCTGATTTAGTGTATATACTAAATATATACACTATATATTCTCCAGTTGAAAGCACAAGCCCTTTTCATCTTGGTCCTCATGAAATTTGGTAAATCAGTACTGTAAATCAATGGGACCCAGTGTGAAGGGGTTTAGGTATTTCCATCCAGAATCCATTACAATAATGATTACAAAAAAGAACTTAGGAAATAATTCAATGAAAGCTGTAGTGGAGCCTTAATCTCAGATCCATAACTCTTGTACAAATTTTACTGATATAAGAAGAAATTCTGCATTTACCTTCATATGCCTGATACATGATAAAACAGAATCTAATTAGAACTCCCTAAAACACATACCAGTGTCTCAGTTTGGGATTTTTCAGAGACAATATCAAAGGAAAGGGCAGACATCCCTCTAGACATTTGAAGACTCAATGCTGACAATTAATAGCTTGACTTTTAAATTTCCAAGCTCTAACTTAAGGAAACATATTGAATGCTTACTCAAGGGGCTTTAGTGAACAAATAAAATTTCTCAAGCAATCAGTAAAGCAATGCATCTAGGTATTATTAGTATGACAGTGATACTTGAAATTCTGTGAAATAATACAGGTCACTCTGTGGTCAAACAAAAGCTGGTGAGATCTGAGCCAGGTTGCAGGTAAGGGGGGCTGAGGACATCATACAGAGCACAGCCTGGAGGCAGAAGATATAGCCTGGTAGGTGAAAAAAGCACATGAAAAGCAACTTGCATACAAAAACTACCTTAAAAGTAATAAAACAGAGCAAATCAAAGAGAAAAATATGATCTTCAAGCCCAAGGGCAGGAAAAAGGAAAAGAAAAGCCCGCCCATAATAGTCATCTCTCTTATTTTACTACCTCTAATGAGCAACTTCCCAATAGAGAGAATCAAACATGAATCTCTTCTGTACCTGAACATCAGAAGAGTTTAATTGTGGTGTACGACCACAGGGTTTCAGCACTTATTGGGCTGTGAGAAGACAGGGGATTGTAGTTAATGATTCCACCTGAGGTGAAACGACAGCACATTTGGCAGCCATGGAGGTAAGTGGAAGGGGGGCACTGATGCTCTGATGTGTGGCCAGGTCAACTAACAACAAGCCAAGGATCTTCAAAAAGGTGGAAAATAATGTGTGGCTCGAAAGGAATGCAAATGTTATTTTAAAATGAAATTAAAATAGGAGGTTGGATTGGGGTGAGAAGGGCAAGAAGTTGGAGTATTTTATTTTTAATCATATCTTCCTGGACCAGGGAAGATGACAAGAAATATTTGCAGAGGATTTGAAACAGCAGTCAGCCTGTCATTAAAATTTTCTACACGCAGAACTCAATAAACTGATTAAAGTAATTCCACTATATGGTTGCCTGTGAAATTGGAGACTAAGCAGGGTGACCCATATTGTCTCTTCCCATATTGTGGTCTTAAATCTGACCTCTTCTGCTGTCTTCAACTCTCCTATATGAGCAAAATTCAGGAGCCTTGGTTCACAGGCCACTGCATTCATATTATCTTTGGTGCTGATCTCTACATTTTCTGCCTCACTGCATTTCACTTTTAGTTTATCGGATTTGAACAAATGCAGGCAATTAGAGGAAAATGCAATTATAACAGAGTTGCAGACAGATGTTTTCCAATTGACAAGAAGTCTTATCTGTAGTCAGAGCTGAGTGTAGATATGACCTGGGCTGGTGGGCTCAGAGCAATGTGCTGGCAGATGCTAACAGAAGGTTACAGTCTATTTCCTTCCCTCTTCCATGGAAATACATTCTTGTTTTCCAAGGCTAATGGTTTTTGCTAAGCCATTTCATGAGTCCAGGCTGAATATACAATGTGTTACAAATGTCTTAATTGAGTCAGTTTGGCAATCCAAAAATTATTGCTGTGAGATGTATTTAACTAGCAGTTTGGAAACCACCAGCATTCTATGGGTTTAGACAAGTACCATTTTAGGAATGCAGGTTTTGGCAGCTTCACTTTAAAAGCCACTAGTGGAATTCAGCAGCAAGGAAAGTGACTCTAATATGATGTTTTTACCTCCCCCTCAAATGATGGTATCATGATACAGAAGTAATAAACGGTAATATATGGTGTCAAAGGGATGGTGCTAGTCCCCCACTGATAGGGCAGAGTGAACATTTGTCTGCAGCCACCTGTTCTTGAACTTCTCTAACTGCACTTTTTCACTCTCACTCTGGAGCAAACTATGTGCAATCCAAGTGGGAAAGAGCTAAGTGCATTTCCTTGGGTGGAAAGCAATATGGAAATACTGCACGCTGTCTGCTACCTGACATAAATACTGATCTAAAAATACACCACCTTCCCCCTAAACCCTCACTTTACATCATAAATGAAGCATAAGCAGACCCCAGAAAGATTGAAGCAGAATGTCTACTGAATTTATGATTAATAAGCGTGTCAAGTTTTATAACAGCATCCTTATGTGGACACAGCTAATGGCCTTAACATTGCTTCCAGAATCAAAATTGAATGGTTGAGGAGATTTAGCCTCGGGAAGGCCCACAGTGATAAGGGAACCATCAGAGAAAATAGGTGTACGCATTTTTCAACCTGTCAAGTGAAAAGAATCGCAGATGATGATAAGTCAAGGATATGCCCTCTCCTATACGAGCTGTATGAATGTTTGTGCTGAACAAGGCTGCTTCCTAAACAAGAAGGAAAAGGTGAATGCAAGCAGCAGCAAGCTGCAGGATTATCCCTTAAATTACACTCACACAAGAGCAATAATTACTCTGAATCAGCATTTAAACAGGGAGAGATGGGGTTTGCTGCTCAAAGGTGTTGTAAATTGCTAACCCTGAGAGAAGCGCAGGAAGAAAGAAGCACACAGGAAGGAGTGGCAAATAAAGGGGGCACAGATTTGGATAGAGCAATATATAGACTTGAGAATTATGTTGGTCTTTTGGGGGGAAGATTTCACCTGTTGGCTTATATCAAAGCTTCAAGAATACATCTCAGGCCCCAGGGACTGAGC
This sequence comes from Ammospiza caudacuta, assembly GCF_027887145.1. Classification (NCBI taxonomy): domain Eukaryota; kingdom Metazoa; phylum Chordata; class Aves; order Passeriformes; family Passerellidae; genus Ammospiza; species Ammospiza caudacuta. Next base: position 104,335,165 of record NC_080593.1, read on the forward strand.
CAGGCTGTGGGTGCTGAGGATTAGGAAACTGTAGGTTGGAGGACAACCTAAGGTGCTGCCAATTGGATGTACATTTGCCTTCCTTGGAGGCACTTGTTGCTGAAGACAGGGCTGAAAGGAGGGTGCACCAGCCAGGCCTCATACAGAAAGACTCACATGCCAAGGGAACGTTCTTTTGTTTCTAATTAGCAAAACAATGCGTACAAATATGAACACATTGGGTAAAATGGAAAGCACTGGGCATGGTGTTTTGCATTGGTATTGATAATTGCTGCTGGATCAGTCTCCTGGGAAGTACAGTAATTAATTAGTTAGAGATGTTATTTGTATCAACTCAAACTGTACCCTGTAAATCTCATGAACAAATCTTAGCTATTACTATAATGCTTACATGCTTTATTAGTTTTCAAATAAGTGCTTCAAAAGAAAAAAAGATGCTGCAAAGGTAGAAGTCATAAATTACAGTGAATTCTCCATTAGCAGCAGTATACAGCCATAACATCCTTGCAGAAGTGGTATCCAGATAACTTATTGAACTATCCAGGCAATCACTGAAAAGCATTTAAGGAGACTGTCATCTTGAGATGACATGTGCAGTGTATAACATCTGCTGCAAAAATGTTAGCTGATTTTGTAAGAGATTCTGTGTAGTAAGCACAGTTCTGCACCACTGATTTGTGAGAACATCAGCCGTGGTAGACCAACAGTCTCTTATTTCACAGCCTGGCACACTTTTTCTCACTTTGCTCTTATTAGGACAGTCTAGGCCAATGCCTTCCATATTTTTACCTGAGAATGGACCAGTGGTGTCCAGCAGTGCTACAGGAGCAGTTTTTTCCTAACCAGCTTCTGGAACTGCAGTTGTACTCCCTGGTGCAAACAGGTCTACATTTCTTACAATACTATATGTACAGCTTTTAGGAAGTATGAAGTTTTTCTATTGCAGCTTTAAAAAAAAAAAAAGGAAATAGAATTAGGCAAGACACTACAGCACTAGCTCCCAGCCCCCTGTTATGTGCTCCATCGTGAATCCTTTTCAAGACACTAGTGAGCACAGTTTCCACTACACAGCTCAGCTGAGGCGTAAGTTTTGGCATCACCACATTTGAAAGAGCTCAGCTCCAGCTTCTGCTCTGTGCTGACCTGAAAGCAAGGGTGTCCCCTGATGAAAACTTACTTCCTGAAACATTTAGGCAATTTGGGGTCTTCTAACACAAGTGCTGACAGATGAGCTTTGTTTTAGACATTAAAAACACATGTGATATAAATCCCTCTATTCTTGGGAGATCCCCATTGACAAGAGGTAAGCCCATCTACAAGACAGGCTGGAAGGAGGATCTGGAAAACTGCAAGAATGTCAGTCTGATCTCAGTGCCAGGGAAAAACATTTGAGTGGCATTATGTGGCATACTCGGGCCAACCAGAGCTCAGGCCCAGACAGCATGGGTTTATGGAAGGCAGGACCTGCTTAACTAAACTTTCATCTCTGTATAGGTGGCCACTATTTTCATATGGTATAGATATATATTTCCAACATAATTCTTGAAATTATGTCAACATTATACTGTGTTCTATGTATGTTTTATATATGTAAAAACAACCTTTTTATGCAATCTATTGCATGCAATCCATTTAGATAATTGTGACTGTGTGAAGCTATTTTGTATTCTGGGGCATTAACCAGACAAAAATGTTTTCTAAACAACACGTCAAATTCAGAATCAATGTCAGTCAATGTTGTTTATTTTGGAAGTCATACCTGTTAGTTTTTAGATGGAATATGACCCTCTGGCTTTGCATCTTAAAGATTCACACTTATCTCAAAGTCAGAAATGAGGGGGAGCTTTCTTATAGACCCTTGCAATTACATCTCTGTATCCCTTCCTTATATCTGAAGCTGGAAAGAGCTCTGTCCAGTGATTATTGAAAAATTATGCCAGAACAGCTAATTTCCTTTAATATAAACTCTCTATTGGCATTTTAGCAGCAAATAACTGTACAAAATCCATTGGATTTGTTCAGTTGTTGTGGCAGGTAAGACACATGCCAAAAGACAAGTGCAAGCCTCTGCATCTTCATTGAACAGAGATTTGCAAGCACTACTGAAGTTATTAAATGTACATCATATCATTTATTAATGGAAAGCTCATTAGTTCCTGACAGAAGCTAGGCAAACAAATAGCTATATAAATATTTAAGGTATTAATTCAAAGATTTTTAAGGAACATGCAAGGGACACTGGAGTATAGGAGCCAGGGTTTGTGTAAGGCTTGTGATTGCAATATTCCTTTGTGAGATTTCTTCTCCCTAAACCACTGAGCATCCTAGCAGAGTGTAAAGGAGCATTGAAGTGCTTCATCAATTATATAAGAATAGGTGCTTAAATATACCAAAATATATGTACAATTCAAGACTGATTGTCTCAACTGATGATGTGATTAAAATATGCCAATATTGTTTGTTTTCAGGAAATATTCAATTGTGCTTGTATTCAGATTACAAAAAATAAGAGTTGAAGCCTCTTATAATTTTGTCTTATTTAGAGAGATTTTGCAACTGAGATCTTTAATATTGATAGGTGGATTAAAGCATTGTCCACCACTGGCTCTGACTGTGTTATTTGATCTTCCAGGGGACGGCCTCACAGCTTTTCTGGAAAAGCTAAAAATCCATGTCACGTACTTTGGTGTTTGCAAGACAGGAGATGCTGCAGAAATAAGATGTTCATATCTCTGTGGATGAAAAGTGTTCAGCTCTGGCCAGAGAGGGACACACTGCTCCACAAGCAGCATCTGGCCTGCCTTTAAATCCACAGCCTGATTACAGATGCCTCTTTCTCCTCTGCCTCTGGAGGTGAGGATGGTAAACCTTGGCCAGAGACAGGGAAGGCAGCTCAGAATCACTCTGCCCAGAGTATAGACATGGTTGGGAAGCTGGAAGCTGGGGCAGAGCCATTGGGTGGGTCCTTGTTGTGACCTGAATCTTTTATTTTGGAGGTATTAGTCTTGTTTTAGCCATGTAACTCCCAGTTTATGTGCCCTTTATGCAGATCACACTGCCTTTGGTACCAAACTGTGTGTATTCCTGCATCTCCAGCATTTCTGCAAGAGGAGATCAAGTGGGGTATCACTACCACTATCCTGTACCTCCATCTCTTCATGGAGTCACTGGCCATTTTGTAGCTCTGCACTCTGAAATGTCATTTATAAAGCAGAAATTTGGTACATTGGCTCTTCAGAGAACAGGGGTAATCATGATAGCAGAAATATTAGTGCTCCAAACCCATTTCCTCACAGTGCCTCAGTCCTGATTCAGAAAGATCGCTTTTAGAGATAGAAGGATAATTCAATCATCATTTAGTTTCTCTTCCTCTGAGACTCCCAGCCAGGAATGATTTATTGAAAATTGTCATGATGGCTGTTATATTCTTAGAAAGGCTCTGTCACAATGTGTAGCAAATTCACATGGGCACAAAAATTAACTTAATTTTAAAGACAAGTGTTTTAAAATACATATTAGAGGGGAAAAAAGATTTTAAACTGAACAGCTATTAGCCTCCCTAGATAATATTTTTTTTTAGTAACAATTGCCTATTAATTATTTACTGCTAGCAAAAGATTTGATCTCCAACAACTTTGGATTTTGTTAGCTTTGCTGCAGTTGCTGCTGCAAAGTCTGGCATGTGGTAATTCTGAATTCCAGGCTCAGTTGCTCAATTCTTTTTTTTTTTTTTTTTTTTTTTGTAGTAAAGTTCAAACCGATTTTAATGAGAGATTTGCTTCAGGATAGGATGTGGAATTTATTATTTTGTCAGTATTACACCACATTACACAAAATATATAAAAGTTAAACCCATTACCTTGGCAAAGCAATTAAACTTTCAAATGCAAACAAGCTGGTTCAGTATGGTACCTGGAGGAGCCCAATATCAGAAAATTTTAAGTAATAAAAGGCTCCTGAAAGTTGTTTTCCGAAGGGATGAGGGTAATTTGGCATTTAGATGAAGCCAAAAATAGACATTATGTGTTTAATGTAGTAAAATGCTACAGCCAAGAAGCAGCCATTGTACTCACAATAATTTTCAACATTGCACATTAGGTCCAGTACCCACACCCCGCTCCCACCCACACTTTTGCAACCTACTCTGGACTCTACTTCTTGCAGAAATACTATCAGGGGAACAGTGTGTGAAATGAGCCTGATACTGTCAATCTTTGGGCACTATATGCATGATGAGGACAATCACACAACTAATAAGTTACATCCGGCTGTTGAAAAATAAATGCATAAGACTCATGCTTTATGAGACAAGCTAAACTGTTTAGAAATAGCAAAACTCCCCTACAGACAGCCTGTCTCATAATTTTTTTTCAATCAGAGTGGCAGTTTTGCCTGTCTGAAGCATCCAGAGCTGTTCAGCCTCTGGATCCAGTGTCACCAGCACCAGGATTCTGCCTGCAGGGACAGCAGCCGGGTCTGTGAGACCCTGAACCTGAGGGTGCTGATTTGCTTCGGGAAAGGTGCTGGAAATTAAAAAAAAAAAAAAAAAAAAAAAGCCATTAAAGAGTAAAGTGGTGGGATCTGCTTTGCGACGACTGGTTGCATTGATTTCAATTAGCACATTGAAGCGGGTGTCAGCAGGAGCGGAGTTCGAGGTTTTGACTTGCAGTTTTACAGTGCCATCCTGTGGCTGCCTTAAATGTTGCAGAATAACATCAGAAACTTAGAGTTTACTGAAGCTTTCTCTACAGAGCAAGATTTTCTCAGGTCCTGACGGTAAAACTACATTAACTTGATTAATAGTAGTTTATATTCCTTCTTTTAAATAGTTACGTTTTATTACAAGCATTTTCTCCCTCTGCAGTGGAATCCTCCACTACAAGAAAGACATTGAGGCTCTGGAGTAAGCCCAGAGAGGGAAGGGCAACAGAGCTTGTAAAGGGCATGGAGCACAAGTCCTGTGAGGGGCAGCTGAGGGAGCTGGGGTTCTTTAACCTGGAAGAAAAGGGGGCTCTGGGGGAACCTTATCACTCTTTACACCTTCCTGAAAGCAGGCTGTAGTGAGGTGGAGGTCAGTCTCATTCCCCAGGTAACAAGATGGGACAAGAAGAAATGGGCTCAAGTTGTGCCAAGGGAGGTTTAGTTATCAGGAATTTTTTTTCCATTGAAAGGGTTGTAAAGCATTGGAACAGACTGCCCAGGGAAGTGTGGAGTTACCATCCCTTAAAGTTTTCAAAAAACGTGTGGGTAAACTTGAGACATGATTCAGTGGTGAACATGGGGCTAGGTTGATGGTTGGACTTGAGGATCTTAAAGGTCTTTTCCAGCCTTAACAATTACAGTACTCTATGATTTTACAAAAAAAAAAAAAGAAACCCAACCTCATTGGGAAGTTCTTAGCCTACATGTTAGTCAGCTGGTTTGGGATTTAAAGTTTGGAGTTTTTTCCTGTAGGGTCATGCCTTTGTGGCTTCATTGCCATGCCAATTAATTCAATCTTACATGTAGGTGTAATCAGCTCACAGAGATCATAGAGAACTGTGATTTCCCCCAAAATCACAGTATAAACTCCACATGCCAACATATATAACCTATGTTTCTTTTATAGTTGGCTTGTATTCAGTCATTCACTGTCAGAACAACTTCCAATCTGCTGTAGTTTTTTATATTTTATCAAAACTCCTACAGCAGTAATAGCTATATTTTCCATGATCCTTTATAGCATTTACAAAAGAATCTAAGGGAAAAAAGAAGAAAATTAAAAAAAAAAAGAAAAAGAAAGTTTGCTTGGTTTCACTGTGCACGAGTCATCAGTCAGTTTTTTCTTTTGCTTTTACACAGGAGGAAAGCTGGAGAAAAAAAAAAAAAAAACAAAAGAGAGAAAATGGTTGTTTTGTGGGCAGCTCAAGATGAGATATGCAAACATTATCTTCAGGCTGATGGAGCCTCATACCAGAGATTTGTGCATTCCTGGGAATACCTGTGATGGGGTCACCTTTGGCTGCAGAGCAGTGGAAGGGAAAAGGGAAAAAGAAGAAAGTTTTTTCAGCTGGGTAAGAATTTTAATTACCTCTCCCAGGACAGTACCTTTGCCTGCTCCCTGCAGACCACCAGAAATGTGCAGGGAGGAATCCAGGAGCAGTAAATCCAGCACTGCAGTGTCACTGAAAATCATCATTGACTAAAGTTTGATAATGTTTTCATTTGTTTAAGCACAAGCATTTCTTGATTGAAGTCAAAGACAGCTAGTGAGCTCAGCTTCTAATCTCTCAGCTCATCAAACTGATTGGCTTTGTGTCTTGTTCTCCAAAACAAACTTCCAATTAGCACTGGAATTTACACAGAAACAGTCACCTTAGTAAATACAGCCTGACGATCCATCCATCATGTGCATAACATTTGTGTAGTCACAGAGACATCCTCTTTTCACTATGCAATTCAGATTCTAAACATTTCCAATACCTTATAAATTTTTAATTATAATTCTTTTTAAAGTGGAGCTGATACCTCACTAGATATTAAAAACTGTAAGACTGCTTCTTCACTGATGAGCCTTTGTTTACCCAGCACAAATGAGACAGCAAGCACCACTGCCAGCCTCGGCAGCATTAAAGACAGACTTTGCACTGTGGATAGCTATGTAGGTAGAAAGGGAATCTGAAAATAAGTTCTACTCAGTGCAATTTCATTTGACAGGAATTAACCAAAGATTGACCCATAAATTTTGTCCTTTGCAACATTATTTATGAATTATTAGGCATCTGATTTCCCCTGTTTTCCAAGTCAGGCTATTCTTTCAACAAAACTTGAAGGCTGATCCCATAACTACCTGTAATTAGATAAATATAAGAGTATTTAATTAAAAAATCATACACCCCAAATAATGCAGAGTTCATTTTAAAGACAGAATGTAAACATTAACTCTGTTTCCATCCTTTATACTAATGGTAATGTTTGAATAGTAGAGGATGCCTCTAAATAGCATTATAAAAGTGAAGCACAGAGATTTCCAAGTCACAACTTCCTACTTCTATCTACCTGTGAAAATTCAGTTGAAACTCATGTAAAGGTGGCCATAAGGTAGCAGCAAAGCACAGTCACCTGCCTTTATAGACAGGAAAAGCTGGTTCTGGTTTTAAAATAATGCTCTCTGAATTGCACATTAGGACATTCCTACTGCTCTTCAAATTAGGAACCTGACATAAGTTTTTGAATTATTATTTTTTAAATGGCTTCTGGTTTTAGTCTTAGGAAGGGCTAATTTCTTGTAAATTGGAAGTGATAAATTATTCAGTTTGCTAATAATGGCTTTCCAGATAGGTGTAAGGCACTTTCTTGCAATAGCAGGAATGGCAGTTAAGGTTAAAAAATAGCTCACATTATGCTCACATTTCCTCCCACATTAATAAAGTTAAATTGCCTCTTGAATTGGATTCTATGGTAAATTTCTATAACAGAAGCTTAAAGCTGACATCAAATTCATGTTTAATTGTATAAATAAATTACTTAATTTTAAATGCTGCAGAAGACAACTGGAGATGTTCATTGTTCCACAAGTTGGACTAAGGTCACATATTTAAGCTCTTGGCTTTCATCTTATGCCTTCTTGAAGTTTTGTTTCTTGCATTATCTCTATATAACCTACAAAAAAAGTAATGAATCCCTAACTAATCTCACACCAAGATCTTTTAACACAGATTTTTTGCATAAGCAGGTGCATTCTCTGAGCAGGAAAAACTCACCACTTGCTAGTAAAAGATCAACCACCAGAACAACACTGGTGTCCTACAGATTTTTCCCAACTGCATACCCGACTACACTTGAAAAGAAATGCAAGTTCACTGAAAAAAAAGATCAGAGGGTATGATTAACTGATTAACTCCTGTTTAATAATTTTTTGCAAAACAATAAGAAAGCAATAATTATCCACAAAATACAACTGCTCTCACAAATTAATTGTGGTTTAAAAGTATGAGCTAAATTATAAATTTTTGATCCACTCAGAACTATCTGAGATGTTAGAAGCATAAATTAAATGCCATTTAGCTTTCATATCTCTCTGAAGGCCAAGTCATATTCTCACTGCTTCCTAAAACAAATTTGGAGGTGATGGATTTGGATCCTTCAAGTTCCACAAGTTTTTCCACAAGATCAGGTGGGAGATGAATAGTAAGTTTTTTCATGCTGTTAACATTTATTTTTCATGTTAAACATGCCTCTTGTGAACTTTATGGTGGCTGTTCCTTAGCCTGCATTGGCTACTGAGGCCTTCAAGGTCTTGCAAAGTTTAATCAAAACATAAGGAAAAGTCTCATGCCCAGACTGGGAAGAGCATTATGGAAGGGTTGTCACTCATTACCCGTAGGGACAGTGTTGGAGAAATTTGCTCAGACATGCCTTGAAGGAAAAAAGGCCATGAAAATATACAGCTGATGGAAAAGTAAAAGGCAGCTGTGAGGGGCAAATTCTCAAAGCCTGTTTCTGTAATCAGCAAGAGTTCTCAAGCCTGTCTTCAATAACAAGTAAATACCTTGTCCTTGGATAAGGTATGGGAAAGCAAAAGTGACAAACATGGAGGCCTTGAGAACCATTCATATCAGGGTGAGAACACAAATCTTGGTTTCAATAACAAACCACAGGTATTGAAAACAAAAGGAGGGGTTGATGTCTAATCTGTAACCTATGATGAGCTCGGGTTTTGCAATATGTATGAGCTTAATTAACACTGTTATAAAATGTGCCTGGTGGATCAATAAATTGGAGTTCGATGCTGATCAGAGGATGGGTCGTCTCCCTTTGCTTCCACAGGACAGCATTTCACCCTTGCCTACAGGTTCCATTTTTTCAACAAAAGAAAAATTATTGTGAGTTCTCTGTGATCTTTTGGGGAGGATTGTATTTGTCATAATTCAGTACACCATCCAGTCAGTCCTGTTGAATAATAACCAGTTTCGAGCATGTGATCTGTATCACAGAAAAATACTGAGTCTTGCCTTCAACATCATTGATGCCAATGAGTCTGTTGTAGCAGGAAAACAGCAGAAACCAATCCACAGAAACCCATTACCACTTACTTTGCAATGTGGAACCAGTGCACCTCTAATAACCTGTTTCCAAGCCATGGCACCCTTTGCAGGCACAGCTTAGGGCTGCCCTGTGTCTCTTGCTGCCTGCCTCTCCTGCTTCGGTAGCCATGAAGAGCCCAGAGTTACAAGCAGTGTCTCTGTAGTCAAGCATGTGCAGTCAGGCATGTGTGCCTAGGCACAGTACAGGCATGTGATGTATTTGCTGCAATATAACAAAACAGTTCTGTATTTCATTTCAAAACAGAGAGTCTGAGAACTGCACTGCTGTCATTGGGTCTATCCAATGCTCCATTGAAGCAGAGTTCCCAGGATGAAGAGATCTAGGAATTACAGTCTATATTCCTCTTATTATTAAAGCACTTTTTAATGCTAGTAGCTGATGTGCCTTTTCTATTTAAATTGGGGAAGGACCCTGCACAACCAGGCTGTGATGATGCTTCTGTGCTCTTGTGATTCCTGCCCATATCCCCTCCTTGGCAGGGTTTTGGACCTCTTTGCTGTAGACCTTGGTACCTCCTTCTGAGCAGCCTGACAGGAGGTGTCTGGACCCTCTGCCTTTCCTTTAGCTCCTGGGATAGATTCCAGCTGGTAATAAGAGGGTGTGACAGACTGTTCACAGCCCCTGGAAAGCTGGATGGAAGGGTACCACTATTCCTAGACACTGTCAGTGTGAGGGATGTGGAGCTGCATGAATGTGGGGCCATATACCAGGCATAGGCAACATCTCAAGTTTTAAAAAACCTTTGTGGTATGGCATTTATGGTTCTAAGAAAAGTATGAATTTACAAAATTTCCTGTTTTGTTCTGCTCCCCCTTTGCGGCATCCAGGCTGTCCTGGAGCTCCTGCTTTTCTCCAAAGCCAGCCCTGCTATTTGGTGAGCACTTCAGTTCAGGCAGCTCCTGAGGTCAGTGAAGCTTGTACAATGAAGTAGCCAAGCCCTTGTGGGACCTTGCTCTTGGGGGCAGCTGATGTGGTGTCTTTTCTGGCTAGACAGGAGGCACTCAATTTGCTCGTCCCTTTTCCACTGGCCTGTGACAGCTCTGTGCAGGCTCCTGGAGCAGCTGTTTCCCAGATTCCTCTGAAACAGCAGTTTTTCTTGAATCCTCATGGAAGCCTTTGTCTTCTCAGACCCAAGTAATGTGGAATTCAAATTTCAGCTTGAAATCACTTTCAGGAATAGAAAGGGCAAAGTCTCTTGCTGCTGAAGCAGAGTGTCAGGCTACCAGCTGTGGAATACCAGGAGGAACCTGAGAGATGTCTTGGTCTACATCTCTTTACTGGGTTGCACTTCCAGCCTGTCAAGTTGTTGAGGTAGTGTCTCTGTTTAGAGGAAGTTGTAGGCAGGGTGTGCTGTGAAGAACTTTTTGCTTTGAATTTACTCCTCTCTTTAATCTGTCTCAGCTCAGATTTATTAACCTCTGGACATCCTACTCTGAGGGAGGGAGAAAAATACTTGAAGATTTCTGGAGAACAGCTGAAAAGTTATCTAAACCAGCTTTTAGTAGTGACTGAATGTTTATATTAGCGGCAGACAGGCAGTTTATTGTATTGTTTTTACCTCTGGTCACAAGTGATAATAATTTCCAAAATGCTTTTTCAGAACGCTCAGGAGGTGCTTATGAGATAACAAGGCAGAGAGGCAGAATGGATTCCAAGTGTGTGCAAAAAGCCCAACAAAAACTAGAAACTCTTTGTTGTACAGTACAGCTGCAGATAAAAATCTCATTTAGCCATTTGATGTAGCTTTGTGTGTGTTTATCTACTGGTAAACAATATACCTCCTTTTGGAAATTATGCCAAAATCCCTATCCCAATTCCAGCAGCTGTTGCATCAGTGGTGTTCACAAGTGTAGAAAAGTCCCTAAATGAATTGGGAGTGGGGTGGATGGTAAGGTGGGATGGTGGGATATGCAAGTTATTAAATGCTATGGATGAGGAAAAGCACAGCACCGCTGACAGCTATGAGTGCCCCCGCTGCCCTCTGGGGTCAGGAGGTGACCTCATGCTCCTGAGGGGCCTGAGGGAACCTGCCAGTAACACAATAGCTCTGCCTTCAGCACAGCAACACAGACAAAAGCTGAAAAAACATAGTTGGTGTTCTCTTGGAGTTTACTTACGTGCAGGATAGCAGAGTGGTTCCATTCAGACTCAGTATTTGGGTTTTCTCTGTTTTGAACTCTCCCAAACCCCTGCTTTTGTCAATGGCAATGTTTTCATCCATGGTTTATTATCTGTGGATGGTTGGATTAACATATCCACTTTCTGCTACATCACCCTAACTATCAGGATTTTCTATTCCTTTGCTACTGATGCACTCAGTCCTTAAGACAAATGTAATTAATGAAAATAGGTGAGAGAAAAATCAAGATTTTAACAAGTTCCCTATCTCTGAGTATTTTTCTGGGTATTTACAGATTTTGTCTTACCTTTCAAATCTGTTTGCTTGCTTTATTTTGTCGTACATTTTAATTGGCAAGACCAGTACGTGTGAGGCATTCAGATATTACAGTTCCTAAAGTCTGTGCAATCTCTGTCTTTCTTTCAAGTGAAGCTGGAGCAGCAGCAATTTATTTATTTTTTTTAACATAGATGCTTCCTGTACTATTTGAATGTGTAGTTCTACTAGCTGTGTTATGCATATGTGATACAGTGGCATTCAGAGTTTCAGTTTGTGCAGATGTTTTTTGGGGAATGTATAAACATGCACAAAAGTGCTCTAAAACACTTTCATTCTTGCATTTCTTCACTCATTCGTGGTCTTACCTGTACCACAGCATTCCATTTTCTCATTGGGTTGGTTTGTCAAAGACTAAGAAATTTCTAATCTCCTTGCATTCACTTTCTAATCTTCACCTGTTGCATTCACTTTGGGTAAACATGAAGTTACACTTGCTTAAGAAGGTGAGATTCTCATCCGTCCTCATAATCGTTCAAAGCTCACTAGAAACCTATGCTAGGAAAAAATTCTATTAATGGTGCCGTACCTTGCAACGAGGACCATTCTGATTGCCTGGTACTTTATAATACCAGCAATGAACTGGGGAGAAAGGAGCAATAGAAAACACTGTAATCCTCTTCTCCAAGAAGGTTCATACTGAAATGAAATTTCAGAAGAATCCCTTTTCTTAGGAAATCATTATAATAGGCACTGAACAACGCTGATATCCTCCTGAAAACTAATTAGATGGCGATTTTTTTAGTTCTATACAGATGTATAGTTCTATACTATAATAATCAATTCAGATGATAAAGTCCAGAGAGGGATCTCAGTTTACATTTCATAGCTCTTGTGTAATATTCTGATGAGGATAAATACATGTAATAGTAAACTGGCATTTATCATTCCATGGTTGCAACATAGTGCTCTTCAGCTTACTGTTACTTGAAGAAATGGTTAAACTGATCGTAAAGCTGTAAACTGGCAGATTTTATGTTGCACAGATGCTCCCTCTTTCCCTTTCCTTTGTACTTGGCTCCCAACTGGTGCTTATGATCCTGCACAGAGGATTCCTTAACCTGACCTCTATGATTTTAGACCAAACGACATTTTGGCTCTTGAAATTTGTTGACTTTTCTCTCCACAGATGTTTTGCTTTGCTCCTCCTTGCCTGTCCTGAAATTTAAGAAGTTCCTGGTGTGAGCAAAGAATGGATCTGTTGGAAGGGACAGATGTGGAGTGTTATTTATTTGCAGGCTTGAAGGCCTTTGATAAGGTTTTATGGCAGAAATTTTTCATTTTATATCTCCTTGACCCATAGATATTTCTCTTTGTCTATGTTTTGAATATAAACATTGCTATACTTTCTCAAGTATAACTCACAACTCTGAGTTACACAATACAAAATTGCTTTTATGTAAAATATGTAACTCACTATTATTTTCCTGAATTTTCTGACTTCCCTGACTTCCTTGATCAATCAAAAAAAAATCTCCAGCCAACCAAGCTGAAGTCCAAACTCTGCAAAAGAGCTGCCCACAATTTGAAAAATTGCAGCCTAACTCTGCTCATGCAACTCACACATATTTTTGTATTCTGAAATATGATTTTTAATGCAATACCGCAGAGAGGAGCACAAGGTTTTCCTAAAAAATAAACAGCATTTTTAAAACAAACATACTTTTTTTTCTTAAAAAAGAGGGAATTCACATTTGAGAAATGGTATCTGTTGACTCAAATTCCCCTGCCTTAACCAATTTTTGGCATAGAGTTCTTTTCCCAGGAAAGTGTTCCCTGCTGGACCTTCCTTGAAATACTCATTAGGGAGTATTGTAGATATAAGCTCTGTGACCTGACAAACCTTAAAGCAGTAAAGCCTAATGGAGATGAACTTTCCCGAAGCACCAAATAAATGTGTCTATCTCAAGAAATCTCTACAACTTTTTTGCTATGTTTTATACTAGTTTCATAAAGTAGCTGATCATCAAAAACCTGCAAAGATTTCCTATGGGACAAAAAAGTAATCAGCCTCGTAGTTTAGCAGCTGAGAACTCATTCAATTTACAAACATGGCTGTTTTGTTGTGGTTATGGGGAACAGGAGCTGGAAAAGTATCAGCACGGGAACGAAGTTTCAAAGGTGGGGGTGAGAAATTTATAAGGAAAGTCTTAACATATGTTTGTTTATTTATTTATTTATTTATTTACACGTGAAAATATCAGCCGTATGGAAATGCTGTATGTTGAATTAGCTTCGCGGTGCTTTCTCCCTTCCCACACTTTTACCTTGTTATTTCGCACACTCACCTTTCCCTTCTTCCTCTTCCTTGCAAAAAAAAATCCTCAGTTTGACAACTACGGCTTTCTGGAACATTTTAGGCACGGGGCTGGGGCTCTCCGCACCCCGCGCATCATCCGCAGGATGCAGTCGGGACCGCAAGTGCCCCAGGGGCGGTTTTGCGGGGCCGGAGACTCGAGGTGCGTGTGAGCGTGTGAGGAGGGGACAGTGTGTGTGTGAGGAGGGGGCACTGTGTGTGTGGGGAGGAGACAGCGTGTGTGTGAGGAGGGGACAGTGTGCGTGTGAGGAGGGGACAGTGTGTGTGTGAGGAGGGGACAGTGTGTGTGTGAGGAGGGGACAGTGTGTGTGTGAGGAGGGGGCACTGTGTGTGTGGGGAGGAGACAGCGTGTGTGTGAGGAGGGGGCACTGTGTGTATGAGGAGGGGGCAGCGTGTGTGTGAGGAGGGGACAGTGTGTGTGTGAGGAGGGGGCACTGTGTGTGTGGGGAGGAGACAGCGTGTGTGTGAGGAGGAGACAGTGTGCGTGTGAGGAGGCGGGACTGTGTGTGTGAGGACGGGACAGCGTGTGTGTGAGGAGAGGGGACTGTGCGTGTGAAAAGCGCGCGTGTGTGTGGTGTGTGTGTGAGGAGGGGTTTGTGTGAAGGAGTGTGTGTGAGGAGGGCTGTGTGTGAGGGGGGGTTCTGAGAGGAAGGGTGTGTGAGGAGGGGGGGGGTGTGTGGGCAGGGGTTTGTGTGAGGAGGGGTCTGTGTGAAGGGGGGGGTGTGAAGGAGTGTGTATGAGGAGGGGTGCGTGTGAAGGGGGATCTGTGAGGAGGGGTGTGTGTGTGAAGGGGGGGGGGTGTGAGGAGGTTTGTGTGTGAAGGGGGGTGTGCGAGCGAGCCCCCGGTGGTGCGGGGCGGGGCGGGCCAGGGGCGGCGGGGGAGCTCATATAAGGCGGGCGGGCTCGGCGGGGCGGGCAGCGTCCCTCCAGCGGCGGCACCAGCGATGGGCAGCGGCGGGCGGCGGCTGCTGCTGGCACTGCTGGCGGCCACTTCGCTGCTGTGCGTGCCGGGGCAGGGCCAGCCCCGAGGTGAGCGCAGAACGGGGGTGCGGGGGTGAGCAGCTTAAGGCAGAGTAGGGCAGTGCCTGCGGGGGTCTGCAGCCCCCCGCCGCGTCCCGTGGCAGCCTTTGGCCCCCGCGGGGCTGGGGCAGCCTCGGCAGAGTGTCCCTGTCCCCGTCCCGCCGGGCACGGCCGTGCGGGGCCGCGTTGGGCTGCAGAGGCAGCGCGCTGTGGGAGGCGGGCTGGGGTCCGGCAGTGCCGACCGCACGCTTCCCGACGGCCTCCCCCATCCCTTTTATCCCTGCTCTCTTCCCCCATCTCCACGTTTTGCAGCCACCCTCCCCCACCTCCCTGAAGTCTTTTCTCCTCCCTCGGCGGCGGGGGCCGCCCACTCCCTTTGTGGGAGATGCTGTGGAGCGGCAGAGACCCGGGGGAGGAGGGGGCGACCCCGCGGGCCCCGCTCCTGGGCCGGGAGAGGGCTGCGGCGGCCCAGGGAGCCCCCGGGGAGCCTCTGTCCCGGCGGGAGATGGGGGCAGAGCCGGGCTCGGGCCGCTGTCCTGGGGGTTCCTCTCTGGGGAATGAGAGGAGCCGGAGCCCCGAAGGATGCCGCACGCTGTCGTGCAATACAAACCATATTGAGCTCTGTTATAAGGAGCGAGAAGAGTCCCAAAGCACTTTCCGGGCAGAGGTAGCATGAAGAAGTAATGGAGACAATTTACGAAAGTTTTCTTTTTTTGCACGTGGGCTGGCCGGTGCGTTGCGGCCGGGACACCGGAACGCTCCGCGCCGCGTTCTTACCCTGCCAATGACTTCGTCACACGCTCCCTCTTTGTTCCGAGTGCCGTAACTTGGGCTGGTTGTCCTGGTGAGACCCGAGCTGCTGAGCATATCGGCTCGCTCTGCTGCTGGGCTAACAGTGATTGACTCTGCGGTGTGCTGGGTCGTGATGGGAAGCGCTGGTAGACGCCGATGCTCTCACCTTCGGATTGGGTTTCCATTCCACCACAGAATTTCTGCCGGTCCCTACTCCCTGCACATGAATCCCCAGTCCCATTAGGTCTCTATTAAAAACAAAACAAAAAAATCTTGAATGGAAAATGGTTGGAAGGCATATGTTGTGCAGATGCAGGACTTGTTTTCTTTATGGTGAAGCAGGGTGTTTGAGATGGATGTAGGGTGGGAGATTAGCATCTGGATGTTTACAGGCTGCTGTAAAAGCCAGTGTTTATTAATATAATTGTGTGTACAAAATATTCTCTAGGTAAAAAGGACGAAATCAAGCCCAAGTAAATTTCAGAGGCCATATGTCTCAGCTTGAAAATAAATACACTTTACTTGGCTTATAAAAATTCAGTTGTAGAAACAAATGAAATGCCAGACGAAGTGATATCAATTTTGCTTTTTCGTTTTTTTTTAAGGTACCATCTTGCATCAAATAACCTTAATTTAATACTAATTCCTAGTTGAATAAATATGATAGCATGCAGTATAAATAAGAATTTTCCTGAAGCTTGTCATGTATTGGTGACAAGAGCAAATACCAGTTTTGGTTTTTTCACTGACATTTGCAGTGATCTCTCTGCAGTAATGTGCAGCTTTTATATAACAGCCCACGGGTGCTAGAGGCATCTGGATAAAATACTTGCTTTTTATGTCAGTGATTGAAGCCACCAATAAATTTCATTGCTTCTAAGCTGTTCCTCCTGGGAATATTTAAATTCATAATTATGTTTTTCTAGTTGAAAGATCAGGTCGAGAGACCATTCCTCCTATTAGATTAAGTTGATAGAATTTTTTTTCTCAGCGTGAGAGCACAGATCATCCGAGGAAGCTGCGAGTTTCAACCCCCCTGGTGGTGAACTGCCTTACAAAAGCCACAATTCAAGATAACTGATCCTAAAACAATGTGAAGAATGTGATGCAGATTAGAGTAGCAATGTTGCTTTTACAGAAAGTAAACAACTTAAGCTCAGAATTGTAAGCATCTTGTTGAGGTAAAAAATACATTTTGAAGTGAGGATGGGAAGGTTTCTCAGTGCAGTTGTCAAGAGAAGTTTGGGGAAAAGGTATCTTGGCATGGCTGTGGAAAAACTCAAAGCATTTCTTGTTTTTCTGTTCAGTTTTGCTTTTGTCCTGTCAGCAAATGAAGAAACTGGGGGGTACCACAGCTGCAAGGGTCTGTCAGAAAGTGCTGAAGTCCATTCTAAGAAAAAGAAACACATGGTACTGAAGCCACTGCACTGAACAGCTTTGAAAGTTAATGATTGATTCTTTCAGCCTAAAGATTAATATCTACATAGCTATAAAATTTAGTTGGAATTCTAATTACAGCTGTTTTGTTAAAGTGTTCCTATCATGGTCAAAAGTTTGGTTTGCATTTTCTGTTGAGTCTTTTGTATTCACTAATGGAGTAACTCTTCATGAAGCATGTAACTCAGTGTCTAGATACAGAGGAATTATTTTATGTCAGAAGCAAAAAAGCCATTTTGGAGGCTTGTAGCAGCTTTGCTCTGTTGGAACACATTCTTTGTTATACTGGAGTTTAGTGATACATGTCTTCAAAGTGGAAAGGAAAATCAGTTAATGATTTTGAACACTATTTTGAACACTATTGCTTGTATTTTGTAAATTTGACTTTGCCACTGTCAGGTGATTTTTTTCTATAATTAAAAAAAAAAAAAATCTTGCTACTGTAAACCTGTGGTAGTGTTAACTTGGAAGGCTATAGTTGTAGACTAAATATTTCCTTAGCTGCATCTCAGTTTGTTTGTGTAAGCTGGTGTGCTGAAGTAGCCTGCTCTGTTCCTGCCTGGGGTTTTGGGTAAGTGCTGGTGCTCAGGGAACTGAATGGCCCTGGGAAGGTGCTCCATCTGGGCAGAGATGAACTTAGGTATTTCAGATGCCTGTCACCCTTTGGGCTTCAGACCTGCTTTGCTTCAAGGATCTGGTTTAGTAAGTATTCTTAGGCTATGATAATATGCAAATTACGACATTATGATCAGCAACCACATTTTTTGCTGAAACATAAATGATATAAATTATATTGCTAGAGCACATTCCCAGGCAGTGGGAGATTTATGTTAATCTCCTTACTTTGAGGTGGTTTGAACCCACATTTCCAATCTCTAAATAGATTGCTGTATTACCAAGTTGCAGTGACAGGTAATGCAGAGGAGGAGGAGGAGGAGTGTGTGAAATCTCTCCAGACCTCTCTTTGGAAAGGAGCTACTGTACAGCCAAGATGGCAAGTTTCCTTCTGGAAGGACAAAAAGCTGATGCTTCAGTTGGATCATTGCAGTGCTCAAAATGTAAGGAGAAATAAGTACAGGCCTCCATCTCTTTTTTTTTATTTTCCACAAGCAGCAATAATGTGTTTGACTTCAGGAGAAACTCTTTTATTGTACCATTGTCTACTGGGACTTGTTTGTTTGTTTGCTGTTTTAGTCTTTAGTTGTTTTTTACTAGGTTACTCAAGCCTGGCACCACTCATGGGTGCCACTCACTCTTCACCACCTAGTGAAGAAGGGCCCTTTGGTGCCTAATTCAGGGTGGTGAGTTCCACCTCGAGAAGTGATGTACTACAATTGTAGGAGTTACAGGATTTGACAGAAGTTTGGGGTGTTGTAGATTTGGCTGTTAGTCTGTGAACCTGGGTAGGTGGATCTTGCACTCTCAGCTGCCTCACTACAACCTCATGCATTCAAAGGTGTTCTGTGCAGTGAAATAGTTTCTTCTGACACTTTTAAAACAGAGCGACAGACTTCCAGAATGTGCTTGGAGGAAGTTTTTTTTTATGGAGTTTCAAGATGACTTGGATGTTGTATTCAAAATTGCTTTCTGTATGAGATGAAAAAAGAATCTTAAGTGCTTCACCATACTTCACCAATCTTGGGTTCCTGTATGCTAGTGACTTGAATAGACCTTGTTGCCATCAGTCTTAAATATCAGGTTTTTTCCCAACATCTGCAATAGAGTTAACTGTTCTAGAAAATGAGAAGGTTTCTATTCCCTGCCAAGTTTGACTTTACTTCTAAATATTTTCCTTTAACATTTCTCCTATGTTTCCACCAATGTGAATATTGTTTCCTGATAAGAGAACACTAAAAGAAACCTCAAGTTCCTTGAGGCTTGTGGAAAACTTAAAAGCAGTGCTGTTTGCAGCTTGCAGTGTGAGGCAGGAGACCAGTGAGCTAAAAATATGACAGGAGTTTGAGGCAGAATCACTTAACATTGTGGTAAGGTAAAAACTTCTTAATTTTTGGCAAAGTTGGGTACGGTGGTATACTTGGCTTAAGTTTCCACTTTTTCCTCAGGGTTGGAAATCTCAGTTACACTGAACCTGTACATCCCTTGTGTCCTTGGGTGGGCTAAGTAGTCAGGCCCCAAGATTTTTATTAGCTGTCCATACTCTTATTTAAGTTCTTAGATTGCGTGAGAAGTCTCATGTCCACCCACAAATCAACACGAGATCAAGGTGGAGCAACATCAATAATGAACCCAGAGAAATGAGCTCCTGACAGGGCTTTCCTGCTGACAGCCACTGATGCGTTATGGGAGCAGCTCTTAAGAGCTCACAGGATGGGGTGGTGGCAGCCTGCAGGGGTATGGGACCCATCCTGGAATATACGGGAAGAACATTTTGGGATTGCACAGGACTAATTTTGGGATGAACGGAAGGGCCAAATCTACAGGGATCAAAGTGATTGAGCAAAGAGTGAGTGTGTAGGGATCCATTGTGTGTGTGATGGGGCTGGTGTGTGTGCAGGACAGTTTGTGCCTCGGTGCCTGGGGTGCAGCTGTGGGCCCCAGGGGCTCACGTGCCACATGCCGGCAGTGGGGAGATCTTGGATGTGGAGGAGCACAGTTACTGGATCCAGTGAGTCTCCACCTTTGGATATTTAAGAAACGCACGCTGTGGATGGGCATTGAAGAAATCCATCTCTGTGAATGAATCCACGTTTTTCCCTGGAGCAGGGAGCAGGATGAAACCATTGGTGGTGATTGCATTTGTGTATCTGTGTGTCTGGCCATATGCATTTGAATATATCCATATATCCATTGCATTATGTGTGTGGATTTTTATGTGCCTGTTGGGAATACTTGCTCAGCTTTACTGGTGGCTGGGCCTGGGAACACAGAGCTGCAGCAGCCACCTCTCTCTTGGCCTTGGTACACTCCAGCAAAACTGTGGAAAAGCAGATGTAACTCTGGAGCTCTTGGCTTTTGTTTCCTCTGAGCCCATTTGACTGTCAAAGCCTTAATGTAGTGGACTTTGTTCTATATAACACTCTAAAAAGGTCAATTTTAGATGACCTGTTGATGACGTCACCTCAACCAGAGGCCACATTTCATGTCCTCAGGAATGCTGATTTTGTGGATACCATTGTCTTCAAGTTACAAAGTTCCCTAAGTTCATGATAAGCAACACAAAAATATTTTGAAACTTTATTAAATAGAAATGAGGTTTTATCTTATTATAAGGAATATGTAGTGTAAAAAAGTAATTGATCTCAACTAGGGACAAATTTTGCTGATTGAGACCTGACTTGTGGTTGGGGGGAGAAGAAGAAAGAACTGAGAAATGTAATTTTTTTCTGGTAGTCAGAAAGGAACACCATGGACATTCTGTGGGGAAAGTGTGCTTGGTGTTGATTAAAGCCCTAAATTTAAAATCTGCTTTGTGTTTTGTTCCCTGATTTATTTTGCAAGAAATTACCAACAAGCCACAGACCCATTTTCTTTTTTCCTTGGAGTACAAAGGTATGTGACAGAGAAAAATCCCATGAAAGCATTCTAAGTTAGATTGAAGATTAAGATAAAAAAAATATTTGTCTGTCGTAAATATTTTTCCCCATTCCCTGAGGGGTTAGAAAATGCATTTCTAGAAGTTTGGGGCTATCAGTGTATGTTGATCAGTTGTTGGTATTTGCATCAGTCTCAGAAAGGATCTTCAGGTGGGGTTTGTTTCTGTCCCCTACTTTTTTAAAATTTTTTTCTCTTTTTTTTCCCTTCCTGGCCAAACAGAGGAACAGTTTGTTGCAAAAGTTTTGCAAGGAGGATTGGTTAGGTCAGCTTTCAGGAGTTGTGATTTGTGAGTTGGTGTTAACCTTAGGAGCGCATCAGTCAAAATTTTTTATTTATGCTTTTAGGTACTTAAATGATATCTGAGGCTCTGTACTCTGCCTCTGAGCTTGCAGATATGGGAAAAGCTGCTTTTCCCCTGAAAATAATTACTTTATACACATTTTTAGGTATTAAAAGCTATATACATAACAATTTTACATGAAAACGGGAAGACTTCTTTTGTAATTACAGTAGAGATAAATAACAGTCTGAAAATAGGAAAACGTAAAATTGTAAGACTAGAAACTAACTCTCACTATTCTAATAGCAAATATTATAGATGCCCATAATTTTAAGTTCTCTTTCTGATGTGAAACAGCAGTTCCAATTCCTAAGTAGTGCAGGGCAAAACATAGAGATAGAATGCTTTAGTTTTACCTGAAAACCTGATTTTTTTCTTTTTTTTTCTCTTCTAAGTATCTCTGGAAAATCACAACTGTTCCAGTGGCCCTGTGAGCTCAGAGAGCCATTGGAAGGGAGGTGGATTCATGGCAGGCATTTTCACCCACTGCCCTTTCCACAAGTTCAGCTTGGCAGGGTTTGTAAAGCAGCAGCTAATGTGGGTTGATGGGCTGACACGGTTGGTTTTTTCCTTGTCATTTCTGGGCTTTTCCCACCAGGCAAAGGCCGAGAAGATCCCACTGCTGCTTTGTGTAGGCAGAGTAGATGTCAGCCTTCAGCAATAAATTCCTTCTGTTTTGTCATCTTTAACTTGTTAGCTTGTGCTGATTTTTTTTTTTTCTGAACTGTCATTCGATACATTAACAGATCTGTCAGAGATATTCCCTAACCAATTTTCTTTTAGATTAAAGATTCAGATTTGAAAGTTGTTTTGCAAGCATAATGTAATTCCTTTCTGTGAGCTCATTTATTGCGCTGCGGGACTCAGGCCCCATCTTGATTCCCGCATGAAAATAAAGCTTAAAAAGCTGTTTAAGAAATGGTCTTCCCAAAGTGGAAACTTGTTTTTTCTCCTTGGCTCTGCATGCATTTTTTATTGCTGCTTCCTCAAAAATGACCTTGAAAGTAGCTTGATGTCCACTACCTTCTTAACTGTATTTCCATAACTTTTATTTGCTGAAAGTCTGAGAGGACAGTGCAGAATCTGTACAGGTAATTCAAAACAACTTTTCTAATCTTGATTTGATTCTTTGATTAGTATTTTTGTCTTGTGGACCCAGTGAAGCGAGGAGTTTTTAACAGCAAAATCCTAACTCTGCAAGTCAGTGGCATAGGTCTCACTGACTGTAAAAAACATTGGAATTCAGTCTTTGAGCATAAATGCAAATTGGAGCTGTCGTTGATGGTAACTTAGATTAGTATTGGTTGCTTTTATCAGGCTTTTTGAAAGCATGCCTGGAATTTTGCCTTCTGCCACAAAACCCAAAGATGTGTGTAAAGAAATATTTGTGTGGGAAGGAGAGGAAAAAAGCCCAGTAGCAACTGAGACACCCAGTGCAATCTGATTGTGGCTGGGTGCAGCCTTGCTGGGGAGCATTGGAGCAGGGATCCAAGTCATCCCTTATTTTTTGTGGATGCTGGCAGAGTGAGCTTTGCAGGAAGCACACAAGGTGTTGGGCAGGCTGGGTGCCTGGGAGGGATGGCAGCCTAGGGAGCCTGACTGCATCTCTGATGCTCCCTACCCAGGCAGAGCAGGCTGGATGGTGCCCAGCCAGCCTTCACTGACTCCTGATCCATCCAGGGATATCTAGACAGTGAGTGAACTGGGAGAGTCTAGCACCAGCAGTAGGCCTGTACTTTAAAAACCAGTTAACTGGATTCCACCTTCTCTATTTCTGGCTCTTGCTTTACAGAAGTGAGAAATCCAGCTCCTGAAAGTGCTCCACTACTGATAAAACTATGGAAGAGATTCCACTGCTTTTTCCTGTCTGGTTTTAATTCAAATGCATGAATAGCTAAAGTGTGTTTTGCTATTCTCCATGCCACACCATTCATATATTTTACTTTCCTTTGCTGTGCTGTCTTTTGTGCATAGGACAGGAAGGCAGAAAAGGCTTGTAACAGTGTGCCAATGCCTCTGAAGATTAGGCTGTTTCTACTTTATTGGCTGAGAAGGGCTAGATAACAGAAGTTTCATGTGAAAGTTCTTTGAATTGTCAAGATCTGTGGATACTCTGGTTTAAATTAGCCTTGTGAAATATATGCTGTTGAAATTTCTAGGATTCCCTTTATTTACTTTAGCTTGTAGTCTCTGAAATGTGTGCTCAATGCCTTCTACTAGAAAACACCCTTTAAAATATGCTGAAGAGATAAAAGATTTGATGGCAAAATTAAGGATTAAATCTGCTTCACTGGCTTGGGGAGAGATGCTGTGCTTTACATTACATCTACTCACAGTTCTTCATTCCTTCAGTAGCTGCTAACTAATGTGTTCGTTTTGTGTGTCTCTTTTAATTGCCAAAGTAGTTCAATTGATAATATATCTCTTACCATATAAAGAAAAAGGTTTGTATAGATAGAAAGCAAATCTGTGTCTCTGTGATTTTTTTTTTAGCTGTAGCTAGGTTATTGAGATATTATCAATAAATCTCACGACAACTTGATTAGAAGTTTTTAGGAACCACATATCTTTTTGCTAATGCAAAAATGTGAGCTTGATACGGAAACTGTCTTTAGATGTAAACATGAATTTTAAACTAAAAGTTGCAGGAATTAAGTAATTTCCAGACTTACCCCAATTCATCTTCCTTGAAGTTGGTTTACAGTGTGTCTGCCAATGTTCTACAGAGCAAGTTCATCAATGCTAAAGGCTTGCAGCAAATGCACAGTCCGTCCTTGGATGACCACACTTTACTTGAGAGTGGTCACACTGGGGACAGCTTAGTTTGTGCATATTTGATAACATTGTAATGTGGATATTTCTAATTGAAGAAATGATTCTTCAAAGTACAGCGCAGGTTTTCAGTGCCGTGGTGGAGGCAGCCCTTGGCAGGCAATGAGAAAGAGATGTATGTGATGGGATGGGGAACTTCCAGATGGATTGAGTGTCTTTCCATAGTGATGAGCAGTAGGATATGACCTAAAGGAAGTGATGAAGCAATAGGTACAAAACACGGCTGCTGGTGTACAGTTGTGTTCAGTGAGTATCTTGGTGTGGGTCAGAGGTTGCCATGCTGGTGTTCAGCTCCTGTGATGTGTCAGGTTGCTCAGAAACTTTGCTGTGGATACTCGGTGGAAAGATCTGCTTGTTGCTGTGCTGCCATGGCTAGTAGTGGTAATAGAAACATCCAAGTTTGGGTGTTTCTAGTAGGCTGAGAATCCTGCAGGAGTGATAGGGGAAGAAGGTCAGAAGGGGATTCTTGGTGGTACAGTGGCAGGGAAGAAGTCAGGACTTTTGCCCCAAGGAGGAAAACAATTTTTCTATACTGCAGAGTATTGACAGATGATACAATCTCTCTAAAATTTGAGCAGCCCCCCCCCCGCCCTTATCTTTTCAGTTCTTAAGGACAATGGGAAATAAGCTGCCCACTCTGCAGCTCTACCCATGTTGCTGTGTTTCCCACAGTCATCAGCAAAAACTGTTTGGGGTGTTTCAGGCAGGATCCAACTGTGCCTCACTATTATTTTAGCGTCACTGTAACATTGCTGAATTTTGAATTAAATTACTTGAACTCTCAGTCTGTTAGAATTTTGCTCAAAAATTGCGCTTTGGGCTGAAATGCATCATTCTTGTTTTCAGGCCAAAGGCAAAATACTTTCAGAACACTTGATTAAAATTCCACGCGACTGGCTGAGTTCTTATGTATTAATGGCAGTACACAAGAGAACTTGTTAAAATATTGTTTTCTTTTTCCCCTTGTTTTTTGCGTACTTAAAATGACACTTTTTAAAGAATTTGACCTGAGTGACACAAATGCTTTTGAATTTCATGGAGGTATTATTTATATTTACTGTAAAATAATGAAATAAGAATTTGCACCTGGTGGGAATTTGAAGCATAAAAAATGTGCAACAATTGACTCAGTATGAATTTTTTTTCAATAGTCGCAGTTTCTGCCCTGTATATTTGTTAAACTGTGTGCTTGGAGACCAGCAGATGCAAGACCAAACAAAGCATGGCGATTTGCACTTTTACTTTGTTGCCTAGAGTAAAATGCTTAGGAAAACAAAAGTAGCAAGATATATTTTACTTTTTACAAACAGCAGAAAGCTACCTCTATATCATGTCGAATAGTTGGTGACTACTGAAATAAAAAAAAAATCCGAAAAAATACCCCAAGAGGTTTTTCCCAATTAATGTTGAAAATTAGAGACTGCTAAATCTTGTCAGTAGAGATCGCGGAATGACCAAGCTTTGCACGTCCTTGGGGTTACACAGTTGCAAATCCTTTCAGGTCCATTCAAGCTGGAGGAAATGTGCTTCCTTCTACCCAGGAAGATCTGGCACTGATACAGGGCTGTTTATGCCCTGATAATGGTTTTGTGCCTATTGGAATGAAAACATTTTTCTTCCGTGTCTGAAAACAGGAGAGCTGGTAGTTCTGAGATGCCAAAACCTCTTGAACTTGAAATAGTTTTTGTTAATAAATGTAAAAATTCAACTTAATTTAAATAGAAATTTAGCTTCATCTAACACAGCTGCAGTTTCTAACATTAGAGGAAGTGACAAATCTTTTTTTTTTAAATTAAGAAAATGAAATAAAGATTGTGCTTATGTACAGGTAGTTAATAACAAGCTTTAACTAAGTGAAAAATACATTTCAGAGTTCTTTTGTAGTGCACCTACTTCATTTATGATCACAAGGTGATGCCAGCTGTCTCAAGGGCATTTCTAACCGTTTTAACCTTCTTAGTGTTTGCACAGGGCAAAAAGCAGTAACACTTTGTTTGGTTGTGATACTGAGTCACAGTACCAAAGTGAATGGAACCTCTAAGCCTTTAAAATTCTTCTCAAGCTCAGGTCTCCCAGAATTTGCAAGTGATAAATGGAAATTTAGAATCAGAAGAGGGCTAATAGATATTTGGGTCATAAATTCCTTTAATGAATGATAATGAATGATTTGGTGTGCAGACTGAAGCTGCACATTTATGCATGCAAATTTAATTAGGATTAAACCCAAGAGGATTTTCATTTGCTAGACAGTTGCTTCAGGTTGAAAACTGGTGATAGAAAAGAAGTTCAAGGGGAGATATTATTTAAGGAATCATATTAAGGAGGCATGAGGGAAGTCTACTGTGGATCCTACATCAGTAAGAACAAAAATGTTTCATTTTGTTGGTATTGGGGCACATCATAAGTGACAAGTGACTGAGGTCCCTGGTCTTTGTCATGCCAGTCACACTGCCAGTGCTTCTGTTATGTTGCTCTAAGCTAATGCTATGTCTTAGGCAGCATAAAAGTAAAACTGACAAGACACTGAAGTCTTTAATAGCTGTGGCTTGTATTTACTTCAGGTTTGATCAAAGATTGTTCCCAACTGATGACTTCAGAAAAAAAGCTAGTGTACTGGTAAAAGAAAGAACAACCCCCAGACCAACAAGCACAATGATGCAGACTCCTCAACGTGTGGAAAAAACTTTGGGTGAACAAGAAAGAACTAATTTCATGGTCTGGCAGGTTTGTTGTTCCTTGGCAGCCTGCCCATCTGTCAAATTGTGGCTCTTTTGCTTTGGTGCAAATGCTGTGACAATTTCTGGGCAGATTCTTGAACTGGCCAACAGTATACAAAAAATCAATACTTGCAAGACATGACTTGACAGCAGAAATATTGATTATAGTTTGAAAATGCATGGTAGAATACTCAAAATTACTTACCTTTCATATCAAGTTGTACTGTATGATGCTGAAAACTAACATGAAATCTACTTTTCTTTTATTCCACTACCCCTTAGTTTGTGCTGATCAAAATAAGCAGTAAGTTACTGTCAACATTGAAGGTATTAGAAATACCTGTGATAGATTTTTTTATTTTTCCCCAGGAACTAATTTTTTTTTTTCCTCAAATCCGTGAAATCTGTGAAAGGACCAAGCCATAATACTAGGAACCACTTTAGGGCTGGGATGTAAGCTATGAAACCTATTGAATTCACCAATGTTTTCTCTGCTCAGGCTGTCAAAGATGATGTGCACTTCTTTGGGAAACAAGGAAGCACATTTATAGGAATGTCTGGTTGGGGCTGAAAACTTGAACTTCTTCAGTTTCAAGCATCTGCACCCTGATCATGTCTTTGCAGCCTTATCCTCTCCTTAGTTTTCCTATCATTTTGTATATAGCATGCTTCATATACTTGGAAATTTCATTTTTTTTTAGAACCCAAATTTTCCGCCTTCCTTTGGAAAAGAAAAAGCACTTTTTTTAAACCTTGTTCAAATTCTGTTACATTGGGCCTATCAGCCTGGCTTTGTGCTGGTGCTTGGGAATTTTAAGGAAGACATGTAAGTTATGCCAGACACTTGCTCCTTAACCTTCACAAACTATATTGAGGAAACTAGTTGTGGGAGAAAAGTGCAGCTGGTGCTCATTCTTGATTGAGCAGGCTTTTGCTTACTTTGGTTCCAGCCTGAGTTTAATGGAATTTTATTAATCTGTAGTGTTATGACTTTATTAATTTGTAGCGTTGTAGTTATTTTCAATACATTTCTGAGCACACAATACTAATTAGCACATCATTGAGCCTAAGGGAGACCACAGTAGGTAAAATACTTTTGCTGTAGTACCCTGTCTGCATTATGATCCTCATTAATAATGCTGAGTGCACATAAGCAACTGCAGAAAAAAATATTTGGCAGAGAATTTGCCATTTAGAAGAAGGGGCAAGGTTTCGTCCTCTGTAGCTTGTTTGTGCTCTAACAGCTTGTGGAGTTCAAACAGAATGTTTTCTGTTACATTAACTGGTGTAATGAACTTGTTTTGTTGTCCTTTTTTCTGGGGCTCCAGTTGGATTGCTTCTGTGTGATTTGCAAAAGCTTGAGTGGATCAGAGCTGTAAAATAATCAGCAGACTGTTCTGAAAGCAAGAGGTTGAGTGTTCAGCAAATGGCTGCAAAGTAATCTGTTTTACAGATAGCCTGAACGCATCCAGGGTCTGATGTGGAGTATACTTCAGCAGACCAGGATCTTTTACTTAGGTTGGTGTGCACTGCAAACAGAACAGCAGTACCTGGAAAAACCACAAAACTTAATCTCACGTGTGTTAACAAAACTGTCAAAGAGTTTAAGTTATTCTACTCCAGCTGGTGCTGATGAGGTCTGAGCATCCAGACTGTTGGAAAAATGCAAGCTGCCAAGAACTCAGGAGGATAAGAAGTTTAGAAGGTGGACTGTAGAAAGATCGAGAGGATTGTTTACATAGTCTGGAAAAGGGTGTGTGATAACAGCTCAGGTAAACAAAAGTTGTAATCAAGGTCATGACTGATGACGAATGCAGCAAAGAGGACTGAGAATTTGTAACTTTTAAAGTAATAAAGTGTCAGAATAGACTTGTCAAAGATGTTGAGGAATAGCCTCATTGGAAGCTCTTGAGAACAGACT
Organism: Ammospiza caudacuta; assembly: GCF_027887145.1. Classification (NCBI taxonomy): domain Eukaryota; kingdom Metazoa; phylum Chordata; class Aves; order Passeriformes; family Passerellidae; genus Ammospiza; species Ammospiza caudacuta. The sequence continues at coordinate 104,363,638 of NC_080593.1, forward strand.
AACTTAGTATGTTCTTACATTAAAAACTGATTAAATTAAATAAATGTAATCTTCGCTGCCTAGTATTTCTGTGATTGACTCATTAGCTTTGCTCTACAGCATTAGAAGAAATAGAGAATGGGATTTAGGAAAAGATAATGCTCTGTCATGGTAGAGGTTTCTTTTAAATCTGAAGTAGTTTTATTTAAATATTACAAATTTAAATTAATTACAATTTTACAGATGTTCTGCTAAAAACCCCTAAACATACTACATAGTTAAATCCTATAAACTTGATGTTTTGCTAGCAGAAATTCTCCTCTCTGTTGAGCTACAGAAACAGGAGTGTTCAGTTTTCAAAATAATTTTGAACTAGTGGCTTGCTACCTAAGCTTACTGTGTAAATTGTGGTGAAGCTTTCAGCTTTTCAAGTGGGTTAATGCCGCAGCTAACAAACTTTAAGCAATGTCTCCACAAAGTGGATTATAAGTCGAGTGTTAAACCCACATTTCTTGCCGACTGTAAGAACAGAGAATTAGTACCTTAATTCCTGTAGTTATAAGTTAACAATTTCAGCCCATTTATTTTAGGGAAACCAGCTTAGATATTTGATGTGATTACAGGGTAGAATTCTGATGAAAGTGTATGGAGAAGGTTAAAATAGGGGTGCTTGTTAGTAAAATGTAATGAGAGTAAATCTATTGGGCAGGCTAGGAATCTGAACCCAAGCCTGATAGTTCCAGGGTTTTTATTTAGTAAACTCATTTAATCCAAAACTTGAATAAAACAGAATAACTAAATTACATCTGTGCTATTGAAAACAGTCTGAGAATGTTACCAAGAATGTGACCTCAACTTGTGTGTAATGCTATTACATATTTTATGCATTCTAATACTGTGACATTTTATTACATTTTGTCTTTAGTCTGTTTGGTTCTCCTGAAGTGCATCAAACTGTTCTGAACAATTGTGTACTCTGTGTATGTTTTCAGTGAAGGGAGAATCCATTGCTTGTGAGCAAACTGCAGCATTCCCAGCTTGTTAGGAGCTGCCCATTGCCTTTGCATTTCTAAAAAATGCAAACTTGCAAATGAGATTAGACCCCTTAAAGTATTTCTGTGTTCTCAAAAATGACACAATAAAAGCTCATTGTTAGTGAACACATCAGCTCTTTATGTTTTTTAAGTCAGATCTACTTTGTTCACTTGCAAATTACTGCTTTATTACACTCAGCACAAAAAAAGCCAAAATACTTAGGGAGCAATCAGGCTGTTGGCATCGCTGAATGTCTCGATGTTGCTCACTGAAGTCTGGGTTAGAGTCTTCATTGTATGCACTGATGAACAATCCAGAAAACTTTCTGAACTCAGTCCTTGGCTTGCTTCATATAATCTTTTGTGTTAATTTCCCATTAGTCTTCTTTGAAAAAAAAAAAAAAAAACAAACAAAAACTAACAAGCACCTCCCTAATTTAGCTAGCTTTCTAGAAATATCAGACAGATCAGTGAATCTGGATTCAGGAAGAAGCTGTCTTAAATATGGCATTTCTCTAAAAGTTTTGCCATCCTTACTGTGTTGATCTGGATACCAAAATGTATTATCTTTGTGTTTCTTGAATATATTTGGTGGTGTAGTGAAGCCCATGTACAGAAGAACTTTCATGTACATCCTTCTGTTTGTGCAACTGTTTTTAAAAGAAATTATTTTAATCAGTTATGCCTTTTCAGGGAAGATTTTTATTCTTGGGACTGCCTCCCTTCATGTACCATCTGTAAAAAGTAGTTTTACCCTGTCTGTCACATTGTGAGGATTCATACAGTTTAACATGGTCAAAAACACAGATCGTGCATGTATTTTGCCAAAATGCACAAGTCCACTTATCTTCTACCCAAAACCCAGTGATTAAATACTATTAATTTTCTGATTGAACAAAATAATTAATCAGAAAATGCAGTTGAGGTTTTGTTTGCATATAGCTGTACAAAATGCATCCAAGGGTCCTGCATTGAGAAAACTTGAATAGAAGGAAGGGAAAAAAGAATGTCTAAAAAGCCTTTCATAGATGGCGCACAAAAGCATGTGATTTCCATATTTTCATTTAGTGATGAATATGTGCTGTGGGCTGAGCATGGAGAGTAAGTCTAATGTTATACTGCCCTGATGCTGCTCAACACGGACAGGATATCTGAGCTGGACAAAATGCTCAGTAAGTCCAGATGTGTCAGACTTAGTGCATAGTACTATGGAATGATTATAATTGCTGTGATCTGCTTTTGTGCAGATCAGGTGTATCCAGAATGAAGCAACAAATATGCATTGACTGCAGTTAGAGTTACCAGAATCCTGCAAATGTCCCAAATCCTTGAAATAGTGAGAACTTCAGGGTGTTTGGTAATCTATATATGTAACAAAGTCAAAGCTTACAAACGCACAAACTTGAGTCCTCAGGAAAGATTATGATATTTACATCAGCAACAAGGAGCTTGTGAGGACTTCTGTATAATCAGGTTTAAAGTAGAATAATGCCCAAAGAAATGTAGGCTGTATGCTCGACCATTAACTTTACAATAGAAGGATAGCTGTCCTGGGTAGAGATGTCTTTTACTTAAGCAATACCTGCATGAATTATCAGCACTGAATCTGCCCCAATAAGCTGCATGTTCCACCTGTCCCTGTTAATTTGAGGAATCCGAGTCAATTAGGCATATTGAAGCACATAAAATAGAAGTTACTTCATCCACCTTAAGGCTTTTTGCCTGTCTTCTTTTCCCCTGGCATTCTGCATGCTGATCTGTTTATAGTTTGAAAAGGTTACAACTGGCTTCATCATGAACAAGCCTTTTCCCTGAATTTTGCTGGAACACTGATGCTATGTTCTTTACCATAAGGTCTGCCTGCTAGCTGTACGTACAACAAATGCATCTACCCTCTGAATTACTTCTTGTCATGTCCTGACAGATTGAATAGTGTAGAGTGTGGATGTGACAAATTCTGCACTGTCCACATTGCAGGTCACTTTACTAGGAATGTAATTCCCTCCATTTCCTCTGAGCTTGAGGTCTTTTGTCTCTCTAGGAAAGCTCTGAATGACATAATTCTGACAATACCCACTCAGATTTTCAGTTCTCCCTTACTGAGTTTTAGTCATGCATCTGGCTAAAACCAAGTCCTTACAAATGAGAGCAACTTGTTTAAACTTCTAATGAAAACATTGTGCTTAGCTTTTGTGCTGAGCGGTGGTGGAACCAATTGTTATTCTTTCTCAAGGTCAAATTAACATCTATACACTTAATTTTCTGGCATTGGGGTGTGTGCGAATCTCTGGTTTGAGGCAAATGAGCATCTGAGTAGCTGGAAAATAATAAAGGAGTTCACCTTACCATGAAAAGAGCTGGCCAGCAGTCAGAAGTAAATGAGTTTAGTTTAAAAATTCTTCCAGCCTTTTGCAGGACCACCGTAGTCTCTTGCAAAATGCTGAGCAGCAATTCCCATGGTTTTGCATGGAGCACTTGCCTTCCTTTCTAGTGAGAATAATTTAATAAATCCAGTTTAATTTATCATTTGTGCTGTACTTTAGATAGAAAACCTAGAAAGTTAAATGGATGAAGGGTGTAGAGGGTAAGTCCTATGAGGAGGGACTGAGAGGGCTGGGGTTGTTTAGCCTGGAGGAAAGAAGGCTTGGGAGAGGCTTTATCACTCTCTGTAACTACCTGAAAAGGAGGGTGTTGCCAGGTGAGGGGTCAGCCTATTCTCCCAGGCAACAAATAATAGAATGAAGGGACATAGCCTTAAGCTGTGCCTGGGGAGGTTCAGGTTTGACCTCAGGATCAGAATTTCTTCATGAGAATAGTTGTTAAACGTGGGAAATGAACTGCCCAGGGAAGTGGTGGAGTCACTGTCCCTGGAGGTATTCAAGAAATGACTCTGTGTGGCACTTGGTGCCATGGTTCACAATGTTGTAATCAGTTAGAGGTTAGATTTGATGGTCTCAGAGGTCCTTTCCTAAGGTCTAAATGATGCTGTGATGGCCTTAAAAATGCAAATATCATTGCTAAAGTTTCAGTTTACTGAAATATGTTATCTTCTGATGGAGTTTTATGTCAGTTATGGCTGCTTGCATTTCACACCAAGATATGATGTCACTTGTTTATCTGTAAATGGCTTATTTCAGTGACCGATTCTGTGGTTGCTCATCTTTATCATACCTACTTACTGCTTCCTACAAGGCAGAAAAATATGTTAGCAAATGTTTGGTTTTCTGATTTTTTTTTGGGGGGAGGGGGGTGGAGAAATGAGGGAGAAGGGAGTTTGTCAGAGCAGCCTCTAAGCTTTTGAACTTTTAACTCTGAGTACCTAGCTCTCCTTAGTAAAAGAATAAAGAGGAACAATGTTCTTTAAAGATGCAACTTGTTTATTTGAATTTTGCCTTTTTTTAAATTGCATTTGTTGCAGATGCTTATTGTTTCCTAATAAATCATCTCCAGCACTATCCTTGATCTTCCCTGAAATCAGTGGCTGCATCTCTGCAGTTTGCCTTCAAATTTAATTGTGGTAAAGAGATTCAGAGGTGAACATAGTCATCTAGGATCTGAAGAGATGCAGTACCTTGCAGGACAAAGCTGACAACCTCTTGCTTTTCATTTGGGTCCTGGGGCAACTCACTTGGATTGAAGTGCTCTATTTTTCTGTCTGTGGGACCAAGAAAACTCATCATGAGATAGTGTTGCTGATCCTTGGCACAAGTCTGTTGACTGAAGGTTGTTGGAGGCAAATTATTTCACTATAGCAAATTGAAAGAAGTGGCAGGGTTACTGTGTAATGTGAGTGAAGGTAATGGGTGACCTGGGAGATAATGGGTAGCACTTGAAGATAGGCTGCATGAGCAGTAATTAATACTGAATAAGAAAGATTTTGTGTATTTCCCGTTGGAGAGCAGTGTTAAAAAAGGTGCCCTCTTCTACTACTGAGCATTCTTGTGGAGTAGGAAAACAGAAGTAACGTTTTTTCTTTGGCTCCAGCTTTACATCTGGAGATGTACTGCGCACATACTGCACAAGGTGAGAGAAGCCTGTGCAGAAAATGTCTTGCTGGCAGAAGAGCCTTACTGGAGTAGTCGTTAGGATGTCTTCAGCATCCTCTTCTGCATCAGATTTAGGTGTATGGAGAACAAGGCATCTGACCTAGTCTGGATTTAACATAAATGAAGTCAGGATTCAAAATAATACAAAGTTTCATCTCCCTCCTATTAAATTTCAAGTATATCACAATTGAAAACACACAGTTTGTTATTCATATGGTGGTGCAGAGGGTTAGAATTTAGCCAAATTTTCAATAGCTGAAGGCAAGTCTTAAATAACACTGAAACTTTTCTCCAGGATTTCTAGGGTAGTACAATTACTGGCCAAAGGCACTTGAAAGGAATATTGAATGTTGCCTTGTTAAATCACATAATTGTTTGGGTTGGAAGGGACTTTTGGAGGTCATTTGGTGCAATGACACTGCCAAGGCAGGGTCACCCTGAGCAGATTACAAAGGAACTTGTTCAGGTGGGTTTTGAACGTCTCCAGAGGGAGACTCCATAACCCCTCTTGGCAGCCTGTTCCATTGCACTGCTGCCCTTGGTGTGAAGAAATTCTTCCCTATGTTGAGGTGAAACTTCTGTTTTGGTTTATGGCCATTGCTCCTTGTCCTGCTGCTGAAGAGTGCTGAAAAGAGCTTGGAACCCTCATCTTGGTACCCACCTTTGAGATATTTATATGTATAAACTGCTAAGGAAAGCAAAACTTTAATATTGCGGTCTCTTTTTTGATGTATATTGTGGATAATGAAGTAAAAGAATTCACACATTTTTACTAGTGGAATAGCAACATTCACAAATATTTCACAAATACAGCTTGATTTTTATTTTTTACATATTTCCTTTCAACAGAAGACAAAAGATTTTGATACCTTACTATTGCAACACAAGCTATTCTTGTGTCATACAAGTCTCTAGCTTTGATTTTAGCCCACTGGGTTTAATTCTCTAAAGACAGGACTCCTCTTTCCAAAATTGCTTCTTTTTCAGAGTTACTTATGAGTGGAAGAGGAGTATCTTTGTTACACCATAACCATGCGGGAAATAAAAGCTTTTTAGCTCATGAGGGACAGCTGGAAGCTGACTGAGAAACTGTGCTTAACTTCTGTCACATACAGTATTCTAGAAATTTTATCAGTAGCCTTCAAACCAAAGTAAAATGTTACTCCTTTTAGTAAAAGTGAAGGATTCCTGGTCTGGTAATTGTAATCTTGAAACTTAGTCTGTTGTTGCGCTATTCCAGTGCACAAGAGCAAAACTCTTTGAAAGTACACTGAAGTGTTTGTATGAAGATTAATAAGTGACAAGCAAAATATCCCTTAGACTTTACAGAGACCACAGAAGAAGTCTATAGCAAAGGTCTAAAGTTCAGTCCTTAAATCTTTCGAGTCTGGAGTGTCCTGTTCAGGCCAGTGGGGCTGCTGCTGCAAAGAGCTTGTGTAAAATGCTGATTTCCACACCAGCTGTGTGTGCTCTCTACGCCCTGTTTGATTCTGGCAGTGGGCAGTTGTCCCCCAGGGTTTGATCAATTCACTATGTAAGGGAAGGTTTAGTATCTGAGAGAGTTGGTTTGCAAACTCTTGTGTTCCTCAGCATAAAGCATCCAAATGTGGAGTGAAATAACAGGGATACTGCTGTCAGGGCGCCAACTTTTCATGCCTTACAATATGGCTGATAAATATTATTTCTTTCAAGGCCTGTTTCCTGCCATTTTGAACCTGGCCAGCAATGCTCACATCTCCACCAATGCCACCTGTGGAGAGAAGGGACCGGAGATGTTCTGCAAGCTGGTGGAGCACGTCCCTGGACGGCCCCTGCGCAACGCCCAGTGCCGCGTCTGTGACAGCCACAGTGCCAATCCCAAAGGCAAGCTTCACATGTTTTGGATCTTGTTTGTTTCATGAGTTTGTGTCTTTTTTAACCCTTACCCTTGAATGCAGAGTGTATTGGAGTCAAATTTGTTTTGGTTTTAGTCTGTTGACTATGGAAGTGCAATTACCTTGGAGCAAAAGGCTGACAAAGTGTGAGCACCATGTATCACCAACGAGCACTGCAAGATCCAGTGATAGCCTTTTTGTCTGAGGGCAGATTTCAGCTTTTACTTCTTTATGACAGGAAAAGATTGTTCTCCGTGTGAAACAAATATGCTGGGTCAGAAAAGTTCAGTGAGATTTATTTTCAAGAGATGTTTAATTTTTTTGCTTTGAAACAGAGCAGCACCCAATTTCCAGTGCAATCGATGGTACTAATAACTGGTGGCAGAGTCCCAGCATTCAGAATGGAAGGCAATACCACTGGGTGACCATTACCTTGGATTTAAGGCAGGTGAGTAACATTTATGTGTGCATCATTAAATGGATGTAGGATATAAGCCAATACAAACTGATTGCAGCTCTTCTGTGTTTAGATTTTAAAAAAACAGTTTTTAGTAAAAACTATCTTCCATCTGTACCAATTCCTTTGTCTTGGTAACTTTCCTCTGCCTAACCTTCTGTATTTTCCTCATGCTTCTGTCTTTTCCTCATGCTTCTGTCTTTCCCCCATGCTTCTGTCTTTCCCCCAGCACTCCTATGATACTGTTTTCCTCCACCTTTTATTTCTTAAAAGTTGCTTGAAGTGTGTGTTTTCAAGGACTTATTTTTAAACAGGAGTATTTTCAGGGTATTGGCCAAAGCACACATTTTATATGTGAGGATGCATCTGACTGATTCCGATCATCATCTTGTTGGAAGGGGCACTGGAAAAACATGTTCTAAACTATATCTTCTAAGAACTTTTGCTGTCTGCTGTTCTGCAGAGCTGGGGTTTAAATTTCTGAAACAATGATTTGTGACCCTAGGGAGTCTGGAACTGTCTGGGCAAAGTTGTTTCCTCTGTTTTGGCCACTCTGTATGGCCAAACTTGGAGGGAATTTATCATTCTTAGACAGGAGCATGCTAAACTGTACAGGGAGTTTGCTAATTTATAAGTTTCTCTGCTAGGCATGAGAATCAGAAATCTCCTACCCTGCTCCAAGAATAGATAAAGTAATTGGTGAAGAGATTAATTTTTCTTGGCTTTTTCTGATTGTTTTGCTTTGAACAGATCTATGTGCTGGCCTACCTAAGTTGTTTGAAAGTCATAGCTCAACAATTCCTTATTAATATGGGGATGCCTCCCAGTTCTGGAAGAACAGCTTTATTACTTACTAAGAAATGCTTACTTGAGGTGTAGAATTGGTAAGAAGCTTCTGCAGGATCTCTAGACCCTGCTTAAAAGTCATTTTAAAGATTAAAACAGAGGGTTTAACTTTGATGTTTTCCAATAAAGCATAGATTAAGCAGGTGCCTAGTTTACTCTTTAATTAGAAAGCAGAACTGTTAGGGTAATGATCACAGGGTGTCTTTTGTCAGTGACAGAAGGTTTGGATAGGATGTTAGTGTTGTTTGAAGAGTTAACTTTGTGTTTGGTTTGTAAATGGACAAACAGGAAGGAAAAATGAAGGAGGAGGTGATGCCCTTAGTTTTTATCCTCCTAGAACAATTTCACTTTGGAGACAGACCAGCTGAGCTGCCCTCTGAATCATTTGTTCTTCAGTCTTAGTGCTGTTGATGTTTCAACAAATACATATCTTTCCTCTCCTGACCCATGCTCAGTTTCACTAATTCGATTTGAAAAGTTTCCCCTAAGGGGCCTTTCTTCTGTTTTCCCTAGAGAGTTTGAGAGAGAGAAGGCATCTAAGGCTATGCAAACTGAATGTAAATTACTGCTCTGTGAGAAAGGATTTGGTTAATAGATTGCTTGAAGTCAGTGAGTTATTAGAGCTGACTTGGTGTGCTGACTTGAAACGAGTCAGCACAAGTAAAGAAAACACAAAAGAAAAGCATATAAAGGACCTTAGTTATTTTAGCAATTGTTTATTTCATACATTTTTTTCAGAATTACTTAAAATAGGACCTGTAAAAATATTCCTGAAAGTCAGTACCAGTGTTCAGTATAATTTGATCATTGATACATTTCTTTTGCGTTTCAAGCATTGTGCATTAAATCTGTCAAGTACCATAATAAAGTAAACAATTCCATCAACTTTCCTTGCTAGAGAATAGAATATATTCACATTTTTTTGTGATGTTAAATATCATGTCATTAATTATGAGTGTTTTTTTGTGCAATTATCAGAAGTTCTAGGACTAAGAGGAATTGATTTTTTCTTGGGATTATTACTAAGGCACAGTTTAGTGATATAATCCAAGCAGTTTTGGTTGGTTGGTAAGTGCTGAAACATACACTTGGGTGGCAAATACAGGGAAGATTCCCAAAGCTGGTGAACACTGACTCCACACCAGTTTTCCTAGGTGAACCTCTATGACTATTCATCTCTTGGCTTCAAGTTGAAGGGAATAGAGGATGTTCTTTTAGGATATATTCTACCTTGTTCTTAGTGTATTTAGTCTAAAATGAGCTGTACTACAGAGTAGTTTGATGGGATCTCAGTAAGAAAAGAAGGCTAGCTAATAAAATTGGCGTTGAAATTGCTGTTTTTATCTTTCACCTTTGCAGAATATGTGCTATTTGTAGCTAATATAGCATTTTAGAAGGATAGTGGGTGCTTATGTTATGATTTTCTAGCTCATACACATCCTGACAACTAGGTGCGTTTACTCTAGTGTGCCTTTCAGTCTTTCCAGGACTCACACGTATGATCGCCTTTCCTTCCCACGCCCTACACCACTGCCTCCTCCTCCCCCTTTCCATTAAATGTATGGCAATGATCCAGAACTGGGGAAAGAGCAGTGTAGCAATGAGGTGTAGGATTGATGTACAAGACACTAAGATGTGATTTATGACCTTGTGCTTCCTACACTGGTAGTTCTACAGAAACAAAATACACAGCAGTGGTTTTCTATAAAAACAGTATTTTTTTTTGTCTGAGTTTGACTCCTCTGGGCAGTTGCACTGTGAAATTACAATTCTAATAAATCCTGGCTATGATACATTTTACTGGTGTGATTGAGCCAGCTGTAAAATATTACTCTGTGACACCATTAAACAAAGATGACTTACCTCAGTTTTATTACCATGCTTTGGACTTTTAAAGGTATTTAAATGAACTCTGTATCCTCAGTGCAGCAGAAAGGCAGATGTTGGTATATCAAAAAGTTCTTGAATTGCAAAACAAGACTAGTGCTTGTTGGAAGACCCATAGTATCATGTTGAGTTGAGAAAACAGCTCCACTTCTGATTAAGTCATAGCTTATGAATATTCTATGAGTACTGGATTACCACTTGGAGGCTGATGTAGGAGTAATTTGTAGTTTCTGCTATTACAAAGTAAAAAAGAATGTAAATATTATAAAATGATTTTTCTAGAGCTTTCATCTTGAAATCAATGGGCAAGAACAGGTTTCTGTAACAATACATGGTTTGCTGATGTCAAAAAAAGGTATTCTGTTGATTGTACAGGACTAATGCTGATTTATTGTATGTGGCAAGCTTTCTTAAAAGCCTTTTGTGGCCTTGTAAAACTGACATTGCAAGATTCAGGGTGTTCATCTGTATATTCTTATGATAAAATTCTCAAGTAAAATGAATTTCCCTTCAATTCCAAATTAATGTTTGCACATAATGAATCAAAATCTTGAAGAAAAGATAATTAATGAGACTAGAAGTTCTTCTGGATTTAGTGTATTTTGCACTTTTAATGTCACAGAATCGTCAGAGAAAAATATTGCAAACAATTGCTAGGCTTCACAGTGTCTGAGAAGATGAAGCTGTCTTTTAACTCTTAAAAAGATATTTCTTTAAACAATATAAGCTGGTAAACATCCCTTCATCTAGTCTCCCATTCTGAGAGTATTCAAGAATGATGCATTTGGTGTTGCTGGATCAGCATTCAGGGAACGAAAGTTTTTAGAAAGTCTAATTAAAGCAGTAATTTCTTGTTTTGTTAGCATTGCAGCTATGAAAATGGTTTTTTAGTAGAAGTTTTTTGGCTGATCTTAAAAATCAGGATTGAAATTCCTGTAAAATGGCACTTTTAATAAATGGCTTGGGAACTACTAACTTGCTCTGACTTGCCCTTTTTGCCCTTGTAGTTCAATAAGGCAATTAGTTCTGAGCAAGTTATACAGTCAAATTAAAGTATACAAATCATTAGCTCTTGCTCAGGTTTATCACGTGGCTGGTTGGCGGGTGCTGAATGAACATGGAAAGTGATAAGAAACTGCCATTGATGTTCAAATTTGAAGAACTTATAAAAGTCAAATTCTTTTAAAAAGTGCTCAAGGAAAAATCAGTTTTCATTACATGGACTTCTTGACCTATTATGGGTTGCAGAGTCTGTGGGATAGGAGGTCTATTACAGATATTCCTTAAAACATCTTCATCTGTGAACACTGTGAGCACCTTGGTCCCTTTCTCCAGCTTCATTCCCTTGCTGGGAAACATAATCCCTGGGAATACAGGTTGTCCTGGTAAGCTGTCTTGTGATTTCTCAAGTCTGAGAACATTTAAACAAAATCCTTTATTTATTTATTTAAGCTATATTATTTTCAGGGGCTGACAAATTTTCCTGAGGTTGTTGTTATTCATTATCCTGTCAATTTGCCTGTGAAGTAAAATGGGATACCTGTGAGCTATGTGTGTACGTGGAAGACTTGAGTGGAGATTCAGTTTGTTGAATTGTGCATTGAATTTGTGCACAGTTGTGGTGAAAATGTTAATATTTAACTGTCTTTTCCCTCCACTCCCCCCTCACCAAGGAACTTGATATTTAAAATAAGTTTAACTTGCATAATCTTGTGAATACCTTTTACTGCAGCAGTTTGTGATGGAGGATAGCTTATTGTTACTGGTTGGAACTGGATTTAAAACTAGCCACATCAGCTGCAGACTATAATGGGTCTTGAAAAATCTCAAAGTAATCAAAAGTAGATAATTTGTTGTTCAGCCAACTGTGTAATAAGTAGGGAAGCAGTTTAGTTGATGACAGCAAGCAGAGTGGGGAAAAAAAATAAATAAAGGACATATGAGAGTTTTTGAGGGAGATTTTTTACCAGGGCATTTGAAAAAGGTTTGGTTCCAGTCTTGCATCATTTATGCATTTGAAAAAGATTACTGACTTCAAAGGAACTTGGAAGTGCATAGCTGTTTCCAAGCCCAGTCGATAAAACTTTTCTAGTTTTAATAGTTTTGTTATGTTCTCATCTGTGATGGAGGAAATACCCATACAAGCAACTCCTGTCACATACAAGTGTATTCAGGTTTTGGGTACTGAAATGATGGTACACCAGATTCTGCTTGGTCATAACTGAGTGCAAAGCTCAATACCACTAACTGAATCAATGAAATCCAGATTGTGTGTAGGGGAATATAGTTTTTTGGTTTGAAGTCTGCCCAAATGGTGTACTTTGTTCCTTTAAAACCATGTGTTTTGGCTTTTATTTTTCAGCTGAAGATTGTTGGCATGATGTAGGTTTTATTTAAAAGGCATTCCTCTCTTCATGGAAGCTGAATTATAATTCTTGATATTCATTTAACTTCGATCAAATTTTAAGGTTAGGCGAAACAACAAAGGATTCACAGACCGCAGAGAAATTTCATTTCCAGGACTGACTAAAGAGTGAGCCAGCTTCTCCTTTTGCCTGCATCTGCTTGCATTGCTGAAGGGTCACAGTAAAATCCTCATTTTCTGTAAATTTTCATATTTATTGCAACAACTAGAAATGTTCTATTTGTATCTGACTGATTTTAACAGGATAAAACTGGAGTGCCTGTAAAGAAAGTCAGACCAAATGAACATTGTAGTTTAAGTTGTCTGATTTAAAAAACAGTAAGATTGTTTTACTTTTTAAAAGTTATTATATGTAGTAAATCAATGGAAGATAAATATCACCAATTTTTTTTCTTCTCATGTGTCCAAGATCTCCTAATCAAAGCTTTGTTCACTTAAATAATATTTTGTCTCAAAAGTCGTCTCCTGAATTGCATACACAACAGAGTTACTATTTATTTTTGTGAGTTTATTTCCCCATTTTGCAAAATCAAAACCTGTTTTCATGTGGCAAGTATTGTTCTTGCCCTGGCTTTAATCTGTACTACAAAAAAAAAAAAAAGTCCTAAAAATTTAAATTTATAATGTATGAAAGGACTGATTGCAGCCAGATTGGAGCTCAGCACAGTATTAATACTGCACATGCAGGCAGGAATTATGATGATAATAGCAGCCGACCAGGCAGCCTGCTCAAGTGGACCTATATTTCTCTGAGATGGCCGAAAAATACAGAGTTTTTCTTTCATCTAAACCTGGCTTCTTACTCCGGTGTATATGAAACATTAAACTCCTCTGTAGAAGTGTTATGAGTTTGCAAATGCAGCCTTTTTGAGTGAGGTGATGTAGCAGGTACTGGCTAAGGGAGAATGTGGTGGCTCTGCAGTAAATGCTCTTCAGTGTTCATGTCTGATGCTCTTGTGAGCTGCGGGCCAGTGCAGGTTGTCTGGCTGCATGACAAGATAATTTAAAAGGTGATATGAACTTAATTACTGCCCTGCCTTATCACAGAAGCTGAGCAGTCGTGTTGTGTGCATGGGAATTTCACTTTGGGTTGTCAGAAAAATAGTCAGGATAGCTGCATAGTTCACGTACATCTCAATGTTACTTAAGAATATTAGCTCTTTTTATCATGGTTATTTTTGTCACGTTCAGCTTGTCTCTGTGTATTTTTAACAGTGACTGTAAGTAGTCTTCTGCTGAAATAACTTCAACAAAGGGTGAAATTGTAATGCAAAGAGCTTTTCAACATAGGGTATAAAAAGTTTTTCAGAAATGTTCTTACAGAGAAGATTACATTCCCTGCCACATTGTAAACCAAAGAGCTTTTTGGTGTATATCTATAAAAAACCTCACAAAAACAACCAACCAAGCACTGAAAACAAACAAGAAAACCCAACCAAACTGTACTTTTTTGAAGCTCTCAGTGGTTCAGAAAAGCTAAACATTTCCCACAGATTGTTATACCCAACTAATTCTGAAATGTGCAGTATAGATATAGATTTCAGCTATTACATCAGCATGAACGGATACCCTGGACACAATTAGATGGACCTCTAGTTAAACATTTGTGCAAAATATTTATCCAGTTACTTTACCAAATTTTACCCTCTGCCCTGGCAAGCTGTATCCTGCTTTGAAAATTTAAATTTATTACCCAGTTGGCTTCTGGTGGTGTTTCACAGTACAATGAAGTGTTAAAATTTTCTTCTTGCATTTTTTTTTTCAGGTCTTTCAAGTTGCATATGTCATCATCAAAGCCGCTAATGCTCCACGACCTGGAAACTGGATTTTGGAACGCTCCATAGATGGCACGGAGTTCAGGCCATGGCAGTACTATGCAATTAGTGATACCGAATGTTTAACTCGTTACAACATCACACCAAGAATTGGGCCCCCAACTTACAAGAGGGATGATGAAGTGATCTGCACCTCCTATTATTCCAGACTAGTTCCCCTGGAACATGGAGAGGTATCTTTGTGTTTGTAGCTTCAGTTTGTGATTAAGGACATGGAGTGATAGCAATCTGAAAACATTTGAACTGCAGTTACAGAATATATCACCCTCAGCACTACCAGGTCATCTGTTATTCTTTTAAACAACATTATCTTTCTATCATGTAGTATAGCAAACTTCTAAATCTTGGGATGAAATGTGTCTTTGGTTCTATCTGTTCCCATTACTAAACTCTTTGTTCTCTCTTTCCATATGATTTGATGGTAGCAATTAGCTGTGAATTATTAGTTCCTTTATCCCGAAAAACTATAACAGAGGCTCAGTGTTGTGCCAGTTTTTTCATTTAGTAGAGAAAACTCCTGTGTTAGGAACACCTGGTTGTGTGAGATAAAGCAGCTAACACTGTTGAAGTGCTCAGCACAGCTGGAACTCCTAAACAAGCCTTGGCATTGTTTCAAGGATGCAGCATAATTAAAAGGGCTATGAGTTGTGCAGTCTTGCTGTTGATTGTTCTTTCTTTTAGTAAACTCTATTCACGGTACGTGTGTAATTTATTATGGAGAGACAGCCACACAATGAAATGTTACATTAAAACCAGTGGTTATTCCATCGTGAATGCTATAATGTGTGACTGTGATAATAAGTGTGGTGTTATCCCATGGAGGGTGCTAGTAACTCCTAGCTTCATAGAAATCAATATGTTTTTATTTCTTGGTTAAAAAAAGGATTGGACTGTGTGTAGACATTCACATAAAATTAAAACTAACAGCAAGAAAAAAAAAACAGTGAAATTCAGTAAAATCACACTTACTTTAATTCAGTGTTTATTGCAATGTTGTGAGCATGTGATCAATATAAAATCAAAATAAAACTGACAGATCAGATGAAACAAAGAAACCTAAACCTGTTTCTCCATACAATGAACCAGAAAACCCTTATTGACTGTATAGGAGGTTGACTGTATAGGAACAGTGCTGCTTGTAATGTACATTTAGTAGGCTCCTGGGATACCAGAAATTCAATTTAATGACTTTTTTTTCCTCATTCTTTTTTTCCTGACGGTACATATAATTAATTGGGCTACACTATCAAAACACTGGGGTTTTTTTCTGAGTGTGGTGATGGAAAAACATAACACAAAAAATTGGAAGAATTAAATTTCTGTCTTCTATGAAGAACCTCAGAATCTTTTAGATTGGAAAAGACTTTTAAGGTCATTGAATCTAACTGTTACTCCTACTAATAAGGACTAAGGTCATTGAGCCCATTGAGTCCTACTATATGAGTTCAGCATTGCCAACTTCACCCCTAAACCATCTTAAAGTGGCACATCTTCATATCTTCATGTCCCTCCAGGGATAGTGACTCCATCACTTCCCTGGGCAGCCTTCTCCAATGCTTGACAATCCTTTTTATGCAGAAAACTTTCCTAGTTTCCCATCTAAAACTCCCTTGCACAATTTGAGGCTATTTCCTCTTTTATCACTTGATGCCTGAGAAAAGAGGCCAATCCCCATTTGGCTACAGCCTCCTGTCAGGTTAGGGAGTGATAAGGTCACCCCTGAGCCTCCTTTTCTCCAGGCTGAACACCCCCAGCTTCCTCAGCTGCTCCTCCTTGTCCTTGTGCTCCAGACCCTTCACCAGCTCTGCTGCCCTTCTCTGGACACACTCCAGCCCCTCAATGTCCCTCCTGAACTGAGGGGCCCAGAAGTGAGCACAGGATTTGAGGTGCGGCCTCACCAGTGCTGAGTACAGGGGGACAATCACTGCTCTGCTCCTGCTGGCCACACTGCTGCTGACACAGGCCAGCAGGCCATTGGCCTTCCTGGCTACCTGGGCACAGCTGGTTCAGATTCAGCTGCTGTCAACCAGCACTGCCAGGGTTGACAGTGCTGGTTGACCGCAGCTGGGCAGCTTTTCTGCTGGGCAGCCTTCCAGTGACTCTGCCCCAGCCTGTAGCACTGCCTGGGGTTGTTGTGACCCAAGAGCAGGACTCAGCACTTGACCTTGTTGAACTTCATCCAATTGGCCTCAGCCCAGCAGTCCAGCCAGTCCGGATCCCTCTGGGGAGCCTTCCTGCCCTCCAGCAGATAAAGGCACATACATAAAAGCTGTCATTCACAAAGGACAGGCTGCTCCCTTGTAACTGAATTGTCTGTCAGAGAGGAACTTTGCCTGCACAGAATATTTCACAATCTACGTTAGTGAATCTTGAAACTCCATGGAAAATATATGTATTTAGAGCTTTGTAATTTGTTCTAGCCAGTCTGTTGCACTTAAGAATGGCCCTGCAAATCAGCTGATCTCTGTAAATGCCTGCCTTGTATCCAGCATTTGCTAGCATCTCAGTTTTCTGCCATCAGCTTGGAATGTCTTGATGTGAAATAACTGTTAGGGTAAAGAGACCACATATCTAAATATGGATGCCATTAATAACATCCTTTATTTTGCCAAATGTGACATTTTGCCAGTTTGGCTGCTAGATTTTTCTCAGGTTTGAAGAGATATAGCTGCTTGGCTGTAAGTTCTGTTGTTTACCTGATTTATCCTGCTTGAAGCTCTGCTTTTGGCAATTTACACAGTCACTTTATGACTCATGATGAATTGTAAGGCTTCAGCTGTAGTTATTTGAAAATGGTCTTGAATTATGAACGACAGGTAAGCCAAAAATACATAACATAGAAATATCAGTGTGCATAAGCTTATATAAGCAATATATTAGACAAATGTAGCAATGTACAAGGAGAATCATGGCATTTCTTCTTTAGTATCTTAGTCAGTGTCCTTTCTGTTTCTCCCTTTTTCTGCTTGTTAAGATTCTTCTACAGTCTCTATAAAGATTTAAGTGTATTGTTACAGAACTTCTATTCATAGAATTTCTAGACAGTAGAATTTCTACTGTTCAAGCTTTAAACTTGAGAGTAAAAAAGTGAGTCATAATTTATATTTCATCACTTGAAGGCACTACTTTTGAGTAATGAGACTATATATTAGGCAGGAAAGACAGTGTAGAATGAAGTGGCATGTGACACATGGCCAATTGGTTGGGACAGGCATTTTTGGATCTTTAAATGTCTGGTGTCTAAGTGATAAAAAGCAAACACAATGTGTTATAAATTCTAGTGCCATGGTTGGGTCCTGTTGTCTTTGCTGAGAAAATCAAAAGATTGCAGCAAGCTCAGCAAATGCTATGTCTGTACTGAAAAGTAGATGAAACTAGGATGTGGTGCGCCATGCTGAAGTTATGCTTGTCTATAGTTGAGTATATATGTGTAAATTCTTTTCAGTAAAAGGAGAACAGTGATATTTGAATATTTGACCAACAATTTCTGCCTTGTAATTCCCAGCAGAAAACCCGACTTGTGAATTAATATGTCACAACCAATTTGCCTGAAGAAAACAGACTGAGATGTGGTGGGCATGTTCAGTCTTCATTGCATAAAACATGGATACAAAGAGGAAAAACATTTCTGTATGTCTGTGACAGGATCCAAGAAGAGTTCTGAAATTGCAACAAGGAAAAACATGGTTTAGAGATTAGGAACATTTCTAACAATAAAACTGGAAAGGCCTCTGAAGTACATTGCCTTGGAAGGTTGTAAAGTCAGCACCAACAGAGGTCTTTGAAAATGGGTTGGTCAAACATCTAAAAAAACTCCAATAAATCCTGCTTTAGCAAAGTAAATGGACTAGAAGAATTCTCTGTATTTCTATGAGAGCTGAATATTATATCGGGTGGTGCAAATTTGCAGGATGAGACCTGGGAAACATTTTGGTTTTCATAACTGTTATTCTGCGGTTGAAAAATTGATGGGGTATCAGAAAAATAGAAATCTTTGAACATGCTATGTTAGAATATTAAGAAGGAATGGTGCTAATCAATAAATGTCAAAATTATAATTTTGGGAATGTGACCTCTATTACAGATCTCTAAGTCTGTTTATATGTCTTTTAAATAACACAATTACTCCCTAGGGAGCCCCTATCTTAATTATCCATTAGATAATTAAGATTTTTTTTTAAATAATAAAAATAATAAAAATAATAAAAATCTATAACATGTAGGAATATTTTTAGGGGAACAATTTGACAGTACTGGACAAAGTTGAAACTATAAATTCAAGAGCAGTTTATGAGACAAAATTACTCCTCATAAATGAGAATATATCATACACTCTGAAATGGATCTGACAAGCCCAAAACTTGACCCTTTGTTTGTTATGGACACCAGGTGAACTGTTGAACACTTGTTCATTGTCTGTAGGGTAGGATCTTGTTTTTCTGTTTTTTTTACATAAAATGGAGCAGGGACTGTGTGGTCATAGGGGACTATATCCTTGTATGTTCCTAAGTAGCTCTGGAAAGAAGAAAGGGGCTGTTGCCAGAAGAAGCTGTGCAGTTTCATACCAAAAGTCATCTTAGTGGGGCCAACTGGAATTGTGCAAGTAAAATGCAGGTCAAATGAGTGGGTTTGTTTTGACAACTTGCTTTCAGTTGTCATCTGTGTTGGCCTTCCCAATACATTGTCTTATCACTGAGTACTTCTTGCTGTTTGTGCAGCCCTGTCACTGCTAAGAGTAGGATTAATGACCCCAGATTGAGAATGTGGACCAGATTATGTTTTGTAATAAGATCTTTCTATTTGCAGAGAAGAAATCTGTAAGGACAAAATTGAGCTTATGGCCAGAGTTACGTATTCTATTTCAATGAGGGAGAGGAAGGAAGACTGCAGAACCTAGAGACTCACCTTGATACTGCACCTTGGTTTTTCTCCTTATTTTATCTCCACAAAAGCCCAGGAGATTTGGGACTATGAAACCACTGATAATGGTGGTTTCAGAACAGTGTGACTTAGGCAGCAGGAATTTTACCTGCAGACAGACAATGGGGAAATAAAAAGAACTCTGGGTAGTCAAACATGTCACCATCCTGAGTTGTTGGGAAACAAGATAAGTTCTGTGGTTTTGATTCTCAGACTAATGTTTATTGTGGTAAGTGAATCACAGTGTTTGTGACTAAGTCAGCCTTTCTTTCCAGATTCACACCTCACTGATCAATGGTAGGCCTAGTGCTGATGACCCCTCACAGAAGCTGTTGGAATTTACTTCTGCACGATACATTCGCCTGCGACTGCAGCGTATTAGAACTCTGAATGCTGACCTCATGACTCTCAGCCATAACGATCCTAAGGAGCTAGACCCCATTGTTACCAGAAGGGTAAGCTGCTTATTCATAAATGGTATTCAGGATAGCTTGATGGGAGAGTCTATTCTGACCTGTTTGAGAAGGAGAAATATTTAATCCATGTCATTCAGAGTGGCATTAGTAGATTTTAAATAATTCTTATCTTGCCTTTGACACCATTAACAACAATATCTTGTCACAAACAGCTTTTAGAAAAAGCTTTTCAAGATAGTTTTTGTTTTAATTTATTTGTTTGCGTGAATGATTTGTGCTAGAAGCGGTGTTTATAATGCTTTATCGTCAAAATACAAAATGTGGTTTGGCTGATGGAGATGCCCTTTGAGGTTGCTATTGTGAATTTTCATGTATTATAAGAGTTTTCTTAATTTTTTAAGGCTGTTATAATCAATTGTTTTAGAGTTCATAAATTAATGTAAAATGTTTGTATAGAATTCCGAGAGCATTAATTGATTTCCAGGTTTGCTGCAGAAACTGTGGAAACTGAGCCCCAAGCACTTGGGCTGACTTCTTCAGGTTCTCACATAAATTGGAAGTCTCAACAGTTTTTCAGCTGGAAAAGGATTTCTGTTTTGTATATTGCCATTTTGACCATCTTAATTTGCCCACGATTCATAGGTTAACACTTCAGAAGCTTCAAGTTTTCCTGTGAAAGTAGTTTCTGATGAGGACAGAACATAAAAAGTGTTTCCTCCTTCCCTTCCTTTGTAGGTCCTTTTCTTGAAAAACATTTGCAGGCAACTCTTCCTTGTGTAGTAACAGGATTCTTGCAGTTTGTGACTTCTCTGATACAGGCAGTCCTTGTGCTGCTTGGATAGCTGAGCACAGAAGGGAGGAAGCAACTTGGATTTGGTCAGGGATTAATGGGTGCTTTCAAGGTGTCCTTTCAACTGCAGCATTGTACAGTGTAAAATCTGGATGGTTTGCATTTTCTGTCAATGTTAGCATGGAGACTGCAAGAGCAGAGTATTGGACAGCTGCTCCAGCTGTGCCTTACTTGTCAATAGGGAATTGCACAGCCTGAGAGGTGAGATGTTCCCACAGACCAAGCTGGTTGATATTTAGATCTATTGATAGTATTGGCATATCAGGACATACACCCCAGAAAGAAAAGTTTGACATGGAGGAATACAAACATACAGCTGGGAAACAAGAATTTGGAGGCCAAGCACTGCCACTGGTTTTGTAACATACACAGTTGTGCAATCCAGGGCTTAGTACTTCTCCACCTAGCACTGCTTAGTCCAGTTTTACATGAAGAACTGCACATATTGGCCAGGTTTCCCAAATCCTGATGTTTCACCTTGAGTCTCACTTTGTTGTGCAACCAGCTGCAACAACAACTTCCAGCTTTTTGGATGCTGTTTTTATTGGCTTTGAAGATTTTGCTATAGTTGTTGATACCAATTATGTTTAGTTTCCTGTACGTAGTATTGAAAAATGGCCAATCCAGATTCTGAGTGTTCAACAGCACCTTTATTTCTGTGTTCTTTTTATTTATTTCTGTCTGTAGCATTTGATTATTACTGGTTGCTCATTCAACTCCAAGCTGCGCACAGCTGCTGTGAGCCATACACTGGCAGAAAATAAGACAAAGGACATGTAGTAGGGAATGCAGTGAGAAATTAAATTCTGCTTTTGTCCTCTTCCTTTCTCAGCCTGAACCTCCTTCTTTGTAGTTTAAGACTTACTGTTCATGGTAAGTCCCTGAATGATTTTGTAGTTCAAGCCGATAACATTAAAAATCCTCCCAAAACAGTGAACATAAGAAATTTAAGACCATAAAAAAATAAGTATGAAATCAAAGAAGATGGTTTGCTCCAACTCCAAGAGTCTTCAAAGAAATAACAGTCCAGGAGTCAGCATGTCTGACCACCCAGGGCTACCTCTCTTCCTGAACCAGCTGACATTAGGGATGCTAGGTCTGAGAGCATTGAACTCTTCCCTTAGAAGTATCCTCAAAAAGAGTTTCTTTTTCATTCCCCTGTAGTACAAACTTCCCAGGATACAAACAGGCCAACCATGTTGATACTGCAGCTGTAACTGAACCCAGATGGTCATTTCCTGCCTCCTCTTTGCCTTGAAAATTAAATCCTTTCCTTATGTATGTTGTTTCTGCTCACCACCTGGCAATATTAATGGAGAGTGTTCTGCTGTATCTGCAATTTTTAAGCTTAGAGTTTGGATAGAATATTTCCCTGGCTACACAGTAGTTGCAAAGAGCTGGTCTGGAAATGAGTGTGCAAAGTGGTTTTGAGGGAGGGATAGTTCCCATTTTAAGGAAGAATTCTCTTAGTCCCCAGACTGACTCTAAAATACAGCAATTTTTTATGCTTTATGGCTTCTTGTAAAATGGAAGATTAAGTTTTTTTTTTTTTTTTTTTGCAAGTACATTTCAGTTGAGATCACATTTGGTGGTCTTTCTCAAAGCTGAGGAATTTTACATACATACTTAAAAGTTAAAAGTCAGTTCATTTTTCATACCAATAGGGAAAAACATGGGAAGAATAAAACCTGCAAAAATGGAAGGTTTTCCCAAATGGCAAATAGTTTCAAGTATTTCTTTTATTTACACAGAGCAGTTGGATGCTGGCATTTCATTTTGCAGAGTAGGGCAGGGAAATGTAAATAGATGTAAATGTCTTTTATTCATACCTTTCTCACCTTTGTTTTTTTGTAGTACTACTATTCAATAAAGGATATCTCTGTTGGTGGCATGTGTATTTGTTATGGCCATGCTCGAAGCTGCCCTTTGGATGAAATCACAAAGGTATTCTTTAAACTCATTATTTTTGCAAAACAACTTTTCCAATTAAAATAACAACAAAAAATTCCTAAGGAGAATGAGAAAGAGGGAGCTAAAATAGATCTTATGAAGCATACAAATTATTTGCTATATTTTTCTTTTTTTTTTCAGAGGAAGCATATCTGGGTTTTGTAGTGTATCTTTCTTGAAGTTAACTGTTCTTTGGCATTGAAGTAAAACAATTAGAGGGGCACAAGACATAGTCTGTCTTGCAGCACAGGAGATTTGCCAGTCTTTTTCTGGAAAGGCTATTTCCTAGTAGTTGATGTACCATGGTACAGCAGTTCAGTGCCACTTGTGGGTATTTGTGGGTCATGCCATTTTTTGGAGTAAGCCTGATACCGAGCAGACTTTTGGCAAAATTGATTAAATTGTCCATTAAAGAATATTTCAAGAAAGTGCATTTTTTTTTATTCTTAGAAATTGCAGTGCCAGTGTGAACACAACACATGTGGAGAGAGCTGTAACAAGTGCTGTCCAGGTTACCACCAGAAACCATGGAGACCAGGGACCCTTTCTGCTGGGAACAAATGCGAGAGTAAGTAGGCATAGGCATTTAGGTAGTTTCATGAAGCCCTACTGTTCTCTTGTTTGAGGTTGCTTTCATACAGATCTGTAATTTTAGTATGTTACTAATTCCCCAGAAATATGAACTGTCTTCATGGGATTGGTCAGAGGTAGAGAACCTACTTCTAATCATAAATGTTCAGGTGGTTTTCAATAGTCTCTTCAGTGTAACTCCTTGGCTAGTGGAGTTGTCATGTAGTATAGCTCCCAGAATCTCTTTTTCAAAGGGACTTGGGGATTTGTTGTACTCCCGTAGAAACTAGCAGATTTGCATCAATCATTTTGTTAGCTACTTGAAGTGCAGATTTCATCAATTGGTCGTAAATTTTGTCAGATGAAGAACTTTGTTCTCATAGCAAATGTTTTGAAAGATACTTCTTATTGGCAATTATACTTCAGATTGTCTGATGGATTGACTTAGGCTGTGCCAGTAGGGCTGAATGTGTTCCTAGGGCTAGTTGGTGCATTTTCTCACTTCACATTACTAATGCATAGCACAAACTGCAGACAATTAAGAACCTATTTGATAAAATTTAAAGTTCCAGATGGAAAAGAAATGTTTTTAGTTGAAATCCTTGCACAAGTCATAATACCACTCTTTAAACTTAATAAAATTTATACTTAAGTACTTCTTTGACTTCTCAGATTTTGTGTCTAATACAAATAAGAGAAGAATTGGGCAGCTTTTCATCTGTAATGCAAAGCACAGAAGAGGGACAGTTATTGCTAATTGCACACATCACTGTTGACAACAGTGCTGACAAGGTTGTTTTAGCAGGATATACAGAATACTACTAAAAACAGTGCTGTTAAAATGATAACAGTGGTTTTGAAATTTGCTTACTTGCTAAGAAATATAGTGTATTATATCTGATGAAGCACATGGCATTTTAAAGGGGGAAAGCATACTTTTGAGGTCAATTCATGGGCCCTTCTACTTACAGTTTAAACTGAAAAATGTCAGTATTCCAGGAAATGTTACACAGTGTGAATAAGAAAATAAAAAAATTGATTTCTTTTCCGTTCCTTCTCAGAATGTAACTGTCATAACAAAGCAGAAGATTGCTATTACAACCAGAGTATTGCAGATCAGAAAAGGAGCATGGATATTCATGGCCAGTTTATAGGAGGTGGTGTGTGTTTAAACTGTACTCAACATACTACTGGGATCAACTGTGAAATGTGTGCTGATGGATATTTTAGACCACACAAAGTAAGATTTAGAAAATACCATTCTAATGTTTTGGTGAATTATAACATGGTATCATGCCTGTTTCAGCTGATTGTGATTAATATACTGGTTTATTTATTAGTTGCAGAATAGCTAAGAACTATAGAGGTTTTTTTTTTTTTTTTTTTTGGTAAATGACTTAACGCCAAAACTTTCAGAAAAAAACAAAATGCTTGTCCAGTTGTGTAGGAGGGCAAATCAAGATGTTGGAGAAGAAAATTATAAGTGAAAATTACATTTGATATCCTAGTATGGAAATGTACATATTCTGATAGGAAATCGATTTCTCCTGTGGGTAAAGCTCTGAGAAGGTCCAAAGTATTAAAGTTTCACTGCCTCCAAAGTTGTGTACCATCCTCTATCAGCCCATTTCAACCAGCGTTAAAAAGGACCTGGCTCAAAGATTAAAATCTTTGGCTCGTAAGAGGTTGCAACAAATGCTCTTCTTGATATGATTGTTGCAGAACTTGTTCTCTGAGTGTACTTTCCAGTGTCACTCTTTGGAAAAAGGGCATAAACTCTACAAAACATTTGTTAAGATGTGGCTGACAGAGTTAAACATATGAACCTAAGTAACTTAGCATTGCATATAACTGCAGTGTTAGAGGTCTCTGTATAATGAGACATTCTGAACTAAGTTTCTACTTCACATGGTCTTGCTCTGGAAGGTTCACACATATTTTGAAAAAATACTTTAAAAATCTGGCATAAATTGGTGCAGAGGGCAAGGGTGAGTCCATAGGAGTATGGGTATACAGCAGGTACAGCTCATCCAAAGAAGCAAATTGTGTCTCAGAGCTGCTGTGAAAAGCATTGAAGAAAGATCTTTGATCAACTCATAGCCATTAAATGTGAGGTCATTACTGGTTTGCTTTAGAGCTGAAGCACCTCAAAGGACAGTTTTCCTGCAAAAAAATAAAATATTGCCATATGATTTTCACTGCCTTATATTTAAAAGATTTATAGATCATGAAGGCAGAATGAGTCTTTATTAATAAATAAACTGTCCTTCCATTGAACACAGAGCCAAGGATTTCTTTAATTTCCTTCCTCTTTGAACCAGAATGTCTTTGCAAAAAGCATCCACTCTTGTCTTAAACATTTCCATATCTTTTGGCAAACCTTCACAGCGGTTAATTGCTGTTACTTAAAAAAAAAGTCTATTTATGCT
The DNA here is from genome assembly GCF_027887145.1 of Ammospiza caudacuta. Classification (NCBI taxonomy): domain Eukaryota; kingdom Metazoa; phylum Chordata; class Aves; order Passeriformes; family Passerellidae; genus Ammospiza; species Ammospiza caudacuta. Next base: position 104,389,156 of record NC_080593.1, read on the forward strand.
GAATGTGTCAGACTTCAGCTTCCAGCCATTAGCAGTTACTATGTCTTTGTGCTATTGAAGATCAACCTTTGTTCCCACATTTAAGCTTTTTGTAGACTGCAATCCCCTGATCCTTCTGCTTGCTAAAGTTAGACTAGTCTCTTTATCTATTGCCCCATATTATCTTTTTCCAGTCTTTATTCATTTTAGCTTTGGTGATTGAAGACAGGAAACAGATGTAACTTTACTGTTTCCAGTTAATAATTTGAGAATTTGGCAGTGAACTTTTATTTTACAGGTTTCTCCCTATGAGGATCACCCCTGCTATCCCTGTGACTGCGACCCCTTTGGCTCTCTGAGTTCTGTCTGTGTTAAAGATGAGCACCATTCTGACTCCCAGCGTGGTAAGGAAACAGCAAGTGCCTTTTCCCTGAACTTCCAGTCTGGCTGGAGGTCATTGAAGTTGAGGGAGTACTATCTACCTTTGAGTGGCTGCCTTTTAGATACCACTTCAAAACACTGGTAAATCTTTGAGAAGGTGAGGCTGAGGCATAACATAATTTCATGATTTTAAGATATGTCAGGTCCCTGAACATGTTCTGTGGGGATTGTGGGCTCCTACTGTTTAAAACAATGTGAGGTGTTGTGATCTAACACTGTTGTTTTTGAATGCTGTTACAGCTGTAACAAAATTCATTTTGCTGCAATTTCTGTGCATTTGATTCTTTAAATGTGAAAAATAGATGGTGAGACTGATCTTGTACCAAGTATCTGCGGAATATGGCATGGAGTGTAGTAAAAAAGGAATGCTAAGTTTTTTGTACCCTCTGACACATCTTGAATCCAGCCTATTGCCTGCTCTGATTTTTCTTTTTTCCCCCCCCTCTACTTTTGCTACTCAAGGCACTTGGCCAGGCCAATGTCAGTGCAGGGAAGGTTATGCAGGAGAGAAATGTGATCGCTGTGCGTTTGGGTATCGGGGCTACCCGAACTGCCTGCGTTGTAACTGCAGCCTGGCTGGGAGCATCAATGAAGATCCATGCACGGAGCCTTGTCTTTGCAAAGTGAGTACTAAACTTCCACTTTTGTTCAACATGGAATCTCTGGTTTATTAACTCCTTTTTAATAGTGAAATTACTTGAGTAATGGGAACATCACTTCCTTTATAAGATGTAACCTGGTGTACACCTGACAGCCTAGAACTCAAAACTACTAATCATTCTCTGTACTGAAAAATATGGTAATTTATGTTGCATAGTTCTGTATGTTACTGATACAACATTTTCTATAATAATTGGCCAGACTGATGTTAAAATGAAATAAAACCTGTACGTGTGTGAGGCAGTCATATAGAGTGAGAATGCCTAGCTAGGTTTGGTTTTAGGAATGAGCTGATATTTCTCTTCAAAGCCACTGATTGCTTGTAAACAAATGCTGTGTTTAAAACATCTGCTTTGTGTAAAGAAACAGCAGGCATTTGGAAAGAACTATTGGAACACTTGCACTAGACATATGTATGAAATATGGTTTAATTATTCAATTACAAAATATAAACCATAAAAATGTTTAAAAAGAGAGCAGTTTTGCAGCATTTTATTTTTTGGTAAATATCCAAACCTCTTAAAATTTCTTGCAGCTGTAGATTCCATTGAATTTTATTAAAAAACTGTGTTAATATTTAAAGAAGTTACTCAATTTTCTAAACCAAACATTGGAGCAGTTTATGTATTTGTTGCCAAATATGATAGCAAACAGGAGCCAAAGATAACATAGTATGTTTGACAATTCTTCTGAAAATTCAGTCCTTCTGCAAAATTTATATGATCCAAAAAAATCGAACCTATATAAATAACAACACTGTGGAAAAACAAAATGGCTCAAATTGCCAATTTAAATGTGCAAAAGGGGAGAAGTGCCTGATTTTGAGTCAGGGTAGCACTATATCAGCCAATGCAGCTAACTAGTGAATTTTTTTTTATAAACTGGACTAGAAACTGCCCCTTTTCAGTGCTGCTGTGGGCATGAGACTGGTGTACAGAATTTTTAGGCCAGATCACAGAGAGCATCACCAGCCAGTGGACCACCTACGGAGATGAAAGGAGAAAAGTTGTGCGCTCCAAATATCAAATGAAGGAAACAGGATTCCTAAGTCTTTGCAGACTCTATTCTTCTTTTATATAGTGCATTTTGTGATATTTGATCTTTCCTGGAACACAGCTCTTGAGTTCTAGTCATTGGGTAAGATTTTTATTTTTCATTAAGAAATAAATAATTTCTGTCTGATAATGTTAGACAGTGAAATGTTTGATCCAAATGCATTCTGAAGACTGAGAAATAAAAAAGCTGAAAAGAGCATACAAATAGTATTCCTGTAAAAATTCATGATTTTAACTTCTCATTATCTCAGGGGGCACTTTGCCTGAGATTTTTCCCAAGTTTGCATATGAGCAAATAGAAGGAGCCATCCTCAACCTTTGCATCAGAACTGGAGATCCTAAGTTTTTAATATGCTTTGCAAATGCAGGTTGCACTTTGCTCACAAAAAGACATAATCTGACTGTGTAGAGAGGTTTTATGTAATCTTGACATGCCAAACACTGTTCCAGCAGGAAAGACAGTTGGAAGTCTCAGATTTCTCTCTGGTAAGCCTGAAATAAGCTCCATAGGACCAGATCTGATATAAGTCTGCAATCTGGAGTGATTCTTGTGACTGAAGTGAAGGTACCCTGGTACCTGCTTCTGGAATCAGGTTTTGGTCCACAGGCTTTGCATTTCACATGGCAATGCAGAGCTTGTATAGGCATCTTCAAAACAGTAAGATAGTTGTTCTTCATAGGATGCTTGCACTCTTAGTGTCCTAACTATATGTATCAGGGAACTTTGTGAGGTGTTCTATAAAGTTCTTTTTGCCTTTGTAGTGGAGTTTTCTCATAATTGAAAGCAAAGGTTGAGATTGGAGAGTGGTGTTCAGGTCTTGTCCTATACAAAGCTAGGACATTATAAGAATCTTGTCCCTGGCAGTAGGAAATGTTCTGTATCTTAGTGTGTGAAAATGGCCGTGGAGGTCTGCTATTTACACAGCTTTGTGGGTATTTATCAAACATTTTCTCTGCTGGTTTGTTTGTCAGCAGCAATTGTCTAAACTTTTTTAAAGAAATAGTCATGTATTTGCTGCACAAATTTTATGAGAACAGAATACTGGGTGCACTGTTTCGGATTTTTTTTTCCCTATAAATTCTGCATTGAAAGATGTTTGTAGCTGTATGCTCTGAACTACCCAATTTGCATGGCAGAATACGAATGAAAGGAGCTAAAGGAGTGCAGCATCTCTACTTCTGGAGCAGGAGTTTCTGGACCTTAGCCAGAGTGTATTGGGTGGAAGAGTTGCCAGCTATCATAGTGTGGTGCTGTTCCAGGAAGAGGTGGCAGCAGTAGTGGGCATCACAGCATAAATATTAAGAGATGGCTGAGAAACTATTCTGGCTGTGGTGGCTCCTAGAGCCTGGCCTTAAAGGTGAACTTTCTGGATTCTGTCTGGTAAGATATATGAAAGGTAATCTGCATTCAGAAAAGTGAGATCTTTCTCCAGAGCAATCTACAAAGTCAAGCTACAAGAGAAGTAGACTGGCAAGCTGGCAGAAGCTTTTCAAACCCTGCCTGTGTGTTGAAATTTTACTACAATAGAACCCTTGCTGGGCCTTGTTTAGATTTTGATGAACTGGCAGATTCTGATGAATTTTTCCAATCAGTTTCAGTTTTAAAGCTCTGAGTCTTATTCAATAATCCTGCTGTGCTGAAATGTGTTTTCTTTTACAACCTTCTGAATGCTGTTATGACTAAATCCCACCTAATCCATGGTATTTGTTACCATAATAATAATGCTGATGTGAACCAAATGTTATATGCCTTTGACAGGAAAATGTAGAAGGTGAAAACTGTGATCTCTGTAAACCAGGATTCTACAATTTGCAAGAAAGAAATCCTCAGGGCTGCACAGAGTGTTTTTGCTTTGGTGTTTCTGATGTCTGTGGCAGTCTTACATGGCCCATCAGTCAGGTATGTAAATGTTATGTCCATGACCTAATATTCTTGCTTCAAGTAGCTGCAAAATGTACTATATTTCTCTTTGACGTGTGCCCAAGTTAGCTTCAAATTCTGGTGTGTGTCTCCTTACAGAGGAATGGATTTCCAGTATCATTGGGCAGCTCTGAGGTAGTCAGCAACTCATCCCAGTGCAGTCTTTGGCCCTGCTGGCTTGCAGTCATATCAGAAGCATTGAGTAGTGAAGACTGCCATAATGCATTGGAAAAATGAATTTTTTTCTGACTGTTAAAGTTTTTTTTCATGCTGAAGGGATAAATCCAAACCTGTTTGCTTGGCAATATGGCCAATATTGTTTCTTAGCAAACAGTGTTTATAAATATCACTGTTTTCTGATTAGACAGTTCTTGAGTTATGGGGCTTTGGGGCCACTCTTTTCCACCCATAAGGATTTTTCCTTATGCGTCTTTGCACAGCTAGCTACACTTTGATCTCCTGTTTTGTGTGCAACAAAAAGGGAGGAAAACATATCAAATTGACTGAAATTCTAAGATGATTGAATAAAACTCTCTCTGTGAGAAGAACAAAGTTCTCTCATCTTGGTCCATCTTCTGGGGCTGTAGTTTTTGCTTTCCTCCAGCTCAGCCCTGTCTATAAATGGGGACAGTTGGCCTTGAAGCCTTTGAAATTCTGTGTTTCAGTCTCAGGGAGCTGCATAGGTGTAATGTTAATTTTGTTGGAAGGATGAAAATCACACTCGTTATATTTTTGTTCCTATTGAATAGAGAGGTGGAGACCATCCTAGTCTGAAGTGGCATATTTGCATGTGTTGGTGTCAACTTGGCTAATGGAAGTGCTCTACATCCATCAGTTTGAATGAATATCTTGGAAGAGGTGAATGCTTTCTCAGTGACACAAGTGCCTGACTTTCGTTAGTATTACTATTTTTGCAGATTTCAGACATGACTGGATGGCTTGTTACTGATCTGTACAAGGCAAGGAGTGTGCAGCCTCAGCGAAGCCAATTTGATGGACCCCATCAAATAAGCATTAACAACACTGAGGCTGTGAAAGTACTGAAAAATACTTATTACTGGTCAGCACCTGAGGCATATCTAGGAAATAAAGTAAGTACTCAGCTAAGAAGTCAAAACTCCTTCATAGGTTCTATTGTTCTAAATATATAGTTTCTGAAATTAAATCTGGCACATTAAAGCTTGCATTCAGTATTACCAAACTTCTCACTGTATCTCTGCTTTTTAAATGAGGATGTTCCTGTGCAGACATTCCCAGTACTCTCTTTTTGCACTTTGAGTTCATTCATCTCTTCACTTCCTTTCCTTCCTATCCTTGACACAATATAATATCTCTTGACCTTTACTGATTTAGATGCTCACATTGCCCATGCACTTGATTCCTATCCCAAAACTTATACCCTAATATCCCGTCATAGTGGAACAGATGGAACCATTAAAATCTCTTGCCTGCTTCTTATCCATCTTCTGTTTTCAAATAACTAGTGTTTAATTTTTTCCTTGTTTACTAGCTAAAGCTCTGGGTCTCCTGGTTTTTGCCGCAGAATCATAGAATATTTGAGGTTGGAAGGGACCTCTGGGGGGTCATCTTGCTCAAACTCTGTACTCAAGCAAGGACACCTAGAACAGATTAACCAGTACCATAATCAAAGAGCTGCTTCTGAGTATCTCCAACGATGGCATCTCCACAACCTCTCTGAGCAACCTGTGCCACTGCTTGGGCACCTTCACAATAAATGTTTCCTGATGTTCAGCAGGAACCTCCTGTATTTCAGGTTGTGGTCATTGCCTCTTTCCCTGGCACTGTGCGCCACTGAAAAGAGCCAAGCTCCATCTTCTTTGCACCCTCTCTTAAGGAGTTTGTATATATAGATAAGATCTCTCTGAGCCCTTTGTAGGTGGGGCAGTCCTGCTACTCTTGGTCTTTCCTCGTATGAAAGATACTTCAGGCTCTTGATCATTTAGTGGCCCTTTGCTGGACTCTTTCCAGTATGTCCACCTCTCTCTAGCACTGGGGGGCCCAGAACTGGAGTCAGAGCTCCAGCTGTGGCGTCACCAGTGGTGAGCAGAGGAGATCCTTGCAGCCTTACCTGTAATTATTTTCAGTCCACTCTCTCTGCCTGTGCAGCTGTGTTTATTATTAGTATAGTGACACAATAAATGAAAACAAGTGTAAGAAGTGTAACATTAAGGAGTAGATTTTGCACAGGACTACACTCACTCAAATTCTGATTTCTTATTCATTTAATATAGATCTAACTGTTTGTTAACTTACTTTGTAGTAGTCAGCAGCAGATGTGGGGCTAAGGACCCTGAAAAGTGGTGCATGGAATGTGAAAAACTCCCACATGCTGTGCCCCTTGGCTAGGATGATAGTGTACACCTCAGCTGTCTGATCAGCGTCCTGTTAGTGTTTCACTGAATGAGGGCACTTATCTCAATCACCTGTAGAGCCTTGAGCTAGCTCTCACCACCTGCACAGCAACAAGCCGGCTCTTGTCCCCGTGCTGACACTCATGGCATGTTAAACTTTTTCTGCGAAGTGGTGTTTGTAATCCCACAATTGTCTTATAATTTGGACATTGTACTGACCCATGTAATTTGTGTTAGCTGGAGGTGGAGGTTGTCTGTTGTTAAGACTTTGCTTTTTGTTATTTCAGCTCACAGCTTTTAGTGGAGACTTAAAGTATACAGTATCTTACGACATTCCAATGGAAAGTGTGGACAGTGATATAGTGTCTAGTGTGGATGTCATCATTCAGGTGGGGTTTTTTTTCAGCTTGTTACTCTTCAGATGTTATTAAGAATCTATGAAGGGCTTAAAAAATAAAATAATATTCCTATACTAGTAGTTTTGCCAGTTTCAAGTCCCTAAATGTCACTATCAAAATTTTATTACTACTCATTTCTCTGATTATCTAATCCATACCATACTCATTTTAAATGTTAAATACCTAGAATTTAATCTGTGTGTATATGGGTGAGTTGCTTATTACCAAATGTACAAAGCTGTGTTTACAAAATAAACTGCAATAAGCTGGAAAGACTTATGCCTATGAAAGAGGTGAGTGTTCTTGCTGATTGCTTACTTTTCTAGATTTATATTGCAGTTAAAAAGTAAGGCTCTATAATGAATCCAGGCATCTCCAAAACCATAATTTTTTATATGTACTTAGCAATAGAACAAAGGAAAAAGGAAATTCTGTTTTATAGAGGTATTCGATTTTTGCAATTTAGTTTATTCTTTTAAATTCTTTTAAAAAGAATTCTGAAGTCTCTGAACCGAGAGAGAATGGGATTGTGGTCCTGAAGCCACAGAAAATGTTGACCTTTTACTTACTTTTTCCTAATGCAAGGAATTTATTTTGATTGCCTCTTCTCTGTGTTACATGGATGTGTATTTGACACTAAATGTTACTGCTTAATAAAATTTTCATGTGAATAAGGAAAATATTTTCTCTTGTCCTTCAATTTCAGGGTAACGGGCAGATTCTGAGTACAAGAGCAGCAGGCTTGTCATTACAGCCATATGAGGAGTATTCTAATTCAGTGAGACTTGTAGCAGACAATTTCATAGAGTTTAATACAAAAAAGGCAATAGACCGAGAAATGCTGATGACTGTTCTGGCAAATGTGACCCATCTTTTGATCAGAGCCAACTACAACATTGCCAAAAAAGCTGTGTACAGGTAAGTGAGGTAAAATATTCAAGTTAATGTATATACTTCTATTATTTTTCTGTATATGAATCATGATTCTTAGTGGCAGTATTCCTGAAGTTTTATATTAATAGTTTCTAGAAAAAATGTTGTTTATTGAATTTTCTTAAGACCAGTTTTTGTCCCCAAGTCATATAGAGTGTGTGGTAAGGGACATTTGATTTTAAAGATATCTGATAGCAATGTTGTCTTGTGCTTTAAAGTAGTAGTGCATAAAAGCCTTATTACAATGGCTCCTTTTTAGGGGGAAATGCCTCCAGAACTCCCTACAGTATGCTTATTTGGGTATGTGGCAAGTTAATCCATCACTGACTATTGAAAAACTATCAATAAAGATATTGATTGTAATTTCTTTTGATGCTTGTTTGTGGATATTACTGAGACTCATCTCTAAAGGAGTTCTTAATAGGAAAATTAGGCTGCAATGGATTAGCTGATCATTCTACAGTCTCAAAGCAGCATTGGTACTATCTGTGTGAGACCTTAGAGATCTTCGTTTCACCTCTTCTCCAAGATACAGGAATAAAGTTGTATTGCTCTCAAGGGAATCAGCTTCATCATTTACTTAATTTCCTTACACTCACTGACAACCTTTCTTCCTCATTCCCTAATTAGAGCATGGTACTAAAAACACTAAAGTTATGGATTCAAATCCCCATATGAGCCATTTATTTAAGAGCTGGATTTTGATGGTCCCTTTCAACTCAAAATATTCTGTGAATATTCTGTCATTTGGTAGCATTTTGTGTCAATAACATAGGAATTGATACCAAATTTGCTTTGTGCACCCACACCACTCTGGTGAAATGTATGTTCATTTAGGGATAGTGTTTGTCTTTATGGGATATTTGTAAAGATTTCTTACAAAAATGTGTAAGACAACCTCCTGTGGCTGAGGAGGTTGTCTCTTCCAGTAACAATAATGATAACAGGAGACATCTGGAAATGCTGTGATAAGAATATGATCACAGACTTCTTGGAAAAGAGATCTGTGCCTGTTCCTCAGTTGTCCCTGCCAGGGAGCAGTGCTCAGTAGAGTTACCTCCCCAGAAGGAAACTGTCCTGCTGAAGATCAAGTCTGGGGAAACAAATGTTGTGATATTTTCCTGCTTAACCCTAGGCTGGACTCTGTGACCCTGGATACTGCAAGTGCAAATGTTATAGATCTCTCTTCAGCTCCAGATGTGGAATTCTGTGAATGTCCTCAGGGTTACACAGGATTATCCTGCGAGGTAACTTCTTACAGTGTTTTGTGTATGCAAAATTATCTGCTATTGTAAAGGATCTAGGTTTAAAGGCAGGCTGCCTTTAGTTAAACTGCCATTAAAGTGTATGTTCTGTGGTGAATTGCTGCCTACTATACTTTATGCAATCCCGAAGGTCTTTTCTTTCAGCTACTCTAAACAGGATTTTAAACTTATTGCTTGAATTCTTTTTCATGGCACTAAAATATGATTATGTGCTTCAGAATAACAGTCTTTCAGAGGGAGCAGCTGTTAAAGCTCTGTGAAGCAATTTTGAGCTTACCTTACTCATTAATAGCACCTTTTCTGGAGCTGGATCATGTTCAGTTTATTCCTATTACGTGCCATTAAGTTTATGGAGGCAATGAGGAACCTTAGCAGGGAGGAACGCTAGCTTTTGGAAGAGCCCACAAGGGTGAAATGCATTGTGCAAGGTGGTGTCTTGTGTATCTCTAAATAGAAGATTTAGAGAGGCACAGTCCTATTGCAGAATAGCAGGAATTATTTTGACAAATAATTTCAGTATGACAATACTGAAATTGTGCTGTAGCATTGTTAATGATTCTGCAGAGGTGGTAGAATATCTTTTGTATTGTCCCATAATAATAAAAGGAATTTCACATATTAAACCACACAAAAGTTAACTTTCATGCCTCCAGGGAACAAAGGGATGAATCAAAGTTTTATGGAGCTAATTCTTATCCCCTTTATCCAGTGCAAGTAAAAAACAACCACTTGAAAAGAGCTACAGAGACATCAACAGGGTTGAAAGAGCGTTCAGTTACCACAGTGTGAAAGGGTTGGATGGTGGGTGGTCGGAAGTGCACTCTCTGAAAAAGTTTTGATGTGTATTTTCAGCACACATAATGCTACTGCTTTTTCTCCCTTCATTCCTTTTCAGTCCTGTCTGCCTGGGTACTACCGTGTGGATGGAATACTCTTTGGGGGCATTTGTCAGCCCTGCAAGTGCAATGGGCATGCAACTGAGTGTGACATTCACGGTGTTTGCTTTGTAAGTCATCCTGCAAAGTTCTGTGTTTTAAGCATCTATTTGGGAGTTAAGAGAGCATTTTGACTGTGGGAGACAAGTTTACAGTGAGCATAATTTCAAGCTGTGGGTACCAAGTGTTTATTTTTGTTGGTTTTCATTGTTTAGTTCAGAGTATGTTTCAAGACTCCATTATTGTGTTTTCCAATAAACAATTTGTTTCAGTTTATCATTTCAAGTGGGGCATAGTCAGAACTAATACAAAAATGTCATCATATACTGGCTGATAAAAATCTTGATTTTGCTTGCTGCAGGTTCCTGAAAAGAATCAATTTAAGCGGTGAATATCTGTTTTCAGATATATGTGCATCTTCCATGACTAACAACAGTGGAAATTGCACATTACCTTGTGAAGAGAAAATTTATCTCTCAGATCTGTTCTGAAAATTAAAGGTTACTGGAGTAAAATGGCTAAACACCAGTAAAAACTATATAAGTTTGTTACTGCAAATGTGTGCAATATGTGAAATACATTTAAGTATGTGTATAAGTAATGTGGCTGGTTTCATAAAGTATATTCTAAAATGTAGGAAAAACCGATCAGGATTGTCATAACTCAGAAAAAAAAATCACTTATTTTCAGAGTTCTAGGCAGTTCTTCATGGCTTGAAGAATGGCTTCCTTGGATGTCATGCTGCATGCAGACTGGTGTAGAAGTCCCTCAGGGGCCGAAAAGCCATCAAGAGAAAATACAAAAAGATTTTTTCCATGTCTCACAGGCTTGTCAACACAACACAACAGGACCTTTCTGTGATCAGTGCTTGCCTGGCTTCTATGGAAATCCATCCCAAGGAACATCTGAGGACTGCCGGCCCTGTGCATGTCCTCTGAGTTCTGCTGCAAACAAGTAAGCTCCTTATGCAAGACTGTCTTTTGGATCTTCAGCAAAAACAGAAAGTGAGAAAAAGAAAAATATCCTGACATCTGAAGGAGAAAGAAAAGGAATTTTTTTTCTTCATCTTTGTTTGCGTATATCTCATAGAAGCATTATTTTTCGAGGCAGTCTATATAGACTAGGCTAAGACAGGCTGAGTGAACTGGTATGATTTGGCATGGTGGATGAAAGTAATAATTCAACCTATCCTTGAACTTTGCATCATGGGTATCTTCCTTGTTTTTTCAGAAAACAGTAGAAGGACAGAAGTGTTGTATCTGAACAAAAGGAACTCAGTACAGCAATATACTACTTTGCTAGAATGAGAGCCTAGTTTTTAGGAAGTTTTAAAATCTTGCTTTTAAAGTACAAAAAACCCAAGAGTTCTTTAAAATTATATGTTTATTATTTTGACACATTGTAATGTTAAAAGCATTGATAAACTAGGAAAAATGGCAATTGTGTGCTTATATAGTTAGGTGCAAGGAAGGGTGGGTATTGAATGTTTGCAGAAGTCTTGTGATTCTGTGCATTGATGCCAACTGACATAAATATTGTTAATAGTTTCAGTCCCACTTGCCAGCTGAGTGAAGAAGGTGGAATTGTCTGTGACAAATGTCTTCCAGGCTATACTGGTTCTCAGTGTGAAAGGTATGTACCATAATTTTGGGTGAAACATCCATATCATTGCCATCACTAAGTGTTCATCATCCTATCTTCCTTGTATTGTTCATACCACATGTACAGAACATTGCTAATAACATTTTCCTTCTTATTTAGTCTTTCATTGTAATACAGAGACACTTTAGATTAAAATTTAACAGGAAAAACTCCCTTCAGTGAGGAGAGTGTATGACGTGACCACACTCCAGCTGACAAAGTTTTTAAATTCTGATGCAGGTGTGCTAATGGTTACTATGGGAATCCTCTTATGGCTGGACAGTCGTGTGCTCCTTGTGAATGCAATGGCAATGTGAACCCTCAAGAAGAGGGCCACTGTGATCCCTTCACAGGACAGTGCCTGAAATGTCTGGGGAACACAGCAGGTCACCACTGTGAAAAGTGTGCTGATGGGTACTATGGGGATGCGGTGATTGACAAAAACTGTCGTGGTAAGTTGTTATTTTTATTACTCTCAACATTTAAAGAACACAAAAATGGATTTCCTGTGTAAAATGGAAGGGGATGTGCACCTTTGCTGAAAGAGTTAACCTTCAAGTTGTGAGTGGGCAAGTGCAGGTTGAAAACTCTGGGATTGGGTTAGGCTGAGGGAGGGTAATGTATTATTTTAAGGTTTTATATTTGGTATCCCTGGAACTTATTGGTTTGCTTAACACTGTCCCTCCAGTGACATGCTTGATACATTTCCTACTTCTTAATGTCACATATAGGGCTAGAAGAAAAATCTTTTCAAATACAGCTATTCAGAGGTGTTTTGTTTTTTAGTCCAGATTCACAGGCATTTCTGTGGTATATTAGCATCTGTGGGATATAAATAGATGAAACACATCATATACCAGTTTTTTAATTCTGTATAATAATGAATGCCTATAGATACACATGACTAATTTTTAAATTTGGTTTCTTTTTGTCTGAACACAAGCCTGTGCCTGCCACGTGAATGGTTCCCTTTCAAGTACTTGTCACCATGAGACAGGTGTCTGCTCCTGCAAATCAAATGTAATTGGAGAAAGATGTGATAAATGCTTGGTAAGCAGATACATTGCCTTTTGCTAATGTATAGATTTTCTTGCTTTCCTCTTTATCTATAGATTGTGATTTGAACAGATACAGAGAATAGCGGCAAATAGGTTTGGGGGAGAAGGGCCTATGGAGTGGACACCAAAGTTTTTGTGAAAGTTGCTCTGCATGTGCTCCTTGCACATGTGAAGCTGTGTAATTGACTCAGCACCCTCCTGCGTAGGGCTGTTCAGGCTGGTGCTGACAGTGTGCAGTGAAAAACCAAACCAAACACTGTTAACAAACCTGAAGGGATCTTAGAGCTGTGCTTCTGTGAAATGAAGTCTGAGTAGGGAATACCTGAAGAAATGTGGTTGGTGATAACACATACATCATGGCAGAATGCCAGCAAGGGATTCAGCTGAAAGGCAGGCCTGTTATAGCAACGTGCAGATATTCACTGGTGATACAAACCAGCAGTTTCCAGTCTGTGCTAAGTGTAGAACTACAACAGAGACCAGAGCAGGAAATCTCTGCCCAGTTACTGCCTTCTGTGCCAGCCCAGCTGAATGACTTTGAGCACACATGTACCCTGGGTCAGTGACCTGCCCTGTTTTAGGCATTCATTCACAGTCACAGGTGTCTGTGCTTGATCAGCACAGCCCACCCTCACCTCATGCAAGTCTTTAAATTAAATAACATCAGGCTTCAAAACATAGTGTCTTGCTTGTGAGATTAAGGACCATGAGAGCATTTCAGGGTTGAGTTTTTCACTCCAGAGCATATTGCTACATAGCTGGCAACAGTGAAGACATAATGCCGGGGAGTCTTTCCACAGCAGTCACACAGTGCTGGCCAAGATTCATGCAGGTCAGATATCATGGGGAGTAAACAAGAGAAAACAAGAGTGTATATTGTAGCATTTTCAAAAATTTATTAAACAGTACAAATCTATTTATTTCTTCTCCAACAGAATGGGTATTATGGGCTGCTTACTGGGCTTGGCTGTGTTCCCTGCAACTGCAGTCAGTTTGGCTCGGTGTCTGAGGACTGCAGTGATCAGGGGCAGTGTCACTGTATGCCAGGAGTGGCTGGAGAGAAGTGTGATCGCTGTGCTCATGGCTTTTACGCATTCCAGGATGGTGGCTGCACACGTAAGCTCTAATCCACGACCCTCCCAGAGTTTGTCTGGAATTTCTTTCAGCAATATATTGTATGTTGAACTCTGGCAAAGGTCACTTGTTGTGATGACGATACAGAAGAATCTGTAGGAAGGTCTATTAATACTTTGATTAAGCCAGGGAACAAAACGTTTCTTTGCTTACTTTGTGGCTCCTTGTAAAAGGTGGTGACTATGAAATAACTCATAAAGGGTGCATGAGAGAAATATTATATCCTCAATGGCTCCTTTGTCTCTTTATTACAAAACCCTTCAATCCTTCAAAGAGAATGAAACCTTTTTTTCTGCAGTTGGGAAAGCGAAGATCTACACCTAAAGATTTTTACTTTATTTTTCTTTCATTTAAATCTTAAATATGTGTTTCATACTTTGATATGAAGTCATTGGCTCTGTTTTCCCATCATCACCTGGATGTATGCAATTTTTAGTCATGATAAGGAAGAAATTGTTCATCTAAAATGAGAATATGCCATTAAAACCCAATTTTTCATGTTAATAAGATGCCCTTTTCAATACTGTACAGCTAAAGGAATGCCTGCCTTTTCTCCAGCCAGACAAAACCACATTTTAATGCCTCAAACAGTGCATTAAAATGAAATATGCAATGAGATTGTAATAAGATTGTTTTGAAATTAATATTCTTTTTTTATACTAAGAATCAAAGATCTCTTGGATACCTTTAACCATTTCATTATTGGAAAATACTTAAATGTTACCAAAGAGATTAATAAAATCACTTAACTGAAATTCTTCTTTTCAACTGGAATAGTATTTTGTTTCTTAAATAGCCAAGTGCATCCTGCAGTAGTTAGTTATTATAAAAATAGTTATCCATCCCAATTATTCAATTATTGAGCATTAATCCTTGAGAACCTGCTTGAGAACATTAGCTTATCTCCTGATGAGTTTTGTGTCCTCTGTCATAGAAATGTTTCCCTACAAATATACTCTACTCCAAAAGTAACTTTATTTGATGGTGTTGATCCCCCTGTGAAAGTGCTGCTCTGCTTTTTGAAACCCCAAATAGGCTAAGTCAATAAGCAATAATGGGCTTCCAGTAGAAAGATGAAATGTCACTGTGGTCATGATTTGTTTCTCAGTGATTAGGGATGGCAAGAAGTTGCTAGTGGAACAGACAAAGGTACTCCATAAGAAAAGTAAGACTATTGGCAGTCTTGGAATTTCTTCTCTGTAGTAAAGTGTGGATAAAGTTACCATTTGGTCCTGTTTCTCTTGCAGCCTGTGACTGTGCCCATACTCAGGACAACTGTAATGCTGATTCTGGACAATGCATTTGTCCCCCTCACACTCAGGGACAGAAGTGTGAACTCTGCAAAGAAAATTTCTGGGGACTCTCTCCTAAACTTGGTTGCAAGGTATGGTAGGCTGGGTGAAAAGCCATGGCTGTTAAAAACAATTTGCTTTATACAAATGTCAGAAGTGGACTCTTTTTCTGAGAACCATGATCTTTATTCTGTCTCAAAGTTAATGCAATATGCTCACATTAAAACAAAAAACACTAAAACAACTGTTGGCACAATGTTTATTGAGCAATCTTCTAAGAGGGCTGTCTTTGAAAGTACCATCAGAGTGCTTATTCTGGATAGGTGTATAGCTCACATTGAAATTGTGATGTGTGTATTCTATGTATTCTAACATTTAGGTGTTTAAGTGGTGGTACAAACCAGATTTGCAGCAGCAAGGGGCAACTGGGAACATAGTTTCTGTACCAATCAGTAAGTGATAATATTGTGGATTTAAGAACATTGGAAGTGTCTTGAAAGTTACTGCAGGCATTTTTTCTGAAAATTTAAAATTTCTATAGTATAATGTAGTTAATGTTTCATGGATGGAACATTGGTAGCTCCCATTATCTCAGCTTAATGCTTATGATTAAGCAATAAAATGCCAAGTCAGTGAAGATCCAAGGAACAGCATCCATTTATGCCTTTAGGTTTATGCAGTAAATTCTTGTCAGGTATGGCATTGGTCCAAACATTTTATCAATGTTGAGATTTTAAGAAGCCTCAATTACATGAATGTAATTGGGTAACTTCAGTGGAGAAACCACAAATACAATCAACTTGACAAAGTCTGTCATTGCATGCAGTAAGTATTTAAGTGTCAGCCAAATTGGTATCCTTTTTCTCTCTTTAATTTTTTAGAGTAAGGATGATAAAGTAGTCCTAATAAGTCTTCAGAGTTAACCATCTTAGTGATTTATAGTAACATAGTTGGCAACTGGTCTTTAAACCATGGCTTTGTTAGCTGTCAGCTTACTGTCATTCTTACCTAAGGTACTGCAAGTACAATGTGCTGGTCCTTCTGCATTTCCTTTGATGTGTTCATTTCATAGGGTGATTCCACAGCACTTGCCAATCATCAGGGGCAATTTAATATGCAGTTACTCAGTTTTTCTAGGTTATTTATCATTCCTTTTTTTTGCAACATCACAGTAATGAATGTGAAATATTATAAAGTATTTTAGATTCCTTCTTGATGCAACAAACAGTAACATGATCTCCAGATAATAGTCCCAACAGAGGGATATACCCTATGCTGAATAGTCAGATGTGGTAGTTTAAGATGAGGAGCAATGTTTTCTGGCAAATCCGGGAGAGACTCTTTGTGTGACCTCTACATGGATGAAATGGGGGAGATGCTGAGAAGCCCAGACTGTCTGGTTTTTCAACACGAAATGCATATGTGGTTACTTCATCTGGCTCTGTTTCTAGAGGTTTTCTTGATATTTAGTATCCATTTCTGGATGTAGTAGTGTAGCAGAGCTGTAGTCTTGTTTAGATTACAGTGCATTGTACCTTAGAGTCTTTATTTATCTTTATCACAAGTAGCTAGAGATTGAATACATGTAAATTATTACTATCCTAGAGTTTGATGTTCAGAGCTGTGGACCTTTACTGATACCTGAGAGCCAAAGTTGTCAACCCGTGTGACCATAAAGTGTATTAAACTAGGCATTATAGTACCCAATGCTAGAGTAAAAACTGCTTAATACAAAGAGTGCCGTGGGTAACCAGCAAAATTGTGAAGAATGCAGAAGGATAGACAGTAATTCTTCTGGAACTTGTGGGTCTTGGCATGCAGGACTTGGCAAGGTAAAGGCTTTTCATCTCAAAGAGAGCTGATGAGCAAAATAACTCACTGAAAATGCTCAGTAGATGGTGATAGATGGAATGTACTTTTTGCCTGTTCCGTTAGAAATAACCACAGACCAAAACTGCATTTGTGAAGTAACCACAGATAAGAAATTAAGAGTGAAGGCTAATCCAGACTGCTTCATAAAAGAATGACAAATAAAGTACACCCACTTTGCATGTTTGTAATACAAGTTTCATATTACTGATTGCATAATGAAGGATGCACTCTGTCAGGAAACAGTTTTCCTTTGGTACTGAGCTGCACTGCATGTTGAGCTTCCCACCTTTGGGATGCAATGAGATTCTTGGTTCTTCATCAAATAGTACAAGTAGCTTGAGCATGATGCAGAAGCTATTAATACCTCTTGAAATCTTAGCAGCATGTTAGTTTTAAGATTTTCCTTTCATTCAGCATTTATAAAATGATGATACAGATTTCTTTCATTCAGCATTTATACAACATTAGTTAATTTACTTGCTGTACTCAATTACTGGTATTGTAAATTAAGTATTTTGGATATATTTTTGTTTTCTGGAACAGATTCCTTCAACTCCTTTGGTTCCCAATCCATATTTGGGAGCCAACAAAGCTTCTAACTTTTTGCCATCCACTGTTTACTGGAGATGCAGTTCTTTGCTAAAAAGCAAACCAACTTCATTTCTGTGTGGAATTTCTTCCCTTTTGTTATTGTACAGTATTTGTTGGCAAACATTGAGTTTTAAGGGTCATTTTAAAATTTATTGTGCTGTTTCACTTGTAAAAATTTTTTTTTTAAAGATTTGCTATTTATGAATCTTTCTTCTCTTCTGCTAAGGCTTGCAACTGTAGCGGCGCTGGTTCAGCCAGTCTCCAGTGCGATGTGTTGACAGGCCAATGCCAGTGCAAAACTGAATTTGGAGGGCGAGACTGTTCCAGGTGTGCCTTGGGCTACAGGGACTACCCAGACTGTGTTGCCTGTGACTGTGATTTGAGTGGAACCAAAGCAGAGACCTGTAATGGCCCCGAAAGAGTTTGTGGTTGTGAAGAAGAAACTGGTGTCTGCACTTGCAAGGTACTGAATCATTCTGCCCCTTCTAGGAAAGCATTAGTACTTTCTAGACATTGATTGCATTGAAGTCAGGGAAGATACAGGGCTGAAAGGACTTCAAAAGGCAATCTCCATCATTTATGAGTACACCTAGATCATTGCTAAAGAATTTCCTGTGACAGATCTTACTATCAATCAGGAAAAATTCAAAACCATTGAAGTTTTTCTGTTTGTACACGTTTGGTTTTATTAGGTTGGGGAACAACACATTAGTTCAGATGATGCAGCCTGCTTTTTTAAAAATTCAAATTATAATGATAGGAGGAAACAAATAAATACTAAATGGAGAATCTCAGTGTTTTTTGAAATACGTTTGTGTTGCGAGTTTGAATTAATTTCCTGTGCTGGAACCAAAGACAATGCTTAAGAGTAACTCAGATATATTGGTAATAGTGAGTTCTGATATTCTTGTATATAGGGAAGGAAACATTAAAAACACAGATAGTATGGATATTTTTGAAAAGATGGGAATAATTTCTTGAGAAACTGAGTGATAGAAAACTTATTTCAAGACAACAAATTTATTCCTTCATAGGTGTCTGTCCAGTCTCTGGTTAAAGGTACCAGTGGGCATTGACTGTAGTTTTGGGTGTTTCTTGAGGTTCAGCTCACCAATTGGGAACTGAATGCAAAAAGAGACACTTGGGAATAGATCTCTTGATTCCTATTCATACTGAGCAGTTTATTTGGCTTTTAGAGCTCATTTTCCAGATGCAGGATTGGGAGGAAATTCTGTCTTGCGTTGAAATACATAGCTGCTAATTTTTGATAGACAGTCAAATATATGAGCTTAGCTTAAATGTTCTGTGGTTGTTTGAGGGGAGTTTTGTGTGTGTGGTTTTTGGTTTTTTTGGGGATTTTTTTGTTTTTTCTTTTTTTAAGAAGGAAAGCAAAACAGTATTGGAAAATAATGAAAAAAGTAATGTACTGCATGGTAAAACAGATTGCATACAGTAATTGATATTCTGCTATGTAGCAATTAGTTTTTCTTCAAAAAAATAATAATCTTTCATTTAGGTAGTGAAGTATTATGAGTGTACTATTACTTTTTTTTTTTTTTTTAATATCCTTCAGGAAAATGTTTTTGGTCTACAATGCAGTGAGTGTAAACCTGGAACTTTTGGTCTGTCTGCTAACAATGCACTAGGATGTACTCCATGTTTCTGTTTTGGGATGTCCACATCTTGTTCAGAACTAGAAGACCATGTGAGAATTCCTGTAAGTAAAGCAATATAACCACACAGAGACAATTTGTTGTTATCCTCATGTTAGGTATCATGCTGGTGTGCACATTTAATGGACTGGGCTGAGTGTCCTGACTGGCTTATGGGGCCGGTGGCACAGGTCAGAACAGAAATGAAAGCAAGTGGTAAATGATCATACTCTTATTTCTGGAACCTTGTGTCTCTCTCTTCACTTCTTAAAAAAGTAAATATCAAGTGTGTTTTCCAGTTTTTTGGGTTGGACATTTATTACTCTTAAGATAGATTATTGACTGTTTCAAAGCAGCTAAAATTGTTAACAGGATATTTTGTTGAATGAATCTTTTGCTCTTTGTGTTGCAGATAACATTAACTCCAGATCAGGCTATTCTGCATGTAGTAGCTCAAAGTAACCTGACTGGAACAGTGGAAGGAGTATTTTCACAATTTCCTGATGTTTTATTGGATGCTGCCATAGTCAGAAAATACTTAAATACAGAAACATTTTACTGGAAGTTGCCAGAGCAGTTTCAGGGAGACCAGGTAAGAGCATTACATAATTGGAATGCTTTGTAGATAACCTTGTTGTCTGATAGACACTCCTTTACTTTAGAATAGTAACTTTATCTTCATAACGTATTTCTATGTTAGTTCTATTCTTGTAGGTCATGATATTGTAATTATTCAGTGATAGAACTCTCATACAGCAAGCACAAATAATATGTTTACATTACCCTTTCCTAACAAGATTTTTCTTGACCCTATAAATTGGTGACACTCATATTTAATTACTTCACAGATTCTGTGTGGGGGAAACAGGGATATATTTGTTGTCATTTTAGAAACATAAAAAAAAAATTAACTTTGATGCTAGAATCAGTATATTTATCATGGAATTTTCTGTTGTTTAAGATTTGAATGTAAATTGGGCACACACCTTGAGAGGGTCTAGTTAAAGAAACTAAGACTGCTTTTTAGAAATATATATTTAACCTTGGTGGAAAAGCCACTGAGTTTAAGTCAATTTTCATGTTTTATTGACTGGCAGTTTTCCAGTCTACAGGTGATTTTAAGATATTTTCAACTTGTAGCTCAGACCGTAGAATAAATAATAGTTATAATTTTTAATCCAAACAGCTCATGGCCTACGGAGGGAAGCTGAGATATACTGTTGCCTTTTATGCTTTGGATGGCTTTGGAACCTCAAATTTTGAGCCACAGATTCTAATGAAAGGAGGTCACACCAGTAAGTTGGTCATCTATGTCGACATCCCTTCTCCAGAAAATGGAGTGAGAACAGACAAGGAAGTAGAAATGAAGGAGGTAAGCCAAAACACAGCAGGAACACAGCATTACCTTGAAGTAAACATGAATGTTCCTGGTTTTAATAATAAATAAATAATAATAATAATAAATGTGGTGTCTTTCCCTAGGATTCTTGGAAGTATTTTAACTCTGTGTCTGACGAGCCTGTCTTACGTTCTGACTTCATGTTTGTGCTCAGCAATGTTGAATACATCCTTATCAAGGCAGCTTATGGCCAAGGATTACAGCAAAGCAGGTAAAGCAACCTCTGACTGCATTTATTTATTGTACTGCATTTACTGTGATTTAATTTACAAATAGCCCCAACTGAGCTATACAATAAAGACTTACCTCAGAGAAATTTACAATTTCCTATTTATGACTTCTGCTCTTCCTCTGACAAAAAAAATCATGACTTTTTATTGCAGCAAAATCCCTCTTGAATTATCTTTTATGAAACACTAAATGACTCTGCTGCTTACTTTGATAGCAAAACACACAAAGGAGAACAGGCTGATGCACTGTTCTGCAGGACTGATGATATAGTTAAATAATTTATATTTTCTAAAATATTCCTTTTCCATCTAATATTTATGGACGTTGAATTTTCTGTTTCTTTTACCAGTTGAAGCACAGGGTCCGCAGAGTTTTTGGGTTTGCATCGATCTAGGTGTCTCCTGTAGCTTGAAAAACTCTGGGCAGTGGTAATAAAATAGTCCTAGCTCAGAATAGTAGCATGTTATTACCATTTTGTCCAGAACTGTTACTAATGAGAGGGAGGGGATGGGATATTATCCTTTTATCTGTCAATCTGGAAACAAACAAGACAAGCAAAGATACATCCAATGAAAACCCAATGTCTCTATGTCTTCACAGCTCTGAAGAAGTCTGATTCCACCTCCAGATTTTGTGCTATTTTTGATTCACATGCCCTCCATTATCTTTTTGTTAGCTCTTTCCAAAATTGTGGCACAGGACAAATGTATTTGTCTAATATTTCTGAGGAAGTATTACATACTCTTGCATGGTGGGTTTGGGAAGTCTTTGAGATCAAGAGGGGAGGCATCAGCCGTTATTACTTTTAATAATTTCTTGTGTTTGGTTGCACATTCTTAAATGCCATAAACAAGTAAAAAATCTTCAGGTTTTGAGATGTTTGCATGGGAAATTATGGAAGATTATGTATTGTAGCCCTGCCCTTAAAGCCTGAAAATGTTTTTGGATCTTGTTTTCATACTTCTTAAGATGTTCACACTCTCTTCTGCATATATCTTGTAGAATTGCAAATATCTCAATGGAAATTGCAGTCAGGTTTGAAGAAATGCATCTAGGCAGACCTGCAGCTCATCTTGTCGAGCAATGTAGGTGTCCTGCTGGTTACACTGGATTGTCCTGCCAGGTACTGAACCCTTGAATCTTTTTTGTGTGTCTAATAGTGTGAAAGTAAAAAAAAAAAAAAAACGACAAAAAAACCCAATATTAAAAAAAAACCAAAAATCCCAACTTTATTGCTTTTAAAAATTGTTGTTGCTGTTAAATCCCACCTTTATTGCTTTTAAAAATTGTTGTTGCTGCTGATAGCTGTGATAATTTCTTTAAAATTTTACTTTACTCCCCTTACAACTAGAGCTGTGCTCCAGGATACTACAGGGGGAAGCATACAGAATTCAGTGTAAGAGAGCCTCACACTCTGATATTGCCTTGTGTGCCATGTCAGTGCAACAACCACAGTGAAACCTGTGATCCTGACACTGGGAAGTGCTTGGTATGTAGATCTTACACGTTCTTCTATTGATTTCACCTGAGGGAAATGGCAGTGACCTGTCCAAGGAGTTCTTAGGAGAAGTATACAGCTGTACTACTTGGATAAAATGTGAATTTGTTTTCCCCCAGCTCTGAAAAATGGCAAATCTGAATAGTTTCCCTTATGCTCCATTCAGTAAAATTAGCAAGATTTTGGGGCATTAACATACTCAAAATCATTAATTATTTTAATTTAAATTTTAATATTATTTCTATATTGGTTGAATTTGTCTGTTTTTCTGTGAGACTTTTTGGGCTTCTGGACAAGGTCTGCTTAGGCACACAAAAAAAAAAAAAAAAAAAAA
Organism: Ammospiza caudacuta; assembly: GCF_027887145.1. Taxonomy (NCBI): domain Eukaryota; kingdom Metazoa; phylum Chordata; class Aves; order Passeriformes; family Passerellidae; genus Ammospiza; species Ammospiza caudacuta. The sequence goes on from NC_080593.1 coordinate 104,411,817, forward strand.
GGATGCAGTAGGCCATTCTGCACCAGAGACTTAAATCAAAGGTAAATTCTTTCTCAGGAAGAGAATCCTCTGGGCAGCCTTAAATGAGGCTTTTTTTTAAATGCACAGAGACTACAGTATTGTAGGGATATGCCTCAGCTAAGTTGATTTGCTCACTTTTCTCATTTTATCCCAAAGGCTGCAAAGAAGGGTCACATATGACTAACACATTTCCTCTCTCTTGTGGGCTGACAGGCCATGGACAGCAAATTCTCAGCTAACCAAATAAGACATATTAAACCCATTCCCTGGCATTGCTTAGTATTTTTTTCTAATTATTTCCCCCCAGCTGCTTTATTTTTCCAGTGGTGACTGGGTTAATTCAAAGTCTACTTCTGCTGAATTAATTCTTGAAATTAGTTTTTAAGTGAGTTTCTTTAGTCCTTCAGGCTTTTCTAAGCCATTCTTTTGCTTTCAGGTTTGTACACAAGTATGTATCTCATGAGTAAGAACTAAGGTTCTCACTTTTGCGAGGCTAAGATGCATAGGTCTTTCACAGAGGTGAATATTCATCATTCTTCCTCTTAGTTTCTTGTTGAGGGTTAGCAAGTCATCTGTGTCTTGGGATTACTGCTCAGCCATTTCCAGCTGAGTGGAGAAGGCAAGAGAGTTGGTTTTCACCTGACTTCTGCTCCCATAAAATAGGAGGTTGCGTTGCTACTGTTTACCTCACCAACCAACCTAAAATACACACTAGCAGGTATATGAAATACAGAATAAGAAGAAAGAAAAGTTAAAAGAAAAAAAGAGAGGGAAAGCAGAAAAATGTTTTTGTTTACTCAGGGGACTAGTCAGTTAAATTGTTTATAAACCAATTTAGTGTTTTAATATTAACAGCACTGATTATTGATCAGTACTCTTGAAAAATAAAATGTAGTGTCTGTTAATCCTAGCTGGGGATAGTCCTCAGCATTTGCTGAAATACTGAAACAGAAAAGTGAGGTATTCTGTTTAAGTTTTCCTTTTTGTTTGTTTGTTTCTTTCTTTTGGTTAGATTTTTTGTTTTGGGTTTTTTTTTAGGATTTTTTGTTTTGTACTCTGATTTCCTGACCTGAGTTGATTAATAGTAGCAAAAATACATAGACTTTATGGAAATTTGAAAAAGAAATTAGGTCAGCCTGCATGAAGGGGCATTCACATAAGAGAAAATATGCTGGCATTCTGTTTGCATAAAAAGTTTTTTCACTCAAAGAATGCTGACCAGGGGGTCGTGACATGTAGAGATCATTGTTGGAAACTGTACACATGTATTGATAAAGTAGATAAAGTTATTCCTGCTGTTTATTGTTGTTTTAAACCATCTGAATTTTGTGTCTCAGAACTGCAGAGATAACACAGTTGGTGATTACTGCGGTGCTTGTGCCCCAGGCTACTACGGGAAGGTAACTGGATCTGCCAATGATTGCTCTCCCTGTGCTTGTCCCAGAGCCAACCCTGTCAGGTAACCAGGACTTACTAAATCCAGTGCACATTTTACCATTCCCATTTCTTGTGTTGTTTGTCCAACCTCCTACTCCTTCTGCTCCTCCTACACTATGAGAGTAGGGGTTGGTTATTATGTGTCCTTAATTTTTATACATTTGAATGCTGCCTATTTTTATTTAGTAAATGGAGCTTGCATTCTGAGCTGTACTAGTATGAAACTGAACTGAACTGTATGAAATTTTAAAATAAAAAGATTAGGTGATAGATGAGTAATTTTTTTCTCTAAGACTATAACAGACACATAGACTGTTTTACAGATAGTTGGCAAAGTTGCTGTGACATTGTTTAGTATCAAATGTGAGTCTCCTTCATTCAGAGAACACTACTTTTGTATTTACAAAGATTCAAGCCATCCCCACTCAATGCAGGAACTTTTCATGAAATCAGTCCATGGGGAAGAACAAACACTCTTTTGTCTGAAATTTATACATCTGCTTGTTTGGTAGAGGCACAGTTAACATTGTATTTTGAAAGACAAAATGCTGAACAGGCTGGTTTTTTTCAGAAGCTTAAGAAACATATTTGTTGTTTGCATTTGTATAATTGAGTCAGAATGAGAGTCTAGCAATTCTGGTGTCTTCATGCAAGTCTCAGTTAAACACATGCATTAGCCATATCATACAGCATCCATTTTACATTGTCTTACCTTTTCAAAGGAAGGTGATAATGGGCTCTAGCATGTTCTGCAGTAATGGAGCTGCATTGGGAAAGCAAACTTAACTAATTTAAAATACGAATTCAAGAGATATGCAATCAGATTAAACAGAAGGTGCTGTTGCTTACAGTATTTAACTCGTGACTGAAGGTGTTATCTGTCTTTGTATGGTCTTATATGAAGCAGGTATTTGTTTATCCTTCCCCTAGTTTTAGTCCCACTTGTGTCCTGAAAGGTGCTCATGATTACCACTGTGATGCCTGTCTCCCAGGATATGAAGGACAGTACTGTGAAAGGTGAGTTACACATGATGTTCCAATTTATTCCCAACTCCCCAGAGCAGTTTGGTTAATATGAGCCATATGTGCACTGAGATTATTCAGTGTTCATAAATAAGTGTATAAATGAGCACTCAAAGATTTGGAGAGATTTGCTAGTTACTGTTGAACTATTAATGACAACCCCAAGCTGTCAGTACATGTAACATCTGATGTCATGATGAATTCCCTGTGATGTTCAGTGTGCCATTCCTCCCTGTAGGTGCTCCCCTGGCTACTACGGTGCCCCCCAGCTCCCTGGTGGCAGCTGCCGCGTGTGCCAGTGCAATCCGGGCGGTTCCGTTCACGGGAATTGCGACAGTGCCACCGGGCAGTGCCTCTGCAAGCCGGGGGTGGCAGGACAGCTCTGCCAGGAGTGTGAGCCCAGGCACCTTCTGCTGGACGACCAGTGTGTCTGTAGGTGCTTTTTAAATTTTTCACTTTCCCAAGGGGCTCTGGTCAGCTTCAGTGGTATTTATGTGCCTGTAGTTATTCCCTGGATGAGTTTATGATGTCAGGCCCTGTTCTTTCTGTGAAGGAAAGAAACCTATTGGAATAATTACCAATATAGCCAGACGGGACGTGCCTGAGTTTGTCTGGCCCTTGCTGACTGACCAAATAGTGGCACTGTGGTGATTTCACCCCAGAGATATCTTTTGGCTGGCTGGATGCTGCAGCTGGGCACTTGGAGGCAAGTCCAGGCATGCAGCAGCTCAGGTTTACCTCTGGTGGAGAAGCTTTAAGGTGGTGATGAAGTAAAGGAGTCAGTTCTGATGGAGGGTTTTGATCCAGAGCTTTATTCCTGGCCCACGGGCCTCTGAATCCAGCAACAACTCCAACACAACTCTCCAAACAGCATGGTTTGCTCATCCTTTTACCTGAGGGAGAGGAGGAGGGAAGGAACATGGGGACCACCAACCAGGTATGGGAGGGGAGGTCTCAAGGGACAGAGGACACCTGGATGGCCAAATGTCCCCCAGGGCTGAAAGGCATGTTTGAATTCTGCCAATCATTCAACACCCTTCTGGAATGCCAGGGTTGACAGGCAATGCTCAGCAAGGGGCAAGGGAAGGGGAAGGAGATGTGACTGACACACCTGGCAGGGAATTATCAGGGAGGAACCTGGGGTATTTGAGGCAAACCATGACATCACACTGCAACTGAAACCCTAACAACTTACTATTTTTGTAAAACAGAGAGGTTTGGAGAAGGTATTCTCTGGAGTTCTCATCCAACCTCAACCATTCTGTGAACGCAGAGGAAACTACAGTAGAGATCATAACGTCAGCCAAGCAGTTAATCCTTAAACTGGCTTATTCAGCGTTACAAACAAGTTTAAGGAAAGACAATTTTAAGACTTTTGCTGAAAAATCCTGAATTCCTGAATTATTTATTGAAAAATCCTGAATTCCTATGTCATTGATCCTTTGGATGTGAGGTTCCTGTAAAAATGCTTTTGGAATTATGCCAGGTTTATAGGCATTCTCCACCAATAATAAGTCATATTCCCCCAAAAATTACTCTTGTAATTCTTTATGAGAGTATAAGTAGCAGAAAGACACATCTAGTACAGCAAATCTGCTTCTGCAATGAATCAGGATTTAGAATTCTGGTTTTATTTTGTATAAATAAAAAAAAAAATCTGAGAAATAAATGGAATTACAGGACTGTAGGCTTGAATTTTGTGTCTGCCATACCTATTTGACTGACTTCAATGTGGATTTATTGCAAAATAGCTAAATAGGCTCAATAAGCTTATAATGCAGCAAGCAGCTCAGTAGTTAGCAGGACCAATAGGACTCTAATGTGTGCTAACCTAAGGAGAATGTGTTTGGAATAAGTTCACTCTTGGGCAAGAAGGGAAAGGCAAGACTACAAATCTGTACATTCAGAGTTATTATACTTTATCACTTCTAACTCAGAAGATGAAGGCACATACTGTCTAGATCAAAAGTGCAGTATTTTTTGTCTTCATTTTAATATTAATACTGCTTCCTTAAATTTTTTATTTAGCTTGTGATGACAACTGCACAGGAGTTTTATTAAACACTTTGGACAGTCTCGATGAGGCCATGCTTTCAGTGAACCTCACTGGTATTGACCGTGTGCCCTATGGGATATTGTCAGAGTTGGAGAATGCAACACAACATCTGAAGGTAAATGAAGACATTAACAGCAGACATATTCAGTCACACTTTTAAAGCAAAACTTGCAGCCACCCACAGGTGCTAGTAATTTGACAGACGGCCTCCTGAAGTTCATAGCTTGAGGATGTGTAAGTGATACCAGATTAAGACCATTATGTTTGCTGTGGAAATATACCTTAAGTTATTTGGCTGCCTGTATAAGTTTATTTTCATCTGTTGCACTGGCATTTAAATAAATGGATTGATATATTTTTCAGTCACCAATCAGATTTTCTGAAGGTGCTGTATGCATGTGCTTTGTGTAGATTATGTGCCTTCTTAAGTCTGGCTAGCAAGGGGATTAACTTTCAGTGGTGAAATAGAAACAGCAGCAGGTCTTCTCCCTTTTTGGTCCCTTTGCTAAAGAGCTGCCAAGGCATAGAACCAGAGGCTGTTTCCCTAGAGTTCCCTGGGTCCTTCCCTGGATTGACATGCTGCTTTTCTTTTGCAAGGTTGCTTGGGGTGCAGCAGTTTGCTTTCATTTTGGCTGTGTGGCACTCCAAGTGCTTTACTCTGTCCTTCATCTCAGGACACTAAAGTCAGGTGGAATGTTTCAGTGTTGGATATTTTCAGACTGCTTCGGGCTAACTTCCCTTCAGCTCCTCCCTCCCTTAAACAAAGCATGAAATACCACTTTTTGTGATTGTAGAAGGTCATTTATTGTTGCTGAGGAATAGGTTCATGTGGCCTCTGCACAAAAACAGAGATAAACAGGAACCTCCCTGCTTCATGGCTACTAAAAATAAGCACATTTTTTGGTAAGAGTCTTCTCAGCAATAGTGAAGAAGACAAGCTCTGAGTCAGAAACAAAGCTATCTTCTTTGTATTTTACCAAATCACAAGAAAATCAAAATAATGTGAGTCTTTTTGTGCTGCCAAATCCAGCAAATTAAAATTTTGAATTATAATTTCTTCTATTTAAGATATTAGGCAGAATGAGTTCTAATCAGTGTACTTCAAAATGTTAATAATTACAATAATTGATGGCAAACTTGATTAAATTACATGTTTATGCTTCAGCAGAGGTACTCTTATCCTTTAATTTTAGTTGCTAACCTTTTAGTTTGAAAGCTTCAGCTATGCTTCCCTTCCTTATGTCCCAAGGCATAAGTGTACTGAACTATTGTAATACTTCAAGGATACAATTCACTTGCTTGCTATAATTAGTTTGTGTTTGTTTGCTCCTGCACCATCATCTTTTACTTGGAAACATTATTCATATGCAGTTTTATTGAGCACTTTATTGCAAAGAAAAGTCAAATCTTAGGTAAAAATAAGGGCAGTTTAAGTTTCTACTTACTTCTTAAGTAAGTTTAGCTTTCTTAACTATAGTGAGTTTGTAGTAAGTTCACCTTAAGTAGTTAAGTAAGCTTCTACTTACTTCTTACTTTTTAAGTTTTAGTATATACATTTTTTCAATCTTAAAATTAAATCAAAGCCAGATGTCACTGTCTTGGAAGTGGGGTGTTTAAAATGATAAAAAACTTCTTGTGACTCATGTAATTTCATTTATGTTGGGCCACAGTGTTTATTAAATAACTTAATTGTGGGGGTAAGTTGATAGTCTTTTATTTTTTTTCTGTTTGTAAGCAAGTATTCTCCTTTTTCTGGACATTTAAAGATTATGTTACCTTTTGCCTTGTACCAAAGGAACTGTGGCTGGAGGCCAGAAAATCCCCAAGGTTATTTCTGTGAATTACAGATCTTCCCTGAAAGGCTGTCCCCTCACTGTGTTGCCTCTGCCTCATGCTGGTAGCTCAGGAACTCGACTATTTCTCTTTTTTATACCTTTCTTTGGGTCCTTTGGTAATGACAGCGTTATCAAATCAGGTTGTCAATTGGAAGACTTCAGTAGTTCTGTTTTTCTAGTTAAAGCCTCCTGCTTTACTCCTCCTGATACACCTAAACTTTGTTGCTGTCCTGTCCTTCTTTTCTGACCTAGGTTTTTAAAGAAACCTGCTGGGCTTTAAGGCTCAAGAGCTTTAGCTTTCTCTTTCACTTGTTTTTCATGCTGAGGAAAAGACTTTGAAATTTCCATTTGACACAAGGCTGTTGGATACTCTTGTCTACTACTTTTTAAAAATTTGGATTTTGCTTATATGTGTGTAATATATATATATATAATTATTATGGTATTTACAATGATTGGTTCTGAAACATCTGAAATCTAAAAATAACCTTTCCCAGACTTACTCTCCCTGTAAGAGATGCCCTAAGTTTCTTTGCATCTTTAGAGAAGAGGTATTCTTGTTGCAGGCCTTGACTGTATCAAATATAATAGACTTGGGTACAATGACCTATTTATTGCTGTATGGAGCAGGTTTGAGGTGACCTTGAAAGCAAATACAGCCTATTATTCTTTCTTATTGACAAAGGGACCCACAGGACTGCTGATCTCCAGGGTCATCTTCACAGATACACCCTAGTGCAGCTGTTGTGATAGGACCAGCTGCTGAAATGATAGCAGCTGTAGGACTGGATGAAATATTTAATTTGAATGGCCTTGGAACTCCTCAAAGGAGTTTATTTGGGCGGCTCAGACTGTGGAGAAATTGAGAATCAGGAATGCAGAACTGCTGCTTCCTTCTTTTTTACTCAATTAAAAATACAACGTGTCTGGATTCTTGCTTATTTAAAAAAATGGTACACCATGTTGCATGAACTGTATGTAGGTAATTGCTTTGTCATCTTGTGTGCTTTGAAAATCAGTCCTTTCAAACATATAAATAATCTAAATAGTGTGCATAATTATTTTCTTCACAACTTTTATGGACTGACAACAAAGTGTTCAAATTACAATGAGCTGTCACTTCTCATTTCTTACAGAGGTCTGTAGTTCCTAGAGAAGACCCAACTTACTTGTTAGATACAGCAAAAGAAAATCTTCTGAATTTGTCAGGAGGAATTGATTACTTGCATGAAGAGGTAGGTGCTGGCTTCTTTATTCTTAGCCTATCTGGAGAAATAATTTGAGATTTCATAGCATAATAATGTAATGCTAGAGACTTGTTCAGAAATTATTTAAAATCTATAGAGCTCATTGAAAGAATTCAGTCCATACTGTAGTCTTCCTGAAAAGGGGAGTTAATTGCTTTGTGGAAATCTTCTACAAATGACAGCGGTTTATGATATTGTCCAGGAAATTTACATGGTTTCTGTTAAAGTTAAAAGTTTTTTAGTACTGTGTTCATTTAATGTCCTAGAACTGGAGAGAGTGAGTTATTTTCTTCCCATTGGTTTTCATATGTGGAGCTAATGAAAAGTTATGTCATAACTGACTGTTCACCAATAAGTCCTTGATATCTGTAGTATTATGTTTAAAATTATCTCAGGAGAAAGAAATCTGTTAAAGTCTCACAGGAAAGATAGATAACATCTGTATTCTTTATCCATTCTTAACAGGAGAATAATTGTATGTAGGAAATAGATTGTAGTACTTCAGCCATTAGATGTACTTTGCTGAACAAATGTTCTTATAATTTTCTGGCCATGTATAGAGAATCAAACCAGGTGCTTCCACTGAGTGCTGTTATTGCATTGCATTAATATTGATGTATCCAGAACCATGATTTTCTTAACAAACATTAGTTGTAGCTAAAAAAATATATATAATATTTACTTAGTTAAATAAATAGCTTTGCTAATTATGAACTTACTGATTATGGAAATAATTGTTAACTCTGATCTGAGAGTTTGGAACTTAAAACACAATTAAGGCATCTGCAAGGATGGAAGCATCAGAGATTTGTAAAGCAGTTAGGTTTACCTTACCAAAAAGCATTGTTTCCTTAAACTAAAATATTCTCAGTATTAAGAAAATAAGCATAAAAACTGTAGCCAAGCATCAGGAATTAATCAGTGTTTTAGGAAAACTGTCAAATGTCATCTCTGATTTTATTCTAGACAACTAGATTTTTGAAAAAAGCTCAGCAACTTGACACAATGACTCAGAAAACCAGGAATAAAAGTCAAGAACTGACTGGCTTTATTGACACAGTGCATACAACCATCAAAGGTATCCTGTTTTTAAGATATTTCCATTTCTTTACAAAATTTAGTAAGGGTATGTTGTTTGCCACTCTTAAAGTCCTATCTACATGGGAAATGCTACAGTTTGCATAGGGAATTCAAATATGTTCCTTTTTTTGATGGTATGACTAAATTGTTTATTCTCCTACTCAGTACTTGCTGAAGTTGCTTTATCACTAAATGAAACACTGGGCCTGGATCTGCCACTGTCAAATGCTACATCTCAGAGCCTGCAGGATGATATTTCTGCCCTTTTGGATGCACTGCGCAAGAAGGATTTTGTTCAGCAGCACCATAATGCTACCGCAGTCCTAAAGTAAGCCTGTTCCACCAAAAACTTTATTTCACATACGTCTCTGCCATGCAACACTGCTTTTTTGAAGAGATATCTGGAGAAACATTTTGCCATAATAGGTGGCAGTGTGATAGTTAGCCCAGGTGGAGCTATGTGCACTTTGCTTTGAAGTTACATGATTTGGTGATGCTCGGTCATCCCATGTGATACAAATCAATAATAAAGTCTTTTAGAAGTCCGTAAAATCAATAGTAAAGCCTGTTAACTTGGATGTGATACAAAATTCCCTTGCAATAAGTCAAAAGACTCACTGATTTCAGATTCTTTCAGATCTGACCCTAATACACATCTCCTTGTTGGTTTTGGCTGAAAACTCTCTCAGTAAATTGCAACCCCAGGACATGTCAGGCCTGCTAAAGACAATTGATTGTCACTGGAATATGTAACAAAAAGATCTGCAAATAAAACCAAAGCATTTTTTTAAGCATTCTGAGCCATTACTTAGTACTGTGTTCTTATGTCTTGATTTGTCCCCAGTTGAAGGCTATTTTGAAATGGCTTTTATAGTCACCATTAGAGCTTACTGCCAGACTTGGCAAGATAAAAATTACTGTTCCGAGAGTCAGCAAATATTTTGTTCCACTTCCAGAAATACTAACTAATGCTATATCACACCAAAACCTGTAGGAATGTTAACATTGGCTTTAGAGACCAGGATTTAGACCAGAGTAGAATACTTCTGAAAATTTGGCTTTTTTTTTTTTTTTAAATACTTTGGATTAAGCAGGATAGAGTGTTTGTGTTGGTAGCATGTCTCATTTTGTTCAGCAAACTCTTCTGCTCAATATAAAACTGTATAGTAACTATACAGACATGAAAATGGACCAGAAATGTACCATTTATTCTTATTAGGAACTTCAAATATGTCTCCAAATGTGTTGTTCCATAATAACTGCATGTTCTGACTTTCAACATCAACAGCTTTTGAGCTGTTATAGAAGGTGTTTGCAAATTAACTTTTTCAATTATAGTCTCTGTTGAAATTTCTGAAAGCTCTCTGATAAGGGCCCCTTGACAGATCGAAGAAGAGAGCTAATAAGTTATATAAGGTTGTTTGCTCTGCAGACTTTCTTAAGAAATGCAGCTGTAAGTTCAAAAATTATTTAAATAAGCAGCTTGCTAGTCTGTTTTTTACAGAGTAGATGTTGCCACATGACTCACAGTGGACTGAGTTTGTGATAATGTACTTTAGGCAACATTTGTAACTGAGGTCTCCACACATTTGCCATGAAAGGCAAAGGCCCCAGACAATTTGGAATGTAACCTTTTTACTCTATGCTGAAACAGAAGCCATTATTGACTTGTAAAATACTTTAGATCTTGTAATTTTTTTTAAGGCTGTGGCTTCTGTTTGAAGGGACTCTGAATTTTTGGCTTCAGGAAATACATGCAAATGCACATCTGCTATTCAGTAAGAAAGATGGAATGCATTTTGCTGTATATAACTGTGAAATAAAGTAGGTTTCTTTCACTTTGGCTAAAGATTTATGTTATAAGCATTCAGATTAACAAGGACAAACATTTATGTAAAAATACCATTTCAGGAGTTGCAATGTTCAGCATATGTGCTGAGATGAAGAGAAACGAAGCAATAGACTTCCAGGATAATTATAATTTCTGTTCCTTCAGTTCTGGAAAGTGTTCAAATGAAGATGCAAATATTCCCAAATAGAATGGCTGAAGCAATTAACAGCTGACAGATTTTGGAGAATTTAATATTTGCCTGATAATCTCTGTTGCTGATTAAATATATAAGTGCAGAGATTGTTCATATCAGTGTTCATTTTGATGAGACTTTATTTTTATTTGATATTTAAACTTTTCTAGACTCTTGCATATATGTCTTTCAGTTCTGGTTACTTGTTTCTTTCTAGTGCCAGTCCCTGTAAATGATGTTTTGATCCTACATTCAAAATATGAATCACTACAATTAGGATATAGAGTAGTCCCAGAGGAAAGTTTCACAGAGATTTTGATGTGGGCGAGTATGTCCCAAATCAAATCCAAACAAAAGTGATTCATACTCACCCCTTTTCCCTCTAGTTCTTACATGCAAAGTTTATGAACTGTATTACTGTCCTCTCCCCAGGCAGTCATCATTATGTGTGGTAAGATGAATAACTAAACCATGCTATTCTAGAAAACAATGTCAGACTTAAGTAGGAAGATGCATATAAATTAATTTCACACGACACCATTTTCTCCTTAAGAAATCCATGCCTAAGTTTCTTCTTTGCTGTTTCTTTAAGTTCTGATTCCTCTCCTTTTTCAGAGCTGCAGAAAAGTTGTTGACCCAGGTTCAGAAAGAGCATCTCAAACCGCAGCAGGAACTTGATGAACTGATAACAAATGCCAGCCTGTTCTTATCAAAGCAGAGCAGCAGACTGCAGGATGCCCAGGACCTGGTGAACGAGGCGCTCGCTAACATCAATGAGACCCATCGCTTGTTTCCTCTCATCTCCAGCAACTTGGCAGAGTTAAATGTAAGACTGGGCAGTCAGTGTTGCTGCATAAGAAATACCAAATGTGATTGTGTTTAAAAGCTGATAGTTTACATTTTTAAACGTATTTAAATGTTTTAATATATGTGATACCTTAAAAATTTAAAGGAAACCAGACCCCTGTTTGAAAACCACAATATTATGTTATGTGAACTCATCAGTATAGCTGGCTTATCAGCCTGCTGTAAAACACTTGATTTATGCTATAGGACAAAAAGCTAAAAATAAAGGAAGGTGAAGAAGTCTCGACCATGCTCATTAAAGAAGGAGAGGTCCTACTGAATGATGCTGCTTCTCTTGCCCAAGATGTAGAGAACTCTACATTTGTAAGTCCTTAAGTTTTAACATCCTCTTAGAGACTCTTAAGTTTATTTTGCTAGTGAAACAAAAAAATAAAAAAGAGAAACATTTTTTTTTGCAGAATGTGGAAGTCCACCAGGATGGGTTGGTCCTGTGGAACACCAAACTGCGATATCACGTGGATGAGCTGGTGATGCAGATGTCTGTGAGAGGAGTGCTTGACTTGGTATACAGAGCTGAGGAACATGCCACCCAGTTCCAAAGACTTGCAGATGCACTAGAGAGGTGATCAACTCAAGAATTACAAAATTATGAGGTTTACATTAGTGTCAGATCTAATAGGTAGAGGCCTAACTCACTAAACTCATTCCCTGCCCATGTTTTGAAAACAAAAAATTTTGCTTGGAATAACATTAAGCAATTCTTGACCTCACCACACCTAGATAAATTCAATAAAGCAAAATTTAATATAGTTTAGATTTCAGATGCTTATAATTTCCTCCTAGATCCTGTGTCTATGCTTAGTTTTTGAGTTTCAGATAGGGGCTTGTTTCTGTTCTGTTTAGGCAATATTATTTGTTTGTTCTAAGGATCTTTATAAATTGAAAAAATTAACATAGGCAAAAGGGAACAAATTAGGAGAAAAAAATAAAGATGGAATGGAAAAAAAAACAGAACAGCAACTAACAAAATAGAGAAAAGCCCTGAAATTGAAAACCTTTTAACATGGTCTTTCACTTCAAAATAATGAATTGAAAGCCCCTTATGCAACACTGGGCAAGGTGTGCTTGTTTTTTTTTCAATATGCATCATGTATTCTGGAAAGATGTGCATGTTGTAATTGAAGATATGGAACTCAATGCTTGATTGAAAACAAGACTGCTTGTTAATTGGCTCTTCAGTGACCTTTCCAGAATAAGAAATGTGACTCTGAACACAACTGCTGCTATCTACACTCATTCCAGCGTTAAAAGTGTGATTGAAAGAACAGAAAGTTTGGCAGATGATGCATCTAGAGTTGTGAATGGCCCCTTGGATTTAGTAAGTATCAAAATTAGCACTTTAATTTATGTCAGACCCTATCTCATATAGGAATATTTGTTTGTGCACTTGCTGGAAACTTGAGTCTTCTTGATGGAGGCAAGTCCTTGATGGCAGCCTGTCCTACCTGCTAGTGTGTATTGTATCCTGAATCCCTAATCCAAGGCAGTAATGACGCCACATCTCAAGTTCTGCTTACCTTGCTTTTCTCTCTGCCACAGTACCATTTTTCCTTTGTTTTGTTTGCTTTTTAATGTCTAATGCATGTTTAGCTGGACTGTACTTGATTCTGTGAGGATTTATATCCAGACATTTGACATGTATTCCTGTAGAATTTAAATTCCCAAACCTCTAGTGCTTCCTTCCACCTTTGGAATTATTCACTGATCTCCTTATTTGACCTATCCCTCTTCCATTTCTATCTGGATATTCCCAACCACAGGTACTTTGCTTAGTAGAGGACATTTCATAACAAATGTATGTTTGTGTCTCATCTACAATCCCTCTGCCTTCAAAGATTATCAGATTGTTACTGAAACTGTAGGTTAGAAAGATCAGAGCAGTTCCCAATCTGATCTTAACAGTTTCCTATAATTTTATTTACTCCCTCACATCTCTTTGTCATGCACATTATACCTGCACAAGCAGGTGTGATAATGCATTTAAATGACAGGGATCAAAATAACTGACATTGTTTTGTGAGCTTGTATGTTTTTATATAGCACTCTGTCCTGCTAAAGCTGTCTACAGCATGAATCCTTCGAGGTGTTTTTTCAGTTTTTTTCAGTAGGAGAAAGGTAAAAGAATGCCTCTAAGACTGTGATTTTGAAATATCTCATTTTAAATTGCTCAGAGCTGGAAATTTTGAATTAGGTCTGGAATTAGAATTTCCAAAAGACAACTGAATCACTAGCAGTATTGAAATTAAAATTTTGTATGTTTTGTATGCATATTTCATAGTCATATTTTTTTATTATTAAACACAAATACACTCAATGTCACATTCTTGAATAACAGGATAACAACTTGTATTGTTTCTAATGGATGCTTAATAAGGTAATGAATAGAATATCTCATAAATTACAAGAACATTCAAAAACTTTATGTAGGTGTCTATAAATACTTAAATGTTTTCAATTAAATTTCTGTTTTGCATATGTGGCAACTTAATGTCTGTGTTTTTTAGCCAGAGGAGTCTTTCAGTCTTCAGGGAAAAGAAACTCTACAGCTTAGCTCCAAATTTCAGAATGAAGCTAAAAATCTGAAGAAAAAAAGTGATGGTCAGTTCTGTAGAATTCCTATTTCTGCCTCTATTTCTAATCTCCATTTTCCGGTTTGTTCTGCTTTTTTTTCTGTAGTTTATTATTTTTTAAAATGAGCATAAGCTAAGGTAAATATATATATATATAATATTATATAATATATATAATATATATATTATATTATATAAATATATATATAAATATATATTATATTATATTATAATATGACTATGATCATATTATCATGCAATTAAGATTACTGTTTTATGGATTCTCATAGTATTTTCAATTTCAAGAAAAAAAAATTTCTCCATAAATGTTTAAAAATTTGGCCTTCACTATACCCCATTTACTTGTAAGCAGTGCTTGCAATGGCTTTTTCTCCAAACTTTATGAATTAAATCATTAGAGATTGAGTACTAGACAAAGAGAAAGCATAATTCTTGAAAATTCCATTTGTTTTTATTTAATAAATCATGGATGACATCAGTATGTAAGATGACATATTTAAATCCTAATTCTTTTTATTTGTTCCTGCTGGACAGCTAAAATACAAAAAAAAGCTGAAGTTCTTTGTCTCCATAAACTCAAAAATACTTTTGGTTTTTCTTTTACTCCAAGGCAAGGCATTGAACCTTGATACTAGAAAGGCATTGAAATCTACACCATGAAAATTCAAAAGCATTTTGAACAAAGGCTTTGTGTAGGAGCAGAAGCAAACTTTAAGTTAAATGTTTGACAAAATTGGACAGAAAGGGAATGTTTCACAGAGATAAACTGTAACTGTAAAATAGCGTTGTCTTGCAATACTAGTGGTTTACAAATATGTATAACTTTTATGTAATTCAGATGGACAGAATTACCTTTTTTTGTTCCTTCTATTCTAGATATTTTAATTTCTAATGAGAGGATTCTGCAAACAGATCACAAATATATAGAAAAAAGCCGCTTCTTTGGCTCCTGTTAGATAACATAAAACGTGAAGAACACTGTAAAAAATATTAGAGTTCACATTCATGGAATAATTTTAATTTGTTTCCTCACTATGTTTGTAGCCATTCAGTCTCATGGAATTGGCTAAAAAGGATAGCTTTGAACAGAGCAGTGCTCACAGGAGCTTATCTATTTATACTGCACTCATTTTGCATTCCTGTTTGTAAAATACTCTTTCTGTTGGGAAAAAAAAAAAGCTCCATTGATGAAATAAATGAATACTTTGGTTTTATGTGGATTGTATGGTATTTGTTTATGTGTATATTATTTCTTTCAACAGGACTTCTATTTGGATTGAATGGGTTGAACAAAGAGGTAGAAAAGATTCAGGAAAGTACAAATAAAATTGGCAACCAACTTAACGATTCTCTGTTGACACTCAGAGCATTGCGTAACAGTAAGTGAAATTTATATTGACATTCTCCTTATTACAGAACTCTAGTACAATTGTAATAAAACCCTGTTCGTTATCTGATTGCAGAAACCTAGCAATAATCTATACTGGAGACTTCATTTAGCCTCGTAAATATTTTACATTCTTTTCAGTAAACCCATTAAACATAATAGGGTTATATTATAAGGTCTGTAGTATGATTCACATTTCACATTGCTGTGAATCAGGAGGGACTCTGATAGAAATACAATTGCACTGATATGTAAGGACAGTGAAGTTATAGACTGTTTAATCCCACATGCAGAGACATTTCATAGATTTCACTTTTCTGGCTTGTTTCAAAACTGTTTATATTAATCTATGAATTTTACAACCTGCATGTAAATGTTTTCTTGTTGTAAATGCAGACTTCATTTAATTGATTAAAATATATTTTCTGCGCTTTTCTAAAATGAAAGAATTCCTCTTTTTTCAGTCATTATTTTGAATAAAGGCAAGACCTAAAGTTCATGGAAACTAATTGAAAAAATTACTTTAAAGTTGTGAATAAGAGGGTCCAAAATACTTTGTCAATCTAAATTATGTGTTTTAAGTTAGAAAAACAGTGATAAAGACCTCTTGCTAGGGTTGTTTGATTCTACTGTGAATCTGGATTAGAATGCTAACTTCAACGCCTTAAAACACCCATTTTGCAGTTCAGAGACCTAATTCATGCTAGAAGGTAATAATAGTGACGATGTTACACTGGATATGAACCACGGGGTGCTATCTATCATGAAGATACACATTAACAATTAAGTTATTAAAATCACAGTAGTGTTCGTCTTAACTCACTGCTTAACATTGCTTGATTTCAGCTTTGTTGTTACATTTCTTGGGGTTGTCTCTTTTTTTTCCTCTGGTCAGAGATTGATGGTGGCATTGCTCTCTGTGTGGAGAGTGGTGAAGGAGGATCCTTGGGCGTCTAACTCAGGCCTTTTTTGCCAGCTGCAGCCTTTTCCCACCCTTGTGGGCAGAGGGTGTGAGGGTGAGGCTGGGACTGGGCATGATGCACCCAGTATACAGGTGATTGTAGCCAAAACCAGGGGGTCTAATAGCCCTTCTGCCTCACCAGCTTTGCATGGGATTCAAATCTTCAGTCTCAGATGAGTGTCTCTGAGTGCCAACACTAATTTAGGAAACTTAAACACTACAAGCCTGATGCATTTATGCAAACTTTCTGATGAGACAGGCAGAATCAAGTTCCCCAAAGAAACAAAAAATTCTTACTATGACAGGAATGTAACTGACAGCATTCCTAGTATTTTGACTGTGTTTGTAGCTGCTGCTACAAAGCCAGGCATTTGTTGGTCAGAATAATGTATGAAAGTTTTGAATGTTTTTTAACCTTGGAACTGTGTTTCAGATACCAGGAAATACATGCTTGAAGTGAAAGAGCTGGCTGTGTCTGCAAATGCCAGTGCTGTGGTAGATTTAAGTCACTTTGGGGAGTTCAGTCAAAAGCTAATGAATACATCTTCTACATTGTCCCAAGTTAATGACACTTTGAGGAAAACAAGTGAACTCATAATTGATTCATCAAAAGCTGGTAAGTTTCCTCTGTGGCAATGTCACTGCTAGCAGAAGCAATATTAATATTCAGTTTTAGCAGGCATTAAATAAGAGTCTGATGGACTGAGAGTTTATTCCTAATTCAGTAAAAATATGCTAACTTTTAAAAAAAGTCCTCTATAGGATTCACAAGGGATGTATATCCCTTACTGATGTTAAAAGTTGCTGAAACCAAAATGATCACAAGGTGGCTAACTTGGCTAAGTATTTTAGCAATTTCACCCTGCCTCAACATTTCTTTTATGTTTCCACAGCATTCACAGCTGAAAAACAAGTTAAAGAAGTTGAAGCACAAGCAAGTATTTTATTGGATAGACTCAAACCTTTGAAAATGCTGGAGGAGAACCTCAACAGAAACCTGTCTGAAATTAAAGAACTTATCAGCCAGGCCCGCAAGCAGGCAGCATCTGTAAGTTGAATCATCCCAGACTTAAATGAATTTTCACTTGCAGCAGGGAGGTTGTTTGAGATAAGGAGCCTAAAATTTACTTTCCAGGTACCTGGTTGTTGTTGCTGAGTCTCAGTGAAGTCCAAAGAGCACTGACTGATGCTAAAATCATCCTGGCAACATTTTAAGGTTTTAGCATCAAGGTTGTTTTTGTATTTGTGAGTATGTCAGAACAGCCAGCTAGTAATTTATCTGCTATTTCCTCCTGTTCCCTATAAAAATAATGAAACATAGTACACCAGAGAACTGTCATGAGAGATTTTGATAAGAAAAAGATAAGCTGGAGGATGGTACAGCTATTCTCTTTAGTACAAGATGTTAATTTTTGAGGTTATTTAGAGACTGATCTGGGGTGCCCCATATGACATCAAGTACCACTACAAACTTCTTGTCAAGAGTGTTGATTCTATCAATAAGTTTGCCATCTGTGGCCTGTCATGTCCATATGTTCTTTGCAAGAAGCAGCTGAGTATCCAGAGTACTTTAAGGCAGTGTACTTGTTTTTAAGTCTCTGCTTCTACCTTAAAGACAGCAAAAGTGAATCAACTGTACTATGGATCTCATTAGACTGTGAGAGAAATATGAAAATGGCTTTGCAATGAGTAATTTTTGGTATGCCTTGGACATACTTGTGGATATATTATTGTAAGGTTAAAAAAAAAAGAAGGGTCTAAATTCTTTCTGCAAATCTTCTTAATTATATGGTTATTGCTTCTCTGTCACAGTCTACTGAAGCTTAATGAATCCACTGCAAAAAAAAGAGAATGGTATTTTCTGAGGTGTCATAAGCCACAGAAGTTGCTGCCAAGGTGAAAAGAAGTGTTAGCAAAGTCCCATTTTCCATTTTGGGGGGAATTTGTTCTGTTTGGCGGGGGAGGGGTTTAAGGGTTTTGTTTTGTTCTGTTAGTTTGTAAATTTTGTTTGGTCTTTTTGGTTTGTTGTTTGGTTTGTTTGTAATTTTTTGCTACACAAGAGAAACTTTATGTATCTGTGTCCAGATGCATGCATACACACACTTGTGCTGTATGCATTTAGTAGTTACAGGTATATTCCATGAAGTTAATGGAATTAAGGTTTTTTTCTTGCTAAGAGGAAGCTGCTGGAAGTTTGGTTGCATTTGGCTTGGATCAATTTTTCATCAGTTTACTAAACAGTGGTTTTAGGGATATGACAATAGGAATATTATTTATTTAATCTTTAAAAAGTGGAACTTGTCATATATTCACAAATTTATTTTTAAATATTGTGTAAACTGTTACAAATTTGAAATAAATGGAATTGTTGCAGACAGTCTCCTTTTTAATTTGTAAAAAAAAAAATCTCTCCATATAGACTAGAAATGGTTTCTTTTAAAACATTTTTTATTTCTGTATTTTTATTTTCTGATATTATGACATGGCTTTTTGCAGCTATTTGATCTTCTGACCCCAAGACTTATTGTTTTTTTCTGAGGTATTTGAATAATTTGTTTACTGATTCAAACCTCCCAATTGAGTGAGTGTATTGAGATAGATTTCATACTTCTCTATTGTGAATCTCTTTATCAAGTGATACCTAGAAGATTGCAGGAATTTAGCCCAGGCAGCAATACTTATTTGCATGGAAGGATCTCAGCAAAAGGTTTGCATTTGTTGGTCAGAAGCTAAGTACATACTCCACAAAAGAGTGCTTTGTTCACTGAGATTTGTTTAGATTCCATTTTCTTCTCGTCTCCCCAGATTAAAGTTGCAGTATCAGCAGAGAGAGATTGCATTCGTGCCTATCAACCCCAAATTTCATCTACAAATTACAACACCTTAACACTCAATGTGAAAACTGCTGAACCAGATAACCTCCTTTTCTACTTGGGTAGCAATGGAAAGGTAAGTTTCTGGGGTACATTTACTGAAGGTGATGGTAGTCAAAAGTTTTAAATATGCTTTTTCTTTGTGGATTCTCTGCTTGTTTTTTTACCTTTGTTGGGGTCAGGATTGAAGGCACTTGAGACTATAGTTCATGTTTAGACTCAGGCATTTATTGTTATCAGTGCTACAGCCTCACAACTGTGAGTTTTGTAGTCTTTCATTAGTAAGGCAAAAATGGCTTAATTATCACTTGTTACAAGGTCTTTTAAGGCTAAATTATCTAATTAAGAAATTATACTTAGATTATTTTCCCTTTTAACCTAATAACTGCTCCCTCGATGCCCTCAATGTGGATTTTTCTGTTTAATTACAAAACATCACCCAAACCCATGAAGAAGGAGGAAGAAGGTAAAGAGGAACAACTTGTCTCTGCCTTAAAACCTCCATCTTGTTTCATATTTATTTCTGTATTCTAAAACCCCAAACTCTAAGTTTTCTACTCTGTAATATTATATACTTCTTACTAACTGCACACTCATAATCTTAGTGCTATCAATCAATTTTGGAAACTTTCTCCAAACAGCCTCAGGTCAAATACAATGTTCTCTTGTGAGTCTGTGCCTTTCAGCACACAGAAAGTTTCAAATTCTCAGCATCTAGGGTTCCAGCGTTTCTTGATTTCAAACTAAGTAACCAAGCGAGGCCCCTTGCAGACAGATGTGTTCACTAGGGGTGGAAATATTTTGATGCCTTAGATATCTGATTCCAGAGATTTTCAAAGGCAGAAAATAAAAGCACCGGATTCCTTTGCCACTGCCTCTTGGCCCTGTGCTGAAATTCTCCCTTCCTTTTCCTGTGTTGGGCATTAACCACATGGAGTGTAACACCCCCTGTGATGCTTTCATACAGCATGCTGGAGTGCATTAGATGATTTGCTTGGTAACACAGCTGAAATTCTTGAAGCTGTCCCTCATGAGCACAGTGCATCTACCCACTTGGAAGGGAGTGTGATGGCTAATTGCTCTGCTTCATTCCCTGTGTGATCCCAAGAAATGCACAGCAGTTAATTCCTTGTGGCACACTATCATGGGATAGTGCTTTTTCAGAGACTAGTAAATATATGTGTATATATATAAAGAAGACATTCAGCTACTTGCATATGACCTGAGGGAGTTTTGTCTCATTAGAAGTGAGTGAAAAGCATGATTTTGCTAAATGTCAACTCCTGTCATATGGGATGTAGGGACATGAATCTGGAAAGACTTTCTCCATGTTTCTGGTGAAAATGCACATTTGATTCCATGAATTAGAATAGGCTCTGCTGTTTTTCAGACAGACTTCCTGGCAGTGGAGATGCGACGTGGTAGGGTAGTTCTTCTTTGGGATTTGGGCTCTGGACCAACAAGAGTGGAATACCCTGATTTCCAAATTGACAACAACAAATGGCACAGAATACATGCCACCAGGTAATTAAAATGAGAATGTCATAAGTGGTGTACACAAAGCGTCCACTGTTTGGATGATGTCCAACTCATCATTTTCAGTGATGAGATTTTTTTTGTCCTTAGAAGGAGAAGCCAATATTATGTGTTGATTAGGCTTGGTGATGTCTAAGACTATTTATTAGTATTTGTATTTGGCAGGTTTGGAAAAACAGGTACCCTCAGCATAGAGGAGATGAACTCCAATCAGAAGCCTTCACCTAAATCTGGAACCTCTCTGGGGACAGCCAGCATATTGGATGTTAACAAGTCAACCCTAATGTTTATTGGAGGACTTGGAGGGCAAATCAAGGTTAAATTCTGAGATCAGCATTCTGTTAATTGTTTTGAACATGTTTGAGAAATACTTTTGCATTAGAAGTAATTGCTTGATTTGGTTACTTCCTCAAGAGATGCCAGGTACTCTGAGCATAAAGCAGAGATGCTGCAAGGGTCTTCTTGTATCCTGAAGTTAATTTTCCCTGGAAATTTTTGCATAAAGTTTAACCAGGACAGTCTGTGTGTGCATGTACCATGTATAGACATTAGCAAATGGTTTTGTTTGCTTCTTCCATGGCAATTGTAATTCATGGCATGAGGGGTGTGTAAGTAGGTCAAGGACATAGTTATTTTACTTTCTTGATGTACTAATATATCATTATTTCAATTATAATTGTTAATAGTTACACTAAAACATGTTGTTCTCCTATTATGATTTATATCTAACAAAGTTGAAGTTCAAGGAAAACAACCAAGCAAAAATTTTGCTGCATAATTTTCAGAGTACTCAACATTAATTGTATTCATGAAATATTTATTTTCTTATAGAAATCACCTGCTGTTAAGGTGACCCATTTTAAAGGGTGCCTAAGAGAGGCATTCCTGAATGGCAAACCTATTGGTCTTTGGAACTACATAGAAAGAGAGGGCAAGTGCAATGGCTGTTTTGGAAGGTATTTTGTCTCACTCTCTTTTGGTTTTTTTTCAACTTGTTTAGAGTAATTTACATTTGTAATATTATATTTTTGTGTTAACTAAGCATATGGAGCTCAGACAAATTGCAGTGTTTCACTGATAATTAACTTACAGTTCTGAGCGCATTAATCTCAATGTATCAGTGGTATCAAATAATTTCTTTGTATGGAATTTCAATTTTTGAATCACTTTCTCAGAGGAGTTTTATTGCTGCTCTCTATTTTGTGCGTGGGAAGTAGGGACTACCAGTGAACCAAAATACTGTGGAATCTTTCCTTTTCAGTAGTTTTCTGTAAAACAGATTTATTCTTTCCTAGGGTAAGAAACAGTGTAAAGCAGTCTTATTAAAAAAATTGATAGCAAAACTGTAGCCACTGAGGTTGGTGCCTTGAGCAGATTACTATTTTTATGTTTAAGGAATAAAAAAGAAATATGCTTGTCCATATTCCCTTTGCAGAATATTTCATGCAGAAACAGCAGAGGGTGCTGCATGATTGTATGAGATATTTTTTACAGGTCTTGTACTGCAAGGAAAGGGGCTAATAGATCATGTATTGTAAGTCCAATTATGCAAAGCATTTTGAGAAATGGATGACATGTTTTAATTTAGAGGGTGTATGCTGTAACAATTATTTTTCCCTTAGGAATTCACTGAGTTTGCCTTTCATTTTTGTATATAAGGAAGAACACTTACCTTGTGTGCATCCTTCCCCATGGCTAAATTGTGTGTTGTGAGGTTGCATAATGAAAGTGGCCGTTGACTGGAATCCTTCAGTTATTCATTACATCAATATTGAAGTGTTTGCCCACACTTTATAAATTGCTGCCTGGAGGCTGCACTGACTGAGCAGCACCTGAAGGGAGCCAACCAGGAAGGTGGAGAGAGACTATTTACAGGGGCATGGAGTGACAGGACAAGGGCTAATGGATTCCAACTGAAAGAGAGTAGGTTTAGATTAGAAGTTAGGAGGAAACTCTTTACTGTGAGGGTGGTGAGATGCTCGAATACAATGCCCAGAGAAATTGTGGATGTCCCATTCCTGGAAGTGTTCAGGGCCAGGTTGGATGGGGCTCTGAGCAAACTGGTCTAGTGAAAGGTGTCCCTCACGTGGCAGGGGGGGAATATGGGATTGGCTCTAAGATCCCTCCCAACTCAAACTATTCTGTGACCTAACTTTTCTTATATTTATATTAAAAAAAAGGGGGAAAAACAAATGTTAACATTTTTGTACTGGTTTTCTGCTTCTGTAGCCCACAGGATGAGGACACTTCATTCCATTTTGATGGCAGTGGATACTCAGTTGTGGAGAAGGCACTCCGCTCAACAGTGACTCAGATATTAATATCTTTCAGTACCTTTTCACCAAATGGGCTTCTTCTCTATCTTGCTTCAAATGGCACTGTAAGAAAATGGATCAGATTTCTAAACTGTCATTCAGCTTACATGTATTAGAGCATATCACTACTTTTGTGTAATTCATGACCTGTGACTGGCATCATAAGCTAAAGGACTAAAGACAGGAACCCTAGAGGACCACTTGTTAGAGCAAATATCCTCCTAAACTAAGGGCAAAGTTAAACAATGAAAAGAATTCCTCACAATTTATTTAAATTTTAGAATAAAAATAAATTATTTTTGACTTAAATTAATGATTACTTAGCTAAAGTTTAGAAAAGGAAAAGTAAGGACAGCAAGCTAGTTTTTTCAGTTGGAGGAACCTTTTCAGAATGTAAAAATGTTTTGGAATTGAGCTTGCAGAAGGACAATATAATAATGAAAAACCATATTGAATTAAATCCATAAGATGGGAATTCAGTAAACTGAAACAAATTAAATAAAACTTCTGCAAAAGCAATATAACCCAGACCTATCAACAGACCTTCATTGTCTTGTCATGCAGTTTACTGCATACTTAGATGGTGGTTTTCTGTTCCTGAAGGTAGGAAAAGCTTTGTTTGGGTACAGATTATTTCAGAGTTACTGCATAATTCATTTGCTGTATGTACTCACTGCCTGAATACATTGCAGTGTATACAATAATATCTGATTTAAGCTTTACAGTTCAGAGGGGGAACCTTCAATGCAATTCAGAAAGTCTTCTTTACTCTGTGAGGACGGTCTTTGCTTCATGCAGGAAGAACATCGTAGTGTTTGATCATTATGCTGTCAAATCAAATTACTTTCAACTTCATCCAAAACTAGGAAAATATGACTTTGTTATTTAACCATTCTTCTGCTGAGTAATCAAACCTCATGATGTATTTAAGTAAGGGTAATAACAAAACAAAAATACATCCTTGTGAGGTACTTGTAACTTAATTTTCCTAAATAAAGTGAAGATAAGCATCTTGAGCCTAACAAATAGTCCAGGTACAAGAGTTACTAAATATTTTCCGCACAGTGGACCAAACCTGCCAGGCATGCATTCTTTAGGAAGATTTTATTTCCAGGAATGTAATCTGTTTGTATGTAATCTGTTTTTTGTTTTGGTGGTATTTTTCTTCCTCTCAGAGAGACTTCTTGTCCCTTGAGCTTGTTGATGGCAAAGTGAGGGTGACTGTTGATCTTGGCTCAGGACCCCTTGCTCTTACAACAGAAAATCGTTACAACAATGGAACGTGGTATAAAATCTCATTCAATCGGAATAAGAAGCAAGGTAGGCTACAGATCGAGAAGTCTGGGTGTTTGCACATTTACAAATACAAATATCTAAGATAGCTGCAGGGAACATCACTGCAACCAAATCTGATCACTTCCAATGCAGTGTCTTAAGCAGACACACCTAGGGTGCTTTGCTTTTAGAAGGACTAGACTGTAAATCTTGTGCTTGGTTTAACACATCTCACAAAACATACCCACAGTCTTTAAAGACTGAAAGATTTTTGTCCAAGTCTGTAGATGAGGGATCACATTTTTTCTCCTGCATTTTAATATTACTTAGTACAACTGTTTGGTGGGGGCCTGTGTTTTGGCAATAACGTGTATGTGCTAATGGTTATAACATGTTCTCATATGTATCTTATTTTCCTGTAGACTTCTCCAGATTTGGTTTTGGCAGAGAGGAATGAATGAGATTAACAGAATAGCTGGCAGTGCAATAAATTGCTCATTCTAAAAATAAGAAGATTGTCCATACATCTCCAAGTCAATGAATACATTTTCCTTTATTATGGACAAGATTGCCAGAAGGGAAGAATGTATATTCATATTCTTCTCCAGATCTTTACTCCCTTTTCTTTGCAGGAATTTTGGCAGTCATGGATGCATATAACCTTAATTATAAAGAAACCAAGCAAGGAGAATCTCCTGGGGTTGCCTCAGACCTGAACCGCTCTGATAAGGACCCAATCTTCATTGGTGGGCTGCCAAGATCGAGGGCTCTGAGGTAGAGTGTGTCACTTTTGCACCTTTGCTAAGACTCTTGTAAGGTTAGGGGAAAAATTCTACACACTCTTATCACCTCTGAAATTAGAGAAAAACAGTGAATTCTGAAGTTTAGTTTATGGCCATGTATACCACATCTGTCCTTTGACTTCAAACTCTGATATGGTACTTTCCACTGGTGGGTCTGATGCTGCAGTTCAGATCAGAAATAATTTTGTTTTCTTCCTCCAAGGGTGATTTCCACCACAGCAGCAGCCCCCCTGCTCTTTGGGGCAAGCATCCAGCATTGCTGTCTGCAGTGATGCTCCTTTGATCTCTACCTGTGTAAGCCTTGTGTTTTCCAGATGTCATTTATGGGCAAAACTGTGCTTAAGGATAAAAGTTGTACTTGAGAATTCCTGTAATTCAGTAACTTGGAACAGAGGAAAACCAACTGTGAACAGATCAACAGAAAACATTGCAAATAGATATTTTATAGCACGTCTCTTGTTTATGGGTGTTTTTTTATTGCATGTCTGTACTGAACTTGCAAAGTCACATTTCTTCCACTGACTTCACTGTGAAAGGATAAATATGGCAAGAGAAAATCTAATTAAACTTTCTGCATGCTCTTGACAATAACATAAATTCGAGCACATTATTGGTCTCTGCACAGTTACTACAGAGTGCAGTCTTGTTAATCTTAGGTGGCATTCCAGCCTTTAAAGGATTATGGCAGGATAACCTTAGATTTCTCAGCCTTAAACCAGGAACCAAATCAGGTATGGTCCAGACTTGAAAACCGAGAAACTGCGTGGTAGACAACAACAGTTACCCTTTTACACAATCCCTTTTCTTTCAGCTGAAGATTCACCTTAAAGTTTTGGGAAATTACCTGACCTGACAGCACAGCATTACACACTTGTATGTTTTCATTCGGGCACAACATTATCTTGATTCTTTTTAAGATTCAATTTAGTATCTAAGAGTAAAACTTAAACTCTTTGCACTTACACCAGACCGACTGCATCATTTAAAACAGATGTCTCTTTCTTTTCTTATTGAAGAGAAATTAATCTTTTCTCCCAGGAGATTCCAAGTACCACTCCTTGGAAAGAAAGCCTTGTTTTTTGTTTCAGGAAAGGTCTTAATAGTAGAATGTATGTGGGATGCATCAAGAATCTGGAAATATCTCGTTCCACCTTTGACTTGCTTAGAAATTCATATGGAGTACGAAAAGGCTGTGTATTGGAGGTAGGAGACTTTAAAGTCTTGTGATCTGATCTTTGTTTTAATAGAATAATGAATAGTGGTGTTTACAGTGATTTGTAACAGATTTATCTTCAAAAATTCTAAGAGAATCTAATCTATATTTGATTTTTTTTTTACCTGACACTATGTATGGATGAATTGAGTAATTACTTCTGTTCTTCATAAAATAGCCTATTCACAGTGTAAGCATCATGAAAAATGGATATATTGAGTTGGTGCCTAAGTCCTTAAGCCCAGAGTCAGAACTGATGGCAACTTTTGCTACAAAGAACAGCAGTGGCATCATCCTTGCTGGGATCAGCAGGGGACTGGAAAGGCGACAACGAAGACAAGCACACTTGGCAAGTACCAGAAACAAAGAAGTTTTGCGGATTATTTTTGCCATTTTTATTTTGTAAAATCAAGGCAGCTTGCTATATATATTGTGTATCTGAGTTGGAGCTTCTAGAATCCAAAGAGAAAGTCTTACTATTTCCTGCTCTAAGAGAAGGAGTGGGTGGGTGTGAGTGTATAAAGAAACCTCCTGCATTTTACCTAGAGTGTTTGACCAGAGAAATGTCCAGCTTTTTTTTGTGTTTGCTGTTAGAAAGCTTTGCACTCTGAGAGGTATGGTATTGGTACTTGGAGAAGTACCGATACAACTCCTACTTGTCTATGAGTTTCATTAAAAAGTTTGCAACAAGTTTGGAGGTTAATTTTTCCCATGTATGTTCTAGTTAAACACTAAATTAGTGTCTTGAAGATTGAGCTGGAGTTAAAAATTAATCCTCTGATTAAATCTACAGCCCTTCTTTTCCATCATGCTGATTGATGGTCATCTTGCAGTGCATGTTAATGCTGGAGATAGAGCAAGTACTAGGAAAGTAGTTCTTCAGTCTGCTAATGGAACATACAGTGATGGACAAGAACACTCTGTCATCCTAATTCGGAATAAGAGGTACATGTGACTGCAAAGAGTACTACCTGTTTAATTATTGCATATTGTTGTCAGTTCACTGCACTCTCTGAGGAATTGCCTTTGCTAGCTTATTAGGTGGGATAATCAGGGCTGTGTTTTTCTGCTGTCAATGCAGACGTTCTGATTTACATGGTAATTGTATACAGCATACAGCCACTGATAGAGGTGTAGCTGAAAGCTCTCAAAATCTCTAGAACAGCTTGGGGCACTTGAGTACAAAGCATACTAAATAGTATTAGAGAAAAGATACACAGCTATCAAAATAATTTAGAAAGGTATTTGACAAAATTTTACATTTTAAAAATCATCAAAAGAATGGCTTCCAGTTTTAAGATATTGAAGTTATTATCAAAGTGATGGAGCCTTTATTTATTAGAAGAGGATGTTTTTGAGGCTGACAGGAATGCTTTTCATCTGAAAATGAGTTTCTAAGACCTTGTTCAATGTTTTCCCTACTTTCTCTTTTTCAGGATCATAACTGTACAGGTGGACGAAAGTAAACCTGCAGAATTGAGGCTTGGTTCAGCAGCAGAAAATAGCCCCATTAATATTTCCAACTTCTACGCTGGTGGCATTCCAGCAGGAGAGGGCATCTTAGGGCTGAAATTGGCTGGCTCCTTTCATGGCTGTATCAGCAACCTTATTTTTAACAAGGAGTAAGTCAGAAGGGTAACTGCCTAGTTTTGGAAAACCATGTACAGTAATTGTTAAATGTAGTTTGTGATCTCTTCCATGACACTTCTTTTTGCCTGGTTTTTAACATAAGATATGCATGGTACACACGATCTGGGTATTATAACAGCCAGAAAATGGGTATTACCAGCTATATTTTTAAATGGTATTTAAAATGTCTTTAATTTTTATGGAGATGCTGCACAAAGCACAGCTTTCTCTACTATAATTTCATCTTCAGTGACAGACAAAATTATTTTCCAGAAATATTGTAGATTTATATTGTTCTATGGACAGATTATTTGCTGCTTCTCAATCTGTTTGTCAGAGGTGACACTTTTTTCCTTTTTTCCTGATATTACTGAAAGACCTTGTTAAATACTCTCCTTCTGCTTTGGAAATAAGCAGAAATGCACCTCTTAAAATGTTTGTTTCGATTTGTTTTGTTTTAATATAGGCTTTTATATTTTACCACTTCCATGAAGTATGAGCATGTGGATATGGACAGCTGCTTTCTGTCAGAGAAGCCTAAGACAGCTGTACAGCCATCGGACATCATGATTCAACCTGAACTTCAGGCTTTACCAGTTCCCCTGAGACCTCTCACAGACTCAAAAAAAGTATGTATTGCAGCAAAGCTCTGTTGCCACCTCTTTTTTCCTTTCTTTCTGGAGAATTATTAAATTATAGATTGCATATATTTGCTTCCTCTTCAGTATGGAATGTTTCAATGGATGTTGATTTGAAATTATTGTTTCCTGTAGAAAAACTGATACTATCCCTTGCAGCAGCCTGTTGGCCATTTGGAATGGAAAAGTAGTTAGGTTTATCAATCTTTCAGCAGCAACAACAACAACAACAAAAGAAAAAAAAAAGAGAAAAAAAGTGAAATGATAATCTCCAACAGAAGGACTTGACAGTAACTATTATCTTTAGTGTATTCCTGCCAAAGGGACTTGGTGCAGATTTGCATTAGCTGTGCAGTTCTGCATGATATTTTCTTGGTCACACTCATGCAGTGTCTGCTCTGTGTCAGAGAGGAGGCACAAACCACTTGAGAGAGACACAGTGTCTGAATGCAGCTTGCTTGGCACCTGTTTCCTCTCACACAGTCCCTGTTCCCAAGAGAGAAGGCAGCATTACTTCTCTCCTCCTGCAGCTGCACATCTTTACAATGAAGGGTTTCCAAAGGATCCTGCAACCATTTTCCTGTGGCAACAGCAAGCAAGATTTCATGCATACAACTTGGGACTATAAAAAGAAATAAGTTGTCCTTTTTAGAGCTAAAATGTAGCTTTGGCTCATGCTCTGTTACTCAGGTCTCCATACCCCAAATCATAACAAAAATGTGTGTCCTCATAAAATAGTAAAATATTTCTACCAAACCTATAAGATTTTCACACTGAAATTGAACTTCCAGCATTTGTTGTTAAAAAGGCTGTCAATTAAGACGAAAAGTGAATTGAATGTGTCTCAAGCTACAAACATTTCTCAGTAGAAAAGGTCAATGCTGTCTACAAGACATAGCTTAATCATTAGAACCAGTTCTTTTTGAGCCTGAAGATACGTTGGAATGATTATGAGGTTAGTTAATTGATGTTATTCTGTGTACTTTGTGGTTTTCTTGTGGCCTAGTTTTGCTTCCTACAAAGCTCTATGCAGGCACATTGTCATTCAACAGTTTCTGGGCAGAACCTGACATTATCCTACTTAATAAATTCCTTTCATTAACAGGTAGTTTGTGCAAAAGATGAGCTGCCTGATCATGTTCAAGGTGCCCATCAGTTTGGACTTGCCAAAGGCAGCCACTTGACCCTGCTCTTCAATCAGTCTGCTGTCAGGAAGAAGTGAGTATATCCTGAATTACAAATGCACACAGTGTTATTTTGTATTGAGCTGCAAGAAGGGCAGTGATGGGTTCCATGATTGATTGCCGGCTTTGAACATGGTCCTCACTTCAGGTTTCTGTGGGCTCCTCATGAAAGAAAGTATCATATCCCAGGTTTAGTAACTCATGGTCAGAATTCTGCATTTTTATCCCCTCAGATCTGAGTCTCACATTACCTTCTGTAAGTACTTTGATTTCTTTTTCCCACATGCAGAACTCACATCCAGTTCCCATTCCTTTGTCTGATGCATGTGACATCTCACCCGCTCCTCTCTATATTCTGCAAGTACACCTTCCATCTTTGAAGGTGCACTTGAAGGAGAAAAGACTACTGAGAAGAATAATTTTGTTGGGACCTAATGTGTGATAGCACCTCTGCCTCTTTTACTTGTTTAAGAGTCTCCCAGCAAGGTTCCCATCACACAGCCTGCAAGTCACTTGCATTTGCTTCTTTCAGCTCAGGAAGTCTCTGCAGGCATTGAGAAAAGAGTGTTTTTTCCTTCTAGCCCTTCTGTTACAGCTTCTAAGCAAAGGACACTGCAGAGGATTGATGCCATCTAGTCTGAACCTGGTGTCTCCATAATAAATGGCTC
Source organism: Ammospiza caudacuta (assembly GCF_027887145.1). Classification (NCBI taxonomy): domain Eukaryota; kingdom Metazoa; phylum Chordata; class Aves; order Passeriformes; family Passerellidae; genus Ammospiza; species Ammospiza caudacuta. The sequence continues at coordinate 104,442,480 of NC_080593.1, forward strand.
ATTCATCTCTTCTGCCTTTTAAGCCTCCCTCTGTTCTCAGTCTGCCCATAATATCCCAGCAAGCCTGCCTAATAGTAATGGATGCCATAAAGTTACCCTGGAATGGGTTCCTTTCTTGGAGCAGTAAGCAAGCTTGCAGTCACAAACAGCTGAGCCTGTCCCTCTTAAAGTTCATCTCACTCTTTGACAAGCACTTTTTCTACGTCTGACAGGTACAGCACTGATTTCCATTATGAAATACATTATAAGTCATTCTTTCTTAAAATCAACCTAAATTCTACTTCTCTGACCTGTGTAATAATAAATCTCCTTTCATAACAATAAATTGGTTTAGGCTGTTCTCTGTGTCCAGAAAAGCTTTTCATCACTGCAGAAGAAATACCTTTAAGTAACACTGAATTTTTATTGTCTAGGCTTTCCGTCCAGCTGAATCTCAGAACCTTTGCCTCCAGTGGCCTGATTTACTACATGGCTCACCAAAACCAGGTTGATTATGCAGCCCTACAGCTTTATGGGGGACAGCTCCATTTCTCATTTGATTTAGGCAAAGGAAAAGCAGTAGCTCTTCACCCTGCTGTTGTCAGTGATGGAAAATGGCATACGGTAGGTGGTTGCCAATTTTGTGCTCTATTTTCCCTTCCCTGGAGGTACTGGTATGGATTTTTCTTGCTTTTTCTTTGTGATTTCTGTTGCAAAAGCACACTGGTTCTAACCCAATCATGAAGTTGTTCAGAAAATTTTTATTTGATAATTATTTCCTTTTAGAATTGTCATTAATTGTACACCAAATCCATCTTCCAACTACTGTCAAGTATCTCAAACTATTTCAGAATTAAATAGTTCACCAACTGTGTACTGACGGTCATCTTCAACAGAGAAGGACCCAATGGAAAGGTACAAAAAAATCTGACCTTTTCCACAGAGAGCTTTCAGTGCATTATGCCACCAAAGATCTGCACTTCAGAGTGACAGAGATTTGTGGGTGCAGCATTTCTCTTTTCTCCCACTTATTTGCTTATTGCCTGAGCATGTCACAGCAGCTAGTGACAACAGGGAAGCACTGTCTGTCCTTTCCTTGGTCAAGGCAACATGAGAAAGGGGGACATTTGAAATTAATGGAGGACTTAAGTAGAATTGAGTAGAAATTATGTCTGCAGCTTGGAGGTGTCACATAGCACTCAGGGCCTTCTGCACCAAGATTGCGTCAGTCTCTATTGGCCCAATTCCTCCGAGCAACCCACCTGCCACTGGCTCTGGCTTTCTGTGTGAGAAGTGACTGTGATGTTTGCAGGAGTTTTAGAAGTAACTCTGAGGTTATCACTTGTCCTAAAGGCAGGTGAGGATGACAATTTCATCCTGCTAAGTTTCCCCTCCCTTATCTGTATGTGAAGGCCTTCACTCTAAGAAGTGACTTCTGTGGGACAAAGTGATTGATGACACAAAGCTGCCAGCTTTCCTAGGTGCCTTGGGAATCAGCAGAGTTCTTTTAGCTTTTTATAAATAATCGCCAGAAGAAAAACCAGCAGAAATTAACATGAAGGAAGGAAATGTGAACTTCTGTCAGAGATATCACAGTTAAGCTCTGCTGCCTACCCTGAAAGAGGAAGTATGCTCCAGGACTTACAGCTGCATGTTTAAAAATTACACATACTCACATAAAACTCCTACATGTGACACTATCCACCTTTTAAGAGCTGAACAGATTCCATATAAGAGCTGACCTATCTTTACTACCCAGGCCACAAAGCAGGAGCTTCAGCCTTTTTTATTAGAGATTAAGGCTGAGTCACACCACTTCCCAGCTGGGGTAATCATTGCAGTCCCTCTGCAATCTATGCAAACTAATATGCATTGCTACTGAAAAAAACACCACTTCTTTTCATTCTCTCCCCTCAGCTCATACCACCCTGCTTTACCCCTTTATCCCCTTACCAGCCCAAATGTTCATGAAACTTTGGGTTGAACCTACTCATGGTTCTGAGTGGGGCTAAAAGTAAATAGAGAAGAATAAATGGCTAGCTGACTTCCCTCAGCAACATGTAACTGTTTTAGGGCAAGGCAGGCATAAGGGCATAAGTGAACAAGATGCACATAACTGGAAAGCTTTTTTGGTCAAAACCAATGTAGCACTGCCTATCATAAAATGACAGCACTTCAGAGACCTGAGATGTCTCAGCTGTTGGGCAGCACAATAATTGCAGGAGGCCAGCACAGAATGCCTTTCTGCAAACTCAGTGACCTGCCCATATCCTAAGGCAATAAACTGGTGATTTAAAGAAATAATAAAACACTGAAAACCTTAGGCAGGACATTATGAAATCATTGTGAGCCCTTGGGAAGGCAAGAAAGCTGTTTAACTGCTTGGTTGTATTCAGAAATGGTCTCAGCCTCAGGAAGAATTTCAAGAGGTTGCCTCGGAACAGAATGTCAAAGCAATTGAACCACTAAACAATTGTCTTGCTCTTATTTCTATGGCAAATGATGACTAGGTAACAAATTTAGCTTACTCATTTATGTTCGCACACTTCCCTTTTTTCCAGGTAAAGACGGAATATGTTAAAAGAAAAGGAACAATCATTGTGGATGGACAGGAGCTGGTAGCAGTCAATGCCCTGGGAGATGGTACCACCTTGGATGTGGAAGGGAAGCTCTATGTGGGAGGACTCCCCTTAGACTACGTGCCAAAGAATCTTGGGAATGTAAGAAGGCTTGGGGTGGGGGGTGCCTCTGGCATTTTGCAAGACCAGAATGAGCACAGTGCAAGAAACTCATCTAAATCAGCATCCTGTCTCTGACAGGCTCAAAAGAAGTACTTAGGGAAAGAAGCAACGAGGAAAGTAATGACCCTTTACCAGATAAATCTTTCTGTGGCTTTCTGTGGCTTAATGAGTCCAGCTACAGCTTATATCCTTGTGTGTTAGTAATAGCCCTTAGCAGAACTTTTTTTTTTCATTCTGTTTCTCTGTTAAAAATGAATAAAGAATCTAAATTCCTGTCTTTCACAGTATAAGGTAAAAACATGACCTAAAATATCAGACATTTTGGTACCTGACTTCTCTTGCATTCAAACAGAAATTAGGTGCCTTAAATATCTCTGAAAGGCTGTGAAAGAAAGGGTTTAGCTGTCTTTAGATTAAAGCATATTTTTAATACATCCTTTTAGAGGGTAGGTTTTGTCACCTTCCTCCTTGTGCAGCCCTATTAATGAGGATTCCGGTGATATGATAATGTTTCTCATAGAATTGTAGAATGTCTTGATTTTGAAGGGATCCTCAAGGATCATCAAAGTCCAACTCCTGGCCCTGCACAGGACACCCCAAGAGTCTCACCTTGTGCCTGAGAACATTGTCCAAATGCTTCTTGAACTCTGTCAGGCTGGTGCTGTGACCATGTCCCTTGAGGAACCTCTTCCAGTGCCCAGCCACCCTCTGGAGTGATTCAGATTAATCTTTTTGATGAAGAGAACTTGCAAAATATCCTACAAAAATTTTGATTACTCATTAATTTGCTAAAGCATGTTTGGAATGTTTTTACTGTTGAGTGTATCCCTGCTCACAGTCAAGCAAATATGTACTCTGGTTCTAAACTATTTGATTTTGACTCTAACACATTATGTGCCTTACATAATTATATGTAATACTAGAAATTTAATTACGGAAGTATTTTAAATTCTGCTGTGTTTTGTTTGTATAATATTTTATCTACAATAAGATCAGGTGAATCCCTAAGAGAGCATCACAGCAGTTTATACTAAACATTGTCTCTTATGTCTCCTTATGCTTAGGTTACTCACAGTATTCCTGCCTGCATTGGTAGCATGACAATTAATGGCAAACAATTGGACAACGAGAGTCCTGTCTCTATCTTTGCTGTGAATAAATGCTATGAAACAGTGCAGGATGGTACCTTCTTTGATGGAAGTGGCTTTGCTGCTCTTGGTAAGTGTCATTAAATGAAAACAGTGCCTGACTGAATTAATATTAATGAAAACATACTCCTTTCAGGTCTTACTGGAACTGTGTGTAATTAACTGACTCCTCACACAGTGAGTGCATGCCCTGCATGTGGATTTCTAACTGAGTCCTTTCACTTCATTCATCCAAAAGTGGTCATTTCTGCAAAGGGCTGTCTTATAAATAAAAGAGATAATGGTTTTAGCAGTGGGAAAGAAATGAACTACATCTTTATTAGCTAAGAATATCCATGTTCATGATGTTAAGGTCTGATAAAGAATATTGTTGCACACATCTTTTGTGAAAATCTTTTTTTTAGGATTTTTTTTTTTTCTGAGAAGCTGAGGCCTCAGGGCCTCAGAAACAAAATGTAAACAATAGTTATCTGCTGTTGTGGAATGCATCAAGTAGATTTTTGATTGGCCCATCTTGGATGTTTATAATTAATGGCCAATCAAGGCTGAGCTATCTCGGACACAGTCCGAGAGAGCTGCCTTTTGTTATCATTCTTTTCTTTCTATTCTTAGCTCAGTTTCCCTTCTGAGAGGGAAACATTTCTTTCTTTTCTTTTTAGTTAGTTATAATGTAATATATATAATAAAATAATAAATCAAGCCTTCTAAACATGGAGTCAACATTCTTGTCTCTTCCCTCACCTGAAGACCCCCTGTGACCACTGTCACAAATATGAAGACAAAAGACTTGTGAAGTAACATGAAGGATTGCATTTGTGCTCTTTACTGTTTCTTACAGATGAGATAGAATGGATTAAATGTGAATTAATAAAAGAAAACTTATTTGGGAGTTTATCTTTTCCAGTAAAAAATGGGAATTATGACTTTGGAAAACTTATTGTCCAGAGGTATTGCAAGGTCAAATGCTAGCAGCATGATTAACAAATTTTTTAGACCTTTTAATGGTAATGCATATATTTAGCTCTGTATTGTGGGTTGCAAGTCTTCTGCTAGAAGCTTCTAACTTATTTCCAGTCAGGGAAGGCTACAAGGTGCGTTCTGACGTGAACATCTCGCTGGAGTTCCGCACCACGGCGGCGCACGGCGTTCTCCTGGGCGTCAGCAGCACCAGGGTCGATGCGATTGGGCTGGAGATCGTACACGGCAAGGTAGGCTGCCCTGTGCAGGCGCACTGCTGTACACGGGGCTTGTTAGAAACTGCGAGGCTAGAGCCCTTGGAATGCATGAAATAGGCACCAGTCAGGTGTGATGGAGGCACATTCCCACAGAACAAATGCGGGACAGACTTTGTCTCGAGGTTTCTCACTGCCATTGTATGATAAAATGTGCGATTAGCAGAAGTCACTGGAACTTTTTGGATTTTTAATTAGTGTAATTTATGTTAGTGTGCAGCCACTCTGACCTCCTGTACTACATACCTTGTATTTTAGACCAAATATATATCTTTTTTATTGCTTAATACTTTTTCTGCCATAAAGCTATCCTTGTCTTTGAGAAAAATACTGCATACACAATGTACACTGTTTTGTAACCTCTTCTTCAATATTCATGAGCAATTAACTCATTCTCTACTTCTACTGGCCATTATGCTCCATAAACCTTTTAACAATCAATATACATAGTTTTCCAGTCATCTCTTGCATAAAAAAAACATACACTTGATTGCTCTTAAGTGTTTGTTTTTGCAGAAATAGCTCATTTTTTATTCAAAGCTTCCTAGCTGGAGACACTGTTAAATATCACTGTTTTTGTGGGACATACTTTCCCAGTATTAATATGTAATATGTACATATTAATCCTCACCGCAGAGTTGAGGAAATGTCTGCTGCTTTGAAAAATAAATGCATGAAAAAAATAAATGCATGTATTGGCAATGACAAGTGCTTTCAGGCCATTCTTCTTTCTCTTAAGTTATATACAGTGATTCATCTTTCAGATCTGAAGTCTCGGGTTCTGTGCAAAAGGTCTTGATTTGTATTTGTAAGAAACATTGAAATCCCTAGTGAAGTGTATCAATGGACCATTGCATAGGTAGACCTTATTGTTTAAAATTTTAAAAACCACTTTAATAAGGATCTACTCTACCCATCAAAGTAAACATTAACTGCGTGTATTGCCAAACATTTAAAATGGAAATCTCTGCACCAGTGTGATTGTGCTTTTATCTAGGCAGATTAGTTCATGTGTTCTTACTTTATATCTTCATTGGCATCTGACTGTTTGCACAGGTTTTATTCCATGTCAACAATGGAGCTGGCAGGCTAACAGCTTCCTACGAACCAAGAGGCACAAAGAGCTTGTGTGATGGGAAATGGCACAAGCTTCAAGCAAACAAAAGCAAACATCACATTTCACTGATAATTGATGGGAATTTGGTTCACACTGATAATCCCTACGTCCAGTCAACATCTGCAGATACAAACAATCCCATTTATGTTGGAGGTTATCCTGGTAGGTACAATAATATTTCCTTTCCCTCCTGTCCCTCCTCTGCTCACTCTCACAAGAATGACTCTTAACATGTGCTCCCTTTTTGTTTGCCATGGGAACTGTGACTGTGTACAGCTCAGCTGTTGCTTCATATTCTGCTAGTTTCTATTTTAACTTCATAAACACCCATGCAGAGTGGCTTTCTCCTCTGTTTTTCCCTCTCATCTTCCATTGTCCCCTGGCAAAAACTATTTCTGCAAACTCTGCCAAGTGATTGCTGTGCATGACTTATGCCTGAAAAGAGCAGTGACTGTCCATGTTGGGATGTCACACCTCATCCAAACATGAATGGAACTTGATGCTCCCCAGGTGTTGTTTGTATTTCTCATTTCAGAGGGGGAGAATTTTAATAACCTGGATCTTTGTAATTTTTTTTTCAGTTTGGTAGAAATAGATTTTACGTATTTCATGTTTGTTTTTCAGCTGATGTCAAGCAAAACTGCCTCACAAGCAAGACCTCATTCCGTGGCTGTTTGAGGAACCTTGTTTTGACCAAGGGCCAACATAGAGAATTGTTTGACTTTAGCAGAGCTTTTGACCTGCGTGGAGTATTTCCTCATTCCTGCCCTGGGGCTGAGCACTGAACTGTAGCAAAGCCTGTCTGGATTGAGAGAGGGTTTTTTGTTGTTGTTGTTGTTGTTGTTGATCTGTTATTTTGCATTCTCCTTTCATAATGAAAAGAAGAACTGATAAGAACCTGCATCTATTTGATTTTTCTGGTTGTTTTCCAACTCAGGTCATTTATTTTTTTAATCAGAAACTCCACATCTGCATTTTAACTAAATGGTTTTAAACAACACATACCTCTAGAACAATTTTAATGGCATTACTTGGGTATTTTTCTTTTGGGAATTTTTATTAATCAGTGTTTACAGTATATTTTCTTTTGATTACTTGACAGTATTTCATTTTATTATGTGTTGGCAGTTTTGTAAGAAGGTAATCATTTTGGACCACATAATAAAACTACAATAAACTGCATTATTTCAAGTAGTTCAGTTGTCCATGTATTTTAGTTAGAAGAAAAAGAGCTGGAAGGCTGAGAAGTCACAAGTATGCCCACTACAGGGGGTTTGGAACTAGATAATCTTTAAGGCTTCTTCCAGTCTGGGTCATTATATGTCTGATTATATGAAATGTAAGTGGACATAGTCCAGCAGAGGGAGCAGGAGACTGACTAAAATCCTAATTTTGAAGGTCTCAGATTCAGAGTTTAATTAATAGAATTTTCTTCGTTACACTTCACAGGGTAGCTCCAGCTCCTTTTCCTTGTGCCTTACTATCCAGTGCTTCTGACACTCATTATAGATACATTGGCTAGATGGATTATGTTCCTGTTCATGCTTTCGTGGAATCAGCTTCAGGACAAGCAGCATCTCTATGGCACGGAGATGCCTGTGAAGTGATATGCTGCTGAAGAAACAATTTGGGTTTTATTGGGAAAAACTCTGTATTTTGGCAATGCAAACTATTGCATCATTCTTTGGAAAACAGTATTTTTTACAGACACTGGGAGGCAGTTTTGAGGCCAGCCTGCAGTTGTATCTTTGTCTTTTCTTACTGTGCTTGCCTCTGTTTTGAAAACTAGTCTTCCAGTAGCTGTTCTCAAGCCAGGTTTGGGGGACGTGTGCTAAATCCCAATCAAGTAAGGACATCCATTCATCAACTGGCCAGGTCACTGAGCAGTAACAAATGTGTCTCATACTTTAATATGCATCTATAATAAGCAGAGTTCTTTGCAAGTTCCTTACATCTCCCCCTTTTTTTTCCTCTTTGAACTAGCAGTATTTTTGTTTGCTCCTTCCAATTTTATTTGGCTTTTACTATGCATCCGTACGATTTGGTCTAATGTTAGTTTTTCTCTATGTATTTTGTACTAGCTTAAAAAATGTGGCTGAAACAAAACTCCAAAGCAGTTTGCCATTGCTTTCAATGAGGCCGGATTCCAGTGTGTTTTGTGCATTGCGTATAGGCAGGCCAAGGGAAGAGCTCCTGGAGCAAAGAGCTCCTCCACTTCAGCAAGGGTGGCAGAACATGGTCCTCTGTACAGCTGTTCAGGTGCTGTAACCACACAGTTGCTTTTCAAAGTTTTTAAGTTGCTTTTCTGCCCCCTGCTTCTGCTTCTACCCAAAATACACATGCTTAGATTTGAAGAGCTGGCTTTGTTGTATTGTTTTTATTTTTGACATGGATACAATACAGTGGACACACTGCTGTACAAATACACTTACATGGCGTACTTCAACAAAACACATAACATAATGAGGATTGTAAGGTAAACATACATACAAACACTTCACTTTGATTAGTGGCATTGTATTATTTTCCAGAGAAGACACACATGAATAGAAACCCATTGAAAAATAAAAATGAAACACTGTGTTTGTATTCATTGTCTATTAACCCCAACATCTGATCTCACAAGGTTCACATTACAAGCATAATTTAGGCAACATGTTTTGGATAAAATATCATCCATATCCAGAAGTATGTATTTTACTAGATCTTTTTTTGTAATTACAAATCTTGCCTCATACAAAAAGAAATACTTTGTCAACATCAATGTGAAATTGCTAATAGATTAAGTAGTAAATGTCTAAGCCAAAATATTTTTCCTGGAAAATGCAGAGTGAGGTAGTTAATATTATACATGGACACAGACACATTTGCACACATGCACACTTTCTAATGACATTCGCTGCATATACAGGTTAAATCATTCCAGTCTGTTTTGCAACACCTGTTTCTTACAATACTCCCTTCTCTATGTGTTGATATGCAAAATGCTGTCCTTGTAGAACCATGGAGTATATAAATGATTGAGGCATCTTTGGAATTTCAGTAATTTCTCTTTGCTTGCTACCACTTTCTTACTAATAGCTTTTGACATATGTTAGTTTTTTTTAGGTGACAATCCTCTTGCAACTTAGTTTTGACTTCAGCTTCTGTTTGGAGAAACAAAATTCCTCATGCCTCCACCAGCATCTTGAAATACAAGACCTCAAGTTGAAACCTTGTATTTCAAAATGCCATTGAGCTTGTTCCATTTGTCTGCTGCATATTAAATCAAGTTAGTGTACCAAAACAATACAAAACAACTTAATGTGGAACAGTATTAACCACTACACATGGGTCATTAGGGCCATTTGTATCAAAAGAGAATCCTGACATTCTTTTTCAGAGACAGGAGGTATTTGGCCACTCTATGTAGAATCTAGTTCATCTGCTAATATGCATGTCTTACAAAGTTATAGGCAGTTTCAGCATAAAACAAGAGCTCACAGGGTGGATTTTATGACATCGTATTTGACTTTCCTAAGTTGTGAAGTGGTAAAAGTCTTCAAAACCCCCTGGTATTCTATACAGAATGCAGGGAGATCTATTTCAAATAGAAATAACATTGATGAGGTCCAGAACATGCTGAGCAAGTTGCAGCATGAACATCCTTTCCCTTGCACAGCCATTGAGAACACAGAGTGAAATGAGGGGGCAAGATGGAGGAGGTCAATATACTTGTCTGAGAGTATTATAGGAAGTTAGCTCATTTGCTATGACACTTCAAATAACTTTCTTAATTTAGGCTTTCTGTATAGTCACAGAATGCCTTTTAGTTGGCTATAGATACAATGCTTAGCATTTTTCTGATTCTCTTTATATTCAAAGCACTTTCACATATAAAAGCCTTTGCTGAGTTTGTTCTTCCCAGATGGATGTTCAGTACTCCTGATCTGCTCAGGGAATTGTTTGGCTACATCTGAGAGTAGAATATAACTCAACTAATTCTCACGTTGCCTTTATATGGAAAGTACAAGTCCTGCTTTACAGCTGATGTTCAAGGGCAGCACAAGCAAAAAGAGCTGTCCACTGCCACAGAGGGAACTAAAGGGTATCAGGGGCAAAGCACAAGACAAAACTTCTATGCTTAGGCCTATAAACAAGCCACAGACCGACTATCTCTTGTATACTTAAAATAAATAGTTTTCAAAATAAGGAGTGTATTTTATAATACAATTGTCCTGGTTTTTTTTCCTGGTTGCAACTGAGTCTCCTTTAGTGTTAAGAAGAAAAAGGAAAAACAAAACAAAAAACCCCAAACAAACAAGAACAACAAAAACCTACAAAAACCCCCGACCCCAAACAAAAAAAACCAAAACAAAAAAATGCGCCAAAACAACCAGAAAGTTAAAAAAGTCACTGTTCTAAAGAAAATGTTGCCAATTTTTCATCATTTTTTATCAAGAAGATAAGAAAGAAGACAGGATCTGCCCTCTGTAGACATTTTTGTTGGTGGTGAAGTTACTGATTCCATGTTGATTTCTTTCACTGACTACTAATAATGAAAGTTAACTACTGGAGAACATGATAAACTTGACACATTTTAGAGGGTCTGCTTCTGGTTCAGATACTCATTGCACAGCTTCAGCAGAGCATCACAAGTTACAGGCTTTCTCTGCAGGACAGCAGACTTTATTCACCTCCAGTTCACCTGGAGGACTTGGTTCAGAGTGCTTTTAAGTTGCTATGTAATAAACAGAGCTTCTGCCTCATCCCTGTGGCCAGATCAGGAACAAAAATCATTGCTCAGGCTGGGGGTGGTTTCACTGTGCAACAATGATGGGGACATTGCAGTGCAGTTGAAGGCATTGCTTCCCACTTTTTGCATATGACACAGATAAAAAAATACTTTCTCTTTTCCAGAGATTTGTGATTTCCTTACTCAACAAACCTCTAGTTCAGCACAGCCCTAAGTGAGATGACCGAACACTGCTTGTTCTTGTGACTAGCTCCAAACAAGACAGCCTATCTGACATCCCCAATTCAGTGGCAGCCCCCTATTCTCTTGTCAGCCTGTGTGTTTGCTTAGACTGCATGCCAGCTGCGATTTGCTATATATTTGTAAAACCCCCAGCACAACTGGGCCTAGACTGGCTACAGTTTTAAAGACCTAATGTGTAAATTATTAGTCCCTTTTCTCATTGGAAGCCCTGTTTGTTCTCCATGCTGTATTATACAAGACCTGAACAAAGATCTCTCTTGTTGATGCAGCTGAAGAGTATAAAAATTGCTTACATATTAAAGCTAAAATAAACAAAATAAAATTAGGTTACAAATTGGAAACGATAATGTTTAACAAAAAAAGGTGATGACTGTAAGTGGCACCATTAACACATCTCATAGTCTGGCATTACACAGATTTAATTCTGAGAGTATCAAGTAAAAGGCAGAGCTAGGGGCATATGCCCCTCCTCACCCAGCCTTTGTCTCCTGAAACTTGAGTGACAGGGGAAGGGAGGGGAGCGTGGTTTGTGCCATTACAATTGCACACAGCTGAGGGATCCAGACAGATGATTTTGGAAGACTGGTAGTGAGATACACAGTGGTATGTACACTAGCAGTACAGCTGTCTGTAGTTCCTCCTCCTGCCTCCCTCCCCCAGCATCAGGTACCCATGAGGAGTGACTGAGAGACACAAGCCCTGCAGTAACACACACTCTATGGGTTCACTTCCAGGAGAAGGGTTTGGTTTCCACACAGCTGTCTTGGGATTGCTGCATCCTGAACTCCCACCTTCCATGCCTGACAGACCCCTTCCCTGCTCCAAGGTCTGTCATGCTCCTGTGTCATGCTGTGGTCAGTAGTGTTTCATTCATTGGATGCCACTGCATTATTTCCAAAAATTGTTCTAACACCAGGTCAGGAAACAAACACCGTACCTTGGTCTGCCCTCCTCACCTCCTGGGCCAGCTGGCACAAGTGTAATCCATATGGAAGCATAACTAATGTGATATTTTTCCGATGGTTTGGAAGCTGGAATACCAAAAGTCCTATGTGCTGACCATCAGCTGGACAGTACAGTAGGAAGGAATGATGTCCTGTGGATACCATTTTGTTATGTCTCTGCAAGAGCTGCTTAAAATGACAGGCATCACTCTTGTCCATGTGGCTTTTGTCCAGTGTACTGCTGCCTTCTGCTTCAGCTGGCTTTTGGTTTTATCACCCATTCTGCCTGAGGATTTGCACGGTAGACATCTAGCATGAACGCATCTGGATCCAAACAGTGCTGACCTGGAAGGGAAATTGTCAGCCATGAATCATAAGATGTTCTGAGCACACAGGGACAGAGCTGTGTTAAAATGTCCTCGAATGTTTCTCTGACCTGCACACAGCAATCCTAGTTTGGTGTGTCCATCCAGCTAACATGTTGCCTGGATACAGAGAGGGCCTTTGGTAAATTTGCCAATGATTTTACTCTCTGACAGTCATGAATTTACTGCCACTTCCAGGCAGGATGTTCTGCATTACACTGAGTAATGGACAAGACATTTAGTCAAACGGTGAATATGGTCTTTTCAGAAGCATCAACAACACTGTTAGTGCTGCAGTTTGAGGGGGTTTATTTCTTTGGATTTACTGAGCTGGAATTACAACTCTCTGACTTCTACACTATTTTTAAATTATGAAAAAGTAGCTCTGTAAACAATGTGTTCCCATACAGTAGGATCTTGGAAAGAAATGCAGGGACTCTAACAAGATTTTTGGGAGTTGCCAATTTGCTCGTTAAAAAAAAAAATCCTTTGCACTCTGGCTGTTTCATTAGCTGGTGATTGGGAAGTTGTGGCTGCCTTTGCCTGAATGAGGATTTTGTGCCTCTTAGTTGAGTAATAAGGCAATAAATTCTAGAGTTAAGTTGATTTGTTGGACTATATTGCATTTACATGGGGTAATGAAGTAATTTCACTGGTAAGGTTACTTTGCTGTGACATAAGATTATGGTGAAATTTTTGTACGGTTACTTTTGAGGTCACTGGGGTCCTAATGATTTTACTCAAGTGAAAGCAATATAAATGAATTAATGCATAATCACTGGACTAAGGTAGCCTGAAGGATCTAGGACTAGAAAAATGATTTTAAATGAAGATGCAAATTAAATGTCCTAATTTTTTGGAAGACCATGGTAGGAACATTTAGGATTGTTTCACAAGGTCTTTAGGATCATTTTTCTATTTTAGTATCAGTTGGTCATCCTGTTTGGACAGGCAAATCAAATCACTAATCCAATTTAGGGTTTTTTTATCAGTAATAAACACTGATTCCTGATTGCTGCTGAAGTAAGTCTGTGATGTTTTGTACTAACTTTACAGTAAGTCTTTAGAGCTGAATCTAGAAGAAATAAGGAATTATCTAATACGGTAATTCACAACTGACTCCAACACAGCATCCAGAATTTTGGCATGAACAGAGAAAGGAGGGAGTAAGAAGAGAAAAGATTGCGTAATATCAAATTAAAATATATTTTTTGACCTTTAGGCCAGAAACTTGTGGGCCACTGTTGTTATTAGAAGTGTCACTGCATGAAACAGATGAAGACAAAAACCCTATTGCAAGGAATTTGCAATCTAAATAAAGCACATAGATTAATGTGAGTACAGAACACCTATACGTGCAGGGGCTGAATTCACAATTCTGCAGGTCTTTATTTGAGGGAGGTTAACACTTGCATACAGTAAGAAAGAAAGAGATCTTGGAAAAATGCTTGACAGCAAGGTAGAATGTGCTTGCAAGAGGAAGACTAAGGATCTCTTAACCATGGAAAAATGCTCAGTTACAAGAGTGAGAGAGGTAAAAGCAAGAGGTCAGATGAATTTGGCAAGACTGTAAGAAGTGCTGCTGAGATCCAGCCGCCGGGCTCGTTCTCTCCTGGGGTACCCCTCCTGTCACTCTGGAGTTGGAATAAATGATGACATGGATTCTAACCGCTTTTGGGTCAGGCTCCTTTCCTCCAAATGGACTGGAGGGTAGGAGAGACCCAGCTGTGTCAAAACATTGCTGACCTGAGGTATTTTAGGAGGTTAAGGACATTAAGAATTAATTTTCAAAATTGAGACCTACCTATATTTCCTCCAATTTCATGTAAACTTTGGATCTGGCCTCTCACATTCTGTGATGATCCACGGCTAGGATAGAAAAAAAACCTTTCAGTTTGTCCTTCTGTTATAACCACTGCCTGGTCATCTACTAAAGTTTGATATTTTTTCCCCTGTGAACTGCCTTATTAAAACCAACAACTTCTACCAAATGGACCACTACAGAATAATGAATCTGCCACAGAGGTAGATTACTGCATCACAATCAACCAAACCTTCTGTATTATTAATTTTATATTATTTATTCAAAGTACAGAATTATGTGGTAACATGGGAAGACTTTGCAGAAAAGACTTTCAGACAAAATTTACCATTTCCCATAGCTGTTAATAATTATTACCTTACAGAAATAAAAACATTCTAGACTTATGGAGAGATGTAAAACAATCCCTTTGGGTTCTCTATGTGGCAAGTCTATAAAATATACGTTTAATGTACATTTTTATTAGTGGTATGAGGGAGGGCAGACTGATTCTGTATAGGAGCCAGTTATTAAGTAGAATAAAAAGAGTAAGATAAGTGGTTAAAATTTCTTTGATTGACATAACCATAAATTAGCAATTTTAGATTAGAAAAAGAGTTATTGTAACACAATGAATCTTTGAAGAGGGAGGAATCTATTCCTTTGTAGTTCTGACATTGTTATTCAGGAAAAACAGAATGTTCTGCTTTACCCACCTGTTTTCACAGTGGAATCGAGCCAGGATGTCTTTGGCTTTTGTTTGGCCGTTGAGTTGAATTGCCATAGAGACTTTTGAATGCAGTGGAGCATAAACTCTTATCACCCCCTCGGGTATGTCAGACTGCAAGTATGGAGGGAAAGTGACAGCTCCCTAAAATCAATATTCAATAGAGTAAGTCTAAGGCAAATATTGCTCTAGCTCAATTTGGAAGCTGTTCTGCAACCTCATTTGAGGTTGCTTGCAAAATTCACTGTCAAGCATTCTCTTGGCTATTCCAAAGACATTTACAGTCATACAAATGGAAATTTGTAGACACAAATCAGATACAACACAAAGACACAAACTCTTTGGTAAGTAGCACATAAATGCACATAGGGTAAGGCCCTTGAATTGTAACTTTAACTGATTTCTGTTAACAGTGGTCAGTGAACCCGCTGCTTGTTTAAAAACATAAAAATGATTAAGAATATCTGGTTTTCCTTCTAAAGATGAAATTCTCCTGGGGCATAAAAACCCACTTCTCTGTTTCTGCTTCCTATAACTTCAACCAGATTGAAGTGTGTGTACAGTAAAACATCAAGTACCATATGGTTTCTGTTAATTTGAAATTTGACCTTGTGTAAGGTTCAAATGATCATTTATGAAGTTTATGCACTCTTCCATGATTAATGGTGGATAAATCAATTAGCAAGGTTTGCACTCCAGTTATAATCCAGTTAATACCATGCTGACCAAAACACAATAGTCTCTCCAGTCTCTGTCTCTGTGTAATTTAGAACATCTGAGACCTGGGGATTGCGTTAAGTGCTCTCAACATTAAACTCAGTTATCCAAACAGAGTCTGTGTCCAATTTACCCTTCATATTCACCTCCTTACCATGGCTACCCTAATTTTTATTAGATGTAAAGCCAATTACTCTGATCAATGGACTTGTCTTCCCAAAGGTGCAATGACTTCAGTAATGGACTCTCCTCAGAGAAGGAGTCTATCTGTGTTCATCCCACGCTGAAATTAACTTTGCAGCACAGTAGTCTACACTGCCATGTTAAACAAACATCTCTGTCTCCATCTGCAGCACCAATGTATGTCCTACCCTACCTAAAATACTTCAGTCAGTGCTGGCAAATTCTTGAGACAGGTGAATTAGAATGTATTCACCATTCATACTTAACATTTATCTTTCTCCATTTTCCCCCATACATTACCTTCTGCATTTTCTCTCTTGCCTGTAATAGTGGCTCATTCTCTAGTTCTCATAACCTTGTGATATCATTCCTTCCTAATTTGTCTTTTCTTTTGTTCTTCAAGACTATTCTTCAACAATTACAGAGTTCTTCACCATTTCCTTGATTACTTCTCTTATAATTCACCAGCCTTCCTTCTGTTAAGGAGTCTTCATGGAAGACTCTAAATACTTCCTCTCCAGGTTATTAGTTACTACATGGAAATACATGTAAGTTGCTATAGGGACTGTGTAGGTTTGCACAGAGACATGATATGTCTTGTTGCCCAAATTTATGTTGCACTTAATATGTAAGATAGTTTTAGTTGCCTATCAAAGCAGGATACTCCAAGTAGGTTTCTAGGCAGTAGATAAAAGTTGGTGGCTTTAAGACCTTCAAAGAAAGGTTTTTCTATCAGATTTTCTTAAGCCTAACTACTGGAGCCCAGGAAATCCTCAAAATTATCCACCTCTCTCCTCTGACTATACAGGGAATAACAATACAATCTACTTCACAGAGCACATTTAGGCACAGTTTCGGTGTCTGTGGTAGGCAAACTGAACTTTCTCTCTGCTTACAAAATTAGTGCAAGCTGTAAGACTAAATCTTGCAAGAAGAGTATCAAGTGGCCTGTACCAGGACATGGATAAATGCAATAAATCCTAATATGGATCACTCTACCATTCATCAACAGATCCATGCATTTGTTGAGTATCTACAAATCACTGCTGCCAGGGACAGTCCACATATAACCATTTCTTATGGAACAGGCTGAAAACCAGCTTGGCAGCTTTGGCTGCTGGAAATCATTCTGACTTCCTTACCTCTTCTCAATCAATTCTCAAAACTTTGTCTTATCAGAGTGTTAGACTGGGAAGCACACCTTTCAAGACAATTCTCAAATCAGCTTAATCAGTATGGCAAAATTTCCTCCCCACACCCAGAATCCTTAATGAGATAAAGGAGGTAGGCTGTTTAAGCTGCTCTGAAACCTGATCTTTTTATCACACCTCTGGTCTTTCAGGTCTCTCCCGTTCCATGGTCTTTCTCCTCAAAAGTTTTCTCACTCCTTTGTCAAACATCAGCTGTCTCTTGCTGTTGTTCATGGCTGCTTCATTCATTTTTCTCACTTGGGAAATCAGGAAGGATGGGACCTAGGAGGAGGAAACCAGATCTGAGAATATACAGTAATTTTTCCCAATTGTGTTGCATTTTTAGAAGGGCACCGAATTTTAGGCAGCAGAAACTCTGTTTATTCCTAGAAGATACATGCAATCAGTAGCTTCCTCTAACAACCTACAGTTATCCTTTGGTGAAACTGTAGATCGTCTTTCATGCCATATGAAACTTTAAAGTGATGTTTGCAGCTGCAGGAGCTTTATTAGGAGGTAGTCTTTGCAACTCCCATTATACTCTCCTTCTGTTATGAGCAAATAAGCTGAGACTGTCAATTTTGGCCAACCTTCAGAAGTCCAAAAAGTTGTACACACTTTTGTCCCATTTTATTGTGGGGTAGACTTTAAACAGACATCTAATCACATTCAAGTTTAGATGTATCCCCTACACATCCAGATTAAATCATTCTTCTATGCATCACTCTGTATAAACAATTGTGTGGGAGAGGGACTTCCAGAAGGCAATTGATCCTAAAATAGATGGCTTAGATAATTAGGTAATAAGTAATTTTTTCAATCCAGAAATATCTGCCAGGGTGCCTCATTCTAGATATGGAAGACTCCAGTCAGTTTCCAAAGAAACTGTTTCCCCTTGGAAGGTGGGTTTATTCTGATTTCTGTACATGTCCTGCACTGAGATGGGACCATCAAGGGGGAACCAGCAGTACTCACAGTCCACAGGATGTCCTGGTACCGGATCAGAAGCCGCACAATGTGCGCGGTGGTGGCGGCTGCTTGCATTTCCTGTTGGTTTGCGCGTTTCCCTTTGTAGATGAAGAGGTTTGGTGCAACAATCATAGACACGTTCCACAAGCTCATCTTGTTTTTCCCTTCATTAGCAACCACCTTCTTCAGGAACTGAAGAAAGGCCTGGAAAAAAACAATACTTGTTTAATTTCAGGAAATAATTTACTTTTGAAATGCAGCATTTTCAAATGCAAATGTCTGGCTGCTACATTTGCACTTGGAAGTGAAATTTAGTGGTTTTTTTCATAGTATTTGGATTAATCTGATATTTGTTGTTACAACAACCTGTGTCAACCACAGAGGAATAGTTAATGTTATCAAAACACACATTAATAAATTATCTATCCCTTAGACAATAATCCCAAATTTATAAGTGTCCACAATAAGGCTCTGAATCCTACACTAGAGATAAGATGTACATGTATTGCAAGGGAATAGTTACTTTCTTCACAAAGTGTCCATTTTGATGCATTTAACCAATGCTTTTTATGTCACAGTCACTTGGGGTGATTAGTCTCTCCAAATCTGCACCAGTCCCACATGCAATACAACCTGAAATTTCTGCCAGCAACCCTCAAACTTTTATTCTGGGATAACAAAAGCAAGAAGAGCTAAGTGGTTGTCCATTGATGTTACTTCTGCACATGCTTGGCGGAGTCCAAGGAAATTAATTTACCCTTTTGGGTAGTTTATTCAGAATTTTGCTTGAATGAATAAATAGCACAGACTGCAGTTGTGGTTAGAGTTGGGGTCTACCAATGAGTCCTTCTACAATATTGTTCTGGTTTCAGGCTGGGATTCCTTGTATCTGGTACAGGGCTGTGTTTTGGATTTAAGATAAGAATAATGTTGATAACACACTGATGTTTTAGCTGTTGCTAAGCAGTGTTCACACTTAGTCAAGTGTAATCTTCAGCTTCTCATGCTGCACTGCCAGCAAGGAGGCTGGGGCTGCACAAGGACTTTGGGAGGGGACACAGCCTGGAGAGCTGACTCCCAAGGGATATTCCATACTACATGGCATTGTGCTCAGTATCTAAACTGTGGGGAAAATTGGTCTTGGCCCACTACTCAAGAGCTGGCTTGGCATCAGTCAGTGAGTGGTGAAAAATTGCTTTGTGCACCATTTGTTTTGTGTGTTCTAATTAATTAATCATTATTATTTTCCCATTCATTTCTGTCCTACTAAACTGTTATTGTCTCAACCCATTAATTTCACTTTTTTTTTCAGATTTTCTCACCCATCCCACTCGGAGTGGGGAGGAAAGAAGGAATGGCTGTGTGTGCTGGCTTTAGATGGAGTAGAGTTAATTTTCTTCACACTGACTGGTATGGGGTTATGTTTGGGACTTTTGCTGAACACAGTGTTTATAATATAGATTTTTCTTGTTACTGCTGATTAGGACTTGCTTAGAGCTAAGGCCTCTTCTGATTTTCATACTGCCACATTTCTGAGATGCATGAGAAATTAGGAGGAAACACGGCCAGGAAACACGGCCAGGTGACCATATTCCAGACCATGGGACATCATGCTCAGTGTAAAAAGGTGGGAGGAAGATGAAGGAAGGGGGAACTTTCAGAGTGATGGCATTTGTCTTCCCAACTGTTACATGAATGAGATCAAGCCCTGCTCCCCTGGTGACAACTGAACACCTGCCTGTCCATGGGAAGTGGTGAGTTCCTTTGTTTGCTCTGCTTTCATGAACAGCGTTTGTTCTTCTATTAAATTACATTTATCTCAAGTCATTAATTTTCCAGCTTTTACACCTGTTCTCTCCTTTATCTTACTGATGAGGGAGGGAGAGAGGAGCTGCATGTGCTTGGTTGCTGGCTAGGGTTAAACCATGACAGGTATTAGCTGACTCTTGGTTAAACCATGAAAACCACAGGGTACACTGTTTTTGTACCCTGACATAGCAATTAAAACATTTTTACAAACCCAAGAATTACAAAATAGAAACTCTGCTGGAGAAGTTTCTAAAACCTCATTAGAGAGTGGAGATGTGCAAAGTTTCACCATCACTTATATTTTTGTACAGAAGCGTAATTAATAATAGAGTAATAATTAAGAGTATTCCTCTAGCATGTGTTTTACATATGCAGCTCTATACTCAAATGAATTCTGGTAGCAGAAACAACCCCCATTCTTTACAGAGCACTAGCAGACCTCCAGGTACTTTGAAGACATTTGTTGGTCTTGTCCCTTGTTACTGTATAAATAAATTCAGGTAAAGAAGGCAGCTGAACTCACAAGGTTGTATCTAAACTGATTCGTGAAAAGCTTTCAGAGGTGGGAGACCTGCATGGTCCTGATGAGCAGGGGACCTGGTGAAATGTCTGGAGGTTCCCAGGAAGCTTGTTCACTCAGGTTTCCTTGATGTGGAAACAGGCCCAAGATGCAACCAGTGTCTCTTAGGATCAGGACACAGCTGCAGTCAGATCTGGGAGCTCCCAAGCATCCAAAATGCTTGTAGCCACTGTGTTTGTATCAGGAAGTAGGACATGGTGGGGGGCATGGGTTTGTAAGGCAAGCCAGCTGAGGGTGAGCTCCTGACATCTGTGCTGCAGATGCATGCTTTTACTTTGCACTACATGCTGCAGTCTGCTCCAGTGCCCTGAAAGCCCTTCCAGTACCAGGAGTGCACTAGGCAAGCTCCTACAGGGCAGTTTCTCTTTTAAATTCATCCTGGAGAACTTCAGTTATACAGAAAATCCAGAAACTAGACCTCCTCTGTCCAAACTAAGTGAGGAATATGCCTCTTTGAAATGAGTGCTACATAAAAATGATGCCTGAGATCCAGCAGGTGGATAACCCCAGCAACTATTTCTTAATTGCTTGTAAAAGAAATGACATCCAGGAAATTTGAACATCTTTTCAGGGAAATCATCAAAAAACACAGATGAACACTTTCCCAGTGTAGCATCTGAAAAAAATGAGTGTCTCACTTAAAGGTCAAAAGCACCACAGATGGCAGGTGATAGCAAATTAAGAACTTACCTTGGCTGTGTCTCTGTTGGCTTCAGGCATCAGCATGATCAACAGATGCAAAGCTTGTAGTTGTAACTTGATCTTGGAGATTTCTAAGGACATGAATAATTAATGCTTTTGAAATCCCAGCTGCAATTGGTTTGTTCTAAAAACCTTGTGTGTCAGCAGTTCTAGACATACCAGCTAGTGCCTGTTTGAGACTAGCATGCTTAGGTGTTAGATAACCATAAAATAAAAAATCACCTAAATGAGTGGGTTTTTTCTCATCATCTTAGATCTTTGTTACACGGGGACACAAAGCGCTACAAAATTCTATCTACATAGTAACAATCCAGTATTTTTTAGTACTAGCTAGTTTCTCTTAGATATCTGTGTATTTGTTGTAGGGAATAAGGTAACTTTATTCTGCACAGACATCTCCTGCTCAGTCTTCTCCAAACTGCTGAGCCATTGTAACTGCATGCAGCCTGGGACTCATAAAGAGTCCACACACACTCAGGTATGTGAAGTTTATGGAAAGAGGTCACCTCCTTCTGCCCTTTAAGTTACTCATGGAGACACTGAAAGGGTGACTGTAACCTTATGTTAAGTTTTCTGTACCAATTTGCTAATAAATTCACCATCCTGAGACTTTCAGTCTGTCCTAGCTTGAGTGACTTTACAGTGAAGTCATAGGTATGGCAAGGTACAATTGCATTCTTCCTGGAAGAGAAATGAACAAAATGTACTGAGACTGAGAGGGTGTATGTACACTGGAAACAAAGCCCAGCTGCCTGAACCTTTCTGTGCTCACACATACCTCTGTACCAATGTTCTGACCTCAACATAAACTTTAACAGAAATAAAATACGTCCAGTAGGTCCAGTAGATAAAGGACAGTGATTTGAGTTTACCTTGCAGAAATTTTCATTTGTGAAACCTACAGTTAATGTGAATCAGAGTCTATACATGAAAGTCATTACTCAGTTCACTCACAGGTTCCAAATTTTACATTTAACAGTTGTTTTGTTCACATAACAAGCCTGTGCTATTAGCTGAATGCAGACACCTTTCTCATTTGAAAACAAAATTTTGCAGAAAACTAAAATGTTTAGGCAAAGCACTGGGTCTGTTTTTCTCTCTAATTCAGAGGGAGAAGAAAATTACATCACTTTTTGCTATATACTTCAGAGAGAGAAAAAAAAATAATGTCTACTCTTGCATTTTATCATATTATCAGTCCATACTAACTCCATTTCCACATACTTTCTACGAGTGTGATGAATGCAGGCAGATATTCTACTGTGAAGAGTGGGCTGGGGAGTTCTCTTATAAACATTTTTAGCAGTCCCGCTGCATCATTATTTCGTACTTGGTCCCAGTCAAAAGTGTCTTCATAAAATTTTGCCTCAAGTTCTTGATGGAGATTCTGAAAAATAAAAGAAACATTTGGCTTTCAGTCATTGCTGCTGATCCAGCAATTTGTGATCACTTCAGAAAGCCCATTACAAGCAGCAGACAGGTTTGTACAGCACTTGAACTAAATCAGCCCTAACCCAGTTACAGCCACGTGGAGCTCAGAGCAGGTTAACAAGTCAAGTTCCTGCAGATATTTGGCAACCCAGGCTAAATTTAGTTTGCTATAGCTAGACTTCTGCAAATTCGAACCACCTTAAGCAAGGCATTTTGTGCAATGTCCTAGAACTAGAAGCAGAAAACTCAGCACAGCTAACTGAGTTATTTTGTTTAAAACACTCTCCAGAGGTTTTGACCCTTAAGTCACAAAGGAGTGGTGTTTCTTCCTCACTGCCAGTGAACTTGCTAGATACCCTGAATCCATGGGCCTTGAGCAAATGGCTTAAAATTCAGGTCTTCCCATCTTTGAAAGGAAGTTTTATGTTAGGATAATTATAGTTAGATTTGGACAAATTGTAGAAAAATAAAGATTCAAAACCATTACTTACTCAGAAAAAAACCTTAATGCATAAACCCCCTCCCCCTAAACCTCTAAAAACACAGTAGAGGTTTAAGATAGAATTGATGATGATACCATTTTGGGTTCCCATTTAATCCCCCTGTTCTACAATGGCAGCATCCTGCTCCATTAACAGAGGTCAGTTAAATTCTGGAGGGTCACTAGCCAGTGTTCAAAACACGTATGTGAAAGGGAAATACTCAGCAAGGCTCCTAGCAGGAACAAGATTTGGCTTCAAACCCAGATCATCATTCAAAAAATTGCAAGCTCCTTAAAAAATTGTTGAGTTAAAAAGATTGAAGGACAGTATTTTAACATAAGGATGTCCATAAATAATGCAGCTTTCACAATTATTACTGGCCAAACGCTGTCCTATCCATAGGAAGTTTGTTGCTGCTTTTTATGAGACCATTTATGACTAAATATATCTGTAGCAAATATTTGGTTTTGGATCATGATTTTGTCAGTTGTACTTTAATATTATGCAAAAAGTTCAGTCCATTCAGGCAGAAAAGCTTTTAGAAATGAATTTGGCTTGCCACGTCTCACATGAATGGAAGGAAATTACATATCAAGTACAGTCACACATAATGAAGTAGAATGGCTGCACAAACGGAAGTAGAAAGTCGTTCAGGATTTGGCATAAAATGCTACAGTCTCATTTTGACTAGCACATTTTACTGGTTTTAATCTGGGCTATCTCAGCTTCCTCTGTATTCACATCTTTTGCACGTAATCAATACAAACACCTAGACTGAATTCTCTCCTGTAGCTGACTGGAAATGTGGAACAGAAATCCTCACCTCATCAAAAGCACAAGAGGACAGAATTCTACTCCACATTTTTCTGCTGAGAACTGGGGAAAACTCACAAAAACAGAATGCAAGATTTTGGAAACATAAACATTTTTATATATATATATATATATACAGTTATATATATATATATATATATATATATATATATATATATATATATATATCTCCACACGGGTAAGGATGTATTTTATACACTCAATTCCCTCCCTTCCCTGCCTTGTATACATGTATCTCTGTATGCATCTAATATTTTTAAAATATGTGCTACAATTTTTTTTTAACATGACTGATCCTTCACTAGACTATCATACAGTTTCGGTTCACTGCAGCTTTTGTTACAGAGGAAAACTTGTATTCACTTCTAGTCTTTGTTTCATAGAAGAGCAACCTTTAATCATTTCCATATGCCTTTTGTTACTCCAAACAAGACTGAAATAAAGTTGGAATGCCCTTAGGTCCTAATGTCATAATAATGTATGAAGGCTTTTGAAGGATGAAATCTGGATCTGCTTTGAAAAAATCTCTCTCTTGCTCATTGGTTTGTTGGGCAGACTCAAGTGAAACCAAAACTCAAATAATTTAAGAACTTTTATACGGGCAGTATAACTTACCACCTAGTATGGAGGAGTTGCATATGAAGTCGTATCTCATAGCAGCTCCCAGGACACAGGTTGTGAAAAAGAAGTGAACAAGACACAGTGCAGTGTATGCAAAGAATATGAAAATAATTGAATTAGAGCACAGCCCTGCTGTGTAATCTCCATGGAAAGACTGGAAAAATTTGAGATTGTGTGAAATAACATTCAATCATTTGTATGAAAAAGTGAGGAAGCTGAAAAGTACAGGGCAAGTTAGGAGCTCCCATCTGCAAGATGTGGCACTTTTCAAGGCTTTGGGGACTTTTATCAGTGCATGGAGTCAAAGGAACTGGGATGCTGCTGCCTAACTTTGGTATGTTTCATGTAATGCTGCTTCTTCTTATTCAGCCATTTTTATGATCCTCAGCCCACCCAGTTGTTTAGCAATCCCCATCATTTGTGTGGCTGCCACAATCTTGAGACTTCTTGCCTCAAAACACAAAACCAGCTGAGAAAGTGGGAGTAGGATACACTGTAAAGTGTTGCTTAAACCAGATAAAAAAAGAAGCTTAAAGGAAAAGGAAAAAAAAGAAAAAAAGCAAAAATCTGGGAAAGAGATAGACCCTACGAAGCCCAGAAGAAAGCTCAACCAACCAAAAAACTGCCTTGTTTTTCTAATTTGCCTCCTCCAGCTCCTGGAATGCAGTTGGTCTGGAGAAACAATTGCAAATATTACTGGCCCAGAGTGTCAGGTTATTGGGTGCCAATTATACTGTGTTCATAGCCCACAAATAGCCTGTGAAAATGCAGTACTTCAGGCTGCCAGCAGTGAACAGAAGCCAAATTTCTCTCACTTGGATCATGAAATTGCCAGATCACAGACGATAAATGGAAAATAAAATGACACAGAGGTTAAAATGACAGAGAATAAGATCTTTATCTGACGTTCACTCAGTTTAGGAACTCTGCATTTCTGAAATAAATTAAAACAGAGATAAGATCACAGCAATTTTGGATGACAGAGATAAACTGAAAGGATGTCTCCAAGTTTTGTGGAGAAAAATCACATTCAACATCCTCTATGCTTTATATAGAACGTTAACTAAATCAAAGTAATAGACCAAATGGTCTGTAATTTATTGGTTCCCAGGAACTAACGTGACCTTTCACTGGCAGGAGTAGGAATGCTGGGCTACACAGATCAGTATTTATGTGCAGTCTGAATTTGTGTGTATGCTGTATTATTTTACATAGAGTCTGTGGTCCAGAAGACAGAAAACTGGCTTGAATGTGTACCTTGACTCTGGAGGCAGATCCAGGAACCCGTAGAATTCCTTCAGTTTCCAAACCTGTTTCCTCAAGCTTGAGCAGCAGCTGAAAGAAGAGACAAAAAAATCCAGGAAAATACTCAGAAGTGCTTAAGAATACTCCTGACTTTCTTTTCAACCTAGGTATCCTTGAAATGAATCTGAAAAATATACATTTCTATGGAACCAGCTAATGAGATCCAGCCAGTTCATATAAATAAATCTGCCTAATTTGTCTCCATAGTCTCGATCCTGAAGTAAAGAGTATGCAGAGTATAGAAAACTGCTAATGCAATAGGCCCCTCTGTCCTTGACTTGAGAGTTGGCACTACTATAGAACAATTAACACATAAATATATTAATAAAACAGCAGATATGCTTAAACACAATGGTGTTTTGAAGGAAAAATAACCTCTGAGAAATGTTTAAGTGTGCCCCAAGGGGCACAAGGGAAAGGTCTATAGATAACATAGGTTTTTTGGAACTGAGAACTCTGATTAGAAAACGATCCCAGGATATTTTATTTTCAAATTTCTGTGAATAGAGGACTAAACTTTCCACTCCAATTGGTTATTAAAAGAAAAAAAATAAATTGATTTTATTTCATTTTGAACACTGAGGAAAATAATAAAAATTCCAGCATTTAATCATACAGCTCTGGACTTTCACCACCAGATCTGCTTCCTGCCCTAACCTTGATTCTTCTGATTTGCAACGTTATCTTGATAGGGCAGCAGTGGAGCTAATCACAAAGTCATGTTAAAGCTCAAGTTGTGTCAGTGTTTCCCTTGACACTCCCCAACACTTCTTCTTTTGTCAGTATTTACAAGGAAATCTGTTGCCATTTTGAGTCTGTGTAAATCTGTGCACCTGCACACTTGTGTCATCTGTGCTCCTGTGTCTGTGTACCTGCCTCCAAGACATGCACAGGATATCCCTGGCCCAATATCTCATTTAAATACCATTGTCTGGTCATACAAACCTCAATCAGAAGATACCACCTCCATTCTGCAAAGAGTAGCCAAGTAATATCTATTGTTTGAATTAATGTTAAATTAAAACTCCTGAAACAACAACTCATCTCTGCCTCTTCTGCACACACATAATTTTGCTTGGCTCTCTATTTTAATGAAAAAGGGAAACAGAAGGACATTTTTTTCCTGTGCGGTATCACATAATTACAAAAATCAAAAAAGGTCCCCACCAGAGATAAACAGCCAAAAAAAGAACAGATTTTCTCTCCTTGTCACAAAGTTTTCAAACCTTAATATTCAGTCAGACAGTCTCTAGACACCTGAAAGTCTAAAACTTCTCTGATCCGATGACTCCTTTGAGTGCCAATACAAATGGTGGAAAAGCAAATCCTAGTGACCAAGCAGGCCAAGTGATACTCACTTTTTGGAAGATAAGGGGCACTTTTATTCCAGGAACCTTCTTTTGGTCATTCTCCAGCAGCACGGTGAGAGGCACTCCGAAAAGACCGTTCTCTTAAAAATAACAACAACAAATGTGAAAAGGAGGAAACAGAGCCTCGGAAGCACCTTCTTCTACAGCTGGTGGACACGAAGGTGGCTGCAGAGGGGCTGCCACACACGGTACCTCGTCCCCGCACCCTCTCCACGCGGTTCCTCTTCAGCTCCACGCCCAGCGCGTCGTAGAAGGCCGTGAGCTCGATCAGGGAGAGGTAGCGGATCTTCTTCATGTCCTCAGGAGACAGGTCCCCGACCTCCGTCAGCCCAAAGCGGCTCTTCCGTACAATGAATTTCTGCAGCAGAGATGGGTCGCATCTTTAGTTGCACCAAAGTTACAGGAAGTGAATTTTTGTTTATAAAGAGATGCACAAATGTGACTGGAGGTCACGTTCAGGTAGATGGGTAACAATAAAGAGATAACTACAGCCCTGTAGATTGGCCTGGCATGGTGACACAGCTGGCATCCACCTGAACATAAAACTGAGCTTCTTGCTCACCATGTACCCTTGCAGTTTGACTGGGAAGTGCCTGTACTTCAGCTAGGACAGATAAGTTATGTGCTTCTTTAAAAGTTTTGCCCAGTTTCTGCAGGATGTAGCATTTTGCTCTGCTCCTGCCTTCCCCAAAACATCTTTGAATGCTGTTGAAGTGGCCGGCACGGTTGATCATGGATATGGTTCTGTATCAATTGTGTGTGTGCAATGAATCCATGCCTGCTTTGCATAATGCTATTAACTTATGAGGTCTTACAGGGGAGTTCAAACTCAAGATCTGAGGAAAAGCTCAGAAACAAAACTGCTTAGTTCAGAAGCCAACCTGCCAACTTAGGGGTATTTTTTATTACTCAAGAAAGCTTAGAAACAGGACTCCCAGCAGCCAACAAATAATTTATTCAAGTAAACTTAAACTAAATGATACTGAGTAATTTGGGGGCATGTGAAGATGTCTACATATTTCAGAAACTGCAGTGTCAGGGACCAGAGCCAGGAATGTTGCATCATAACAGATGCATTTGTACAAATGTCAAAAAGAACAAACACCCATCAGTTTCTGACATAACTGTTAGACATAATAACAAATTCATAGTAAAAAAACATGGTAAAAAACATGCTTTTCAAAGAACTGTGGATCTTTGGTATTGTATTTTTTTTTAAATTTAAACCAGGCATTGTTAATAAGAGGCATAAATAAATAGTATTACAAAATCATCTCATCCCTTTAGGGAACTGAGTGGAAACCCAGTCTCTAGTAATGTTTTGCTTCTGGAGATTTCAGCTCAGTCCTTCATTTTTTTTAACAAATTTAGACTCAAAAGATTTAACCCATCTTTAATTTAAGCCAGTCAAACTGATTAAGAAAAAGGTGAACAAAAAACCCTAAACTTACGCCAGATTTCAAAAGGAAGAGAGTACAAAGGACACCTAGATCATGTAGCTTAGGACTTCATAAACTACACTGCATATGGTCTTTCAACAGGGGTTAACAATAATTGGGGGAGAAAGAGTGTAGGGAATGGAATAACTTTTTTACTTGCTGCCTGGGGCATTTTTAGCCCCGAATATTCCTCCTTAGAATGCACTGTTAGCTTTTTTCTGAGACTTAATGTAACAAAAGCTGCATGGGAGTTAGCCTTCTGAAGAAACATAAAATACTAAAGAATATCTACACATTCTGATTCCAGTGATGCAAAAAGCAGTTGAAATGCAATAAATCACCTTGAAAAAAAGGAAAAAAACCCAGACTGTATACATATATTTTCTGGGGGGAAAGAGAAAAAATTCTAAACACTGCAAAACTGACTAAAAAGGGTACTACAAAGATTTTCCACAGTGGCTATTTGACGCCTAGGGGTTACTATGATGTGATGCTGTGGTTAATACAAACTTTGGGGCTGGCTCTCTTTCTCTGTCTTGTGTCACAATTTTCCAGTGGTTTTTCTTACAGTGGTGTAATATGCAGGTTTGAAGGAGGCTGTGCTATCCTGAAATTAGATTACCAATGTTTTGGTTAAGGATTGCATCTGATGTTTTGCAATGTTGTTTCTGTGCAGTGTACTCAGACCTGTACTTCTGTGGTATCTTCAACTCATCACATGGACCATGGTCCCACATTGGAGAAATCACATGTATTCTGGGGAAATCCCTATGCTCTGGGGATGTTGAGTTGATTCTTGTAGGAGTCAGGGGACTCCCTGCTGCAGGGGACAAGCTATTTTTTTAATACAATATCTGTGCATCTCTGTACACACCATCAATGAAGTTGGCTATGTTGTCAGGCCCACCCTGGAGAAAGTGTGATGTTCCACAGCCTCCAGTGCAGCCCGATTGTCCTTCTGAGTGTAGGTGACTGGCTGCTCAGGGTAGCAGAGTGAGAGGAGATTTTCTGCTGAGGCCCATTACAGTCTGAGTCATCATGGGAAAGAACCAAACACCACGAGCAGCAGCAGCAGATGAAGCAGGGGACAGGCCAACATCAACAGCCATGATTGCTCACTTTTTTCAGAAATGCTCTGCAATGACGTGGCACGTTTCTTGTGTGTCCTTCTGAGCTCATAAAATTATGTCCTGCATGCAGAGCAGTTCAACTCCAGCACAATACTGGCATTTTGTAAGGCTTATCAATTATGAATCCAGAGATACATAATTCAATATGGCATCTTCTCTTCCCTTTTTGTCATCAGTTTCCCTGCTCTGTCAACTGGGAATTGTCTGTGCTGTTGCAGAGAATATTTTGTGAGTGTGCATGTGGGTAGTAAAGACCAAAATCATGATGAGTGTACAGATGCCCTTAGTCACCACCAAGTTATCCCCACCAAAAAAACCCCAAAAATCCAAACAACCAAAACCAGGAAAAACCACACAGGGATTTCACATAAATTATGTAATCTATCTGGTGTCTTATCATTCAACATAGAAGCTTACTTCTGCATCTCAGCTTCTTGCTTGATGGAATCTGAGATGGACAACAGACTAATTCTCAGATAATTCAATGTCTGTGTGGATTGTAAAAATTTCAGATTAGTTTGGGACCTCAGGACATCATAACATGCAGGAAATTTTTCCAAATACTTTACAGCCACTTCATAAATGTCACTGAAAAGGTGGTACTGGAAGCACTAAATTAATGCTCCAGTTTTCAGTGATGGAAGTTGTGAGGGCTGATGTGAGTAGAAAATTTACTTCCATTACTTCATGACATAATTCCAGATAATGACACAACTGCTCAGTGCATGTCTGGTTGGATGATATGGCAAACTTTTCTTGAACAATTTGTGTAGATTCTCCTATAGTGTGATTTGCACTCAATACTGACTGGAAACAGCCAGTACTGCTGCAGGAACAAGGTTTGCTTTCCTCTCTTCATCTGCAAAGCAATTTTAAATCCACATGTTAACAAAGGCAGATAATCTGTGGGGAAAAGAAGTAGGAAAGCAGACAGATAACAAAAATGGTTGTTAGTTTTAATGCCAATAAGCAGTTTTTATTTCTGGGTGAAAAAATTGTGGATGATGCCATATTTGAGGACTGAGTTACACATACTCCTCTGGGTGCACATGTTCATGATGGGTACAAATGAAAACCTGGCTTGGATATCTGTATTAACTTTGGGAATCAGTCACAGGCAGTAGGCAGGCACACAGAGAAGCCTCTACAAAGCACACACTGCAAGGGCCAGATCATGTATCTCAAAAGACTCCATTGTGCTGGGGATATGAAAGAGGAAATAGCTGTGTTAAAAAAAAACAATCGAGGAAATATATGGAGAAGAAACTTACTGGCAAAGCCAAGTCTTCCTTTTTGAACCTCTGGTTTTTTGGCCACTCTTGGGTTTTCGGAAGGACTGTAATGGATTCTGAGAAAGAGACATCATAGGAGAGCTCTTCTGTTATGGATGGGCTGCCTTTATCTGTTCCACAGTCTAGACAGCTCTTAGCTGAAAATAAGGGAAATAATATATGAATAATAAATTGCATTTAGTATGGAGACATTAAAAATTTGAACCAAGAAGACAAAATTCTTGAGAAAGTAATAAAGGAAGTGCTTCACAGAGGAATTTCAGTGCAAACCACAGCATGTTCCTGTTTTGTCTTGAGGAAATAACCCCTTAGAAATAAAATCCCTATTTTCGTTTTAGATTATTTAACTTGTTGCTTTCTGTGAGAAAGATAGTCAAGCTGGAACTTCCTGTTTATCAGGAATTACCAGGTTTTTTTACTCCATCCTTGTCTTCCCAGGCCAGCAAACTGTGGTGGCACTTGTCAAATGAACAATTAAAAATAAAAGGTCTTGACAGAAAAATGCTGTTGACACAGTTTCTCAAGTTACTGATGACTTATATACAATCACAAGACATTGTGCATATATTTTATGTAGTGACATACACATATTTCTCATTTTTGATAGTTTAGGTGTATAGCACCATAAAAGGACAAACCATGCAATTTTCCAGTTTGAAAAACACTATATCTACTGGCATTTATAGTAGATATTGTGAAATGACTTAATGCTCTTCTCTAAAATTTAGTCACCTCCTTAAATTGCTGGATGTCAGAGGAAAATTTTTGAAATCAGTACAATCAAGTCCAGAAATATGCTATTGTCATGGAGGCCAAAGTGTGAAAACATAAATGAGTTAAAGGGTTGCCAGTTTTCCTGATGGATCTCTAGTATCTCAGAAAAATTTTTAGTTTTCCTGTAAGGTTCAGCTCCTAAATCCATTTGGGATGGAATAATAAATTTAATTGAAAGTGAAGTAAAATTTCAGCCCCTAGGACTACAGAGAAGAATTTGCTAACAGGACACAAGTGTATTCAAAAGTCATGGCAATCAGGAAGTGAATTAAAAAAAATTACATGTCTTATAAACATGTAATTTGTTTTAATTCACTGCCCCATGTTCTCTGAATCATTGCATTTACAGTTACAGGGACTTTTCTGCAACACCGCATATTTTACAAGTTTAATATGAAAAAAGTTAAGTGTGTTATTAGGTGGCTTCTGGTTTCTGAGCTGTGGCTTTAGGTGCTGTCTAATGTCCAAGCCATTTAAGGTGTTTTCCATCTCTCTTCCCACCTCTCTTGGACATGGCACCACAGACTGCTCACGGTACCTCTGGGCATTTGGTTCCCCATTTGTTTCAGTAAAACTGCTTGCAGAGCAGAAGTATCAGCTGAGCAGCTTTTGCCACCAAGGAAAATGTCTGTGCCACTGTATCCAGAGGTAAACATCCAAGGGATTAGTTTAGAAATTTGGGAATTAATATCCCTTTATTTAAGCCCTGAACAATGGTGATGGGAAGAGCTTTCAAACTAAGAGATGAACATTCTTCATGGAAGATTGCTGACAATTATCCAGACACTGTGTAGAGGGGAGCTATTACTTTCATTAGTACTGCCAATCACTGTCAGGGCAAAGAATTTAAGGCATACCACCATTCATAGATCAGAATAACAGGGCAGAACTAAGAAAATTATAAATTTCTAATACTACAATTTCTGCAGTACTAGAGAAGAAATGTGGAGGAAATATACTTTGATTTGCAACAAGAAAATACACTGATGACATATTTTGGACAAATTCTGCATGATATTGCTTACAGATTATTTTTACATTCCCAGCTTTGCAATGATCAGCATTTTTAGATGCTGATGCCTCAAGGGCAGCAGTCTGTGTCTGTACAACAGTGATCTTTAATGGCAAACTTTGGTTCCTGCATGACAATAAGCTGACAATGATTTTGAAGAAATATACATAGCACTGCCCGAACATGAAAGAGGGGACTAACCTCTGAACCAGAAAAGGATCTTTCTGTCTGTCATTTACTAAGAGAAGTGAACACTGGTTACATGTTGTCATACTCACAGCTAACTGATTTCCAAACTGGCTTCTGCCCAGGAAGCTGGATACCATTAGAAGATACTGGTGACACTGGAACTGTCTCAAATGTGGGCTGATAGGCAAGGAAAAATGATCAGACTGCAGTGAAGGCAAATGTCTACGGACAGAAACTGCTACAGTTCAAGCAAAGGTGTATCATTCTCAGCTTACACTCTCTTGACAAGATTAAACAATCTGTTGTGATTCTTCAGAGTACATTTTTCAAAGCCAAGCCTGAGAATCAATCTTCCCCAGACTGCACAGATTTGGACTGTGTGGAGGTCAGTAATACTGAAGCTTGCTGTACCTAATGAGTCCTGTCCTATAAAATGACTGAAATTAGCTAAGTAAATTGCTGTACAGAATTAGGCTAACTGAAAGGTCCTCCTCAAATTGTAATTCACCCTGGCTTTAATAATTTTGGCCACAAATCTTTTTGAAGACTCTCTGGCACATGTTGAATACCCGCTATTCCCAGGGACCTGTCACAAATCAGTCAGTCTGCTACCTCTTGTGATTTGGGCACCAGAAAGCTACTAAAGGATGGATGTCCTCCCACAGGTTATACACTAATACTTTTATCAGTGAATTGCAACAAACAACTTGAGGGAACAAAGAAACATTTTCTATATTCAAATTCATTTCTTTCCACTCCAGAAACCATTCTGCACTGCTGAGAGGTGGCTTGGCAGCCCAGAGGGTGACTTTCAAGCAGTGTCACCTCTTCTTAGCAGCAGAGTTTTGGCCTTGTCCTCAGCAGTTTTGTGGCTCATAAAGACAAATCTGAGTGTTTGTGTTCCATGGGTAATAACGGCTCAACTATTCATTCTCAAGTAAAAAGAAAAAAATACAACAAATAAAAACAAGGTCAGGAATTATAAAACTGCTCTGAAGGTTACTCAGTGAAAGGAAATACAATGTGCACATTTTTCTGCTGTTTTTTGTATCCTTGTGGGAAGCACCCAGCCCTTCTCAAACCTGCTGTCTCACACACCCTGAGCCTGGTGGAACAGACCCAGTTTTCCAGCTGAACCTGTAGCTGCAGGCCCCCATGAGCCCTTAATAGCAGCTCTTTTAATTGCTCTTTAAATTGCTAAGTCAGCTTTTTATCAACAAGTAGCAATGCCTCAGGGCAAAAATTCTGTTTTCCCCAGTTGTAGTCAATGTGCGGGAAAAGTGTTCAGGCTGTCAAAAAATGTCAGATATTTAAATGACAGGCAGCTCTTCTAATTGGAAGCCTGAAATAACGTTTCAGTTGTTTTATCCAATCTTATCCTTTAGCTATTTGGGTAACAAAGTCAAATGTAACAAGAATAAAATCTCTCCTGAGAAAGTCC
The DNA here is from genome assembly GCF_027887145.1 of Ammospiza caudacuta. Taxonomy (NCBI): domain Eukaryota; kingdom Metazoa; phylum Chordata; class Aves; order Passeriformes; family Passerellidae; genus Ammospiza; species Ammospiza caudacuta. The sequence continues at coordinate 104,476,982 of NC_080593.1, forward strand.
ATTCAATGGCTTGTGAGCTTGATAGCAAACAGGATCTGAGTCACATAGGCTTCCTTTGCCAGAAGACTGTAGGGACCATGGATTTTTTAAAAAAGAGAGCTGGATACTCATGATAAAATCCCACAACATTTACACAAAAAGCTTCAGGACATAAAAAAGCACCATAAATTTCATGTGGGAGTATAGACGTGGAGAGGATTGCTTAACTTGTCTCAGCAATTTGGGAAAATCAACCATAAAAGCAGATATGCTTCTGCTTAAGACCCAGATAGAGAAATTAATGGTAAATATTAGCAACTGGCTCATCTACTTTCAGTGCTCAAAATGTCTGACCCTTTGAACAATACTCATAATAGATTTATGGTAAATCAAATTTATTTAGGAAAAAACTCTTCCAGCCTTGTTACATGGGTGAAATGAGTCGTGAAGCACCTGCAGTACCCTGGTTCTGATAAGCAGGGCAGAGCTGGCAGACACAGATATGGAAGATGGAGTGGACTGCACACTCTGCCTGGCACCAGCAGGGCTGGCAGCAGGCAGCCCTAGCCTGGGGAACTGCATAATGTGAACTGTGCACAATAACTGGGGTACCTGAAAATCTCATATCCTCAGTCCCATTTCCCAGCCTCCACAGTGAGAGTCTATAATGAAACCAAATCTATGTCTCTTTTGTTAAAATGTCTTCCTTCCTCCCCGCCCTTACTTTTTTTTTTTTTATGTTAGAAAGACTGGGAATAAAACCTTTTTAATGCATGAATTTAAAGATCCCGATTATTTCTGCAGGGTAAAGGAAAATTAAAGAACTTTTGAAGACCTTTTCCCAATGAATGTGAAAGACCAAGAGTCAAACTGTGTCCTTAAATAAACTGGGACAGCTTTATTCATTTGCCTGAGGCTTCAGCAAAGGTGAGGCTTCCCATATCCTGATTTTGACTGAAAGTGATTCATTAGACACACTAAAAATGAGCCCACTGTTTACTGCTCCAACATACACAGGAATTTCCAATGGGAAGATGAAATCAGAAGAGCAAAGGAGAGGATGGAGATGAGGAAGACAAACAGTTCTTTAGTAGCTACACTCATTGTAGAGATGTAAAACCAAATCATTGGAGCACCAAAGAGACCAAATTTTATTTTCAGCCCTGAAGCTAAAGGAAATAAAGGCAAAGGAGGATAACCTTATAGCTCTGGCCAGGATACAATTTGCCCATTCTTTGAATATACTCACATTTCCAAGCACTGCCACCACAAACATCTTTTCATGCAAATAGCTCTGGGTTAGTAAGGGATTTTTCTTTAACTAGGACATGATTTTGTCATGCATTGATGAAGTAAAATGCTTGTAGAAAGTCTTCAGGAGTTTTAGTTAATTACAATGTACAGGGTTGGGCTGTTAATGAGCGCAGTGCTTCATCTCCTCTGTCCAATAACACAACGAATGTATGTGTGTCCCCCATTTGTACGCTGCTGTTGATTTTTCTAAGCTCTGAGCACTGGCAGAGCCGATAGCTTCTGATGGAAGCAGCAGGGTACCAGCAGTAAGGAAAATCAGGCCACTGTGATTAATAAACCATCCAATTTAAAACTCAGTAGTGTGGCTGTCAGTCGAGTCTGCTGGCTGTGGACCTGTCTGAAGCAGAGCAAAAGCACCTCAGCTGGGACAGGCTGCTCTGCTTGCCAAGGCATGGCTTTTGTAAGCACAGGGCATTGTGGTACCACAGGGGTAGCATTTTGCCCCTAGGGATCACAGCTCCTTTCCAGGACGGGCAACAGAAAAAAACAAAAAAAAAACCCTAAAAGCTATCAAAACAAGAAAAGGAATAACTGCATTTCCTTTTATTTCAGTCCATTCTGTCTGTTGAGGGGACACTCCTGCCAGGGGGGCATGGACCTCAAGGCAGGATGGCTGGAAAAGCACCTTTTGTTCTGTGCTGACCCATGCAGAGCCTGGCCACTAGGCAGTAGTAGCAAAACATCTAGTAGGAAGGGTTTTTTCAGAACAGAGAGGAAAAAACTAGGGCAAATCTATCTTCTTCTTTCCCCACTCCAGATGACAACTAATTTATGCCTCTTTAGTGGTCCCCTAAATCTCATCTCAGGTGACCCTAAAGAGCTAATCCCCTTTTCTCTCATCATTAGCCAAGGAAGAGAGTAATCCATCCTGTGACCCATCCCTCTGGGCTCTTGTGATTCTTAGGTTGTTGGGAAGAGGTGTAAATCCATTCTCCTAATGGGGAGGATTATAGAGTTAAGTGAAACAATTAGACCTGATTTGCTATTTGCAGCATGTTCTGTTTACTTCTGCCCTTCCCAACTAAAAGGCAGGATGGGAAAGCAGAACTGCATGTCATTTCAAGCAGTCTCTCTTCCCCAGCTGTGCAGAAAAGATTTGCTTGTCCCCATCTCCAGCCACTCTTTTCTTTTGGCTGGGTTGTTTTTAATGTGCTTCACTTCCCCAAACTGATAAATCTCAAAGATTCTCTGGCAGCTGTAGGACCATGCCCAAAGAGGCAGCAAAGCTCCAGGGACTGCTGATACCCCCTTAAAAAGACTACCTGGGAAACCCTTAGGTCAGGGACTCAAGCCCTCCTGAAGTGTGTTTATCCCTGAAGGGCTGATAATTAGGACAAAGTTTCTAAATCCCATAACAAGCAGCAGAGATAGGAGCACTGGTGAATAGAAAAATTAGAGTGCTGGAGCCTTGCAGGCTTTTCGAACTAAAATGTTTCACAGGCTGCTGGAGGGAGGTGATGGTGTGCTCTGCAGTTGTGTTTTGGCATCTGGGTTTAACATCTAGGTCAGCACCTGCAGAACTGCATATTTTTGTGGGAAGAAGAATTAGAAGACTTAATTACTGATTTGATCTTATCTTTTAGACTTTCACAATGCAGAACTAGTAAGCAAACTGAATTTTGGAGGAGGTAAAACACTGATTTGAAGCGCAGCTGCTCTGAGCATCCAAATTCCTTTTGCAAGTGAGAAACTTTATCAAGTTAGAAGGAGAAAATAAGCAGGTCAAAACCAAATCAATAACGTTCCAATCTGAGAGGAAACATACAACTCTTATTTGGCTGACTTAAATTAATTAGGAAACTGAAGCTTTTGTAAAAAAAATTATACACTTTATGGTTTACAGATACTTGAATCAGGAGAAGTGAGCTAATCTAGCTTTTTAATGTTCATGCAAAAATGCCTGATATCTCTCATTAAAGAATGTCTGCCCACAGGAAAGTACTGGATGCTTCTGGATGTATTAGTGGGATATGTGCAAGAGGTTCAAAAGAATCCAGATATTAAATTTGGAAACAAGAAGTTTAAATATCTGGACACTGTATCTTTGTAATTTTAACATAACTATGCAGCTACAATTTTTGTTCCCAATTTTTTTTTTTAATACTCCAGGATATCAAGCCTTGAGGAGATGGTAGAACACACAGGAAAGGACAAAGCAATGCCATAATGAAAAACAGTTTGTGGGAGTTTCATAATGGCAACAATTTTAATATTAATTTCAAAGGTGAGCTTGTGATCTTATTGGTGACTCCCATTTAAGACATCATAAGTGATAAACATAAAATCATGTATGTTCCTTTGAGCAGTGGACTAAACTCACACAGCTGACTACATTCACCAGAATCAAAACATGTACTGACAGGAACTGGTGTGTTCAGAGCTATCCTCAGGGAAAAGTGGATGAAACCTCCAGAGGTACTGCTGATTTCTGAAGCCATGAAGCAAATGAACAGTAATAGGTTTTTGTTTGCTATGTAAGTGAAATGTAACTGCCAGTGTACAAGTTACAATCGTGCTGGCAGGTGTTTAATTGCTCATGCATATTTGAACCCCAGTTGCTTCATTAGACAAGTTTTACTTCACCACTGAGACTGCTGAGTAAATAGCAAGTGTCCCCAGAAGCCATCAAAAATTTGAACAGCTGCCAAGAGTAACTCACCAGTTTGCAAAAAATAAAGGAGCAAATGTTAGTCTTGACATGAGGCTGCAGGAGGATGGCTGGCAACAGATACAACTTTATGTTACAGGTTAGTTACAACACTGTACCCCTGCATTTGGTTTTTTCCTTTCCTCTCAAATGTACTGTATACAGCATTAAAAGTCTGGTGTTATGGTCAGAAACTGCTAATGACTGCCTGTGCATTGTCAGCAGGAAAGGGTTCCTGTCTTGCACAAACTTTGGTGAGCTACTTGCAAACTGCATAAAAGTTAAGATCAAAGGCATGCATGGGGACACTTACAGAAGAGTCACTGGTGCCAAAGATGTCTCGCACATCCCGGACTGTGTGCTTGTTCTTCTTCCTCAGGGTCTGAGTGTAGGTGTTGTACCTCTTCTGTACAGCAGCAGCTTGAGTTCTGGTCAGAGTGGACAGCAGGGCTTGGCCATCCTCCTCTTCAGCTCCTGAGATCAATGTGGATAAACCTACATCTTGCAGCCATTCTGCCTCCAGCTCCCCTTCTGTGGAGGAAGACAGCATGTTAATAACCCTGGCAAGAAGGGAGAGGGGGCTGAGGAAAAGAGTTGGCATGATGGACTGCTATCACAGCCTTTACCTTGAGAATACTCTAATTCCAATCTTTCTTAGGCCACAAGGGCAAGTTAAGTTAGGTTTGTAAACATATTGTCTTCAAAAAACTTTCAGTTTATCAGTATCTGCACAAGAGAGGCTTATGAGGAGAACAGAAGAGGGATTTCATCAGCATATGCATGTGAAGAAGGCAGCAGAGAAACCAGCCTGACAAAGCAAGGTCCCTAAAAATTAATTCGTAATTCAAAAGCATAAATCCCCTTAGTTCCCATTTATGCCATGCTCACCATTTGTAACATGGTGTACTGGAGAATTTATTTCCATTTGGCTGATGGAAATAAAATTGGCGTTCCAATTCAAATAAACAGAAATACTGGAGGTGTGCATACAACAGAATAATGGATTTGCACTCTAGTGGTGCAATTCCAGAGGGTCAGCTGGTAGAGAGTGAAGAAGCCACACTGAGAGAAGGGTGATGTCCACCTAGACCAACTGCTTGTTTTGAACAAGATGATTAAGAACCAGGACTGCTCACTAAAGAACAAGGGTCAGGAAGGGCTAAGTGTCTAAGAGGTCATGTAAGGGAGGAAGACGCAGAAATAGCCATCCTGGCAAGCCAGGTATCATTCTAACTTCTAATTATTAAAGACTCATTAGCACTGTACACCTCAGCGTTTTTTGGGATCTCAATGTTAATACTTTCTTTAATCTGTTCAATACCTGCTTCCCAACTGGTTCAATACTGCAATTGGTTCCATAGTAAGGGCACACATTGTGGGAAGAATTGTTTTCTATCCTGGCACTGTTGGACATGGCAGATACTTCTGGCATCTTTTCACAGAGCCACACCTGCAGTCCTCTCACTACCAAAACCTGTCCATGTGAAGACAATATAGGTTTTCAGCTTGCTACCTGTTACCTGAAATGAATGTGCCTTGTCACTATCTGGCTGTGGAAAGGTCCAAGTCTACCTTCTCTGAATCATTCAGTAATTTTAAACTTTGCTCTTACTGCTTTTTGATTTGTGCTGTTTTTAAAATAAACAGTCATAGTATTTTAAAATCTCTCTTCACGTAGGAGATTTTGAGGACCTTCATTTCAGTTTTGTGAGCAATCCTAGCTCAGCAGTAAGCTGCTTGACACAAGACAGCAATTTCATTCCAGCCCTGACTGAAGAAGAGGTACTACAAATAAACATGTCAAACAGGAAATGGATTAATTTGCAGCATGTTCTATAAAACAACTCGTCAATGCTCTTATTGTTCTTGTCCCAGCACCAGTGTTAATGGCAGGTTGGTATTTCCAATCTCCCTTTATTGCCTCTTCTTGACATCAGAATGCAGGCTGATTGATGGACACCAGTTTGCTGCACTTTGGCAGTTACATACACAAAAGAGAAAATTACAGGACTGGGCTGCAGGGACAAGCAAAAGCATCTTATGCATGTGCCATCACTGACTTCATTGTTAACTGCCCTGCCTCTTTACAAAGCACTACAAAAATAGCTGCTTCTAAACCCCTGCTCTGTGTTAGCCAGGGGTGTGACCAGCCCTGTATCCCATGAAAGAGCTTGTCTCTGCTCTTATCCTTTCTGTATCCACAGACAGGATGAAGACTGTTCCTTTTCCTTCTCTGTAAGCTTTGAACCAGTGATTCTTCTGCCATTTTCACTCTTCTTTCTAGAGAAGGTCTCTTCTCTTTCTTGTGCACTGCTGTTGGAGCCATATCTGTCCATATTTCAGCTTTTAAATAACATTAATTCTGGCTTTTGTCCTGACATATTCTTTCCAAGAATTGAGCTTGTAATCAAACTTGCTATGAAAAACATCAGGGCAGACATTAAATTCTGCCTGCTTACGAGTCACCCTGTGACTTGTTTTCTCTGGCTTTTCCCTTTTCCTGTTCCAACCACACACAAACAATAGACTAACACATAATGACAACAATTAAAGGAGTAAAAGTATTAAAGAGAAGAAATTATTGCATTAAAAAATGCTCAAAATTTTATGACACATTGGTATTAAATTAAGGTTAACCTCTCCCCTCCCCCATGTGGTTTAAGAAGGCATTATTTTTATAGTTTTAGTTACTAATAGAGCACGACGGTCTTGATACTGTGTTTGATTCTGCAGCACCAGAAGACAGATAATTGAGAGAGTAGTTCTCTTTTTCTCATAGAGTTTGCTAGGAAAGACATGTGTCTTGCTTTGAATCTCAGATATAACCTGAAACAGCCCAGAGATATAACCTTAAATAACTCCCAGCATTCAAGCCTTGTAACAAAAGTTGTAAAGCAATTCTGCACAGCATGGGCATCTTAAATACACCACGACTTTCGCCTCCCCTACATTTTCATCCCTTGTGTCACTTGTCATGATCTGTTCCTTTTTTTACTGTATTTGCTAACATCAACAGAATAAGTATGCTGTTGTCTGCCCTTTGCACATGATGTCTGGCAAAGCACACTGAGGTTTTGACAGTCATGCCTGCCTGGCTTCTATCACCCTTTGGCCTCCTTCTTAAGGATCTTCATCTTCTCCTCTCAAAGACATCTGAAATTAATATTTGCTTTTATTTTGCCCTGAGGGTTTCCACATTGGTTTTTAGTGTTTTGATCACTGGCAAGGAGTATTATCCTATTAGGAGCCTAATAGAACTCACTATTATTTCCAAGATTTATGATCCCAGACTGAATATATTCCTGATGTTAATAACCAGGACAAGCACTGCCTGATTGTGTGTGGGTGTATGCAATACATATATATGCATTTAAGACAACAATATGAATGTAAATGAAGTGTGGAGATGTATTGCATTTTGACTTACAGACTCATTTTTAATTCAGGGCAAAGGGGAAAAAATCAATGTGATTTCATGAGGTATACTCAGACAAAGGGTAACACGGGACTGCAGCAGAGTGCAGGCAGTTGAGAAGATTTAGTTCAGCACTGATGAAAGTGATGGAAAAGTTTCTGGAAAGTAAGATCTTGTATTGCCTTGTCCTATTAAGTTATCCAACTTGGCAGCTCACAGATTTGTGTCATTCCCCTGACTGTGCAGAGGAGTCAGGGACACCTGTTAGTTTGTGCTGACAATTGCATGGAGGAGGCACCAAGAGGCTCATGATCTCCTTAGGGAGTCTCCAAGCTGAAGAGTATGACCAGACAGGAGTTTTCCCAATAAGAAACAGAGTAGTGCAGAACAGTGGATTTAGGCTGACTGATCATAATCCTCACAGCAGACCAAGATTTCTGGTGGTCTTCTCCTTTTGCTTCCAGGAGAGTCCAGCTGGAAACTAGTGAATGGGAGGTGTTTCCCATGGAAACAGCACATGGCTGGAGCTAGATACCTCTGCATGGGTTACTTACCATGACTGGTTGCATATTTGATTGCTTAAAAAATAATAAAGCAGTACTTTCCACCATTCTTCCTGGTAGCAGAATTAATGACATCCCATTGCATGTCAAGGTAGGAAAAATACATCATTACTCGTGTTAATAATTGTATGGAAAGAGCATGCCATCATTTCAAAATCTATCCCTACATCAGTAGTTACCAGACCAGGGAGCAACAGAAGGGTAGCAGCAGTTATCAGCAGGTCACGACCTCAGAAGAAATTTGGTTTCATTGTATAGTAACACCTGGTATTTTGTGTTACACAATCTAATACATTTGTGACGGGGGTCCTAACTGGGAAAAAAAAAAATGGGAACCACTGTTCGAGGTGTTATCAAATCATCTAACACAAAGGTGCATTGCAACAAGCTATCACATACTGAATGTTTTTTCCAAACACAGTGCCTAACGAGAGGGGAAAACATTAAAGTAACAGAATGAGGTAGTAATACCTTCAGGACATGTTGTATAAGTGATGAATTAATTTGGTCAAGTGAGGAGCCCGAACAATATAGGCATCCTTACATTCAGACTTATCTCTAAACTCTCCTTGAATGATATCTTAATTGGGCAATCTCAGAGAAACAGGCAGATATCAAATTCCTGATAGGAGAATACTACATCTAACCAAAAACTGCTTCAACACTTTAATTATTTCTGAATCATATCCTATGAAAAGCCAGAAAGTTTAAAATTATAGCATACTAAATTAACATTTTGCTACTTTAAATGTTTTGGTTTAATCTATTTAATGCTGTAAATTTAGTTTTCATTGAGTGCCTCTCTTTTCTGAATTACACTGTATCTGTCTTCCCAAAGCACAAATAAAATCAATGCAACAAAACTTACTTCAGAAGTTAATTAGTGGCTCCAGTGCATAAACTGGACAATTATTGTTTCTTGCCAGTGGTTAACTGTGATGTTCATAAGAGTAGCTACAATGACTATAGACACAGACTAGTACTTCTGCTCAGACTGAGTGATGCGAGGAAGGAGATCAGGCCATGACCCTTTAGAGAGGAGGCAAAGCCAGGGAACGAGGAATAAGTGGTGTTCATGTGCTCACCATCAGCAGGTTTGAACTCCAAGAGCATTGCTTCTTCAGGTCCATCTTCTCTGCTCTCCTTGATGCTCTCCACCTCACACCAGAAGTCCTCCATGGAAGTGCTGTCCATGGAGGCCTGAGAATTGGAGCGACTGAAGGCAGGAGGCACTGACTCGTTGGAAAGCATCCTGTTAATTCTTCGACAACGAGAGAAAGACTTTCTGAAAAGAGAAAGCCATACAAAGAAAATCATCTTTCTATCACGCTAACTTGTGCCATTCAAACGGAGCAGGCAACCAGTGCTTGACCTGTGGCTGTACCAGGAAGTAGGGAACAAGATTTCAGAGGCCAAGTACACAGTCCTGGTAATTGTCATGATCTCCGTTGCTCACAACAATAAAGGCTGGACATGTATTTTGCATCTGATAACTTATCTCTTTAATGTCTTTCAGTATTTCCCAATCTAGAGGGAACTCAGGAAACACAATTTCTACTTCTAATACTGAAGAGACACTGGGAAACTATTTTCACTTCTTTTTGCCTCAGTTTCTCTTTCTATCCCTTCCTGTTTTGCTTACTGGATGAAATGCCTCAGCGAAAACTTCTCTGGGGAAAAATAATGAGAACTGGGAACACTGAAATATTTTACAAACTCACCTTCACTCCAAAAAAGAAAAAAACCTTGAAATATTTTAATTTGAAAAAAGAATTACTTTTAATTTAAAAAGCCTTTAAAAAAGATTTGGGTTTTTTTTTCGTAAGTTAAAATAATTTTAAACAAAATCTGACTTTGAATTAAAATATTCTATATTTTATATATATTCTAGGTCAAACAGAGGTTTTGATCAAGGTTCAAAAAATTTGATTCACCAAAAAACAAGTTTCAAGTTAAGATTCAATACAGGTATTGAATTAAAACTAGGTTTGCTCCTTGCTCTTTTGTTCTTGTCTTTTCCCCACCGTAAATACATGCTGAAGAGAGTTATACAAATTCATTCGAAATCTCATATAACACCCACCATGAAAATCGCCTGACTTTGTTCTTTCGCATTATTATGGCTGCAATACTGTAAACAGCTTTTGTATGTGTAATTGCAGTAGATACAGCAATCAGTAGTAATAACCACAACAATATTTGTACAAAGGAGTTAGGAGGTAACACAATTTTGGCAGAGAGCTAGACCATAGGAATTAATGGAAAATTCTGACCTAAGGTCTTCTGACCTTCACTTATCTGAATTAATTCAAATACAGTTTCCCTTTCTCTTCCTCTTCTGTATGGCATGATCCTGCCAAAACGCCTTTGTTTAAAACCACAGGCATCACTTTTACTCCACTAGAAAAAAAGATATTTCCTTTTCAGTGTTTCCCTCCTTATCAAAGTTTTCCTAATGGATGTATAAACAATGTATTATTTCATAAAGCTGACTGAGCATGCTTCTCCCTCACTGCGCTGCTGCTCCTGCTTCATCCTTCCCTGCCAGTGAAGGGCTGGATGCTTCCCTGGGGCTTGCAGGGCCTCCTCACTTTATCTGGGCAGGTCCTTCTGGGCTAGATCTGAGCTCCAGGCTGGGGAGCTGTGGTGGGAACAACAGAGCACAACAAACCCAACTTTGGACGTGATCAGGCATTATAAAAGGCAAAGCTCAGGCCTTCGTCTCTTTTTGAACACTCATAGGTGTAATATGGATGATTCATCTGCCAAATCAGCCCCTGTGCTCTTGGAAGCAAAGCTGGGAAGCAAAGCTTTCTGATGGGTGATGACATTGCAGCAGGAGAGAACACTCAGTGTGGTGGTGGAGACACAATCTCTGGAAAGAGAAGTGCTGTCTTCAGTGTTTCTCTCCGTTTCTCCCCTCGTAAACAGTTTGTTTGCTTTAAAACACAGTGCTGAAACTGTTGTTGTTTTAATTAGAACAAGCCACAGCCGCCAAATGCGAGAGGAATTTGTGACACAACTGTGGTTAAAACGCTTTTGTTGTTGCTCTCCCTCTGGGGAGATGTGAGTTTCAGTTGGCTTTTATTCCCAAAGCCTCACATGGCTGGGGTACCTGATAAATTATAATCACCGGAATTATGCATCTGGACATGTCGGCCTCTGGGGTTTTTGTATGGATTTCCCTTTCTTTTGTGGATTCATCTATGTCTCATCCTCACATTAGCAAGTAAGAAAAATGCAAGGATCACTGGATTTAAATATGATGAGTTAATAGTGTACCAAGCATCCCTGAGCAGAGCTTTTAACCAGCAGAAGCAGAACTCCTGAGAAGCAGCCAGAAAACCCCATCTCTTCAGCTGGGAGCTGGGTGGGACGGGGCAAACAGCGCCCACCAACACATTGCTTGTTGCTGTGAAAACATGAGCTCTTTTGTTCAAAAGGTGATAGTGAACACGAGTAAGGAAAAAGGCAAAGCTGCCTGGAACTCCAATGGTGTTTGGGGCCTCCGTTCACTGGACATTGTGCAAGCAGAGGAGACACCAGGGGCTGTCTGTCCTTCTGCCACAGCTTGTCTCTCTCACCAGCTCCTCTTCAGCTTGGGGCCTGAGATCCCAACATTTCTGCTCACTGAGAAATTCATGTCCCTGCTTAATATAAACCTCTGTGGAAATCAAGTCCCTATACATGCTATATAGCACAGCCCAGAGCTCTCGAGCCGGCAACTGCAGGAGGGAACACTCTCACCATTCTGGAATCAAACACGAGCTGGGATGAGAAGAGGGCACCCCTGATAGCATCACTGGCTCCCATCATTTAGTCATGGTCAGGGAATTTAAACATTTCCTGCCCTCCCAGTGTGAATCTTGACCACGACCTTTGTGCTCTTCAGGCGCCACACCACTCTGATCCTTGGGCTTTGGCTCCATCAGCACTTCAACTGGCTGGGACCAAGGCTTTTTATTTCACCATATTAGGAAGAAAGAGGCTTAGTGGGTTGCTGCTTTTCTCCCCACAGTGAGTGTGCTTATTTTGTAATATTACCATACCAGAAAGCTAACTGCTTAAATAGATCATGTAAAACAGCAACAACTGCTGTGGCAACCAGCTTTGCCAAATACGTCTAAGATTCCTGGGTAATTAATGTGCATTTACAACAATATTACAAGTATGGAGCTTATTTGGAAAATCAGCTGAACAAAGTTCCTGAGAACTTCATATTTGAGGCTTGTTATCCCAACCCAGATTAAATCAAGCTGTGTAAAATTCCGGTAACAAGAAAGGTTAGGCAGAGGTGCTTTATCCTTATTGGTAAACATCTGAAGCTTGCTTCCAGGTGGTCTGGTACAAACCTTCTCCAATTATTCTGAGTCTGCCTAATTAAAGCTCATGTGTTTGAAAGACTTCCATCTTTTTTCCAGCTGCTGTTTTGACCCATATACCTGTGACTTTTGTCCTGGAGGAAGTGGTCTTGCCTTTATGTGATAATGGCAGTTGTCTCCCATTTCCTCCAGCCAAAACTGCTCAAAACAGTTTCAGGAAAAAAAATCCTACTGAGGAAGCAAAGCATATTCTTCACTGCTTTAATTAATTCTTGAAGGACACTGTAAGAGCACTGACTCAGCAATCTGTCTGTCTCAGAAACAGCTAAAGAAGCCCAGGCTGCCTGTTACCTGGGAACCCTTGCAGCAGACAACCTCTGTTCCTGACACCTTTTTCACCCTCAAGCCATCCTTTGTTTCAGTCTTTTTTTCTCAGTGTCTCAAGAGAAGTTCAGAACAATAAAAAGTTTTCACTAAGCTGATTCTGCTGCTCCTACAGGAAAGTGGTAAACCAGTCCTTTTAAGCAAGCAGCAGTCACAGAGTTCATGCTAAGTTTCTTTTGTTCCCTCACACACATGGGTAGTAGTAAGCTAATCTGAAATGCTGATTAAATTAAACACAGGAGGGATCTCAGATCCTGGCTTCCTCGATGGAAAAAGTTGGGAGAGGAGTATGAAACTAAAAGCACTGAGCAAAAATTATAGCAACTCCACTGAATGAGCCGAAATGTTTTTCAGGATGGAATAAAATAAAAAAGAAAAAAAAATGAAGAGAAAAGTATATAAAAACTAATGTTATCAAAGAACTTGTCTATTACTGGATACTTGCAGAAGAAAGAGTTAAAGAGTGTCAGGAAGGAGAAATATGACATAATTTAGAAAGCTTTCCATGGAAAAACTATTGCAGGGAAGGAGGGTATTTCCATGGGGCACTAGAGAAAGCTAATTCAACTGTGTTTGACTTTGGTTTTGGCCTGGTGTATAACACTGATGAAATGCATCAGCTAAACAAGCCTCCTGACCCCATATTTTATCTTGCATATGTACTGCAGTATGTGTTCAGGATCTGATACCACCTATCGATTTCAGGACAGCCAAGCCAGATCCAATAAGCTGTTCCCACCCTATACTCAAAATAAAGGTTTGTAAAACCACACAAAGAGCTGGCTCAGTGACACTTAATGATTGCTCACAGGCTCAGTAATGATAAAGCCAAGCTTGTATTTTGAGTTTGATTAAGTAATGGATGGTGAAGAATCCATAAAACAAATTGAAGCAATAAAGCCATCTTGTAGTTAAAAACAGCACTTGATTGTTGCTTACACAGAGGGAGAGGACATCTTATTCTTGTGGGCTGTTATCCTTCATTTCATTCAGTGGGTCCTGAACCTGCTTCACCACAATTAGTCACTTTTATAAGACTGGGAAAGGTGAAGCAATCAAATTGTCCAGGTCATTATAGGATGAAGATCCGTCTTTTCACACTGCAATAATTTTATCAGGATAACTACCTGTTCAGCTTTTCCCATATCTAAAAAAGGGGATAGTAGCTTGCATTGACAGGGAAAAAACATTTATTCCTTGTTATTAAGAACTGTTCTGAATTTTTAGCAGTCATGTACCAATACATCTCTTTCTTCTAAATAAAATGTATACAAATTCCAGGCAAAGGAAGAGACCAGCAATGGGAAATAGTACTTTTGTGCACAGTTCACTCTTGACCCAAATCTCTCATCTTCTGGTTCCTTCCTGGTGACCTTGTTCCTGCACTGTTTGTGGTCTGCTTATTTCCTTCTCCCCATGCTTCATGGCTTCTGATCACAGAGAAGGGAATATATCACAATATCCCCCCAACTCCATCTACACACTTCTGTTTCTGATTATCTTGCAGATGTTAGGCAAATTGTAGACAGTGGATGCTAAAGCTTCCTTGTCCTCTCTCTAGCATCTGGCATAGCAAATATTTAAATATGCTCACTCTTGCTGTCACACTGCCCTGCTTTGTAAAAGAGTATTTGTGTGAGAGGCAGAGAAAGGTTTTATTTCATTATTAATTTTCTCATCCTGTGGTCCAGCAGAACTCCAAAAACATGTGAATCTCATCACTCTTTTGTTGACAAAGATGAGTTTGAAAATAAGCCATCACCTTACTGTATTGGTTAGATTTCAAAACACAGGAATTCTCAATTTTGCCTATCTTTATATTCTACAAAAGATTCTTCAAAATATGTTTCTGTCAACTTGAATTTTACCCCAGATTCTGCACCTGGGGCGGGTCAACCCTGGGTATATACACAGATTGAGGAACTAAATACTGGAGAGCAGCACCACAAAAAAGGGTCCTGGGGGTCCTGTTGATGGCAAGCTGAACATGAGTCAGCAGTGCCCTGGCAGCCAGAAGGGCCAACCCTGTCCTGAGGGCATCAGGGACAGCATCACCAGCCCAGCAAGGAGGCGATTGTCCTGCTCTGCTCTGCACTTGGGCAGCTTTGGGAGCCACAGTATAAGATATAAAGCTGTTAAAGACCATACAGAGGAAGTCTGCAGAGATGGTGAACTGTCTACAGGGAAAGCTGTATGAGAGGTGACTCAGATCACTTGGTTTTTTCAGCCTGGAAAAGAGGAGACTGAAGGGAGACTTCACAGCAGTCCACAGCTTCCTCATGAGGGAAAGAGCCTGGGCAGCGACTGATCTCCTCTCTGGTGACCTGCAATGGGACATGAGGGAATGGCATGAACCTGTGTCAGGTGAGGTTTGAGCTGGATATCAGGTAAAGATTTTTTCAACCACAGGGTGGTTGGGCACTGGAAAAGGCTCCCCAGGGAAGTGGTCATAGCACCAGCCGGACAGAGTTCAAGAAGAGTTTGGACAATGTCCTCAGGCACATGGTGTGACTCTTGGGGCTGTCATGCACAGGGCTAGAAGTTGTACTTGGATGATCTTTATGGTCCCTTTCAACTCAGGATGTTCTATACTTCTATGGTTTTTAGGATCAAAAGGGGTTGTCTACTGAATTTTTAGATTTAAAGACTTAAAAGAGAAAAGATCTGTAATATGTACAGAAATTAAAAGCTTTGTTTATTTAATTATATTTTGTCTGCAATTCATCAAGGTAGTAACAGAAGTTAGGAGATTGAGTTGCAGAATTTGCATGCCAGTGTTACCTGCCAACATTTAAAAATGCATTTTACCTTGGGTTCTTCAGCTGTCTCTTACGCAACGTCCCTGTAAGTGGCAGGGAAGTTCCCTGCCCTAACAAAGGCCACATTGTGGCCCCTCTTCAGCCAAACATGGAGATTGCAGAAGAATCTCTCTCTGTTTGTGGGTTCCAGTGTGAGGGCTCTCACAATCAAACCCTTTGAGCCTGGGGAGTTCAGGGAATATACTCTCTAGGTATTGCCTGCTGGCAACAGTGACCTTTGGGGACATAACCCAGACCTCCCCAGCACTCTGGCAATCACATCACTTCAGTGCTGGCCCAATCCAACAGAGACAGTGCACTACATGGCTGCAATGTGTCTGTCAAAAGCTGAAAGGGACTCTATTTCATCTTCTTTCTCCTAACAAAGCTGTTGCTAAAGGGCAGAAGGGGTTCCCAAATGATTAACAAGAGTATGTTCTGTTAACCATTTTTTTTCAAGTTAATTGGAAAGAATTCTTTTCATATACATTAAGAGGAAGCAGTATAAGCCAGTTTTCAATGCTGATGACTTAAGAACATGAACAGATCATGCAGAATATGTCACATGGAATTTTCAGTGGGTATGGGCAAGATAAGAAACATCTGGACATGACCCACAGGAGGCAAAAGCTGGACATGAGCAGCTGGTTCAAACATCTTAAACATTTCCAACATATATTTATTGTTAGAACTGCCAAATTCTTTTGTTGTGTTGATGCTTGCCTAAGACCTATTTATTTTCTATGAGAAACAAATCCATGTACCCAGGGTAGGACAAAGAAACACAGGAATGTTGGCCATGTACTGTAGGCTTCGAAAACCCCGTGTTTCCAGAAAATGTTTGCTCTATTGTGCCTTTACAGTACAAATGACTTGTGTCTGAGCACTGAACCCACTGGATGTATGTCACACTTCATCATGAAAGGCTCTGAGAGCACCGGGCTCACTGCACATGCACTGTACAATTTATCCACTTCTGTTGAGTAGATGTCTCCATAAATTCCATCTGGCACTCACCCAGAGAGATCCTAGTTAGCTAAGCACTCCGAAATCCAAGGCAAACCCTTCAGATTTCACCTGGATTGACCCTGAAAATAGGTTGTGTGGCAGACCTGCATTTACTACTAGTCCTTGGCATGAATTACTCAGTGAAGGCACACAAATAGCATGAGGCAGAAGTGTTTTGTTCTGCAGTTCAGGGCAAGCAGTGTGTTAACCAAAGTAGAAAGCAAAGATGGTTAAGAGTCACATGAAGGAAAAGGAGAGCAGGAAGCACAAATAAATTAGATTCTGTCTAAACACTGGTACTGCACAAAGTGCTGTTCACTGCACGCACTCAGTGCCTCCTCAGAGAGCTATCTGCAGCAGTGAGGAAAACCTCACAAAAGGCAGTGGAAAAGCTGTCACGCTCTTTTGCTTCCTACTGCTCTGATGGTGTCACCTCTAAGGTAACCAAGAGCCCTGTAAACACTCCCTGGGTACAGCATGGTCTCATGTCAGCTGGAGTACATCAGGCCACTGTGCATCCTTCTGCGTGCAACTACAAGCACCAAGGAGTTAGAAGGAGGAGGAAAGTAATGCACAGACTGATCCAGAATATTTTTTTACAATAAAATTGATTAGCCTCTGCCAGCAACTCACATTTAGCCAGATTCATTATTTATAACACAACAGGATAGTTAAAACTGCAGGAAATGCACAGGTTCAAGAGCTCCAGTGGGGCCCAAATCATACACCAAGCAAAGAAGCAAACTAAGTAAAATCCATGTGAGATGTAAACTTGACAATCTTAGGAGAGTTTTGGCTCTAGAACCACAAATTAGGGTTTTTAAAGAAAAATAAATATCAAAATACTCAGCAGACACAATGAAGCACTGAAACATAAGGGATCAAACTTTCTACAGCTTTCAATACATCTTCTAACATTGCCTCCATTTATGACAAAAATGGGAAAGGAGGAGCTATCCTTTCAACCAGAATGATTATTATCATTAAGAAACTCAGAGTATTTGTATGATTTTCTGAAACACTTCAAAAGACAAAGTCTGTCATTTTGGTTGACTTAAGGTAATAGCATAAGGAACTGGACTATACTGTCTACTGGAAGGTATCTCATGAAACTGCATATATTGCAAGTGTAAGCACTTTAAGGTCCTGATATAAGCAATGAAGGGAGGCAGATACTTCTAGAGAGTGAACATGTAAACAGGAGCCTAAAGTCATGCAACATGTGTTTGAAGTTTTCTTTGTGCTTAGTTTTAAGTGAAGTCCAGCCGTTACTTTCTTCCTTCCTATAATTAATGAATGCTTTTAAGTAAATGTCACCACTCCACCCATTACACTTTTTTCAAAGGCTTCAGGACCTAAGCAAACAAGCATTACTTGAGTTATTGGTTTTTCCTTTAGATGTTTTTAATGTATATTGAAGGCCATGGCTGAGCTACAAATATGAATAAGTAAACTCTAATGTATTCATTTACATTTTCATAATGAATGGTATTCATGACAAAATGTTTTGAACATTGGGCTTAATACTGTTCCCAGGACCAGACTGAAGAAATGTAAAGTAACACACTGAATTTTTAAACACTACCTTTAAAGTTATTTTACTGAAAAAAATGCACATTCACTGAAGATAATCTTGAATCTTTTGACAGAGTGATGGACAACTTCACATTGTCATGAAAATCCTGGATCAGATTCTCAGATTGCAACAAACTGTTACAACCCCATTGGCTTAATTTATCCCTTATGTTTAAATTCAGAACATCCTTCTTTGTGGTACTGCTAATGTTGAAGTTATTACTAAACACAAAAACTTCCTGAGCAAATGTACACCATTTAAATTTTTCTCGGCAGTTCTGGGTTGGCTGTCTGGCAATTTTGGACTCTCAGCTTGTATTTTCTGTGCTCTATTGTACTTTGTGCTGTACAGAACCAGTCAGAAGGAATGAAAAATTTGCTGGAAATTTCTGTAGCCAAACAAAAATCAAGATATGGGCCTAATTTTATTTTCTGCCACTCAAGTACATTGGGAAAGATTTTATGAGCTACTTTGGAAAGTGTTCCACACTTGTTGAATAGTCTGGTTTTTTGTTAATGAGACTGCTTAAAAAGCAGTGTAGATAAAGAATGTGCAATGAATAAAGAAACACAGGTGGAGAATATCTCAGAGCACTGGCTTTCTATTTTTACCTGAACAAAAATGGTTAGACATCAGCTGAAAACTGATGGAAATGATGGAAAATACATCAATGTGGAAACTCCAGTCAATGACCTGAATGGTCTGTGACTTTATTGTTGATGACCTGAGGCAATATGAGGCCTCATCTCTAATTTTGTCCCCCTTTCTGTCTGCAGACGTCCCTGAACCCTGCTTCTTTCCCTTCCCCTTCCATTTTCCAGAAATCAAGTGCTGCTGGGTGGGTGAGAGGCTCTGCAGGAGTGCAGCAGGCAGAGAAACTGAGAAGGGCTCTCTGTGCAGGGGGGAGGTGACACCAACACCAAAACACACAGGGAGGGCATCAGATGGGCATTGCAGCTGGTGGATGTATTCCCACGTCTCTCCAACAGCATTTGCCTGTCGTATTTCCTTATCAGCAGAAGTCACACACCAGCCCCTCTTTCCACTCAGTTCCAAATATTTGTAAAAAGCTCAGTCAAAGCAATGAGGGCGCTTTACATTCTGCAAAAATTAATGAATAAAAAAATCCCAAACAGCCAGGAAATATTAACAGAAGTAAATCCTCTTGTCTCTGTTGAACCAATAGATGTTTTGCTGATGTGGTGCACATTTCACCCTCAAGAGTTGAGAAGAAAACTGTATCAGAATAGGCTTTTGGCCCACATTTTGTGGGGAACACTGAAGGTTGCATTTCTTGCTAATTCACTCATCTTCTTTTGGTTAAAATTTTAAGCCATTTTACTCACTTTAAAATTAAATTTCAGTTTATTATTTGATAATCTCTCCTATTCAGGACATCAGTAACTATACAAACATAACTGTGTAAACATAAATCTGATTTTAAATCAAGAACTGGTAGAAGACTCCTATTGAAGATTGGTCTAGAGAGTTTTCATTTAAAATGTAGGTACAAAACTGTGCTGGCAAGAACCTCCTGAGCTGCCAGATAAGTCTAGTAGCATTGCCAATACTATGAAAGGTCATGGTGAGATGATGGCAAACAACATCTTAAGAAATGACACAAAAGAGCTGAAAATGAGCGGAGGCTAAATTTCATGGAGACAAACACAACAGACAGGGAACACTAAACAGGTTCTCACAGGCCTCTAAAAAGCAGAAATTCACAGTTTAGGAGGAAACAACGGACCACAAAATCAAATTTAGTTTGTTATATTCTCAGGTCTTCAATGGAGGAATGAAGAAGTCAAGAGAAAAAAACCAATGCATTTTCTTATACTTTGGCCATGCAGTTCCTCTCAGTGGAGTATAAAAGGTTTTCTGCGACCTTAAAGTGATTTTTAGGCTTATAGTAAAGAGATGGAAAGAACATCTTCATGAGAGCTGTCAAGGTAACACCCTCTAGGTCTTAAGTGGTAGTTTTCTAATTGTGTCCAAATTTTTGTACTACATGCCTGTGAAAAACATGACCTTTCTATGTAAAATGAATCAGAGGTGCTTCCAAACCACTAGGACTCCAGTGAGAGCAGGAAATGTTAGACTAAGACACACGTCTTCACAATACCCATAAAAGAGCCAAATTCCAGAACAAGAAAAATCACCTTTTAAATGGGAAAACTAATGCATGATGCACAACAGCTTTCCAGTTTTCTTCGACTACCACTTTCTCCAGCTTATATAATTTTTGAGGTTTGTCTCAAATATTTCATCCATGAGGACTCTGAGGAAAGCTATAGCATGCCAGGTATTTCAAACTAGGTTTTCAAATATACTGCAGCTCCTGAAGCTCTTAGAGCTACAGAGGCTATTAATATTTACAAAATATGGTTGGTGCCTGAGTGATGAGAGTAATTCTGAATCCAACAAGCAGCCCTGTTGAAGTCAGCCAAGTGACTCCTGTGTGTAAGGTTTGACTTTCTTAACGTTTTTAATGATGCTGGGGGAGTAAGATGTAGCTCTCGGAAATCTCACAGAAAAAAAAGCTCTTGTTGAGAGGAAGAGAAGACATAGAGGCATAGTACCTTAGTTTGAAGTATCTTAACAAAGGCACAAAATGCCCATTCACCTTCTCCTGGGAAGTAGAAACCTTAGATGGCTCAGAACTGCACTGGAAATTTCCTCAGCACCTTTTGTAGACATCACGTATTACAAGAAGGGATAACTCTTGGTTATTTTGACATTTACTGTTTTGTACTGGCTTTTTGTAAGCTCTCTGGGGTTTGTATCGGGTTATGCTGAGACAACGGAAGAGAGGACTTGAGAGAATTGCCTGTTTAAGCTGAGTACTTCCCTGCCAGTCACAACCCAGAGTGTGAACCCAGATATCAAACCATCATGCAGTAGATAACAGCAGAATTTCTTGATTATCAAAACACCTCAACCACTCCCTGTAGCGCTTCATTAATTATATAGGCAAGAGCTAATTCATCATATCCCAACTCCAAAGACATCAATTAAAAATTATGGAGGCAGGTGAAATGAAATCTCCGAAATGACACAGACGTTTTGTTGCAGAAGAGGGCTAAAAATACAAGTACTATTTTGTGACTTAAAGCCATGGTACACTGTGAGTAAAAGGACTGCTTCAGTAAGTCCTACAGAGCTTGGCTGAAGTTTCCATCCGAGCTTTGCAATCCTGTACATATTCTTGTCTAGATAACAACTAAAAAGTAATTAATATTGCTATGCAAACATAGTAAATCATGTCTGGAAGCTCACATACTCCTGTCAAAGGAGTACAACTAAGCTGTTGTTGTGCCCTCTGTCATTGTGGGTTCATGCTCCTCTTCCCACACCTGCCTAGATAAGAGAGCCATGATCCATGATAGGAGGTGAAGATTCATCAGGCATTCATCCATCTTTTAATGACTGTGTTAGATCTTTCACTGTGCAGGCACTTTATGAATGTTGTGAAACTGTAATGCTATCCTTCCCATAAGGACACCAAATTACTTATCCATGCTTTTGATATAATGCATGTTGGCTGAACTGCTTCAGCTCTCTCTCTCTCTGGATGATTTCCAGTCCAGGACTATATTTACGTCAGTTACAATTGATTCAAAATGCTTCCACAGGATCTTGAACAGGCTAACACATCTTTGTGAATTTAATCCAAACCAGATGACACATGGCTTTCCAGTATAACAGGGAATAATGGTGCTTGTACCTTTAGTTCTTTGGTTTGAGTCAGTAGCCTGGGTTGATATTCAGCCTCTGCTTGGACCAGAACAGGTTTTGGACTTTCAGGTGACTACAGATTATCTTTCCAAAAAGGGACTAAGGCAGGCCATCAACCAACTTCTCTTTCCAAGAAAGACTGAAGGATTCCAGAGCACAAACCCTATGGATTTACAGGAAAGTAAATGCTCCTGCTCTCAAAGTCAGTTTTGACTTAGGCCTTTATGTCACAGGAGAAGTTTTGAAAATTTGCCTTCAACTTAACTGTATATTATTACACTCTTTGTTCTTGGAGTTCTTTTTTATGTGGGTAATAATCTTGCCCAGTTTTCTGGGACTTTGACCATCTAAATTCAAGCCTTATCTTTTAAATTTGTCTTTGATTAACACAGCTGTTATTTATTCTTTTGCTTGGCAGGATTTTCTGCAAGACTGCCATAAAGTCAGCCTGTTTGTATTGTATTCTACTGTTAATCTCTTTTCCTTTATGACATACATTCACAGTATCCTAAGGGGAAGATTACTATACATTTATATGGATTTGTATTCACATATAAATAAATGTATGAATATACAACAAAGATAGCAACAAAAGGAGGGAACATTCTAGTAATCTCCTAAAAGCCATTGTGAAAAAGTCTAGATAATACATAAAACGGAATGTTTTATACAACATTAAGCAGAGGATCAACATGAATCAGTTGCTTAATGAAAGCATAAATCAAAATAAGAAAACTTTTTCTTCAAAGAAGTTGGAATCATTTGGGTGGGAGAAAGATCTGACAAATTAGGAGACTGCTGTATCATTATGATAACTTACACGCTGCTCACCACCTAAGGTTTTCCAAAATAATGTATTTGAAGAGACTTTCTAGAAGTAATTAAAAGAGTTGAAGAAAAATACAATATTGCTTAGAGTTGCTGGGTTAATTTTCATCAGAATCTGATCATCATCTTAAAACCTCAACAGTGGAGAATTTTTAGCTGTCTAGAATCATCTACATTCTGGTGCTTCACAGAGACTTTTTGAATTAGGAATCACTTTGCAATTCTCCTGTAAAGCCCTGCCTTAAAAAGCCCTAATATCTAAGAGTGAGCTGCCTTTTCATGGTATATACATGATCACTGGGACCAAACATAGGAAAACCCAGTGATGGGAGATCCTTCAGATTTCTTCAACTCATATGAGAAATGGGTCACAAAATCAGAAAAAGGAGCTTGGATAATAATTTATGCCAGTAAACTCTATCCCCCAAGCTGACAGAACACTGCTGGGACTTGGAAACTCTACTGGTGCTAGGAGTGTAAGTCTCCAGTAGAAATTTCTCAATAATCCCACTGATTAGACTAACTTTTCCAAACAAATCAATCTAGAATCCAAGGATCAAACGTCAAACCTCCAGAGATATTAGCTGCCTGGATTTCCTTTCAGTGAGACTTCATATTTGACAAGGGAAGAAGAAAATACTTGCTCTTTCATCCTGATCAAAGTCAATTAAAATCAATTATGTAGTCATCACCTTGACCATGGTCATAATTTTATGCTGCTCTACAGCATCTGATGCAATTTCAGACTTCCCTTTGACCCCCAGTACAGGCCTCCTGCTGCCCCTATGGAGGAAATAACAGAGTAAGAAATCCTTGAAAAATTTTCCCCAAGGCAAGGAGTATTATTTCTGCTGATGGTCATGACCCCAGCTCATGATATTTTGCTGCAGGGGGACTCTGGAACCAGAAAGGTTGTGCTGGCCATTTCAGTATGTGAGAAAACTGTCCCAGTGCAAAAACAGCTAAAAGAAACTCTTCAAGTGCTCCTGATGTTTACTCTGGAGGTGCAGAGCTGTGAGTGTCATGCCAGGCAGTTCAGCAGGAGAGAAATTCCCTGGAATCCTTGTGCAACAGAGGAGAGAGCCTGTTTGTGAGTGTTGGGTTGATGGTCTATTGTTCCCATTTATTTAGACTACATTAACAAGATTCCAGTTTCCTTAAAACTATGTGGACAAGTCCTAGTTTCCAAGTCTCTTGAATTTCTCCTGTTTTCATTATTAGGTAAACAGTTTTAGCTGCTCTTCCCCACCAGTCTCCTGCCACACTGGATTTTTACCTGGTTATCAGACAGAAGCACTTTCAAACTGAAAGTAGCCATTAGAAAGAGACTGTACTATCTGTAAATCCTTGTCTGCCAAATGTACAGAATCAAGCCAAATTTGAGCACAATTTGAAAAATGAGGATTAGGATAATGTATTTGTCAATGTAGAAGCCTTTTAGCTCATTTACCCATGTAATCTCTATGAATGCATCACTTCAATTGTCAGACCTGGCTTTCCTCCCATGGAATAAATCATAAGTTTCTTCTTTCCTTATGGCTAAGCTTGCACAAAGCTAAGTTAGAGTCTGGCCATGACACTGAGCTGAAATCCACGTAATTGCCATAAACAACCATATGACCTCAGAAGGCAAAAGTTGAAAAAGGCAAATTTCTGACCTCCAATCAAATGAGAGCAAAAATAGGAAAAATTGTGAACAATCCAATTTGAAGTGAAGGTTCTTCTCTGTCTGGAATATTATTCCAGAGGAACGTGTATTATTACAGAGAAAAATAAAATATTATAACAGAGTATAACTTCCTAGATGAACACCATATTAATAAAACCTTGAAAGGGTTTATATTAATAGATTTTGAGACATATTTTCATACAGCTTGAGTTGATCAAACCATGCATATGCACTTTCTGAAGTTGCTTACACTTGCACTGTGTCCAGTTGTTTTTCTACAGTGGAACATTTTTTTTTGTCCCCCCTTTCCTGCCTGGTAAAGCTGGAAAATTCCACTGGTGATAATTCTGACAGCTCACTCCCCCTCCTGTCACTCCTTGTTTAAGAAAGTGAGAGGGAGGGAACATAGTCTGAAAGGCTGAGAAATTACTGATTTAGTAAATTCTGCAAAGTCTTACCTCAGAGGAGAATATAGCCTTGGTGTTATCCGTAAAGGAGCAGAGCAGAGTCTTTCTTAAACCCAACTTCTTCATGCTCCTAGTGGCAGTGAATCCCTCCTCAGCCTATAATCACCAAGTTGCATATTCTGGGAGTTATCTGAAAGCCTGTGACAGGATATTCTGCCTCTAGTCACACAAGGGCTGCGGGAACAAAGAGTGGTGGAGCTTCTGGCCCTTCTGGGAAATGGACTGACACTGCTCCATCACTATTTAAAGAGCAGATGCCTTCAGGATAAATCCTCTTAGTATGTTTTCCTGTTTGTGTCAGAACTTAAACCTTTTATCCGTTTCCTAAGAGGAGAAATAAAAAAGTAATCAGCACTAAGCTGCTCTGTAATTCAGGAGAGTCCCTGTGGGGTGGCTCAGAAAAAGACAGAGCCAGCCTATGTGTTTTCTTCTAAAGGGATATGAGACACTGTCATTAGCATAATGCAGAAGCTCCTAAATGGCCAGATGCAAATTAATGAGGAGTTCTTTCTGCATGGAGATGGCTGCTCCACCCAGAGGAGAAGCCTAGTGTGCAAAGCCAGAGAGAAGGAGAAGGGAGCCAGAGTACAGCTGTTAAGAAATGAAATATTTATGGGGAAGCCTTTCTTCCTTTCCTTACAGTGGAATGATCAGTGGGGGGCCCAGATGAATACTGAAAAAAGCACTCACCAGGTTTATATGAACAGTGGCCCAGAACTGGGTTGTGGCCACAAGATCAGTAAAGTTGTGAGATTCAGGGGATGGTTTTGAGCTGCAGCTGGGGAATGAGAAAACACTCTGTGCAAAATGCTCCCTGCCACAGCCAGCTGTCAAAGGAGCCCTAAGAAATAACTCCTGAACATGAAAAACATATGAGCTGGTCAAACTTTACTCCCTCCACCAAACCTTTGTTTATGCACTGAAATGCTTAAACAGGTCTGTCAAATTTATGGCATTCCTGTCATCATTCCTCCAGCCTGAAATACAGGAGGAAAAGCTAACTTTCTGTTTATAAGCTTTCTGATATCCTACACTTCCTCCAAAGACATGGCTAAAACCCTACAGCAGAATAAAGGGAAAAGAAATCCTGTTATTTAATCAGAGAAAGAAAAAAAAAAAAAAGACTGAAACAAAGGAGAGAGAAGGGAAAGGACTTCCTGAATCAGACATAGATTTCCTAAGAGGCAGAAAAGAGCAAAACCAGAAGTCATTTGGTTTTACAGTTCATCTTGAAGTTAAATTTGCTCCGTGTTTTAAACTTAACGTCACATTTCTTTCTTCTGGGAAAATTTTATGATTGCATAAATCCTTGAAACTTTTGAAAACTTCTAGTTGTTTACCATTGTCTGTAGGTCTGTCTGGGGACTACTAGGTCATGCTTTAAAGGACAAACTACAAGGAAGAGAGAACATAGCTCAGGAATTTGGTAGTGGACTGTGGGGCTGTTCATGCTACAAATCCAGCTGGTGGTGATGGTGACCAGAAACTGCATGGAAGCTCCTACTGCATTATAAAATTATGCTAGTCCGTATCATCCCAACTAAATACCTCTACAGTGTTACTTTCTACAGGCATTCAAAGGCAACCTCTAGGCTGAATAGTCATGAGACTGCCCTCTCTGCTTCCTTCAAGGATGTCATCATCTCAGTGAAGTGATATACTGTCCCCACTATTGCTCTCCTTGTATCATATAAATACAGATTTAGGATTGCCTTTTCCCAAGGTTGCTCTCTGATGAAATTTATACAATCATCGGTAACACTGACTTAGGTTTTCCTAGGAAAAACCTAGGAAATTTGAAATATGAAATTTTCAACACCTGTTCCTTGTAGCTACCTGCCCATGGGGTAGAGGAAAATGTTTTTGGGAAGGGAGATGAGGAAATGGAGGTCAGCTTGGAGCAGCAATTTACAATGAGTGTATCTTCCCTCTGGCTGCTCTTGGCAATTAAACACTCCCCAGACTCCAAGAAGTCCTGCATCCTGACATTTCAGGTTGTGTTGAACCAGGATGTGTGAGTTAGGATGCTGCTTGCCACATCCAGCAGAAAATCATCTCCAAAGAGCAACGCAGTTCACCCTTGGCTGGGAGGTTTCTCTTGCTGTTCATAAAGGGAGAAACAGTGAGGGACTCATCAGAGACCTAATACATGATAAAAACTGCTCACTGGGCATTTAAAATTAAAAGTGTGACCCTCTAGATACACTGTCCTACTTAACATATTTTACCTCCAAAAATACAGTATCTTCTTTAGCTAAATTTTAAACAAATCTTTAGGTTTAAAATCTTGCCATAGCAGTGTGTAAATATCCTTAAACATAATTTTCTGGCCTCACTCTTTCAGGACCAGCATAGTGGTGAGCCCTAGTCCAATGAAAAACAAAAAGTGGTGAACACATATACACAGGTGTCCCTCTGAGGATCTGCTTGCCCTGGCATTTTTATTCATATTTGAGTTTTCTGTCTTACAGAAAAGTAATTCTGTCTTGTAGAAAAGTAATTCTGAACCAATTCCTTATATGGGACATAATGATGGAATATTTCAGCAGATATACTGAATGCCATACATCTGATAAATACTGACACATGGTTTCATGCTATTCTTTTTCTAAATTTAAATGTTATGCCAGTCATAAACAATCAGCTGTGTCAATAGCTGATTTTTTTTCAGGGCTTTGGCCAAACAAGTAATTGAACAAGGTCTTCATTTAAAGTTATTCTGAAACAAAGCCATTTTCTTTTCCTGTAGAACTTCAGAAGAACAATAAACAGTTTGATCTCAGAGATTTGTTTTACTTTTCTGTTGAAAGTCAAATCCACATAAATCAGAAAGAAAGCAGTTATTTTAGAATATGTTGCAATGAAATGGTTTAGGCTTTTCTGATTTTTGCCAATTCTTTTCCTTGGCTCAAAACATGCTCTTATAGATTATTCTGATCAACCCAAACTTTTTTTTTTCCCTTGAAAAAGAAATGTTCCTTTTATTTTGGTTCCACTTCTGAATACAGTCTCCTGTTTTAACAGGTCATGGCTGCTGGGGAATAGCTTTAAGGACTTGTCTAACTGATGCCATATGGCAGGCATGAAAATAAAACTACAAGGAAGGAACTGGAGTAATTATCATTGGATTAATTATTCCACAGAAATTCAACTGGCATGATTATAAC
Organism: Ammospiza caudacuta; assembly: GCF_027887145.1. Classification (NCBI taxonomy): domain Eukaryota; kingdom Metazoa; phylum Chordata; class Aves; order Passeriformes; family Passerellidae; genus Ammospiza; species Ammospiza caudacuta. The sequence goes on from NC_080593.1 coordinate 104,504,854, forward strand.
TGCGTGGTGGTTTCTTCTGAAACATGACTGCTCTTTCCAGAGTCTCTATATACTGATCTATTCCAGCTGTAGTGAGTAAAAACCAGAGGTTCTTCTCCAAGCTAGATTTTACATTAACGCTGGGGTACATTAAGTGCACGTGCTCCAAATCTGCCTTGTTTTTTTGTGGTATAAAAACAGCAATATGCTAAAATTGAATAAGTGATGTATTTGAAAGCAACAGTATAGATAGAAAGAAAACAGTATTCCATGGCCAACCAGTCCAGACTTGCCATCAACTACTCAGATGCCATGGAAGGTTAAACCTTCACTTAGGAGATCTCTGGAGATCTGCTTCCTCTGTCTGGGCCTTGGCAGAGGATCTGTGAAATGATCCTCTGCCAAGGCGCAGATCATGACCTACACTCGATCTTGATCATGACCTACATTCATGATCGATTAAGATTTAATTGTGGTCTTACCTCTGCCTAGGAGACAATTAATTTACAGAATAGGAATTTTTTCGAAAGAGAATACTTAACCTCAAGACCACTTAGAGAATAAAAGCAGTCAGACAAGAGGAGAGGGTTTACAGAGCATGATAAAAGAACTGCAAAATGTACAGCCTTTGTTGACAAAACCTGTGGAACAGAGAAATCCTTGGAGGGCCGGTAGGAAGGGTTTAGACTGGCGACGCCCCTGTGCCTCCTTGCAGGAGGCCGCCGAGCTGGGTTTCACAAACGCGCTGAGGCGGCTTTCTTTATCTGCAGGAGCGCTCCTGCAGGCTGGGAAGGTCACCTTGACAAATGAACTTGCCTGGCGGAAAACACCTCCTCCACTGGTAAATTAGCAGGAAGGGACTGAGCTTGTTTTGCAGGGCCCACTGCGATAGCCATAAGCCAGGGCCATGTATACACTGGAAACAGTGGCTGGAGCTGAGTGACGGGGGAGCTGGGTTTTGTGCTGAATTCACAAACACAGTTTTTCTCAGATGGCTCTTTGATCTTTGGACAAACACTATTTCCTCCCTTCGTTTTCATACAAATTGTCAAAGATGACTTCTGAAAATATTCTCCTATTAGGATCTTCCAAGAAAAGCCTGTATTGCTTCTTGCGTTAAACAGCACCATAGAAAAGCTTTTATTTATCCTAATTCCAAAAATTTACAGAACAGTTCCCTAAGGAAGCCACTTAGTGTCCCTTAGAGTCATATTTCTTTAAAAGCTGAACCAGGAAGGCCAAAAATAAAAAGACTGGAAGAAGAGTTACCAATTGAGGAGGACATGAATAACAAATATTCCAAGTCACATGGCAAAAAGAAGAAGAAGAAAATAATTGCTCATATTGCTGATGTTGCTGATGCATTGTTATAAACTCTACCACTGATGATATTGCTGAGGACATTTCACCTGGAAAGAACAACCTGAGATGATTGTCTATAATATTACCATTTTCTATGTTCTCCAGAACCAATTTCTCCCAACAGCCTGACGACAGAAACATAGAACCATGGAATGTTAAAATACTTTGTGTTGCAAGAGACTTTTATGATCATTAGTTCCAACCTCCAACCATGTTCCAACCCTTCACCATGAGTCCAACGACACTTACACCCTGAAACAACTGTTGCCTCAAAGAGGCTTTTCTACGTATAGTTTGGATTACTCCTCAAAGAAGTGAAATTCTGACCTTTAAAAGCAATCTTTTCTGCTGGTCCTTCCCCATTTTGCTTTTTCTCATCCCAAACCATCTTTCAAACTTGTTTTTCTTTTACTTCTGATTGATGTTGCTCCATGTCTTTGACACACAGGGAAATGTTAGGGGTAGGGTTCCTGCTGCCTAAAATGATTGCCTGCCTCTCTACTCCAAAACAAGAATATTCATAACATATGATGTGGGCTGAGTGTTCAAAGATTATTATAAAGAGTATAGAAAACCCAGTATGCATGACATCAAGGGCTAAAGGATTACTGCAGCTTGAGAAAAAACAGAGGAACATTATTTAAACCCAAACAAAGCCAAGCAATGGGTAAAAGCTCTGGCTTACTGATTGCCAAATACAAGATATTTATTCCCCTTCCTCCCTTAGATGTTAACCAAGTACTTCTGAACTAACTACAGCTAAACCACTTTAATGTATCAAGATATTTTTATATTAACAGATGTTCTTCAAAAGTATCTGCTCTTTGGAATATAACTTCAAAAGTGACTGCCAGATTCATATTTGGCCAGTAACTTTTATTTTAAGAACTGGGGTGAGTTTCTGATGACCAATTTGTTTCTCCTTAAAGGTGCAGATTTAATTTGGACAAAATACCTTACTAGTTTCACTTATTACGTAATGCTAATTTAATCAGCAATATTACTTGAGTGAGACGGTAAATCATGAAATGTGTTCCAGTAAAATGACTTTTAAAAATCCCTAATAGGCATCACATCTGAGAATTCTGTTGGAAAGAAACAAAGGAAAAAAGAAGTTTTTACTTTCTGTACACAATCATGACTTTGAATATGCTCAATCCATCACAAATTGCCCATTCCCAAGGTCCATTCCTTTAAACAGAAACATACAAAAGTCCAAGACATATCTAATTACAATGTATAAATATTAGGTTAGTCAAAGATTTTGCTAATTATTTGACATGAAAGCAGAACTGGGACTGGCAGTCAGGCAGAATTTAGGATGCTTGTCTTTTACAATGCAGTGAAATAGAAGACAGGACAAAAAAACTTCTATTACCAAGTTTAAAAGTTTATGTTACCCATTCTGTCACAGACATTTCAACATAAAAAACCAAAAATACATAACATGTGAAAATATTAGTATGAGATTTAAAAAACAAGTAGAGACAGTACTATCTACCATTGCCATAGGGCATGAACTGTAGCTGACACCACCGATCTGTTTTCCTGGCTTCAATCCAGAGAAATAGAGCCCACCATGGTCAGCACTTGGTACACCCAGAGCAGCCAAACTCACGTTAGTGCCACCTAAGGAACCAAGATCATCACTAGCACTGCTGAAAGTGGTGTTTTTCCTTTAATCGTGCAGATCTTAATGACTGAAGGTTATTATTATTATTATTATTATTATTATTATTATTATTATTATTATTATTATTATTATTATTATTATTGTCATTGCAGATCTTAATGGCTGAAGGTACTGGAGACTCAGGTTGGCAAAGACACTGGGAAATGGGCATGCTCCTCGTCAATGTACATGCCTTCAAAAGCCTGAATGGGGTTCCTGCATGCTTTCAAGATCAAGGCTTTCCTCAGCATTGAGAAATCTCTGGCTTCAACAGCACTGTCCTGCAAACAAGATATACATGAACCCAGGGTTTTCGTGAACAGAGATAGAAGAGCACTTCAGGGCCAGCCTGAACCTGCCCTTCACAGCTTTTGTTTCCCAGTCCCTCTCACACTTGCACAAACCCAGGTGGGAAGCCTGGGGAGGACACCAGCCACATGACAATGTCACAGGTGTCATGGAGTCCTGCAAGATAGTTATCTGAGAGTTATTTCCTCTTGCATCACTGCTGCAGCAAAGCTCTTCAGCTCCCTGTTGTGCATTTAACAGCTGATACTGATCCCAGCACCAATGGTTTCACTGGCAGTGCTTTTTTGGCATTGGCCAGACAGAAGAAAATTGTTGATTAAAACTAATAGGAAGTTCTGGATCAGAGAGATAAAATTCAAGATATTTTATAAAACATGATGTTTCAAACAGGCTTTTGTGGCAACACTGCCAAGACTACAGTAAGTCTTCTTTGCCAGCTGATGCAATTGCAGGCGGTGCTCTTCAGATGTTCCAATGGACAAGAGTTTCATGAGGCCTCATAAGAGCTGAGAACGCAATTTATGTCTTACAGGACATGAGTTGGTAACTCAGTGGTGGGTTATAGCTGATGGGGAAAAGCATGTGTTGTAAAGGGGAGGCAGTGAAATCTGACAATGCCACCCACACAGGATACATACAAGCACTAACTGATGAAGATGCCCTTTACTCTCTTCCCCACCAACATCTAGTTGGGGGTTTGGGTATAAAAAATCTACCAGGAATTCCCATGAGAATCCATTTCCTGACAGGTCTGCAGCGCTGTATCCAGTATTCTGGACAAATTCCGGCATACACCCAGCTCTGTTTACAGTGATCATGAAATTTCACTCTGCTGCTTGTGCCACTTCTGCTTATGCCACTGTGTCTGTTTCTGTGTGCTGTGAAAATGTTGCTGTGTACTATTATTATTATTATTGTTATTATTACTCACTGGAGGTGTGAGTCAGACACAAAAGCCTCCTGCTTGCTGTCCTTTGTAGCAGCTACCCTGAAAATCACTGTTTACCATCAGCAGCCTGCAGCCCACCCGTGCCCATGCAGAGTGCTGTGATCCCTAGCCATGCTCTGACTGCAGTTCAGGCAGAAAATGTCACTTTATAATCCTAAGATGGCTACATTTCAGTGATGGAATTGCTTCTTTATCAGTAATACACTCAGAAAGTTAGCGGTATAAGAAAAGCATAGCAACAAAAACAAAAAGCCAGAGATTTTCCCATACCCAATTACATGGCAATTTTAAAGCTGCTGTTTTGCCCTATGAGGCACAGTGCTCTGGTCCAGTGAAGAATGATTTCTAGTCTCAGAGGGTATGGGCATACCCTCTGAGACTAGAAATCCAATCCAATCAATGACCCAGAACTATACTTTTGTCTTTTTCAGGACCTAGGCTAATCTTATAACTGAAGAAAAGAGGTACATATTTCCTTTATTTTTGTTTTTCTTTCTGGCTGGCTGTTTAGACATCACATCAGCTATTTGAAGACAGATGGATGTTTGCAATGCCAGGCAAACTTTGTTGTAGTGGAAGTGGTGAGGGAACGGGGGGCAGGTGAGCAGAAGTGGTGTTCCTAGCGAGTGTGTTTTTCCACATGGCAAAAATGCTGGGTGTCTGCACCTGAGCAGCACAGCTGATGCACTGCAGATGACAAAAACACCCCTCACAAATACACACATGCATGGATGCATGTGGAGCATAGGCAAGACCACACCACAGTGAGTGTGTACATCTCAAGGATTTTTAAAGCATTAAGGATCAGCTGATAGAGGAATTACACAGCCTGACCCTGAAACTAAAACCTTGAGCAGATTTGCCATGACAGCAAAAAGTGTGTCTGCTTGCTTCATCATTCCTTTCTCACCATGGTCTTCAGACTACTTGCAAATCTGGCTATAAGATTTGAAAATTTACTTAGTAATTGTAATTTACAGCAGCTCTTCACAAAGATTCACTATTATTGGAAAGAGATGAAAGTCGAGTTCACGGAGGTTGCACATCATCTTGACAGCCACGTTTGGAGTTATCGACTCGAAATATTTAATGCAGTGTGTGCTGTCAGACACACCACGAATTCTGGTTTGGTAGGGATTTCTCTGATTTATTTTAACAGCTTATTGCCCCTTTGGAGTATATGCTGAGTATGCCCGAGAATTTATTACACGCTCTCTGCTCTATAGCTGAAGTTTTTCAAAGGCTGAGCAAAAGGAGTTTTGAATAACTCTAGGTAGGACCTCACTCAAGTGAAAATATTGTGCCCTGGAGTTTCCTCAGAGGCCAGCTGTCTATTCCACTGGAGTTTCCACTGTGGGCATTCAGTGGCCTAATCCTGCTTGGAACTGACTACTCAGAATGAAGTAGTATTGGGGTGGAGTGGAGAAGGAAAAATCTCACTTAGAAGTGCCAGGATTCAGAGCTGGAAAGAGTTTTTTTACAAACCAGAAAAATTAACCAAGGTCTGATTCCTTTGAGGTGCTCAGCACACTGGCCATGATCCAGCAAAGCACTTAAACATTAAGTCTGCTCCTGGAGACTGCCGTAGGGAACAGCCTGAGCACTAAGTACCCAGCAGGATCAAGCTCCAAATAGGGACCAGACATAAACCAGATGGCATTATGTCAGCTTTGCCATTTTAATAAGTTATTTACTTTGCATTTTAATCTCTCTCTTCCTTTTTCTCCTTTTTCTCCTTTTTGCTTTGCCTTTTCTATAAAACAATTCATGTGTACTAGCAGAGGAGGGCAATGCACTGAAACTGCCCCTTATCACCTTTTCACAAGTATGGAGTTAAAGCAAGAGCTGGGAAAGCGGCTGCTTGTTTTGCTTGTTTGGTTTTTTTTTTAAATCAACAGTGCTTGGTAAAGGACCATCAGATGTTTGGAGCTGCTGAAGGAAAGAAAATGCTGACTTGTCCTCTAATGAGCTCTCCAAACACGTGTTGAGTGTGCTACTGTGCTACTGTACTTGAGAGAATCAGTGCCTGCATCAGAGGTTATTTTAATGCTTTGCAGTTTTCTGGGGATGGGGGCAGGTAGGATGGCTGAGCAGGAACAGTGGAAGGCAGTTTTCTGCCTGTTTATAAGCTGGGTTCAAACTGAACTGAAGTGAGAATGCTGCCAGGCAGTGTTCAGCACTCATGCATCCATAGAGGTCACCAGCAGGAAAAAAATCAAATTCTAGTTGCTGCTTTGTTTTTTCAAACAAGCTCATGGCTTTGCCCTTTTTCCTTTCCAGCATGGTTACAACTATCTCCAGAACTTCCTCAGACTTGTGATTTGTGCAGAGGCCAGTTTTTATGTGGATGTTTTTCAAATTGAGCTCTGCTGGACTGGAAGCTGTCCTGGCTGAAGCCACTTTGCTGCAGGGAGGACGTGGGCTCCAGCCGAGGGGGGACATGTGCCTCCTTCTCTGCACTGCTGGCACTGCTCGCTCTCAAGACAGTGCAGTCAGTCTGGGCTCGAGTCCGAGCCTCAGAGCTTGGATTAGGGCACGCCAGCTGGCTGCCAGGCAGGTTTGGGGTATTTCTGCACAGGCTGCAAGTCACCACTTTGTTGGAGCTGTGCATGTGTGTGGGTTGTGCAGTTAAGACTGAAGAGGAAATTTCTGTGATCATTTCAGCATTCAGGCAACTGGAAAAGGAGCTGATGGAGGCGCCAGACCTTTGCTTTCATGACTGCATTAATCTTCTCCTGGCCTTGGAGAGAAGTTTTAGATGAACTTAACATGTGTTCTCAGAGCTTTCATTCTCAAAGTTATTTATACTGTGGATCCTGAACTGATGAATGATAATGCCAGTGAATTGGCCAAAATAAATTAAACCTCACTGGATAATAACTTTAGTGACAATTCCTGCTGCTGTGTTGTTACATAAGAAGCTGACAGTTGACTATCATGACCTGGAACTTTTGAGAAACATGGATTTTCCTATCACAAAAGTTGGTGGTGGAGACTGGAGGATGCAGTACTGCCCCTTTATTTTACATCTATGTATCATCCAAGAAAAATCTTTTCTTAGGTGTAGTTATGGAGTTCTTGTGGTCCAGGGAAAGGAGTTTCAGATGAATATAAGAGTTAAGACAAATAATGTTATTGCTACTGGTAGAAAAGTTCCTAATTAGCAACCAAGCTATATTAACTGCCATGTGAAAGTTTTGTCCATGGCAAATGTGACATAATTCAAAGTAATTCTGTCAAGAAAGAAGTAAAAGCCTAGTTAAGTTACTTTTTATTAGCCATGTACTACGAGCAAGTCCCTAAGTGGTTATTAAAGCTCCCAGCGTAAGTGGCAGTTCGTTTTGTTATCACAACTTGGTTGTGATTCTGAGCCCCAACAGACTAGGAAAGAATGAAAGTAGTTTGGGGATAGCTAACTACCAGACAGAACCTATGAGTTTGGTGGGAATTTGGCAACAACTTTTGATCAAGCAAGGAACAAACTGAAACTAAGCCATTTTGCTTTTGCGAACTGCCTAGTCCTCTAGAGCTGTCCCATCAATGCAGTTGTCACAACTGCAGGAGGAACACCAGGGTATGGCCGGGTTTTTCTTTGGTTCTCCTACACTTTCTCTCCATAGATTTGCCGTAGAGCTGCAGGTCTGAAAACTGACAGGGAAAGTTTTCTGCCTTCACTGTAACATTTTAAGGCAATGATATGAGCTGAGGAAATGGCCAGGAGAACCCCAGAGCACACCCTGGCACAGCCCACGTTCAAGCCTAGAAGTCACCTGAATTTGTCCTTCATGAGCAACTGGACAATGCAATTAATTGCCCTGGGTGTCCATCTGTGAAAAAAGTACAACCCAACAATTTTGTATAGAATATTTCTATATGAAACAGAATATGACTAACAATGTGCAAATCAAGTCCAGCAAACCTTGCAGGAAACGCAGGGCAAGTGCTACTCAGAGTAAGTTTGTGATAAGTTTGTGTCCAATGAAAATTAGACAACCACAGCAACTCAGAGGAACCACAGAGCTGCTCACATTATTTATCTTGTCAATGAGATTAAACCAGCCCATCCATTAAAAAATGTTCAAAGCACTTAGAAATACTGTAAATCATCAAAATTTTCTATCGTACAGACAGTACATGTGTCTAAGTCAAGGCTTTCCACTCAAGATATTATCTGATTGCTTTTTTCATGCAAAACAAATTAATTTCATTTTTTTTAGGCAAACATTGGATAGTAGCATGAGGTCAATCTCAGCTAACCAAGAAGCTACGCTCTTATCATAATTTCCAGGGAAGCAGGGACTTTCCTATTTACATATTGTACAGGATAGCAGTCAAAACTCAAATGCAGTGCAGTAAATCATTTGGCTGTTGGCATTTCAAGGGTTGCATCAAAGAAACATACAGAATGAGTCAAAAAGCTTCTGCCATTACATCTGCTATGAATGTGTACTTTCAAATGCTTTCTTTGTGAAAATGCCCAGTAACATGTGTTTCACTTACTTGTTCAGACTTCTGAGTAACAATTTTTACAATCCCTATTCAATATTCTAGTCACAAACATTCTTTTCCACATAATCCAATCACAGAACTTTTCAACAGCTTTAATTTCAACAAGTTCATGATTAAATCAGTAATTTAAGTAAAGCACCACATCAAAACAAACCCCAGAATTCAAGAACAAGCCTCAGCTAAAGAATTTTGATGATCTTTCATCTACTTTCATCATGGTTTTTGTCTATCCTTCACTTTACTACTTAGTAATGGAAAAGGGTATCTACTCAGAAAGATCTCTTCCAATGTTGTCAAATATTAGCCATTTTCAAAGAAAGACTAGCCAAGATTTTGTCAACAACAAGGCAAATGCAAAAAAATCCTGCAAACACCGAGCAAGAGGCGCTTGTGGAATAGCCATTCAAGTAGATCTTAGGTGTTTTTTTTTTTTTTTACTTATGTACTTCTTATTAAGTAATTGCCACTTTACCCTTAACTTTTGAGTTTTCCCCTAAGTTCCTTTAGATTCTATTAATGATTGGAAGTTTTCTTGCTTAAGGTTCAGATGTATACTGCATTATTTTCTTTCACCTTTGCGTAAGTGATACATTCTGAATATACAGATAGGATGACACAGATCTTCACCAATCTTCTTATCTTAGGCAAAATTATATACCTAAAATTATAGATCTATATATTTCTATTAATTTCAATTGATGTCTATAAAAAGAATCAATTCAGTTATTAATTTTAGAAGATACAACATCACCCACAAAAACCAAAACACCATCCCTATTCTTAAAATCCACAGGACTCATTCCAAAACCACAAGACTAACTCAGCAAAAGGCAAAAGTAATACGAAAAGCACACAGAATAACACAGGTAGAGGAAAAAAATCCCACAATTAATACTTACAGAATTTCTTAAAATCTAGCTATGTCTTTCAAGCTGCTGGCCAGAGGACAGCTGTGCATGAGGCAGAGACACAAACAGTACATCCTTTGTTACCTGTTCACAAGACTATTTGAAGTCCACTAAAAAGTAAACTTCTGTTACAAAATGACAAAATAAGATGAAAGAAAAACATACACACGATTTTGCATCAGGTCTTGCTTTCTGCACAGCAATTCCCATGAAGATTGCAGCGTAGAAATTTTTTTTTCTGTTAGTATTGCTCACTTTCAGTTTTTATAGCTGCTTCGAGATCTGCATCATTGTATTTGATTTCAGCTAATCAAGCATACAAATGAACAGGAATGCAGACACACAGCACTGTAAAACACACAGAAGGAAGTTTTTTCAAACAAAATCCCTTTACTAGGCAGTGGTTCCAGTGATGCAATCAGAATAGGAAGGAAAGTCTGTGTTGCTTCATTGTTTTGTTTGGATTTTGGGGTCCACTGCTAACTTGTGATAATATTTCCATTTGCAAGTATATTTCTCTGAGTGCAATCCAAAAAAGTGACTGTGATGAAAAGGAAAAATATCGCATTGAACTTGCTAAGTTTTTCCATCATGAGTGACCATTACAGAATTGCCCCACTCAATTATCTTTCCTGTGTAGCTCAGTAGTTTTTGGCTAAGTTCATTGTTTTCATCAAAGTCCAAAAAATGCACAAAATAGATGCAATAGAAATGCAGTTACAGAGAAATTTAATAACTGGTTCATCCCTGTGTGGAATTTAGGAGTTTCTAAATAAGAGAATGGAGTGAATAGGATAAATGACACAAAAGAGAAGAACTGCATTATATTGAAGATAAAGAGTTTGCAGAATGCTGCCACAAGCATCTAGATCTTCAGAGGCAAGCCCAAAGCCTACTGTCACCAGGAGGAGTTCTAGGTCTGATTTGCAGTGTGGTGAGATGTCAATCACATCTGTAATCCAAAGATTCAACTCTGTCTAGCCTCCACAGTTCAGCAGTTAAAACAAACATGTACTCTTCTCCAGAGTGACTTATCTGATCAGCCCACCACAGCACCCAACTTTAAACAGGATTTTCCAGGTGTCATGAACAGAGCACTGTGTTCTCTCTCTGGCTTTAGATATCATGGTTTAAGTGTGAGACAGGATAGAAATGTCAGCTCAAGCAAAGAGGAATTTTCTGTATGTCTCCCTAACATAGAATGTGCAACAGCAGTCTTGCAAAGTGAACAAACTCTTTTCATCAAATATGAAACTGATATCGAAGATTAAGAGGTTTCCTTCCCTTCTGTAAGAACATGTCACTCCTCTCATTGTATGTAAGGATAGGTCGTTCACTGTTTATCTCTGAGATCTACTCATCACTTTCAAGTGATCTTCAGGATTTGCTAAGTTTGGTCTGCTATAACCACATTACAGGGCATTACTCATTTTATAGGTACTTAAAAATGATGGAAAAACAGTATAAAGCTTTTAACTAAATGCAGACCATAGAAAAGTATAGAAAAATAAACACTGAGTTTATTATCTTCAGCTATACCAGCTGCTTAAGTCTACTGATGTCAGTGAGTGTTTTAAGACCCTCTGAAGATGGCCAAAGCCATAAATATGTGTTTTCTCTAAAGATACCAGAAGAACTCTTTCCACTGTGTATGATTTTCCTGTTTTTTTCTGGTATCTGGTGCAAAGTGATGTACTTAATTTTAAAGATTAATCCCATACTAAGTTTAAATTTATTCAAAGTCCTCAAAGATTGCCTATCACATGTTATCATTATGTCCAGTGAATTAACAGGATATAGCTATTTGTGGGCTTTAGGGTAGCCCTGCAGGTGTGTATGTATCATGTCAGAATTTGGGCCATTCCTATTGTTGCACAGCCTGAGGTCCCCTTGGTTTGTATGAAATACAAAATCTATCCCAGTGATGGAAACTCATCACCAATAGTCTCAAAGGAGGTAACTTAATCCAGCCATCCACTCCACTGATATAATTAGGAATGCACTTTGTCAGCCTTTGAGGGTTTAGCTACAGCTGGCTGGGTTCAAGGCAGTCTCAGAAACCAATCTGTTCTTAGTAACACCATCTCCTTCACAAAATTACAGACATACTTTCAGCAGATATACCCAGCTGACTGTTGAATTATGTTTTTCCACCCACTTCTGCAGTGGTCAATGTCTTTTTCAGCATAACTGAAGCACTGGATCAATGCCATGAAATGATTCAGAAACCAAAGGCTGAACTGACAGCTCAAGAATAAAGATTATAAACCTTATTTACAGTGTTTGAATGTGGCTCAATACAGTTTCTGAACATCATCATATTTCTGATCTGGCTGATGAAATTTAATTAGAAGGGAGATGTTAATGGATATTCAGATGCTGACTGGCCTCAGTCTTGTTTAAGAAATAAAAGGTTTTCAAGCTCTATTCTTCCAGAAAATCAGAACTCTACTTTCCAAATGGATTACCTAAGTTAAAGGGGAAAAACTCTAACCTAATAAAAATGTAAAATCTTCTTTAAATTTATTCATCAGAACTAGTGCTGGATCCCTGCTGTACGCTTGATTGTTCTGCTGGAGTCTACAGGGACTCAGATGATGAATACTTTCATATTGTTGTCAATAAGCTTTTCTAAGTGAGTATGCAAGCAGCGCTCCTTTTTCATGTGTTTTTCCCTTGTAGGAATCTGATTTGCACAAAAGAACAAGTTATTCTGCTATGGTTCAAATAAGTTGGGTAAAGCTTCCCTTCCAGGCTGCAAAGCATTTGAGAAAAATGCAGTGTAACTTTATACCTGTTTATGTACTTAAACCTGAAAATACCCAACCTAACCTATTAATCAGCAGAATGGCTTGTTCAGAAAAACACATACCCCTTTTTTTTCCCCTTATCAGTCCTGAAGCATTAGTTTAAACACTTTGAATTCCAGCCTTCAAGTTCCCTACAGCCATGTCGGTGGGATGGACACGGCTCCCCAGGCCCAGAAGCCAGCAGCTGAGGTGGTGCATCACCATGGCTGCTTTTTGGTTTGGGCAAAAACTCCGTGCTAACGTGGCCCTACAGCTCCTGGACACAGGCAGAGGGAGCTCAGATTTGCTCGCAGCCCCCCCATGAAAGTATGTTCTGAATTCCTGTGTGCATTCGTTACGTGGCAATCTTGATATCCACTAAAGCCATGGATTTATTGTCTTGTTGTTAAACCACACGATGTCAGGCTGAATCTCTTTGGTTTTATATTTTCTTTTCACTGCTTTATTTGGTTCTTTTTTGTCTGTAATGCAGATTTTCAGCAGAATACAGACATCACAGCTGGGCCTTAATACTAATAGTACACAAATTCCAGTGTCCTGTGTATAAGAGCAAAAAACCCCCTGTGAAATAAAAAAGCAATACACATCCTCTTACTTCAGAAATTTTCACGTTAGGAGGAGGAGGTTACCTCAGAAAACTACAACTTAACTGTATCTTTTAGAATTCTTGATAGCACTAAGTGTTAATTATAGACATCCTTGTTATCCAAATGAATACCATGCCCCATGTTTGAATTTGGAAAGAGAAAATGAGCCTGTAAGGACATCCTATGACAATAAACTCCACGTACAAATGCATGATTACTTAAAACTAGTGATTTATTGTTGCATGACATGTAAGGTAATTAGCTGCAGATTTTCTTGTGTTCAGTGTAGACTGGAGCAAGCTGTTTTGGCTTGCATGATCTTACTGCAATGCTGAGTGTGGCACAGTTGACTTCAGGCCAGTGTTGGCTAAATCTTGTAAAACAAATTTATTAGTTAAAAAAAGGCATAAGAAATGGAGTCCATTAAGGATGAAATGCATTTTGACCACACAAAATAGCTGCAGAATCAATGTCTCTCCCAAAAATATGTGGTGTGCTTCCTAAATACAGAACATGGAGGTCCTGGATGATGAAGAAAGCTCTTCAAAAATTGACATAGGTTCTCTTGTTTGTTTATTTTTAATTGCTATGCTTTCTCAGAGGCAACAGATGGTTTGAACAAATATGCTTGAAGAAAATTCCAGTTAATATTTGACTTGCAGGACAAGTAATTGTAATGTTTGCCATATACTCTGTGAATTGTCAGTGACATACGGGTAACCATAAACTTCATGCTCCATCTATGGGCCTGCACATGGACAGGTAAATTAGAATAAACAAATACTTCCCGAAAATTCAAATTACCAGTAATATTAAAATTCTCATGGGTTAATTGCTTCTGCTAATTGAAAGAAAGAAGGAGAGAAGAAAGCAAGCAAACAAGGCAGCATCAAGGAATTGCAGCAGATCACAGGGTCTTATAGTGAAATGCATCCTCTGAGTGGAAGATGTAAGAAAGACCTCATATAAGGCAGACACTATTGTTTCAGCAGGTGACAGAAGATTCCCATGTACTTCAAAGACCTCTTTCCTTTGTTTGGAAGGCTGTCCTGGCTTCCTTCTCCCCACCCTCTCTCCAAAAGTGAGAGGGTGCAATTTAAAATCCTGCTGCAGCTTGAGTACCAAGGCTTCCCTTGTCTCTGTTCATCAGGATAAACTCTCTGCTTCCATTCACCTCCTTGCACGCGCATGACATGGGCTCCATCTGGCCCAAAATGGCAAGGACAGCCGAGCCTGAAAAACTTTTTTGCAGAATGCCCTAAGCCCCCATGCTCTGTGTTTCACCTGTATTTACAGCAAAGATTTTATAATCATCTCTGATACATTCAGACAAATATTTAGAACTCAAGTTTTCAAAATATTTGAGTACCGGAGGGAAGTGCTACAAAAAGATGACAGGCCTAGTCACTGTTATGTTTTAATCATCTAAGACTTCATATGGATGCCCTATTCTGCAAGAATACTGTTAAAGAAGTCAGCCTGACTTGAGACAGGAGATAGCACAATCAAATCATGCCCTGTAAGTTAAATTAGTGACAAAAATATATGAGCTCTAATGACTTACTCCATTTCTAGTAAATTCAGAGTAATTCCTCTATAACTACACCTAAGTGTTCTTTAATTCAGTCCATATGTACAAAGAAGACCCATATCCCACATGCTGTTTAACTGCCTTATTATTGATTTTTTTATTAAATGAGAATTAAAAAAAAGGACTCATTCATATTGGCTTGAATGCTACAACTATCCAGTTCTTGCTCTTATACCAAGGTTAACCTTAAAATGAATCTGTCATTCTCACTTCTAAATTCCCTCTTGACCACTAGGTATGATAATCACTGGGCCAGAAAAGATGATTGGATGGTATTTTGTTCTGAGTTTTCATTCACCAGAGAAAGAGAAACTGATGTTGAAGAGGCTCTCCACTGCCATACCTGTATTTTGCATTGATTAGCTCGGAGTCTGGCTCTCTGCAGACTCTGCAGGGGTATAGTTAGCAAAGAACCTACTATTCCATGATCAAATTCAGGCCTTTATACATTTCTTATGCCCTTCCCAAGTATGACCATTTGAAAGCTAGTGGTTTTTTTATAACCTCTAGTAAAATATGAAGACTTACAGCTCTAGAGCTTCTTCCATCTCTGGTAGAAAATTTTGAGAGTGACCTGATGGCTGATGTCCTGAGGTTTCATGCACAGGTGTTTAAAACACAGTTCCCTGGCTTGTCTCTTGCTTTAATCTTGCCTTTCATCTGGTTAATGATGTCAACACAGCTGGACTTCTACATCTGATAATTGTTCCCCACATATACTTGTTCTCCTCTGTCTCTCTCTGGTAGGGCACTTCTACCTTCCACAAAAAGACTTATGGTCATTATCTTGCTCATTATCTGCTCAGAGGACCTTCTGCACCAAGAGATTTTAAAAAAGGCCCACCTTCTGCCTAAGCATCCAACATAAGTCCATCCTAAACTGGATGATTTTACCCATCTGAAAATCCCACACACCTACAGTAGCTGAGTATTACACAGCATCCTAAATGAGACAACGTAACTGTATTTAAATGAACAAGCTGATAAAAGGCTCCCTGCTCCAGTGTTTATTCCACTCTCCTCAGAGACTCTGACAGTGTCTGGAAAGTTGAGATATGGCAGGGGAAAAAATGAATTACAGAAATGAGGGATCCCTCACAGATCATCAATCTTTTCCTTGCATTAATTACAAGGGATGCTAACTCAAGCACTTCTGCTGATCTCTGCTGAAATAGTCCTTCAGGGTGAGAGAGCACTTTTTCAAACAACCTGTCTTTTAAACCACTTCACATTTTGATTTCAAAATCACTACTTAAAAATGCTATTCCAAACCCCATGTGTTTGGTGGGACTTGAGGCCCAGCTGTAAATTTCCCTACCACAAAACAAGATTTATGAGTTATTTCTTTTCTGACTCCAGGTCCTTTTATTTGCACACAAGGATGCGAAGCAGGTAACACACCTCGGAATGTGGTCCTTTTTGTGTCCTCCTGTGCTCCCCTCTTCTTCAAACCCCCTTGTATTGTTTATTGTCTCCCTGTTCTGAGTCCCTAGAACTCAGACAGGACTTGGAAGACCAGGGTGGTATGAGTTGATTTTCACTGAGAAAGTAGGAGGCAGGAAAAGGGGGGCCAAAATGCTAGGTAGAGTGCTTTGCCTCAGTCACCACTTTGGGATGAGACTCTGGGTTCTATTCTCTGAGTACCCATCCTGTGCTCTCTGAATCCACCCACCCTGGTGGTACCTGAAGGCTGCAGGGAGCATGGTCCTGCCCCTCTGGCAGATGTGCTGCCAGCTGGGCTGGCTCTGTTGTGCTGGCTGGCCAGCTGGAGCTAGGCATTGCAGTGGGCCAAATGGCTGCTCTACTGTGGTTAGCTGAAATCCAGGATGTCAGCTTGGCTGTTTGCCGTGGATACCCCACACTATTTCAGGATGTGATTCTATATTTGTACAGCACTAACCAGACGCTTTTCAGATCCTGCTCGAGCTAAGTACTTTTACTAGTACTCCACAGTCGTGTCTCGCAGTTGCCACCTCTCCACATTTTCCACACATTTGCACTGAATTAATAATATGATCTCCTGTGCAAAAGTAACACTGAGGTTGTGGATTCCTGGCAGTTTGTTATGCCAGTGATGTCAGACTGCCAGATGCAATCTGAACATGTCTGTGTAGGGCACGCAGGGCTCTCAGGTCCTACTCTTTTTTTTTTTTTTTGCAGGCAGCTCCAACACTCATGTAATCAGAGATAAGTGACTTAGTTAAAAATGAATGAGGCAGCTGGCTAAATGCTCAACCCAACAAAATGATCAAAGGGACAGTGCCAGATGTTTTTCATTAGCTCTACATATGGAGGTACCAGGGAGAGCAGCAGGAGCACCAAACTAAAAAGAAACCAGAGAAGCCAACTCTAGTTTCAACCATAACATGAGGAGCTGGCTATAAATACTACATTCCTCAGTGTGGCTCTCAGAGGACAAGGATATTTCTAAAACCTACAGGAAAAGCGTGTCTGCTATTGTCTGACTTATTTATATGCATCCTCCTGGTAAATATTTTATTAAGAATTATCATTCTCAGCATCTATAAAAATATACTTTAAAATCATATTTTAGAAAGCTTCTCTAAGTTAAAACAAGGGTTATTTTTTCCATAGAATTTATTTTTTGTGCAGCTGGTGCCAATGCTGTTTTTTCCTAAGCTACTGATTTGTGGGATTTTCTTTACCACATTTAGTACATTTTAAAATTTTAAATTCATAGCTTTGGAGTCCAAGTTACTGCAGAAGGCTCAAGTCATGTCAAGATTTACTGTGGAAAAGGAGCCAGATTTTTATTTTTGTTTTCTGGATAAGTTTATGATAAGGTGAGATAAACATCCAAAATAGTTAAGGTTGTTTATCCCGCATCACCAAGAAGACATTCTTGACATCACTTGTATACAACTGAGCAGGAGAGCTGCTCAGTCAGCACTGACAGAAATCCAACCCAGATCACCTGGCCCCGGGGCTTACAGACCTTACTTCAGTGTGATAAAATCTCCTTCTGTTGGGATAAAACCTGAGCTGTTCACATAGCTCCTCCTGTCACAAGACAAATTTTGGTGCATAAAGACAGCTCCTGCAGTTGTATTCCTTCCAGGGAATTATTTCATGATGCTTTACCTCACCTTGACATATATCTTTAGTACCTTGAGGCTTGCAAGGAAGAATGAATCCTACAAAACAATCTGGTGTCATACTTGTCCAGTGTAATGACTTGACTGTCAGCTCCAACTCTGCAAGCCTTAGACTTGGAGAGCAGCGATCCTGGAAGTTGCCAGCAGGGAACTCAATCCACACAGTATTTTTCAGCCAATATAGAAAATATTCCTGTTCTTTTTTGACTTTTTGGTTTAGTGATGTCTGCCTGAAAGTCAGACATCCTTCCTGACAGCAGGAGGAGGGAGACATGCTGAATGCAAAGAGATTGGGAAGGCATTTCTCTGAAACAACTGGAAGTACCAGACTTGCAGTTGACTAGGGAAGACAGTATGAAGGGCTCTTGGCTGTGTGGATCAATAGTCCTGACATCTATTTCATCCTTTACCTATGCAGCAAGCTCTTTGGTTTGGTAGTATATATGCTGCTCTTTGCATGATTATTGATTGAGAAGGTTACTCCATGTATAAAAAGCTTAATGTGCACTTTAAAAGCTGCTCTCACACCATTCTGCAGGAGCAAACCCTATGAACATGCTTTTTCTTTGCCCTAATTCCTATTTCATGCTCACGTAAGTGACAGCCACTCATTGCAGTGAAAATGTGATTTGCTGTGCAGGATGAGTTCTGTGCTGGTAGCAAGCAGAGGAACACAGTAATCATCAAACTGGAGTCAAGGAAAGCTGGAGCATGACTCACTTAGGAATGCTTTGTCTTCCCCTAATTGCATAATTACCTTAGAGAGCTCTCTGGCCATTTGGCATAGAGGTCATGCCTGTTTCCTTTGAGCACAGGAATAACTCCTCCTAGCTACTCCTAACAGGATAAAAAGGGGATGTGAGAAAGACATATGGCCATGGCCCCACTTTTCCTCTATACAACCCAGGAGCAGTGTTTGTGCACAACTACAAAGTCCTTCATTCTCTGAAATGAGAAGCCAAAGTTGACCATTATGTAACATAAATCAGCACTTTCACCTTTGCACTGAGACAGATCTGTACTGATAGGCATAGTGTGATATTCTGGGTTCTTTGGTGCTGGTATTTGTGACATCTATTTTCTAACAAACAGGATTTTAAAAAAGTGATGGAGTTGCCACAAGAACAGGAATCTTTACCACTATACTTGTATGCTGTAGAGCTAGCCTGACTTCTAAGCAAACAAAATAGAGATCTCCCCAACACCTCATTCTCACAAGCAATAAATAAATTAAAAAAAAGACTACTATAAATGCTTCTAAAATGCACATAAAAGCAGATGGCAAACTAAGGAAAGAGACCTTAATATCCCATGAGAAAATGGAAAGTGAATTTGCTAGTTATATTAGCATTAAAGGAAGGTTTGTCTGGAGAATTCTCCTGGAACTCCAGGATATTCAACAGTGCAGTTTCAGGGCTCACCCCAGCCCATGTATAGAACCGGTTAAATAACTCTTCAAGATGCAATAAACGGGGAGAGATAGAATTGAACTATATGGATAAGTGAAGTCAAGATATTTAAGTCTTTAGTCCCTCTGATGAACTCTTGTTCTGGAGGATGGGTAGCATCTGTGGCCCCTTTCTTAACCACTTTATTGATATTATCCAATGCTACATTTGGAAGCTAGAATTGTCCTTTGCAAACTGGTGAGGGCATCATTATGCAGTCAAACTTTCATCCCACTCTCCTCTTCACTACTTCTATGAATTTTCCATCCTTCACTGCAAACTGATCCATCCTCCATTCAAAGCAATTTAAGCAAATTTTCTCCTTACAGCCCACCACTTACTATCTCCTAACTTATGATGGAGCATATACCCACTGGGCTTAGATGTACAGAAGTACAGACCATGCTGTACTTCATGCTGACCCTGATGCTGGCAGTGAGTTTTAGAAATGCACACAGGATGCCAGGCTTTGAGAGCTGGGCATGAATATGAATCCAAGTGGTCTGATGCATCTTTAGTATAACCTTTCATATAGATGGGCTACCCAGCTGTGTGTCTGAGTTGTCAAGAGTGTTTAAGATTACTCATTTGTTTAGGGGTTCATAATGGTTGCTTGAATCTTTCCTTCTTTTTTTATCAGTGTCTTTTTTAATGGTGAGGAGTGGTGCAGTTAATTGCTGGCTGAGGCTGCATTAGATTCCACTTTTTGTGAGAAAACTCTGATCAGAAAGTTTCCAGAGAGAAAGTTTTTTGCAAGAGAAAACAGCTGGAAGACAACTCCAAGCCTGACTCTGGTGAGTGGATCTATTCTAATATAAAGAGTACATCACTCTAAAGCAAGCAAAATGTTATGAAAAGACAAAGGAAAATGAAGTATCTTGATTTCTAAGAGGAGAGAGAATTGGTCAGCAGTTTACCAAATCAAAGGCTAATATCCAAGACAGATTGTATTCCCATGGATAAACATCTCAAACACAGAGTGCTTTAGAGCTACATGTAACTTAAGCAGCCGACTTCAGGCTCTGGGTCCCAACTGTTTTTGTTATCAAACAAGAAAAGGGTGACACCTCTGTTCTTTTCCTGCTTTTTTGAATTGTTTTCCTGAAGAATTAAGGAGTTAACATGCCATAGTGTGAGTAGCTGCCCTAGAGATCAAGGAACACCAGACAGAACTTATAATAAAAGCTCTTGCATTAGGATGGTGGCAGAGGAAACTATACAGAAAATACAGTCCAGGAAAGAGTTCTTAGAAGATGAAGTAGGGATTAAGCCAGAGCCTATTTTACCATTTGCTAAAATACTCAGTGCATTTGCCTTCATGGGTTCTGCATTCCAGAGGACTTCATGCTGGGTTAATAAAATCACTCTCTTGAACAGGCTTTGGAAGCTCAGACAGCCACTGACTGCCCATATGGCAGAATTTGCCTATTGCTATTAGACAGCTGTGGGAAGTTGAAGACAAGAAAGGGGAGACAGCACCAAAATCTTATGGATATGTAGACATGGAGAGAGACACATGGCTTTGGCTCATGGCAGGAGCTTCCAAAATACGTTCCTCATCCAAATGTCAGAATCCGCTTTAGTTATTTTCTTTCAGGAACTGTAATTGGCACTTCTGCTTTTTGTAGGTGATATGCATGTGAGCTTAAGTATCAAGTGCATTTCAAAACAAGTAGCACACCAACACGAAAACCACCAAAACACCACTTTTCTGTTGCCCACAAACTTAAAGGGAGATTGAGTTTAGTACTCTTCTTAAGGGAAGAGCATAGGGAAAAAAACTAAATTTCCCTGTAACTCAATGCCAAACCACTGCTCTCTGTTTTGAGTAGCAAATGCCATTCTTACTGCGTCTAAACGCCCAGACTCCAGTTTCTTTTCTCAACATGTAATTGTGTATTTTGGTACTGCTCTCCTTACCAGAACAAAGGAGTTATCTTTATGGGACAGCCAGGGAAACAACACAAAGAACAGGAAGATGCAGCTAATCTAAATAATGACATTGAAAACAAAATAGCTATTGGGCTATAAATAAACAATATGAAGTAAATATCATTATTTTTGTTAAGAGAAGACCCAGACTTAATTCATGGAGATAATGTCATCTGCTGTTTCCTTAAACTTCTTATTTTTTCAGTCAAGCCATAATGCAAGATTTGCTACTTTCTTCAACTTTTTACAGTATGAACTTTTATATCACTTCTTTTGGAGAAAGTTGCAAAACTCAGCATACGTATATTTAGGATAAAGATCAGATTTTCTAAAATAGTAAAACTGCTCAAACCGCTTGGTTTTGAACTGTGCAAATACATGCATTCTTACAAGGCAGGAAGGTAAAAATACACGCGACTGCATTAATTAAGACAATACTTAGTTTCCTGCAACACAAAGGAATTTTCGTATTTAGACTGAGTCTTTAGCGACGCAGTCCCCCATTTTTTGTGCGTGCAAAGCAAAGCAGCAACCTCAGTTTCACAGAGAAGCACAAGGGCTGGTTCTGACCCGGCGAGTGAACGGAGAAGGAATTAAATAATCCTCTAAACCAAAGCCAGAATCAACTTTCTGAGCGCCAAGATCAGCCGGTCCCACCACCTCACTCTTTGGCAGCACAGTCCTAAACTGTCTGAGCAGAAGCCTGATTCACGTGCCTTCTTTCCTAGGGATTGTCTTGTTGAGTATCCTAGGCAGGAAACTGGTGATTTACAAGATTTAACACAGGCACTCGTGTTTCCCCCTCCCAACCCCAACCCGCACCCCGGGGCTGAATCACTTCCCCGGGAGGGACGAGAAATGAGCGAGGAGCTCTCGAGTGTCCGAGCTCTCAGGCTGCCACAGAACACACGTCCGAGCCTGGCGAACACCGGCCCAGGGCACCGCTCCCCCCCTCGGCCTTTACCTGCTGCCGGGCGAGTGGCCGGGGGACACATCCTGCACAAAGCTCTGCTCCATGCCCGGGATCCTGGCGGGGCTGTGGGGATGGTAGGCTGTCAGCACCACGCTGCCCGAGTCCTTCATCTCCATGGTCATAGGCACATGTCGGCCCCGCTGCTGGCGGCAGAGGCGACCCGAGGGCCGGGCGAGGGACCCTGTCACAAGCGCCGGCCCATGGCCTGGCCCGGCAGCAGCGCCCGCCACTGCCGGCTGTCAGCAGAGCTGTGGCACCGGGACACGGCTCCTCTCCCTGTCAGCCAAGCTGAATTAGCATAAATTCAAAAACACCGCCCACAAAACAACCCACGGGGAAGTTACTACGTTCCTAGGAAACGAGAAACCTGAGATAATTCTGCAGTCCTGCAAACGGGACGCTTCCTTCCCGCGCACAGCACTTCTTACTTCTTCCCCCAATAGTTTTGTGCTTACTTTTTTTTTTTTTTCTGTTTCTTTTTTTAACAGCAAATTCGTTCCACTCCTCCTGGTCTTGAATTAGTCTAGTCGAAGTGAACCGATCTGGTGGAGAGGAGCGCTACTCAAACACAACAAACACATGGTTGGGTGGAGCAGGGAGAGTTACAAGGGACGCAGAAACCGAGCGGGATCTGCTCCCTTTAAATCACCGGGAAAAAGCAGCGGGAGCTGGGATTTCCTACATGCCGGATCATTTCTATAGCGGGGAACTGCATTTGCTGTCTCCTGAAAACAGATTAAGCTTTCATTTTGCCTGATATTGCTGTGTACATAATTTGAAAGGCACTGGAAAATGAGTGAATTACTTTTACAACAGTGTGTGTTCTTCTGGAGCAATCCTGTAAATAAATACACACCAAGATGCTTGGTAGTTTTTCATTATTTAACTTGATCTCTCTATGTTAATTAAGTGCTTTTCACTCAAAAGCAGACAATCACGAAGAACAAGCAGGTTCTAATTCTGGAATTATACTCAGAGAAAACTCTGTAGGACAAAGTGAGAAAATTTTCAAATCCCTTTATTTTCCTCTGCCACTCCTTCAGTGTTGTTTTTGTTTTTTTTTTTTTTTTAAAGGTTTCTGATAAATGCCAATTCCCGAAAACTATGAAATCATGTGAAGGATGCCCCTAATTTTACTCATTGGACCACAGGTCTATGAGCACCTTGTGAGCACAGGTGTGAAAAACCAACCTCAGTGCAGCTTTGTCACAGCTACCAGGGCATCCTGAGCTTAGGTTCTCTCCAAAACGCTTGTTGGTCTCCTCTTTTGCATCTCTCTTGAGTGAGGTTGCTCTCTCCAGCACTGCTATACAGTGCTATATCGTGCTGTCAGTCTCTCTGGGGAAGTAGTTCAGGTTTTGAATCACAAAATGATCTTCTCAGCTCTGCCTTCCCCCTGAGCTGGAGGGACACGGTGGTTTCGGTCAAACACGTTGCTGCGACTCATGTAGGCAGTGCCCAAGTTAATTTTAAATTAGCCAGCGTAGGACACTGATAAAGGTACACTTGGCAGCACTTCTTGTCAGACTCACCCAGGAAGCATAAATATTTGAATGTACAGAGCCTCTAAGCCTGCTCTTGCTATGCTGTTAAGATATCCTGGATTAAATATTTTCAGGCCAGGTTGCCCGGGATAAAATCACAGCTGCTTACATGGCAGCATGGATATCTTCTAGGAGCTTCCATGCAGCCATGTAGAGATTATAGAAGTGAAGGAGAAGGCTCTGAGCTATCTCTGGAAGCACCACCAGGACCATAGGCAGCGGTTCCACCAGTGATGGCTGGGGTGAATGCAATGACCACTATTCTGTGATTACTTGGATATTCAGTTCCATCCAGGTTTTACATTTTCCTTCCTAGACCAGAAGGTGAGAAATCCCCTTCTCTGATGAGGGGGAGTAAATTGTTAATAGAAATTTATACTTGGCACAAATGCAAATAGATGTTTTGAATATTAATCAGCCAAAATGTATATATCTAACAGGATCTGAGAGAGAAAAAAAAGGATAAATATATGTTATAATGTATTTGCTGACATCCTTTAAGCATGTTCTTCACAATTTACTTCAAGAAATTAAACACCTGAAAAAGCATACGTAGTGAAAGGAACAAAGAACTATCAAAAAGCGAGTGGGCGTCCTTTAGGAGATCAGGGTGTTGACAAAATATTGGCTTAACTTCAGGAAAGCCTTTTTTCTCTCCTTTCTATCATAACACTAGTCTTTTGGCAGTACCATCAGCCAAAAAGTGATTATTATGTGCTTTAAGCTATGTATAGATAAAGCCCACAGTAGAAATGCAATATATTTATAGTATTATTTTTATTTTCTCTTTCCATAATAAAACCCCTCAAACACCAAAATGATTTAGAAAGTATACAGATACCATCTCAATAGAAAAATACATATAAATAAAGGAGGCCCACACTTATTAAATGGGATTTTCTCTCTAAGAAAAATAAACATGGAAGATTTTATTTGGAGATTTATAAAGTGCTGATGCACAAACTGGAGGCATATATGGAAATGGCAGACTATTTGGCACAAGTACAAATAGATATTTTGAAAACTGATCAACCAAAAGACATGTATCAGACCAAGAGCTAAAAATGTTTATATGCCTAATGGCTCTTGGGGTTAGACATCTGCATATTATTGAAATCCCAAAAATATGCTAAATCAACTAGACACATACATCAGCTTTAAACAGAGTTTTAACTGGGCTGGTGAGCAGCCATAAGAAAAGTGTACAAGACAACATGACCTGGACTCCAGCTCTATCTGAGCAATTCTGTTCCCAGTTGAGAAGTTGTTTTCCTGGTTTATAAAGAAACAAGTAGGAAAGTATTTTAATCCAACATGTGTGTGTTTCTGCAAGATTCCTTTGAATACTGGATTGTGAAGTACTCAGGATTGTGACTGTTTTAATTGTTTTTTCAGATAGTTAATAGCTTTCTAGACCTTTCAAATACTATGCAAATGCCATTTCAAAATATTGTGAGGATGCTTTTGGTGGCAGAAGTAAAGTGAAGGGGCAGCAAGAGAAGAGTCTGTGGGGAGTCTGTGGCCCATGATCTCATGAGCAACTGTCTTGGGTTTTGTAGGCAAGGGGCTTGTGCTTTCAAATTTTATGTCATGCTTCTGTCAAGGGGAGTGCTTTGCACTTTCACACATTTGGCAAAATAATTAATAAAAAAAAATTGTATAAGGATTAGTGGGCCTGAACTTGGAGAACTGGGAATGAGAAATCTTCACTGACCTGTTACTTCAGAAATATACTGTATATTTGTATGATCAAGCCTTCAGTTCATCTGTTGAAGAGTATCTGTGACAGACACAAGAAATATAAACACACAGAAAGTCACTAGTTCAAGCTTACTGAAATGAAAAAGAAAGCGTCACTGTTGTCAATACAAATTTTGTGTTTTCATTCAATTAATTAATAATCATTTTGGCAGGAAATTGATGGGCTAGCTTTGCATAGCACATTTAGTACCTATTGCTTCAAAAGGAACTATAATTTTAAGCAGATTTTAAGCAGCCTTTTCTGGTCAAGTTCAAGGGGGTGTTCTTACTTAAAGGAATGGGATTTGTCATCTAGGGGTTCTCGTCCTGACATGGTGGGAGCATTCACCATTAAATTATAAGAGTAGACCCACAGAGCCCTGGAAAGTGGAAGATTCCCCTTTGAACTATGAAACACACAAAAATTTCTGAGTATTGAATTTCACTGCTCATTTCCAGCTTAAATTACCCTGGGCAAAGTTAGACAAAATTAGCAAAACCCAGAAGTTAATTTTGGACCAGATTAATTTCAGCTTGGGTTAGATTAAGTTTTATAAGGAAGCTGTGTAAAGCACAGCATTTTTCTCTGATTAAATCAAGGGGCAATGAGTAATACATAGAAAAATGTCATCCTAGCTCTGTGTCTAAATTTCAGCATCCCTCTTGCAATAAATTTTGTATCTATCTGTATGAAAGTAACCAAAACCAGAACCACTGTATTTCTTAATCTTTTTTGGGGGGATGGTGGGGGGGCGGGGGCCATGGTGGAGGCAAAGGATATCTCCTACTTCTCTCTAATTTTCTCATTTGGATGGAAGCATGTTTGAGGGGTGGGGAGCAGAAAGCCTCATCCACCAAAGAGTTGGTGGCAGCAGAAAGCACCTGGACAGTCTGAGAGCAAGCAGTGACACAAACTTGCATAAAAACCAAGGGCAATGGTGTGTGCATCTTCTACTGCTCAATTCACATGAAGAAAGTGTATGAGAAGGGGCTGACTTTGTGTCAGGAGAATTTTCACTGTGTCTTGAGGTCTATATCCTTTCAGATAATTTTATGTGTCATGAAGGATAGTTTTTAATCTTGGTTTAGCCTCTGAACCTTATATTCTGGTGATGTTGGAAGGATTAGAGTCCTTTTTTGTACTAAAAAGGAGAGCTGTTTGTGTGCCTTGTTGTGGTCAGCTGGGAATGTGAGAGTATGGGTGAGACCTACTGCTTTTATACCACTGAAAAAGTCATAAATCAAAAAAATTAGAGAAAAATCTTTGTTATTCTGATTTGTCTTTTCAAACTGAGAACAGAAACAACAAAAAAACCCTGTTGCTTGTCCTTTAAAAGCAGGTTAATTAACAAAGCTATTTAAGCAAAGAAATCAGGTATTGTGGCAACTGATGGTTTTGCAAAGGTTTGTAATCAAAGTATGAAACAAAACATTCATCTTTGTTAAATATAGCTTCACAAATTGCAGTTCCAGGCTCAATTTAAATATATATCCCATTTTGGTGAATTTTAACATGATCTTTTTAAAATTGATTTACTATGGTTTCTTTTATCCTAGAAAAGATACCAAGTATAGAAAAAAAATATTGAGGCAACTTTGTGCAGTTTCTTGCTTAACAGTGACCCTCATTTATTTTCTAGGAGCCCAAAAGTTGTTTCTCCTTAGCCCAGATGAAACTACCCATATATTATTCCCATGTTAATTATGTTCATAAAAGGAAGCTTCCTTAATCTGTCTGCCACAATAGGGCTTTCTGGAGGTTTACTTTAAGAAAAAGCTCATATCCTTTCATTCATCCATGAGGTTTATGCTCCTTCATGACATGTTGATCTAAGCACTTCAGCTGGGACAGCTGACATCCACAGCTGAATACTGTGATCTGGCTTTTTTTTGTTGTTGTTCTGAGGCAGTAAGTTAAAATTACATGAAGGAGTGGTAATGTGGTTAAGAAAAGTAGCACTGGGAGAGGCCGGTTCCTTCTTTGAAATGTTCCTCTAAGCACGAGCTGAAAATGGGAATTTGTTTCTGCAGAATGGAAGGGGAAAACAGTTGTGGATAGACAGCAATGAGCATTTTCAGTACATATATCCTGGTACCTCTGAAAGAGCAGAATTGGGTTAGATATTTGAATTTGGTGCAAGGAAATTGAGTCCTTATATTCAGATGATACTGATTTATAAATATTTATAGATTACACATCATACAAATAGGTTAGGAATGAAAAATGAAATAGGAAGATAGGTTTTTGTATAAAAAGCCAACCAGAAAGAGATTTATAACTTCATTCTTTTAAAAAGTACTGTTTTCTAGGGGCCAGTCAAACTCCTAAGAGGCTGTGTATACATGTATGTATATGTATTTGTTTAGGATATGTATATATATTTACATTACACCTCCTCACCCTCAACCTTTATCCACCATTTTAACATTTAAGAAAGGTATTCTTTTTTTTTTTTTAGGCTACAGACAAAAAATGCAATTTCTGAAGTTAGTAATGATTTGTGAATCTATCTTTGCCCTTACAGCAGCACTTTGGTAGTATATCCAAACACAAGAAAAAGACTGTTGCCTCTTTCTTTTTACACTCATAAATCACTTTACATTCAGCATTTTTGTAACATTTTTAACCCTGAAACAACAACATTTATTAAGGATGGCTTTAGGTAAAATACAATGGGTATTTCCCCATAACCTTGTCAATGATTTTTCCATTTTGCCATTATGCCATTTCATAGCTGAGGCTGTTTCCCAGGCAGTAGCAGTAGACCACAGCTCTGCTGGTGTATTTGTTCACCAGAGGACTGCTCTGTTAATGAAACCATGCTTTGAGCTATGGTCTGAGGAAAATGTGAGAAACTTGATGAAGCAAGGTAGAAAGGTGTTAACAGGAACCACTAATGTTCCTCGGGCACATAGCCAGACATGTCAATACCAGCTACCTTGTTCTGATTGCATTCTACTCCTTTTTTTAAATCAAGAGCTGCGTTTTTTAAAATTACAGAGTCTAATAGCACTATTAACTGGATTTTTCATGTCTGCATACAAGGGGTGAAACCTCAAATTCTCCTTCCTGTATAGAGAAGAGGGGTGTGTTTCAAAAAGCATAGCTTACATCTTCATCCTGCTTTTGGATTCTGTGGCTTGATGACTTGAATTCCTGAAGTTACGAAATTTACTATTGCCTTTGCTATGCAAAAGTGAAGAAAGTTCTCTTCTTATCTGCTAATTTCTTCATAGTACTGCCATATCACCACAGAAATAGTTATAAAGGTTTTCAGAGGAAATCTTTTTCTTGTATTGGTCATGCAGGAGTGATATCTCAGAACTTTCCTGCAATACCTGTGTTAGGTAAGTTATTGCACAATGAAGTGAGTTAGATTCAAAACGGATTTTGCTTTTTTGAGAGAGACATTTTTATAAGTTAGTAACTGCAAATTTAGATCTGCTGCAAAAGTAAATTGATGTATGTTGATTTACAGCAGCTCTAAAGATTTTCAGTAAGAGGAAGCACAACTAAACCCAATTAAAATCTCTGTAAGTAAATTTAATGCTATAATTTACTTGAAAGTTTGTTACAAATTTAAACCCTAATTGTATAATTTATGAACAGTAGGAAGAGGATGTTTTCAAATTTAAAATAAAACAGACTAAATATATCTCAATAAATTTAATATGCAGCAGAAAAGCACTGGATGGCACCATTATTATTATAAATGTATTTTCATTTTGAAATCATATTATCAAAGGTCTGCATTCACTTTATAGCATTACTAATTTAAAGATACCTTTGGGAAAGGCATGTTTCATAACCCCCTCTATGAACACTTTGTGTTTTAGGAATAGAGACATTGAAACACCAGCTAGCTGGAAAGAAGACTGACCTGGTGGAGAAGGGAGTTTTTCACAAGAACTCAGGGAAAAAAGGTGCATCATGTTTGGAAAAAGGGGCAGGTGACTCAGGAAATGTTTAAGAATGTCATTAGGTCACGCAGAAAGAAAATTAGAGACAAAATCTCAGTTAGAACTGAATCTTACCAGTTATGTAAAGGATAACAAAAAATGCTTTTATAAATACAATTATTAAATTTAAAAAATGGAAGCCCAGTTAAAATCTCTATTTTTTATTGGATGTGGGGAGAATATAGTTACCAAAGATGTGGAAAAGACTGAGGTACTTAATGCCTTTTTTGCCTCACTGTTCTACAGTAAGTCTGGTTGTTCTCAGGGCAGCTGGCCTGCTGAGCTGGTAGACAGGGTGAGGAGCAGAATGAACCCCCTGAAATCCAGGAGGAGGTAGTTAGTGACCTGCTGTGCCACTTAGATGCTCACAAGTCTATGGGAGCAGGTGGGATCCATCCTAGGGTGGTGGAAGAGCTCACTAAACTGTTTTCCATCATTTATCATCAGTCCTGGCTAAATCAGGAGGTCCTGGATGACTGAATGTTTGGCAGTATGACATCCATCCACGAGAAGGGCTGGAAGGAGTTTTCAAACTTCCAAAGAAACTTTCCAACCCCAAGTGTGGCCAGGATGAAAGATTATTATGACTAAACAGGAAAGTCTACTCTCTTGTAGCCCTATAAGCAGCACAGTAGAGTAAGTAGTAGAGTGAACCTCATCGGCAAACTTTGTTGGCTGTTGCTTTTATATTGAACCTGTTTTTTTGGTAGCTTTTCCAATTATTCTTTAAGTGCTCTTAAACACTCATTAATGACACAAATATCTGAAAGTAGGTTGTAGCCAAATGGGGATCAACTTCTTCTCCCAGGCAGCTAGGGAAAGGACAAGGACAATAACCTTAAGTTGTGCTAGGGGAGGTTTAGGTTGGACATGAAGAAGAAATTCTTCACAGAAAGGATGATTAGATTTTGGAATGGGCTGTCCAGGGAAGTAATAGGGTCACCATCCACAGGGATGTTCAAGAAAAGACTGAACTCAGTGCATTGTTCCAGTTGACATGGTGGTGTTCAGTCATAAGTTGGACTTGATGATCTCAGAGGTCTTTTCCAGCCTAATTGAGTCTGTGATTCTGTGATGCTCCAACTGTCCTTTGCAGGAAAATGCCAGACATAACTATAGAGGGAACTGCCTGACTCACAGTCCTGTGCCCTAATCACATGTGAGGTTGCAGCTTAATTAATCAACAGTTTGGGAAGCACTTTTATAAAGGAATGGGTAAAAAGATAATGCATTTAATCAGCCCCAGAAGCAGAACCACAACAGGAGATATAGAGAGCATACCATGTGAGCTGCAGAAATGGCACGTCTTCCCTGGAAGTGGCTAGTTGGACATTTATTCCCTGCCGTGGGTGTGTGCCAGTTTTGGTGGGGGTATCTAGGGAGACCTGAGGGCTTTCCACCTAATGGTTATTAAATCATCCAGATTAGCCCTAAGTGAAAACACATACATGAACACAGCTTTGCTAAATATATCAACAGTCATGTTTCTAGCCTACTTTTATGTCACAGTATTGAACACTGTGAACTTAAACATGTTTTAGAAGCACTAGAAATAAATGTTGTCACTTCTGCAAGGAGCTGGTTTCATCACCATAGTGAACTAAATGAGTTATCCTAATCAGGGGGTAACAGAAGGGAATTTTGCAATACCAAGGATCTGGGAATTATTGTCTCGGGAGATTGCAAAGAACATTTTAGATTCTTTTGCTTAACAAGGTCAGTACGAGCTTTTCCCTCTCTGATACTGGCACAAGGAATTTTGTTTCATAGTTGAAAGTTCTATCAGAGTTTAAGAACATGGAAATTTCCCATTAAATTTTGTCATTGCACATTGTTCACGGAAAAATAAGCATTCCCAGGGTTCTTGTATCAATTTTGTTAGTGTAAATTGCTAGTCTTCTCAACACAACAGAAAAAATTACAGTTGTTCCAAAGGCATTTCTGCTAGAGGAAAAAAATAGCATGCAGCCATTACTTATTTATTTCATTTGTTTTGGGTTTTTTTATTCATATGTTTTTTATCTGTGGCCTCAGTGGGCTACAATCCATGGTATGCAACTCTATCAAAACAAAACAAAGTCCCACCAGGGATGAAATAGATACATTTTCTCCAGATTAATTTAATAGATAAATGTTTCACACAATAAAGGAGCCAAGACTTGCAGATGAGTTGTTTTTGGTTTGGAACTTCAGGGAACAGATGGGAAAGTGGCAACATTAATGTACCTTAATGGATCCACAGGACCTTGTTTATTATTTGGCTTCAGTTCAGAATTTATTTTTTCTTTTTTTTCCTCTCTCTCTCTCTCTTTTTTCTCTCTTTTTTTTTTTTTTTTTTTTTTTTTTTTTTTTTTTTTTTTTTTTTTTTTAGTGGCTGTGCTCTGCTGAATCACTTCAGAATCTTTTCAGAATCTGCTTCATTTTTCTACCACACTTTCCCCCACTTTTGTTCCTACCTTTGTTGTCGGGATTACAGGTTTCAGACTCAAGAAGTGTGGAGAGTCTCTAGCTGTTTTTCCAAAGTGAGTACCATATGGGGGTATGCTGAAGGGGATAGACAGAAAGGTGCCCCCTTGGCCTCTGCTCCAGGAACTGGGAGTATTGGGGAGTACACATAGAAGAGCCTGCAGGGCTCAGCTCATGTGCTCTTCCTAACCAGCATCTCCTCTTGCTGCTGTTGGAGACAGAGGAGTGAGCCAGATGGACCACAGACCTGACCTTCTGACTTTACAGGGACTTTCTTGTGGTCTTCAGCTCGCAGAATGAGTTTTTATTAACTTATTATTTGAAGTACTCTTACTATTTACCCTTGTCAGCTGTCCGTCCACATGGTGCACAGTAAGGCTTGGCTTACTTTTAAACACAAAATCAAAAATCTCTGGGCTGCTGCTGAGAGTGCTGTCTTTTTGTGTATGTCTTCTGCATAGTATTTACAGCATAGCTTTCTTCTAGTTCTTGCAAACAGCACTTTCCTTATTTCTCTCCAGTTGTTTTGCTCTCTGACATTTTGTTCTTTCCTACCTTTGACTGAACTGGAAAACAAAACAAAAAACTAGGTGAAACTTTGAAAGAAAGAGAGAAAGTCATAATTTATTAAATATGGTTCAGCATGAACCAAATAAGGACAAAGAAGCACATAAAAAAATACAGGTACTGGCAAATTGGGAGTGGTTTGTCCTCCTCAAACTCTTATCATTTGATGAATGAGATACTCCAGGTCTTTAAATACACAAAAACACATTTCTCATATAATCACGCCAAGCATGCATGTCTCAGCAAAGATTTAATGATGAAGATACGTGGATTAATCTGAATTACAGAAAACACAGAGTTTTATTTAGTCATTCAAGTCTTTACTCAGCAATCAAACTGGCATGTCAAATCTGGCATTTGCTTGCATAAAAGAGATAAATAAAATGCTGAATAAATCTCATTTCCCTGGGAAATTACTGGTATTGCAACAAACAAAAAATTCTTTCACACACAGAATGCAAGGCCATGCGTTTTCCTGGGTGATGCATTGTGCCCAAAGTGTGTGTCACTCTTTCTCAAAACAAGAGCTATAAATAGGCAGACACTTTGTGCCATTTTAATGCTGAGTATTACACATTCCAGCAACTTCAGTTTTTCAGCTGGTTATTTTTATTTTCCTTTGTTGTGACTGAGCAAGTGTACCCAGCCTACTGAAATGCCACCCACTCCTTGAAAGAAAAATCTAGGAATAACCTGAAAGGTCAGGAAAGAGCTCTACCTAGAAATATGCTTGAAACAAGGAGGAGAGTGCAGAAAACTGAATGAGAAGGCTGATTTGGATAGAGTGAGTATTTTGTTTGAAAACAGCAATGATCTTTTGTCTGAAAACCACTGACTTAATTACAAATCCCAGTCCCTAGCAAGGAATATCAGTAGGGTTGAAGAGGTTTCTGTAGCAAGTCAGAAGGCTGCCTGAAAAATGTTACTTTTTTTAATTTTCATTTTTTTATTTTAATGTGGCCCCCCATTGTTTCTATACCCTGGGATCTGGCACTCAGAAAGCCAGTCGTTTCCTCTGAACACTATTAGAAAACACCAGGAATGATACGGAACAATAATGTTCCTTAAAAAGAGTTTCACTTCATGGGAGAATTAGTGCAATATGAGGACTTGTTTATAACACACTACAGTGACTTCCTCACCCTATTATCATTAGCAATACAGCCCTTAAAGTTGCAATTACCATCCTGCTAGTGAAAAATTCCCAAATCTGCATTCATGTCAGCTATGGTTTCCTGGATGCCTTCTGTGTTAGCAGACCTTGGTGCAATGCAAAGCTTTTAGTGTTCTCCTGACTGCTGAAACCTGTGCTGGACCTGAGCTCTGGTGTCCACTGGGCCTTGTGTTACCCATTTAGGCAGCCTGGAATCTGTCTGATGGGAATCCCTCATCCCCTTATGGCAGTCCATGACAAAGGGCTGCTCCTGTTTTGGAGAAAAACACCAGCAGAGCCATCAGCTTAATCTTAGGCACTTTTGTTAATGGTAGAGGTACAGAAACAGAAAGTCAGAAAAGCTGCATCGTGCTGGGGCAGTTGTGAATGCAACCATGAAACTCTGTGTTTTTGAAGGGTGCACATGATGTTTTTATGGGTTATTTACCAGCTGTTTTGTCCAACCTGTCTGTGAGAGTATTCTAGAGGATAAACACTCAGCAAAGCTGACCTTGAGCTAACAATAAATAGAATGGATTTACTGTCGCTCTTCTGAGGATTTGAAAGTTTAGTAATGAATTATAGAAAACTTCTGTTCCTGGGAAACATTGTCTATGTGGGATCATAACTATTCCATAAACTGGCAGACTGTGATCCTTGTGGTCTCATATTATTGTCACTGCAGTTTTATTCTGGGCTAAAATTCTCTGACGAAAATAGAAGTGCTCCTTATTTATGCCATTGCAAACAATGTTAGCACAAATGGTTGATCAAAGCAGCTGCTCCAGCTTGTAATGGCTGGGTTAGGACGAGTGCTAGGAGCTGTGACTCTGAGGTTCTGCACTGCTCAGGAAAAGGCTCATTTCCCAAAAACTTTATTACCCTAAACTTCTGCTGCAGTTTTGGCCCTTCGTTAGACCACCCTCCTAGCCCCCTGGCCCTCTGCCATCTCTCCAGTGATTCCTTGAATACCACAGACAAGGTTGCAGATTCGTTCTATCATTTCAGTTCTTAGTTTTCTCTCTGGGCTGAATATTGTTTAGGACAGTTCTCTTTGGGCAAATAGGAAAAAGTCAGCTTGAGGACCCCCAAAGAACATCAAAGTGGTGGTGCATATACAGCAAACAATACAGGACACTGAACATGTGGACTTAAACAGAGGAAAAGGCTTGAACATGACTGTGTTTCCTGTGCTGCAGCCTGTGCTCCTAGTAACGGCAGTCCATGGGAGCCAATAAGCTGATGAAAACGGGTATTTGTGTTTGCAGCAGCTAGGAGGGCAACCATCCAAATGTGCTCTGCTCTGTAACACACACAGGGCTGCCTCTGCAGTGGCAACAACCCTTGGTGCTGCAGATACCTTGACAATTTGCCCTTAACTAATCAACCTAACTCCTGTTCTCACTGTTTGTCTGAGAACTGTATTCTCATTTAGACTGCAAAATTCTTGCAGCCTGTGTATGCTGAAAATAAGTTGAAAATTATATTTTTTTATTTTAAGGATGAAGAATATAATTTAAAAAATATTTTTGTGATCCTGAATAGCCACCTAGATCTTCTTGCTTTGCAATTACTGCACCAGCCAAGAGAGATTGCCTCCATCAAATCACTCAATAAAATGACTTTCTGTCAGAGAAACCTACTCACCTGACTTTGTGGAGAGGATCAAAGGGATTTCTTACTGCAAATGGTGTGCTGGTTCTATTGGAATACAGTGTAATTATAATACATATGTGCCATTTTAAGTTGCAAGTAACCCCCTAAAGGGCTTTATAGTATTCTGCTTCACTGTGCAACAAAGGTGCAAAGAGGGAGGCACAGTCCCCACAATTGGTATATAGTCCCCAGCTTTGGCTCTCTGACTGCTGTGAAATGATGAATTTTGTGTTACTGTTTTCTAGACCAATACTACTAACATAGTTTTTAGGAAAGGGTTAGAGTGGTAGCAGTTATCATATTTATGGAAAAAAAACAAAACCAAACAACTCCACAAATTTTGGAACTTTGCTCCAAGAGAAAAGCATGCCCTTTCACCTGGACTGTACAGCTAGGAAACAGAGAAGGCAGCATAAGAAATGTTCAGCACAAGGACAGGAAAAGCCTGTCCGACTCAATATGCCCGGTATTTTCTTTCTGCCCTTGTTTATCTGAAACTCACTTCCCTTCTTTTTTCCCTCTGCTCCTCTAACTCATTTTCAACTTGTCTTTAATTTCCAGCACTTTTTCCATTAGCACTACATAAAGTCTTGGCATAAAGTAGTTGTGATGGCAACATTTCCCACTTTCTCCTGTTTTGAACTTGGGGAAGCTCTAATCTCTTTGCCTGTGGTTTTAAAGGCCAGTGCAGACAGTGAGCACAGAGCTTTAGTCTGATAGCTGTGTATGCTTTACAACTTTGCTGAGTTTTAAAATTCTTGTGCCAATTTAGATTAGCATGAAAACTGCTCTTATAAACTTTGAGATAACCACAGTTACCACGCTTTTTGACTAGTTTGGCATGAAGAAGTCACATCAGTCTTTCTTTTCCTATTTAATCATTGTCAGGACAAGGGAATATTGGAAGAAATCTGTAAGTTGCCCAAGTCCATTAGTTTTTAATCAACTTGGAAAAATCTCTCATATTGCATGTGGCAGGTAAATTTGTGGTAGTTGTGAGGGACAAAGCTGATATACTGCTTCAGAAACTGTCCCCATTGATTTACAAAAGTCCCATTCAAACTGCACATGCCTTAAAAATTTCAGAATGATTAAAGCTTTTACTTCAAGTAACCCTACCAATCTCTTTTCTTCCTTAAAAATAGCTATACATCATTTTCTTTTGTTCTTTGAAAAACAATTTTTGTTCCACTCTAGCTCTTAGTCTTTGTTCTATACCTTTTATCCAGTAATCTTTGATGTAGAGCAGTGCTAAGTATCCTCTCAAAATCTAATTAAATTGGAATTCCCTTTATCTATCGTGGCAGTAACATCTTCAAAGAATTCTCACAAGTTAGTTAAGGTTGAATATTTTTGCTTCAATATAGTGCAAGTATTTTGAGATGTTATCCCCCTAACAGAGAGGTCTTTTAAATAGCTTTCAATAAATTCTTAAAACAGTCTTCAAAAGTTACTGGATCCCCATTTCATCCTATCTCTCCCATGTAACATTTTTGATAATTGACCTTAAATTATGTATCTTTGTTGTATTATACAAGAATCTCCATAAGATATTGAACTTTGTATAAAACTTTGTATAAAGTAAAATTTATGTTCAAAGGTTCTCATTCTCTTTCTCCTCTTAACTACATGGACATTGTTTTGATTAAATGAAACTATACCAACGAATTACATTATATACCTAACAGAATATATTCTTTCCTCTTTGACTTTGAAGAATGATTGCTAGTGAGAACAGTTTGTTTTGCATTTCCTGTACAAAAAATGGAACTATAATATAGACTTCATAATTCTATTGTATTTAACCCCAGATTAACTTTTCACTTTTCAAAATTCCAATCAATATGTAATGATAGACAGATAGATAGATAGATAGATAGATAGATAGATGGAACAAGAGCATTTGGATTCACAGAAGGTATTAGTTTTGAAAGTTATCCTATCACTTATGATGGATTAGCTTTAATGTAATCTTAAAAATGTAATGGATTATTAACAATAATTTCCAGGGTTTGGTTTCATTTTTTTTTTTCCCTTAATATTCTGGTAGTGCCAGTTTGCCAACACCTGTTCTGCTTGCATAGTTATAAGTGTACCTTAAGCTTACACTGGAATAATTTAATTTTTCTTAGTAATTTCACTGGTGCTTGCAAAGTACCAGTTACCTTCCCAACACTTGTCTCTCCTGAGCTGAAGGGCTGCCTGGGCTGATTCCATTCCTGTTGCTGCCAGGTCCCTCCCACCATGTAGAGTGACCTTTCAGTTCCTTTCCCATAGCTTCCACACACACAGAAAGGCTCTGGGCCTCCACCAGCACTGACTTAACCAGATCCTTTTGCAGCCTTGCAAATCATGGCCAAGGAGCCCAGCTTAAACAGCAGTGCCCAAGGAGGGGGAACTCCTCATCAGCATCCCCATTTGAGGACTTGAAGCAGCCCTGTTCCCTCCTCTGCTGTGCCAAACTGCAGATTGGGTTTGCAGTGGTCTCTGTGTCTGGTGGTGTCAGTGGTACAAGCATTTCTGTTTAAACAGAGGGACTTTAGTGGTGCTCTGGTTTACTTTAACAGTACTTTCTAGGTATTTGCATGAACTAAACAAAAGTTATGAAAAATCGGGTATATTGAACTGGAACCCCACTTTTTTCTGTTTTGCTTAGGTGGGATATCCTTTTTGGCAGGTTTACAAGCATATGTCAGACAACTGTTTTACAACAAAAACATTTTGCTACAGTCATGGGTTGATAGAATGACTGATTGTCATTTAAGAGGCCCTTTGTTCTGACTCCTCATATGTTTCCTCATGTGCTTACAGTCTGAGATTCATTTCTCTCCAAAATTGAATTCATATGTTCTGGAGAAAAAAACCCCATC
Source organism: Ammospiza caudacuta (assembly GCF_027887145.1). Taxonomy (NCBI): domain Eukaryota; kingdom Metazoa; phylum Chordata; class Aves; order Passeriformes; family Passerellidae; genus Ammospiza; species Ammospiza caudacuta. The sequence goes on from NC_080593.1 coordinate 104,542,955, forward strand.
CCCTCATTCTTGAACTATGAGGTCTTTTTCTTTCCCTCCATGACTGATTTTCATAGTCCTGTAACTGATTCTCATAGTCTGAAATGATAATTTTATAACTGCAGTGAGCGTGGAAGAAGTGAAGCTCAGCCCCAGGAAGCAGATAAGTGCCTGGACTACCTGTGGAGAGCTGTGCTGAGACGCCCGTGTCAACTCTGAGAGAGGAGCCTTGGGCATAGAAAGATCCCTGTTGCTGCTTCAAGGAGAGGACTCCCTGCTCTCATCCCTCTTAACACAGACCTCAGGCACAGACATTAATTAATAGCAGCCTGCTGAGGCAGTGAAATGCTATACCTATAAGAATTGCCTGCAGTCACAAGCTGAAACAGAGCCAGGAGCTCAAGCCAGCCTGGAGTTCCAGTCTAGTGCCTTTTACCACTTCCTTCTCTCACATGACTATTTGCATTACTGACCTTTGGAAGAAAACAGCAACCCCCAACTAGATATTTATATATGCTCATATTTCAACACAGGATTCCTGCTTTTGAAACATCTTTAATACCTCTGCAGTCCAAAGGTCTCAGCAAAGCCCAGTCTATCTGAGGGAAGGCACATACTGAAATTGAAATTTGAAATCTCCTAACATTTATATAGAGATATAACCAGCCTGGTAAATCCTGTTTCACCACATTATTTCCCTTTGGCACAGAATAAAGGAATCTAGGGACAGTTGCTGGGCTGCTTCTAGGAAAGGGGAAGTAGCAAAGTGTCAAGGTAACAACAATGGTTTAGCTCTTACAGGGATTTCAGGGGTGTGGTCTAGGTTGCTCTCCACTGCAGACTTCAGGCTAACCATCCTTGAGAAGAGAGCATTTCCGAAGCTGAGCAGTGGTCTCAGCTGCCTCAGTTTCAGATAAGCATATGGTAAGCAAAGCATCTATTTACTTTGTGGAAATAAAAACTCTATGTCTTGGTTATCATATTCCCACAAGTTTATTAAATTTTGCATTTTTTTGCTTTATTTGCTTAAAATTGAAAATTTTAACTCACTTTGACTGATTGCAGAGCCCCTCTGGATATCAAAGTGTGTGATGTCGTTCAACTAGACCCTGCCATCAGGGCATGTGGCCAGCTCTCTGTGGAGAGCATGCTGTCCCCCTTTGCTGAGCAAATGCTACCCAAGCCCAGTCCTAGATCACCAGCCTCCACCACCAAATACATAATTTTGGCATGGAGAGGGCACCACAGATGCAGTGAGCAAATGCAGCATAGCAGTCCCTCAGTTTCTAGATAGCCTTGGAGTCATTAGAAGTCACTGTAATTCAAAGCAACCCTTATGTCCTCCGAAAAAGTGAAACTACTGTAAAAGCAGAAGACTGACATGCAAACCTCAAATTAAAAATAAGCAAGGATAAGAATGACTCATCTCTTTAGGTTTTTAGAGCTAATTCATCTACAAGTGTCATTTCATCATATCAATATGATGTGTCACCCTTTTACAGTATCTAGCATAAATTAAACTGGGAAAAAGTCAACTTAATCTGAAATTAGGGGACTATTTGAGTTACCTGTCTCGAAAAAGCTTTTTAAGGGAATTCCTTACATGTCTGTGTTATCAGTTAGCATGCAAAATGAACTGATACAAGAATATATGTAAAATACAAATATTGTACTTTGAGGTTCCTGCATTCTAATGAGTGGTACTGTAGTCTGGAAAGAAAAAGAGATATTTTTTTTTTATGTTTTAAAGAAGTCCAAATGCACCAATGATCTTTGTGTTCATACACAGGCAGCAAAGTCAAAACACAGCTGTGAGGTCTAATTTTAGGAGCCAATAACCTTGATCATGCTCTTTTAATAATTCTCCTATTTGGGAATTCAAAGATTTGAGGAGGGTGTAACCTTGAGGCTTTTAACCAGTCCTTGAAACCAGTATTCACAATGTGTCATCTGATTTTAGAAACAATATTATCAGAATGCACTGGTAGATAGTGGCTTGACCATAGGATGCCCTGGAAGCTGAAATGCCATTTTAAATATAAACAACACAGAGGGTTCCACAAGAATGTTTCAGCTAAAAGAGATGTGCAAGAAGTCTAGTATCACATTCCTGCATCAATCATAATATGGACAATGCACAGAAATGAAAGTCATTCACTCTTTAAATCTTCCACCAAACTACCTCTCATAACAACTCTGAAGAGAAACTTTGTCAGGGTTTTCTGGTAAATACATGGGGAATTACTGAAAAGTCCTGAAATGAACCTTATTCTTCAATCTTCTTTTGTCTTTTTTTTCTTTCAGCATTCCAGGTTGAATCTTAGCAAACTAAAGTTTTTATATGTTTTGGAGCCCTGCTGGTTTTGCAAAGCTGAAGAATTTGCTACTTCCAAATGTATTATTCATTTGAAGACTTCTTACATGACAGCTGACTTTTAGTAAGCAGAAAAAGTATGTAAACAGTGACTATTAATGTAATTTTATTCAGTTAGAGAAAGCTGTGATTTCTAAAAGGAATGAAGTAAAACAAGACTGTGCATCTGTGGAAACATAAAGACTACGGGAGATTTTACTCCTGTCCTGCAGTGACAGAGTGGCTCAACAGCAGCATTTGAATGATGCCCTGCACAACTGATCTGATGGTGCCAGAAGGACAATCCCAGTGTACAGAAGGGAATAGAACTAAGCTGAACCTGGGTGAGTTAAAACGGTGCCCATCATGTGCAGTGTTCTCTGTTGCTGTTAAGAATGCATTTCCTGAGCATTATCGGCAGCTTTTAGGTTTGCTTGTGATGGCACAGATGAATGATATTCCCAGATGGATTAAAGAAAAGTTCCAGAGCATAATCTACTCCCTATCATTCTTCTACCTCATGACCACAATGCTGTACAGTCCCTCCCACATAACTACTCAGTAGTATTTCAAAATCAGACTGATTCCCTGCATTCCTGGTTAGCACATTCAGAGGTTAAACATAAACCAGAAACCAACACTGATTATCATTAAGCATTCCTGTGCCAAATACCTTGGTGAAGTAAAATGATAAAAGTTCAGCACGTAATTCTTGGCAGGTATGGCGGATATTTTTTTTTATGCTTCTATTAATATTCTTGGTTTACTATGGTCTCACAATTACTTTTATTTGTCTATAAAATTCCACTTTGTTTAGTCTTGTGAGCTATTATTTCTGATTCAGTACAATACCACACACCAAAACCAGGCTGCAGGAGTTCACAGCTCATTATTATATATTGTAATGAACTAATGTGGAGCTGAGGTGGTACCGTGTGAATTGGCAAAGTGCTATGAGAAATCTAAAACACTAAAAGGCAGCTGTGGGAAATGGGGATCTATTTGCTCACAGCTTTTTCACACTTAACCTGAATGTGCACAGGGTCTGTGGGATGGACTCTAGTTTGCTTTCTACATCCTGCCTAGTCTTATATTTATTAGTGCAGACTGTTCCCCTCCATTGTCAAAATTTTTTTCACTGATCATGTTCTTCAGCATGTAGTAATGCTTTTTCCTTGCTACTCTTTTCCAGGGGCTCTAGGCAATCTAGAAAAGGGTGAAAAGAAAAGAGCAATTCAGAGGCTCCAGTCTGTGCATCTACAGGCCATGGAATGAGCCAGCTTTCAATTGGTTCATCACTGATACAGTATTTTAAACCCTGTTGTTATCAAAAAGCACTTGTTCCTGATAGTGCAAATTCATGAGGTTTTCTGAACTTAGTTGAAAATGGAATCAGAAATAAAGCCACAAACCTAAAAAAACATTAACTAAAGCCTGAGACACGTATGCAATTATATACTATCAATCTTATGTGTTATATCCTGCTGTTTCTGGTCTTCTCCATACTCTGATGAGTTCATAGAGATTACAGGCTTGATGATGGGAAGGTGTATCAGTCTCTAGAACACTAACAGATTTGATTACACTCCTCCAGAATTCAGAAGTGACACACATTACCAGGATCTATCCAAACCCCATTCATTCCTGCACGAAAATTGATAAAAATGAAAATAGTGTCAGCACATAAAGTACTTGGCAGTGCAATTGAACTTATTTTTTCTTGTTTGATAAGTACAGTGTTACCATAGATTCATAACACAATGGGTTCTGCTTGTGCAATAAAACTCACCACCTTATCCTACCACTTTAAGTCCAGCAAGAGTTGGCAGATATAACTTCCAAGAAAGGCTGCCAGACACAGGCAGAAAAAGTCATGGAAAAAAAGGAATTTCTGGGGTTTTTTCCCTTCAAGGGGGAGAATTCAGATAATTGGGATTGCCTTTGTTTACTGACACTGGAATAGCTTTTTATACAGGCCACTTAAAATAGTAAGAGGATAAACATTAAAAGAATGCAAGACATTGTGAAGTAAATAAAGTTATGGAATCCACTTGAGTATTTGAAGCAGCTTTAAAAATTGACTAGAATCCCTCAAATCTGATTGTCTCCAAAAGGGGATCATTTAGATCCTTTTAAAAGATAAAAATACTGTGATAAAAATTTGACTTGCTTAGCCTTTTTTGGATTAGGTCAAAAAGACTGCAAAGGTGTGAAAGACTGGCAAACAAAAGTGTTTTCGTAGATATGTTTTCTTTAAAACACCTTCAAAACCTCTGATTTTTAAAGTCCTTATCAAAATAGCCAGCCAAAAAAGAGAAAATTAAACTGTGCCTGGAGAGTTCTTTTGTAAGCAAGAGGAAATGCATCATGGCATAATAGGGATTTTTCATGTCATCTTTCTAACCAAAATAAGTGTAGTTGAGAACTGAACTGAAACATTAAAAAGCAAAGATGATCTCTCCTTCCTAAGAGCTTTCTTTTTTTTCTCTCCGTCCGACTTGAGAGACTCCATTTATCTCCCCATAAGATGAAAAACATATCAAAATTAGAAATACTTCTTCTCCAAAGATTTTGTGTTCTTCTTCTTGATCATGTTTTTAAGCGTCCCAATAAAAGCAGAATTTCCTTGCCACAAAGAAATTCCACAAAACACCACTGGGGAAGTCTATAACTGAGATAAAAACCTTCCTCTTGAGGATTTTGGGATTTTTGCTAAACTCTCCTCTAGGTCAAAAAGCAGTTCACTCTGCTCCTAGGAGGTATTTCAGCATTTCTTGTTTCTTTCGTCAACTATTTTTCCCCTAGAAAAGGGAACATCCGTTTTTACTTGGCTCTTTCCCACGTGTTTTGCTGTGTCTTCAGTACTCATCAATCTTATCAGATTTTGTCATGGAGCTTGAGTAGGTTAGAATTTGTTTCTTGGAGAAATAATGATAAAAAATACTTCATAATCTGAAGTTCTTAGTTTATGCACTCCTCCTACATATCTAAAACATTTTGAGACTACTAGCACTAATTTTGGAAGATTTTCTGACTACATTTAAAGAACAAAATTATGGGAAAAACATTTGGCCATGGGCCAAAACATTTTGCTATGTTCAGGAATGTATTCTGACCTTGTCTGCTTGTTCATTGCTTGCTGCAGTGTGAAAAATTAATCTTTAAGCCTTTGGACTAAACAAATCACTGTTTATGGGCTGCCAATGTTTATTATTCTTCCCACCAAAATCCCTATTCAGAACAAGAATGAAGACATATGTTTTGACCTCTGTTTAAGGAAATATAAAATTTATCTAACTATTTAAATCCTGTTCTCATTTAGCCATGAGTTTAGGCAGAATAACTTAGTTCATGCATCATGCAGTGTGATAAATCATCTGCATGATGCATGAAAATAATGATGAGGCATTTCATTAAGAAAAGATACTTTAGCATAGAAAGTTGTTGAGTTTCAAACACAGCTATTGGGACACAAGAGGTGTAGCAGATGTGTCTCTAATACTGATTTTGTCTGGGAGGAGCAGCTATTAGGCTGCCATTAGACACCAGCCTCTTCCTGTGATGCAGGCTTGGATTTCCCACAAAACACCTGTCTGGCTACTGCTGGCTGTGGGCCGAAATACCTGTGATAAATACAAGCATCTGTTTATGAGCTGTTGCTAATCCTCTGTCACATAGAGATGATAGGAGATGTGAATGGAAGAAATTAATCTTGTAGCAGAAAATTCCAACATTAGAAGACAGCTTATCAAGCATGGAGTATGTACTTAAACTTTTCTTATTATTACTTAGAAAACTGAATTTTAATTTATTGCTAAAAAGTTATAATTTTTTTTTCAAATGAAACGTGATGTTGATTACCTTTTTTTGGAATTCACGATTCCTTTATTTAATGTTTTTTTCTTGTTCTAAATGACCTTATTAAGACCATGCAATTTAACCTAGCTAAATTAAGTTCTAATTTAATCTAGTTCAGATCACAAGAGCAGAAATCCATCTGTTCACCTACTTTACATGTGAAACCATTATATAACCTATTTTTGTATGAAATATTAAGCTTAACATGCTATTCAACATCCCTGGGCTAAAAAGAAAGTGGAGCTTCTAGTAAAACCAGAAAATAGTTCATCTGAACATAATGAATCCTGAAGTTCAATATGCTACGTTTTGTAGAGGACAGAAGTAGACGTGTATGGTTTAAGGACATCATGAAAGCATAATGTTTTCCATTTTTAATAGTAACAAATGGTCAGTTTCTGCTGTCCTGCTGCTTATAACAATGTGTGGGCAGATGGCTCTCAGTGTAGGAGAGATCAGTCAAACGATGTCAAACTCAACAAAAGTTGTGATATGAATAACCTATAAAATGAAGTCAGTTAAATATAGTGCCTATAATGAAAATGTAAATTGATGTAACAATATTACCGTTTTGTACTAAGAGATCTGGTATTTAACAGGATCCATATTTTGAACTTAGCTTACCCATCTTATTAAAAAAATAGAAATGACAAGCCTTTTCAGCTTTTATTCTTTCCTGCTGTAATCAATCTTATTTTATAATTGTCAGGCCATTCTGAAAGAATTGAGTCAGGTTGCTCTGGGACCAGAAGTGATTTAAATTCCTAATATGCATGAAATGATCCTTGTTGATTTTAAGAGTAGTTTTCTGAATGGATCTCCATCAAATATAGCTTTTTACCAAATTTTGGTGAATGAGGTAACAGAATGACAACCTGTTCCAAATGTGATGGAAGGACCAAAGGCCGTAGCAAAGCCAAATATGCTAGATGAGAAACGCTTGTCACTGAGAAGGGAAAATTCAAATGTAAACCATTTCAATTCTTTAACCCATATTGCTATTTTAAGTATTGGTATCTCTGGAGTAGACAAGGTCATTTTAGAAAGGGAACAGCAGCTGCTAATTTGAGAGTTAGAAAGACAACCAAAGGTATTTATGGTAGTTGTAATAGTATGAGGAATGACCTCCACAAAATCTCAGGAATCTGCAGGGAAGCACTCCAGTAAAACTACTCTAATTATTAACAAAGCTTCAATTACACCCCACACCACATGCCAACAGTTGTCTGTGGTTACCATACTAAAGATACTCAGTGATCCTACATGGATGTAGCATAATTCTCATTCTCTGTATCCCAGTTGTCTGAACTTAATTATTGTTCATGTTTATGATACCACTACCATAAGTATTTCAAACATAAAGCTTTTCTTTTCAAACATCAGTGAGAATATGTCTATTTGATCAGATCAGAAATATACTAAACTGTCTAGGAAAACAGAGACAAGTATCTTGGTGAACTTAATGCAAGAACTTTCAACTGCAAGTTGAATTCATTATTTTAACCTGCACTTGCTTATCTGGCATCTATTGTCCCCTAAATGCCTCTACATCCATATATAGAACTCACTTCTGAAAAGATATCTTGCCTTGTTCTCAGGCTGGATATTATAGTAATAGATCACATTTAATTTGTGGTTACAATATCCTGCAAATCAGATAGACCTATCCTACAGAAACCAGAGTGGCCAGTTAGTCTGTCATGGCTACTGAGGATGCTAATATTGTGGACAGAAACCAAAAGGTAAAGCACAGATTTAAAAAAGATTTCACAAGAAGTAAGCCTCATGCAGACATGGAAAACTTTGGACAGGAGGAGAGGGGAAGCAAATAGACCAGCTTTCATGAAAGAAGAGGTCCAGATACAACATGTGTCTTCTTGAATATAGTTGCCATACTCCCAAAGGTTCCCTTAAAGAAAGGTAAGATACCATTTACTTTCAGATGGTTGGTTTTATATGAAAAAAAGGTGTCAGAGATTTGGGAATGCCATGTGTGTGAAGCAGAAATACTCAAAACTGCATGAAGATCCTGAGAAAGATGGGTGAAGGGTTCTTCTGGGAAGCCTGTGCTGGACTCAGTGTCAGGTGGCTGTCTCAAGGGCCCCTTGTCAGAGGAGGTGGTTGGCAAGGTTCCACAATCACAGAACAAGAAGGCACACAAAAAAGGAAATCCTGATGTTCAATGGTTTAATGTGGAGATTTTCACTGAATGAATTTTGATAAGAAATTAACCTAGGCCAACTCTAGTGTCAGTTTTAAATGGATATCACATTAAATGGATGACGTGATGTCTGCCTGCATCTCCCCTTCTGTGTTCTGTTCATGTACGCTTTGCACTTCTATAGATTTTTCAAATGCTGTAAAGCCTTTTTCTAGCAAAAGCAAATGACCTCTCTATAACCTGTAATGTAAGCATATTGTCCCTATTTTATGGGAATCTGGTGCACTGACTGATTAGTTGAGTGACCTGGTAAGACACTCTACAGAGCTGTGACAGAACTGGAAGCAGAACATTGATCTTTTCTATGGCTTATTACCCCGTGCCTTCTTATGACAGAAAGTCAAACTATTTGCATCAGTTCATGTCCTTTTTACCTATACCTTAGCCTCAGAAATCTGCTTCAATACCTTCAGATCCATCCTCTTGCATCTTTTATGTGAATTCTCAGAATTTCTCAGCAGTTTTAGCTGCCCTCCCATTGTGGACTGGGAGGTATTATTATGCTGGCCATAATTTGGCCAGCAGCTTATGCACCATCTGGCACATCAACAGACAAAACATGAAAGATAATGAGTTAACTTTTGTACAGAAAGTCCACTAACTGGGTTTTTCTTCTCTAAGCCTGTGACATTTTTTCTGAAACTCATATGAATTTAAGTGTCTTTAAAATTTTCATTCTTCCATCACACCTCTTTATATAGCCCTAATCAAATTGATTAGGTGGTGCAGGCTTGACATAAAAGACATGATTGCAACATACCTTGCCTCTAAAGAAACTAGTTAAAATCAAGCTTAATCTAAATCAAATATAAACTCCATATTGAAGAATAAATTGCACTGAAAAAGTAGAAATTAACTTATGTGGGGTTATTCCTAGAACAACTTACTACGGAACTTTTTCATGTTCCTTTGGAGCTTCTTGTAATTGTGAATATCTGAGGTGAGGAATGAGACTGCAAAGTTAAGGCATCAATCTCCTCCAGTCACAGGAGAAACTGCAGGGAGGAACTATTCTGTATGGCAACTGATCTATGAAGCTGAGCTAGATCATTCAGTCTTTCACCCCTAATTGTTTTATGGATCCATTACATATAAGGACTTGTCCTAGCCAATATTTGGTGAAGGAAAAGGCCCCTGCTTGACAAACGGCCTTTTGGTTCCTGTTCTGTCTGGGCCTCCTGGTCCCCCTTTGTTTCCCTGTCTGGCATTAGCCTTCTGTTTGGCTGAGTTACAGGTGGGTAGTGTTATTACACCAGGAGTGCTTGGCTTGTGTAACTACATTTCTGTCAGTATTTATCTTAACAAACACTTTTTCCCTTTCAGTGGATTCCTAATTAGAGTCTGAAAGCTGTTTCAAGGCTGTTTTAACATATCAAGGCCCCAGTTCTTCTTTCAAATACATAAAAGTAAGACCAGGGCAGCTAATAGAATTATTATGTAGATTTAGGCCAGTGAGATAAAGGTCTATTTGGGAAAAATAAATAACTTGATGTATTTGTTGTGTTAATAGCTTGATGATAAAATGACAGTTTCCTTGATGAAGATGATTCTCTTTATGCTTTATTGCCCTGGAGAATGTGTGGTTGTGATGAGCACCTGCTGGTGAGAAGGCTGCAGGCAGATCCAACTTAGCTGTCTGTGGCCAGTATGGGTTAAATAACCTTTGAAGAGCTACAGCAAAGGAAAACAGTGAGGACAGGCTCACTCTACAGCTGATGACAGGATTGTCCAGAGGCACAAGGTATTTTAGGGCTCTATTGCCCCTTGTGCAGATAATGTCAAGTAGAGAAGATTGATAAGGACATTTCTTGCGGGAATGTGGTGTCTCCTATCTCAGGAACAGAGAGCTAAACTGAAGATCTATTCACACCTGAGCAAGCACGCTGGAGTGAGCACGCTAGCACTCAGGGAATTGCTTTAGCAAAACATAAAGCCAAAAAATCACCACAAGACTCACTCCAAAGGAAATCTGGTATGCAGATAATGTAGGTGAGGGAGTATTATTTTTCACTAGGGGACACTTCTTATTTCCAAATTCACCCTGAATGAATATGCTGAAGGTTGGAGATGTTCACATAATCTGCTATAAACAGCATAAATGAAGAGCTTAGTTCTTTCAGTCTAACTAGGAGACACAGGGTTGTCCAGCCTTATCATGCTCATTCTTAAAGTAGTCTCAGCTGGTTTTCTTTAACAAAATTGATTCAGAACAATCATAGGGGATTTGGATTATTTTCAGTTAAAAATGAAGGATTCATATTCTCTCTATCATGCTAACAATCATAAGGACTTTGCCTGGCAAAGTCTTATAGGGAAATAAATCCTGAAGATGACATTTCCTTTTCCTTAGATCAATGTGAATGGAGCTCTTAATTCCCAAACCTTTGCTATTTTTCTGTTGCTTAATTCAATCCTTCAGTTATAATTCCCAATATGGTTTGAACGTGACAGTTTATTTTCGTTACAGGACATCTGAAGTTCATAGTAGTTTTGTCATTGAATTCAACATGCAAATGTGGAATTAGGCCAGTAGAGCAGGAAGGAGATGCCCTACAGTTTACTGCCAAACTAAGGCATAAATCTGTTAAATCTCTTTTTGATTTTATTTTTCCTGGGTCTGTTGTCTGACCAAAAGAATCAGATTTAGCCCAGTGCTGTGTTTGTTCTAACTTTTGATGTCTAGAAAGATCATAACAGAGGAATCACTTGTTGATAAAAGATGAGAAGGTAGAAAAACAACTAATATGTTTACAGACTTTTTTTTTTTTTTGAGAAACCTATGAAATAGGATGTTACTTCATACAGGGTAGGTATTTTAAGTTCCAGAACTCCAGAGCTAATTAATGTGTGTGTGTCACTCTGGTTGGTACCTCTCTTTACCACCTTAGAGCAATTACAATTACTTATGGCTGCTGTAAAAATGCATACTGTCATGTGGAATCTTACAGCTCTATCTGTCTGTATCAATTAAATTTGGATAAGACATTAGCAAACCCAGGCACATGAAAAACACAGAATGTTAAGATTTTCAAACCACTGTACTGTTTTCCAGGACTGTATCCTGATTAAGTGATTCATGACCTCATTTACAGGAACCAATTGATCCCAGAGTAGAATATGCTGAACAGCACATTCCTGAAAGGAATTTGCTGATGTATTAAAAAGTGGTGATCCTAAGCTGTCCTACTTTAAATTTGATCAAGCATTGGATATCCTAGCAACATTTAAAAGGGAGGCTGAGTCCTGAGAAGAAAATGAGTGTAATCATTTGTGGAACAGCAGTGGCATTTTTATGAAGAAAGCCATCTGATGTGACAGGGTGTTTTCAAAACTTTTCTTGCAGACAGATGTTCAATTGAAAAAGCTCTGATTTTTCTGCAAACTTGCAAGAGGAGCCAGAGGCACTTTGGGAAGTAGATTTGTTCACAAAATCACTTATTTTTGATGTATCCTTCACACATGGATAACAAACAAGATAATCAAGCCAGTGATCACAGCTGTTAGAAAACAACTGTGTCAGGAAGAAAAGCATGTGCTAGGAATTTCCCACAGAGATGCTTTGAATAATAGAGTTACATTGCTGTCCATCATGCAGATGCCTTTTCACTCCCGTGAAAATTCTACACACAGTATAAAGCTATTCCATGTAAAATCTACACATAAAAAACAGTTTTAGATTATTTAAGGAAAATTAAACAAAATTCAGCACCTTTACATCACAGAAAAGTAGCTTCAATAAGATTTTACAAGCTACAAGCTTTCTACAAAAAAGTAGAGATTCTGAACTAACAAAGTGCTAGTCTGATATCTGAGACTAAAATGTATAGATGTGCATTAATTTTAAGCTGCCAGGACAAGAAATTTCCCGAGATCGCAACTTGAGAATGAATTTCTGTGAGTGTTTTGCCCATATGACTCAGTTGAATACTCAGCTTTGATTAACTGTTGTTGATTGCAGAAAATTTCAGCTAAGGTTCATTCGTCATTAGATTACAAATCAGAGAGCTTCTATTTCCTTTCCCCGCTTTTCTGTGTTTACAGTTTCAGTCATTTTGGAAATTGGTTGTCAATGTTCCTCTACAGAAGTACAAAATGGATTTTAACATAGTTTTTGAGATGCATTGGAAAACAGGTGAAGTATCAACTAATTTCCTTTCAACAGGAGTGCAAACAGAAATCTTCATAAGTTTCAGAAAGTCATGGCCATATGAAAAGTCCTGATAATCTAATGGTAATAAAATTTTACAAGAAATGTCTGGTTTCTGGTAATGAATTGATTGTTGTCCATAACAAATTCTAACCAATCTGGTTCCACAGTTTTTCTAATAAGTTTCTATCCTGGATTTAGATTTTCGTACTGTTCAGAATTTGTTGGACATGGTAAACTTCAAATCTTATTTGAACTTTCAAGCAATTAACTTTCTTAGTACTCTACCTAAGGATATGGGGAAAAATATCCTCCTGATTTTCATAGGTCAAATCTTTATATTCTTTTAATTAGCTTTGTCAAGCTGATTTGATATTTTTAAAGTCATTGCATTCATGTAGGTAATTACAGTGCATAGTTTAATCAGGTAAATAGTTCACCTCTTCAGTGAGGAAATGACTGATCCTCTTTCAGTAAAACAATGTTGGATATATTTCAAAATACTTTTTCACTGTGATTGAGCTAGATCCAGACAAATGGAGCCAAATAGAGCTAAAGGAAGAAGAAAAACTCTACAGTTGCAAGTTGTTTTCTGCTCCAGAGCTAATGAGAATGGAATTCTTGACACTAAACTTTCTGTAGATTGCAGCTGTTTCTGGCCACCCAATATATTTAGTTCACATTTCCTTGCAGCCATTTGGTGGAATTTAGTTTAAATTTTATCTTTAACATAAGCACATCTGGGAGTATCTCAGGGGTTCATCCCTGCCTGGATGTTTGGATGGCTGAATTTGGGCAGGGTGAGACTCTACTCCTTTCCAGCCTAGGGGAGATGGACACACATACAGGATCCATATGGTCATGGAAGCAGGATTGTATATTTTCTGTAGAGTATACCTACTTGTGCAGTATAAACACAATTTCTGGGACTTCATTCCTTGAAACAAGTACACTGTCAGTTATAACACATATTTAGAATAGGGCTTTTAAAACTTTTTTTAAAATACAGATAAAAAAATTAGTAACATAAATAAAGGGTCTGTGTGATATTTATGGCATTAAACATTAAATACTTCTTTGAAGCAAAGGAGTATTCAGTGAGAAAAAATATGCTAACAGAAATGCACACACTTTGTTAAATTTTGGAGCTGAAGCTGCACAGACACTCAGACCAGTGCTGAATAGGGGTGTATATTAAAAATATGATCTGTCTCAGATAAGAGTAGAGGTAATGAAATCCTGAAACAAATTATATATCATGTTTATAATGAAACACAACATTATTAATGATGTATTAGGTAATTGTGCAACTCTTCCAATATAGAACATATTTACAATGAGTTGAAAAATAGCAATGTTTTTGCCAAAGACGTTTCCCATTTTCTCCTTTGCAAAAGGAGAAAAGTTTAAGCCAGGTTTGTTTACAGAATGTGATTAGACTCAGTGGAGTGCTGGTAAAAGGAAACTTGTTTAACTTTACTCAAGCCCACAGAATCAGCAGAAATAGGAAACCATCATTTGGAAACAAAATCTGTGCAATGCTGCCTGTGTTTTCCACGTGGAAGATATTATTTGGCACTCTAAACCAACATATCTGTTTTAAGCTAGTTGTCCATGTTGTCCATTTCTCCAAGTTAATGATGAGAAAAGTACAGCCAAAAGGGCAAATTTTCCCATCTGAAACAAAAATCTATAAATTCACAAAATTTTGTTTGGATGGGTCAAGAAATGAGCTACAAAATCACCCAGCATTTTTTCAGGTGGGCAAAAGATAAAATTTTCCAGACATTCATTCTTACAATTAATGCTGAAGAAATGGTACAGTCATGATTCAGAGTGAAATACAAAATATTAATTGCAGAACTATGTGATTTAAAATTATTTTAAAAGTGCAGTGCCATGGGATTCTGAGAAAATTATCTTTTTACTATGGAGAAAATAGAGAAACTGAAAATGAAATTTATAACATGTTCCAGGTGTAAAAGCATTAAGATTACATGTAACTACTCAAATATACATTAAACAGGAAATGCAGTTACATTCCTTCTCTTTAGCTGTTCTGGTAAGACAGTTAAAACAGAGTTTACTGTAAGCGCCAAAAAACCATGTTCATTATGCAGAGATTTTATTTTACATATTTTGTTATTTTCTAAATTCTAAAATGTAATTTATTCCAGTAATCTTTTCCAACCAAAAAAAAAAATAAAATCCTCCAATATCATCAGAATAAAGGCAAATTTTGATAAAAGGTGAGAGCAAAGAGCTTTATGAATGAGAAGACAGGAGAACCTGCATCTTCAGTTAGTTGCTGATTGCATTTGCAAAGAGGAGTCTGAGTGATGCACACAGATTATATTAATACTTATCAGTTTAAAAATTATCTCAGATTTCCTGTGGCTGTATGTAACTTCCAGAAAGACAATTCTCTTCATAAATCTAAGCATAGTGTGAGATCTGCATTGAAAAAGACACAGAATGTGAAAAACATTCTTGTTTGTTTCATATATTATCTAAGTATTTTCCATTTTAAGAAGTTCACTTGGTGGTATTATTATTATTATTATTATTATTATTATTATTATTATTATTATTATTATTATTAAAATACACTAAAAAGCAAACATACAGAACTTGAAGTTTTCACACAATGAAGTTAGCAGATAACATAGTTATAACAAGGAAGGTACAACGTGCATTAGAAACTTTACAGACAGACAGAAGCATCAAGACAGATTTTCAATAAGAAAGAGAAAAGCAAGAAGCTAAAAATCAGTCTAACAAATCAGTCTACCATATTGTTATCTTTTAGAGACATATTTTGAGCAATGAGGGTTTAAGTGGAGATAAAAGTACAAGCAATAGGTGATATGGCTGAGAATTCTCAGGCAGCTGCTGATGGAAGCAGAAAAGGTAACACTGCAGTTCTGCAAGGCACAGATAAGGCAACAAGAGAATGCAGTCCCTTCCAGGAAAATCACTGCAGGCACCAGCACTGCCATGACCCTTAGGCACAGAATTATTCAGGACACCAAAATCACCAGTATTGCCAAGGCTGTGTAAGGATGGTGCGAGCTAAATTCTTATCAGCTCAATTAGTACGATAAGAAATGCGTTGGCACATCTTTAATCAGATACAAATAAACTATGTGTTTCCAGAAATCTGAGCTTAGTCTCTACTGACTGATCCAATTTTAGTTTTTGAACAGTTCATAAAAGTGACAGAGTACCACCACTGACAAATCTGATTACTAAGTGCCTGCCTCCCGATTCCCAAGGGCTCATTGAATGTGACATGTGCTACATGTAAAAATATTTTGCCACATTTAGTATAGCACAGACAGACTTCAAAAAACATGGTATGTTTTATTTGTTAGTTGTCTGATATTGACCAGTCTGATTTTCCTGTAGGACACAAAATAGTTCCTATGTTCAAAAAAATACCAATAGCAGTAGTTACAAATCTAAAAGGAATTTTGATCACCTAGTTCATCCCTTTGCTGTGGTATTTAACTCGAGACTTCTCTCTTATACAAGAGAAAGCATAGATTCTTGTAAAGAATAATATATTTTCTAGATCCTGGTTTGTCCTTTCCCATTCCTGTTTTTATTTCAAGAATATAACACAGTTTATCTCTGTTCAGTTTGTGTGTCATGTGAGCCACAGGGCCTTTTTTACCTTGAATTCCTTTCTGTGTCTCTGTGTAACTAAACAGACATTTTGCAATGTGATTTCCTTACTGAAAATTGCAATAATAACATTTTGAACTAATATTTTTTCTTCTAACTTTCTTGGATGCCATACAAGCTTAATTTGAAAAACATCTTTCTCTACTGTCCAGACTATTAAGTTAAATGTGTAATGCCAAATCCATGACAAATTACTGTATCTTTTTGGTTGCTATGGTATTTATCTTAATTTGTACATGATTATCCTTTTTTGTATATTAATCATAAGGTCTCAAAAAAAGGAAGTTGGTCACAGAATAGCATGGTACGGTGTGAGAACCTTAAGAATAAACCCCTTTCACTATAAAAATAAATCCTCATCTATCTGTGACTAAAACTGGACCGTGTAAGGGGTCATTAAAATTAAAAGAGAGACACCCAGAGGAGGAAAATAAGGAGTGGACCTTGCTGAACTGTCAAACAAAAAAAAATGTATTCCAAGTGCTGGTAAAATTCTAGGGTTTTTTTAGTGGTCTTTTTTTTTGTTGGGGATTTTTTTTCCTAATGTACACTAACTTTGTTCCATTTTACAATTTAAAAGTTTTTTTATAATTCCACTCTACTTTACATAAAAACCTCAATGTGAAATTTTGTGTTGATGAGCTTAGCTGGTGTGAGAAAGCTTAGAAGACAACCAGCCTCTAAAGAGTGCAGCAATAGTATGTTGAATTGTATGAATAAAGATTAAAAAACAAATTTGGAAGAATTCCTGGTGAATGCATATGCCAACTTCTTCATCAAGGAGTGTTGCTCTTTGAACAGGTTCCTCCAAAAATTTCCCACTCCAGAATTCAGAATAAGAAACCTCCAATCCAAATGAACACAGAATGTATGACAACAGGGTCCTGAGGTGGTCAGCACTGCCCTTGGGGTAACTAAAAAGACCTTCTTAAAAATCAATAAACCTTGCTCTTGATACTTGATAACCTGACCCGGCCAAGCTGAATGGGGCTCTGAGCAATCTGGTCTAGGTGAAGGTGCCCATGGCAGAGGGTTGGAACTAGATGACCTTTAAGGTCCTTTTCAACCCAAACCATTCTGTGATTCTCTGATTCTGTGATCACAATGAATGCTAGTAGAGCGTGGAAAAACAAATGCCATATATTTGTGTATAATCCAAATAAAAATTTAACACAAAGTTGTTTTCTAAAGCTGATGCATGTTCTGTTCCTTCTGGCTTTGCAAGCTTCTGGTTAAAGCATCCCTTTTAGTAATTGCTGCTGATACACATCTGCAACACAAATCAAAATATTTAATCTCATGAAGTGATATTGCCAGATAGATAGATGAGAACCCTGTTACAGTCTTATCTCTGCAAGTAAGTAATGACAGTATAAAGCTTTATTTGTAATAACTCCAAGTTTCAAGAATAAGCTTTTCCATATAACCACATAGAGTGTTTTGAGTAATTACAGACTTAAGAAATAAAAGAATTTGTATTTAGTGTTCACATGTAGAGGAATCCAACCTAGTGTTTAGTTATCTTACGAAAAATTCTAGCACATTCTATGCAATGTAAGAAAAACATTTAGGATTTATTTATGACAACAACATTATTCTTGATATGATACTAATAATTCAGATAATACCAAAAAACTGAGAAAATAGCATGTCTTTACATAGAGTTTCTGAATGTTTTCAGAGAGCAGCAGCATCAAATCTTCTGCTCTATCCATTATTAGAAGCCAAGAATATATGTATTTTGAAAAAAAATGTATTTTTCTCAGGTGGCTCTACTCATTAATTGTAATGAAATAGCTTTGAAAATTTTCATTCACCAATTTTGCAAAATTACAAGTATAGATATGTTTATTATTGATGTTCTCTAGTTATTTTCAAGGAATGTATCAATAATTATCTACACAACTTACTTTTTTCCTGACTCATACCTCTCAGGCTGAGTTTTATTTTCAACACAACAATGTATCTCTAAAACTCAGATATAACTACTCAGAAGATGCCCTGCATCTGGACCATGGTTGCATTTTCCCCCTTAAACCTAAGGAAGGAAAAGAGGCACTGATACTGTTTATGCCCTGAAATTTGGCAAAGTTGTTCTGGATGTGATGTGATGATATTCTGTGGATCCTAATTTGACATGCCATGCAGACAAGGTACTAAGTGTGGGCCAAAACCATGGGGCCAACAAAACTTTAAAGCTCTCTTATGAAGTGCTATTGTGCTGAAAGAGGGTAAGGACATGGTTATGCCTCCATGAAGTCAGAGTGGCTGTTGAGCAGCTGAATTATCTCCTGGTCTCATGTATAAGTGGTGGGAAAGTCAAGTCCTGGTGCTCCCTGTTGGGGAAACAAGCAGAAAATTGTGCTTTGTTAGGCAGGATTGTGGGGTTGACAAAACTGAAAGACAACCACAAAATTCACTAACACATTAGGGACTGAGCAATTATTTATATTCTCAATATTTGTCTCAACAGGCTGATCCTACTTAATCCCTTCCAGTGTTATTCTTGGTTTAGAATAGAGGATAGAGTAATTTAAGAAGAATAAGGATGCCATCAGTAGTGTAAGTAGCAGCAATCCAGGGATAGACTTTTTTTCCCCCTAAGTCATCTGTTAATCTAAATTCTTCCTCAAAGAAAAAAAGATACACAAAATATTAAAATGAATAATTACTTACAGAGCTAGTTGTCAGTTTGATAATATTCTTCAACATAGGAAGGAGAAACTGCCTAAAAAGAAAAAAATTGGAAATGCTACATTGTCTAAACTTCTGTTGATAAAAACAGTATTTATTGCTATGATTCTTAACATAGTATTTATTTACTGTAAAGTTTCTAGAACCAATGATTTTTCATGCCTTTTAAGGATTTTGCAGAAGGCTGACTTTGGAATCTATAAATTATTTCTATTTTTATTGGTCAAATTTATCTTGGTTCATATAAGTGAACCTAAACTTCAGAGGTCTGCAAAAGGGATTAACCATAACAAGCACATTAAGGGGTCCGCTGAAGGTTTTTCAGATGTCTGCAAATACAAGTTCTCTCAGATGAATAATATTAAAAAACATAAATCTGTCTGTCTAGCTGTCTTCAACAGACATATCTGCAGACAACTCACCATAACAAGCACAACAGAGTATCTCTATTTATACCTGCTCACATCCTTTGGCACTGGACCTGTCACTTTTCTTCACATTAGGGTCCTGTTCAGATGATAGCTGATGCAGATATGATCATATTCTAAAAATTAGTGCTGCAAGTTTGTGATGTGTCTGCTGTTTAACAGCTTACGCTTGATGAGGCAAATAAGCCAACTTCCCTGTTTTCCTTAGACAAGTCACTGAAGTTGCCTGCAGCAGAAGTTCTTTGTGTGAATCCCCTGGTAACTGCTTTGGAGCAGAAGAATAATGGGACAAAACTAAACCTCTTTACATCTTTATGCAAACCCCATGGATTGTGCAGTAGTGGATTATACAAGTGCAACATAGGAGAATCATTTATAAGTGTCTTTGCCTTGCTTTCAGCAAAACCATTATCCAATTCCATTACTGTAAACTTTCTTTTAGTGATCAAAAATAATGACCCAGTTCACTTTACCATCTAACCAAATGAGTCCCTTTCATTAGAAAAAGCATTAGCATTCCTAATTCTAATACAGTTGGTAGTTTTAATGTGCAACTTTCTGGTAGTTCCCCACACTTATTAATTTTGCATTTTATGGTTCTACTCTTAAGACTGGAGTTTTAACTCACAAATAATTGCACACCATTCCTTGGACTCAGAGTGAAGAAGTTTTGAACTTTTATTATCTTGAGATGGCTTTGGATTCCCTTTGGAATCTGCATGGTTATTTTATGAAGATCCTTAATGTTTAACAAGCACTACAGGAAATTTCAGTTAAATGAAGTTATGCTGGTGAAGGATAATAGAAGGACAAAACAAAGCTGTTTTAGCAGCTTGTGTTTTATGAGAAACAGAGGTAAGGGAGAAACCACCCACACGATCCAGGGTGGAAGAAACAATAAGAGAGAGTGTTCCCTTTGAGCTTTCCAGTGGTATGATAATCAACAGAGCTAATAAAATGCAGCAGTTCATGGGCTTTTGGCAGCGTGAGCCTTCAGAAGGACATAAAATTATTGCCAAAAAAGAATCTTAAAACCTTGGTTTTAAAACAAATATCCTGCCTGCTTTCTCTAGCAGCACTAAATTGTTCCTGAGGTTGTTTGTGTAATCTGCCTATCTCCCTTTATCTGGATTAGATAAAGGAAACGAGGTTATTGTATCATTGATCAAAACAGTGTATTAATGGACTCCTTCTGGACTGGGCCAAAGATACTGTCGACATTTGATTTACTCAAGTTGAGAGAAAGCCCGCAGTGTTTGTGAACCCTGGGTAAGTATGCTGGGTACGAGTGTGTGACACAGAGACAGCAGCAAGATGCAGACTGCTGCAAATGACAGATGGTAATATTCAGTGTGAGTTGGTAAGATTAGTCAGTCCAGCACAGCAGCCAAAATCCTTGCCAAGGTTGTCTCTCTCTCTGAATGTACTCCTACCCATTGAGAAAATGCTCACACACACAGATTGCTATAAATTTATTAGAACCCTCAATGCAAAATCTTTACTCTTTCTTGCTTTCCCTCCCAGGGAACTGCTGTATTTATTACCTGGACTGAATCTACTCCCCACAGACTGAGCAGGCAACTAACTTTGCCAAAACAAATGTTTACACAAGGCTTCTCTAAACTGTGGCATTCAGCTATTGTCAGGCATGCACAGAGTTTATTTGGGTTTAAAATGCCACATTTTGGAGAGTGGAAAGATATAAAAAATAAAATTCCTTGCACTTACTTAAAGTAAGCAATAACTTGCTAGGTTACTTACTTACTTGCCTACTCTAAAGTACCTAAAGTACTTTAAAGAAAATGCTTTGTTTACCAATTGACAAGACCAGTAGATATGAAAAAGGCATCTTAATAGTGAGTGTCATGGTATTATTAAGCTCTCAGAACAGGCATCAATAAATCTTCACAGGTCCCTGTACACCTCAATATATTGACTGTTTGTAAGGGGCAAATCTTGTAAAATGGCTGCAGAAACCCTGTGAGAAATTCACCTCTTTTTTTCCTTCCTGACATTTCAAGAACCATCTGCCTGGCTCCCCTCCCGATGTATCTGTGAGGTCCTGAGGTCTGATCACAGAACCACAGAATATGCTGAGTTGGAAGGGGCCTTAGAGCTGCTCTGTTCTGCTGCAGGTTCTTACTGCTCCCTTTTATTGCTGGAGCTTGATCCAGGTAACACCTATGAAGAAGAAAGGGATTTGGGCCACAAAGTACGGCCAGCTCTATCCCTGGCCCATGCACAGAGGGTGTCAAGATTAACACAATAGGATTCAAGCGTTGTTTAAAATCATAGTTAGAGAATTTCCAGAAGGCTTCTTCTGAAAAGAGAGCTTAAAACAAACTAGAAACAAAACACTTATTTATCAGCCAAACAGATCCTAGTTATGAATGCTTTCAAGTTATTTCCTCTTGGCCAGACTAGTCCAGCTGGAGGGCTGCTGCAGACTGGAGGCACCACAACCACCACAACTCACTCCAGCTGAATGCTTCAGGAAAGCAGAAACACAGGATAGTTATTCTGCATTTTTAAAGCCAAAGTAGTTAAACTGTGAGGTGGAATTGTAACAGCTCTAGTCAGATTTCCTGGATAAAAGTGAAAAATACCCCACCAAAAGCTGTGACCTAGAGTTGCATTTCCTCTATAAACTTTTGTTTAAAATGTCAGATAAGCATAAAATTTGGCTGTGTAAAAGAAGGAACAATAAGCAAGTAAGTAAAAAGTGTATAATGGCAGATTTATCAGAGAGGAATTAGACTGGTACAAATGTTGGGTCATAGCATGAACTTTCCATGTTTTAAAGTAATGCACTGCCAATTTTCCCCTGCAAGTACTTTCTGGCAGGAAACCACTGAGTACAGAGAGGTAATGAAAAGAACATGTGCGTGACCTGTGCAACCTATACAGATTCAGGTGATCTCAATGAAATGAGACTCTTAAGTTTAATCAGAACGATAAGGTGTGGAGAAAAGGGTGAGGAATTTCTTAACACAAGAAATTGGAAAGGCTCTTACAGCAGGCCCATCTTGAGACTGAGGTTTCTCAGCACAAGTGAAACTGGGACAGCTCTGCTTGTGATGGCCAGGGCAGGAAGAGAATGATCAGAAGAGAAAGAAAAGGGAGAGAGAAGGCAATGCCATTCCAAAGCTAGCCTGGCAGCCTTCAGAGTGGAATTTTTCTTATAACAATTATAACTAGACTGGCCATGAATGCATACCAGTTTATCCAGGACTGAAGAAGTTTCTGGATCGGAAAGGTAATCATCCCTCTGCATCTTTTCCATTCTCCTTTTCTTCTGGCATAAGGATATCAGAGAATCACAGAATATCTGATGTGGAAATGGACCTCTGAAGGCCATTTGGTGCAACCTCTCCTGCTCAAGCACAGCCAGCCAGAGCCAGTTGCCCAGAGGGGTTTTGATATCTTTCATATCCCTAGGGATGGAGACTCCTCAACATCTCTGAGAAACCTGCGCCAGTGCTCAGTCACTCTCACAGTAAAGAGGTGTTTCCTGACTTTCAGAGGGACCCTCCTGTGTTTCAGATTGTGCCCATTGCCTCTGGCTCTCTCACTGGACACCACTGAAGAGTTTGGTTCTGTCCTCTTTGCATCCTGTCCCTGAGGTGTTTGTACATAGCAATAAGATCCCCTTGAGCCTTCTCCTACCTAGGCTGAAGGGTCCCTGCTCTCCCAGTCTTTCCTCACACATGAGGTGCTGGAGACCCCAAATTACCTTTGCTGGACTATGTCCACGTGTGTCACACACTGAGGAGCCCAGACCTGGACACAGCACTCTAGGAAGGGACCTCACCTGTACTGAGCAGAGGGAAAGGATCACCTCCCCCAAGCTACTGGCAGCACTTTGTCCAATGCAGCCCAGGATGAACTTCTTTCCAGCAAGGACACGTTGATGGCTCATGGGCAGCTGGGTGTCCAACTCCAGGGCCTTTTCTGCAGAGCTGCTTCTCAGCAGGATGGCACCCAGCACCTCTGCTGCCTCAGGCTGTTCTATTCCAGGTGAAGGATTTGGCACTTCCCCTTGTTGAACTTCATGAGGTTGTATCTTGGGACAGAAAAGAATCTGATCTATTATTTCGCCTCCAATTGGAAACTTTATATTTCTAAAAGCTTTGAAAAATATTATTCCATTAAAATATACAAATATATTAAAATATGCTATATTTTATGGTTTTTTTTCTAACTCTTTGTTACCAAAAAGGTGTTCAAGTTTATTTTGTTTATATCTATTTTCTTCGACTGTGGGGTTTTTTTTGCAAACAATGAAAACAAGATGTATAGTTCTAGAATGTATGAAAGATGATCAATGACTTGGTAAATATTCACCTTTACTGAAGCCACAATAGCTTTTCCCAGGCAGGAATATTTCTCAAGGAATCCACTATCTACACTTGGTTTGTACTAGTAGTAATTTCCTCAGTAGTAAAGAAGGCAGACTTAGAGGTTTCTTGATCCCAAAGGAGCTTTTAAAAATATAGCACATCTGTGATACCACAGATGCTACACTCCAGTCCTCAGGTGCCATGGGAGCCTTAAAGCAGAAGTTAGATGGTGCTCTTAGTAACTTAGCTGTTTCATCCTTGAGATCTCTCAGAGCTCTTGGGGGCACATGATCTAGGTCTGGTGATGTTTTAGTGTTTGTTTCATTCCTTTGTTCCTTGTCCCTCCTGCAACCACTTCAGTTTCAGACACAGCCTTTGCAGAGCGCACTACAAGAAGGTTAAAGGTGGGGAATTTTTCTTACTTCCACAATGTATGTCAAGGCAAAAAAATTGTGTAGCATTATATCCTGATGATCAGCTGTCCCTGCCTAAAGTCTGTGGTTTTCTTCTGATGTGTGTGAAGGATTTAGTACTAGTTTTCATTTTATCTTCTTAGTATTAGCTTAAAATTCTGGTTTAGCCTGCACTGGTTTTCATTTCATTTGATATGCCTGAAGTTTAATTAACACCTTTGTTATATTAATTAGAATATGTATGATTTCAGCAATTTGAAAGATGGTTTTCTGTTTCTAGCAAAAAACCTTTCCTTCCCATTCTGTCTTGTTTTCATCCTTATTTAAGCTTTCCTACTGCAATGCAATATGCAAATCATCTGTAAGTATTTAACTTTGTCAGCTCCTTCTTTCAAACTCCATTTTCACAGGCTCCTTACTTTTACATCACTCTGTTCCTTCAGGACTCATGAAAAAGTGCATGAACTGGAAGAATTGTTTTGCTTGTGGAACCATTCTCTTTGGGAGTAGGTTGTATGAGGCCACAAAGTGTGTTCATTTAGCACCAATGTTAAAACCACTGTACCTCAATAGAAATGGACTGGATGATTTCTTGAGTGGTATTTGTATCAGTTGTGATGGAGAATGATGGTGTAGATATGATCTCCAGATCAGGAAGTCACTACCTAATTGCTGAAAACCGAGATGGAGTACCAGGGGAAATATTATCCTTTATGCATTCTCCATCTCATATATACCTCCCTAAGCATACCAATCACTGTCTAGAACAGGATATTGAGGCAAATGGCGTTTTTGGTCTAACTCCATAAGCTAGTTTTTATAAAAAGTAAATCTGTTAGGAAGAAAATGCTTCTGGAGGGAGGTTAATTTCCCCAGAACTTGATTTCAGGGGAAAACAGCAGGAAAAGTTCTGATGTTATTATATCTCTTTCTAGGGAACCAGTTTGCTTGATTGTCTTTCTGAAGTGCCTGTACACAAATGCACGCAGCATGGGGAATAAACAAGAAGAACTGAAAGCCTATGTGCTATCACAAGGCCATGATCCCATTCCAATTACAGAGACAGGGTGGGACTGCTCCCATGACTGGAATATTGTCATGGATGACTGTGTACTTACAGAAATGACAGGACAGAGAGGTGAGGTGGTGGAGTAGCTGTTTATGTGAAAGGGCAGCTGGAATATATCGAGATCTACCCTGGGACAGACACATGATTTGAGAGTTTATGGGTGAGAATTAAGGGACAGGCTAATACGCATGACGCTTGTGGATGTTTATTAGAGGCCACCTGTAGTAACCATGAGATGGTGGAACTCAGGATCCTGCACAGAGGAAGCAAATCGATAGGCAGGACTAGAACCCTAAACTTCCAGAGAGCTAACTTTGGCCTCTTCAAGGACCTGCTAGAAATCCCATGGGTTATGGCTCTAGAAGAGAAGTGTGTCCAAGAGACACGGTCAAGATTTAAGGACTACTTTCTCTAAGGTCAAGACCAGTGTATCTTCATGATAAAGCAATTGGGCAAAAGGAGTGGGAGACCTGCATGGATGAACAGAGAGCTTCTAGCGTATCTCAGAGGCAAGAAAGAAATCTATGGGCTGTGGAAAAAATGATAGGCCATGCAGGAAGACTATGGGAGCATTGTCAAAATATGCAGGAATGAAATGAGGAAGGCCAGACCCACCTGGAACCGCAACTGGCAAAGTACCTCAAGGACAACAAGAAGGGATTCTACAAGTATATCAGCAGCAAAAGGAAGATTAGGGATAATGTTGAGGTGCTGCTGAATCAGATGGGTATCCTGATAATGGAAGAGAAGGTGGAATTACTGAACACCTTATTTGCCTTAGTCTTTACTTCTGAGGATGGCTCTCAGCAGTCCCAGACCTCAGAGGTAAGAGAAGAATGCTGGAGAAAGAAAGACTTCCCCTTGGTCATAGAGGGCTGGGTTAGAGGTCAACTAGGCAGATAACACCAATAAATCTGTGGGCTCTGATGGGATGCATTCATGGGTGCTGATGGAGCTGTAGATGTTGTTGCTCTGCTGCTCTCCATCATCTTTGAAAAAATCACAGAGAACAGGGGAAGTGTCTGAGGACTAGAGGAAGGCCAGTGTTTCTCCCATCTTCAAGAAGAGCTAAAAGGAGGACAAGGGAAACTAGGGGCCAGTCAGCCTCAGCTCCAGCCCTGGAAAGGTGATGGAGCAGGTCATTCTGGAGATCATTGCCAAGCATTTAGAAGAAGGCAATTAGGTGTAGTCAGCATGGATTCACCAAGGGGAAGTGATGCTTGACCAATCTGATAGCCTTCTATGATGACATGGCAGGGTGGGACCATGAAGGAAGGGCAATGGATGTTTTCTGCCTTGACTTCAGCTGAGCTTTTGACACTGTGTCCCAGAACATCCTCATAGGTAAGCTCAGGAAATGAATAGACAAGGTTTTGATCAGTTGAGCAGAAGCCAGTTGGAGGTCTGTAGTCAGTAGCATTCCCCAGGGAGCAATACTGGGCTCTGTCTTATTCAACTTGTTTATCAATGACCTGGATAAAGTGATTGAATGCGCCCTCAGCAAGGTTGCTGATGATACAAAATTGGGAGCAGTGGCTGATACACCTGAAGGCTCTGCTGCCATTCAGTGGAACCTTGACAGGCTGGAGAGTTGGGCAGAGAGAAACATAAGGTTCAACAATGGCAAGTGCAGAGTCCTGCATCTGGGGAGGTTAGTCCAAGAACCAGCACATGTTGGGGGCTGATCAACCTGAAGTTTCTCGTGTTTCAGAAGTATTTTTCATCCAATCTCTTCTTTTCCGAAATGTTTCACTATGGTCAGTGTCAATACTTTCAGAGCATCACAGATCTTACAATCTTGAAAAACTTTCACAAGTCAAAACATTTAAAGCCTTGAAAATACAGTCTCAAGAATACACAAAATATGAAGTCCTTCCTGGCATATAAGAAGAAAATTGGTCATATTGAAACAAAAGGCTACTCTCCATTGTTTTCTTGCAGTTTCTACTATAAGAAGCATCAGGGCAAAACCAGATGAAAAAATGCCAATTTAAAAGTAAGTTACAATCAGGATGCAATTTGAAATGCTTTTGTCCTCTATTCCAGACTTCCCACTCACACTTCACTAAATTTGATCACAGCTCGATTTCACCTTCGAGCCTAAATGATGGTTTTTCCCCTAAAGGAGGCTGGTTAGCTTACCCAGATTTCATCCTGTTAACAATGGATAGATATAGAGCTTTATTTCTTTCTTTGGAAAGGTATTTGATTATAAACATCAACTGACTTTAAGGGTAATTGATGGTCATCAATTTGAAGGAACACACACAGTTTGTTGTGATTGTGAGACGTTTCTGAAGATCTGCCCATACAACCTGCTAGGCCACTAGGCATTCCAGTGAATTTGGGATGTCCTGTTTGTTTGACCTATTGTGGAATGTAAAAATTCTTAATTACACAGTAAATTTTAACAATTAGCTGTGACATATTTATCGATGTTTATCCCTAACTGCTTCAGAAGGTTTCTTGTTCTCCTTGCTGTTTTAGAAGCCACAATGTTGTACCCATTTTAATAAATGTAAGTAAATAACATAATTTCATTAAATGATTTTATATTGTTCAACATACATATGGAAATCCTCATGAAGAGGAGCAGAAATTTGATTATTCTTAAACAGCACTATCTGAATTGGAACAGGTTAGCATAACTAAGAGGAAAACTGTGTTTAAATTAAAATGCAACACTTTAAAATTAAACTTTGAAAGTGAATGAACTTTATTATGTCCTTTGAGCACTTACATTGCAGGAAAGGTTACTTTTACCAAAAGGGCTCTCATCTTAAACTCCCAAGAAAAAAGTAATCACTCATGTTATTGCTTGGCCTGTATTGCTTGAGCATATCCCTGGTAGGAAACTCACTGTGTAGATTAAGTTTGTATGGGGCTTTCCCCACAAGAGGAAGGATAATGTAACTTATTTTAAAACCAGCCCTGTAGTAATTACTTGGATGCAGGTATCCAAAATGAGATGTGTGTTTCAGAATCCATGGTGCTGTTTCCCTCCTGCTGTCCAGCCTTACTTAAAAGGAAAGCTTT
The DNA here is from genome assembly GCF_027887145.1 of Ammospiza caudacuta. Classification (NCBI taxonomy): domain Eukaryota; kingdom Metazoa; phylum Chordata; class Aves; order Passeriformes; family Passerellidae; genus Ammospiza; species Ammospiza caudacuta. The sequence continues at coordinate 104,571,180 of NC_080593.1, forward strand.
TTTCAAAGTTATCAATTTACTTTGGTAAAAATTGTCAGATATACTGGATTTTCCTGTGCTTTTGTCAGGATGGGAATTTTGCCTTTATAGCTTTCCACATTTTCTGTGAAGCCACAAGCCAGCTCCTCCAGTCTGGTTATAAAGCTGTTACCCAACTGTCAGCTTCTACAGTGATACTTTTAATAGCTCCAGTATCTCAGGCTAAGTCTGTTTAGGCTTCCAGGAAAGATGTGTTCTGCCTTGGATGCGCTCAAGTGCACATCAGGTTATTCCCTTCAAGCTATCAACATATCTATTCACTTCATGGTTTCCCTTCTAGTCACAAAAGAAGAAAGTGCAACTCTTTGAGCATCACCTCCATTTATTGGCTCCTAAAGTCTTGCATCCTGCCTAATGCTTAATTCTTATACCTTTTCTCTTTTTATTTCCTCTGAGTCTGTCTCCTTCCTCTGCCCTTGCTGAAGCACATACATTGCAGTACAGGAGGCCTTGCTGCTACCTCCATAGCACACTTCCAAAGAAACAAAGATTATTCTTCTTGTCTCCCTCGGTTTTGGAATCGAAATTAGTTCTTTCAAGACTTTCCCTATCATAGTGAGGAATGAATCACAGCTTTTAAAAAAAAAACACAAACCCCCAAAAATACTCTCTTTCTCACATAACTGCAGTAACAAAGGATTTTAAATAAGACATATTAAAAAAAAAGGCATAGCAGAATACTCATGTAAAAATGGAAACACAGCTGCAATATATCATTAGTCGTTTTCATGATGGAAGGAAAAAAAATATTTTTGGAGAAAATACAGAAAAATATCATTAAATTTGAACCATTTTAAAAAAGAAAAGTCTGTTACAATATAATGGCCCTTTACAACTGGGGGACTCTTACATCTTCTTTGCTGCTAGTTTTTTATTCCTTCTTCTACATTAGGGCAAGTTGTTTTATATCCCCAAAATACAATAATTTCTAATTGTAATAATTTTAACATGTACATAAACCCTTAAGAGACATTGACAAAATGTGTACATGAGTCCAATTTAATATCAAATTTCAGATGTAGAATATGAGTCAGCTAGCTCATTAAGTACATAGTTTGCTTGAAGTCAGGGATAACTTCATTGACCTTAGCAATCCTATTAGCAGGTTTACCTTAATTTTAAATCCACCAATGTCTCATTAAAATAAATGACACTGACTACAAAGACTTTAAACTCCAACCTGGGCAGATATTACATGATTAATCTTTAGCGGGTCAAGACCACAATATTCACTATCTGAAAACTTTATCACTTATGTGCAATAAGATACACAATTAAGTATGACTGAAGTTTCTCATGTCTGGACCTACTCAAAAAAGTATATATTCCTGCTTTGGAAGAGTAATGAAATAATCTTTTTAGCTTGTACAAAGAATATATTTTCTTTTCTCATGCTGCACAAAATCTTCCCTTCATCAGACACTGACCAGGATTCCTCTCTCCTACGTCCTTTCTTGGAGATTAACAGATCTTTTATAGTTGCAACATCTATGAAAGAAAAGTACTATAATTATTTTAGAGGAAATGTACATTTCTTTCAGAACTGCCAGAACATATATATTTCATACCTTACAGTGTGAGTGCATTCACAGCTTTGAAATGTAGAGCCTTTTAATGACTCTTTCTAGTCACTTATTGCAGTCATAAATTTTGTAACATTGGCTGGAGCATTTCTAGGTGGGTTGTCGAATAGGAACTCGATAGTTTAATGTGCTGTGCTCTTTACATAATGCACTGTGTTAACAATCAGATAGAGTTTCCTAATTAAATGTGGTACAAGTTGTATAATGCAGGCATTAGTAAATCTGTGTTACTGACGCAGGAGCAAGGCACGTTAAATTATAAACGATGATCACCGGAAATTGAAACATAGCATGTGCAAGTTTAACAGTCAAGAAACAGTCAATTAAATGTAGGCTTAATTTCCCTTCTACGCTCAGAGAATGTATGCAGGTAAGAGGGGTAGTATTTTTTTAGCATAATATGTGCTTTTTAATCTGATACCTCCCAGTTGAGCTTAGTCATTGTCAAGGTCTTTAACCATGGACAGGATTAAGTTTTTGCAGTACCTGCGAGGGGGAGGAGCCTAGAACAGTGTGGGTGTGGCCAAGACCCAAATATTATTCAATGTTATTTCATGTCATTGCCAGGGCATTCCTTTCCAGTGGAGCAAGCCTGGCAGATGGAGGGGTGGGGTAATGCTGGTCCCAGCCAGAGGGAGCAGTCTGAGTGGCATGGCTGGGGGTGGGTTGAGCTCCACGCTCTGTCTTTTGTATGCTTTTGTTATTAATATTGTTGCTGTTACTGTTCCTTTTCTTATCTCGTTGCTGTTTCCAGTAGAGTGTTCTTACCTCAACTGGTCATCTTTGCCTTTTGTGCCTCCAGTTCTCCTCTCTGGCCACCTATGGGCAGAAGAGAGGAGGAGGGGAAGAAAGGGAGGCACTGTGGTTTTGGAGTCCTGGTGGAGGGGGCACTAAATACCATTCCTAAACCACAACAGCCAGGAAAAACCCCAATAAAGCTCCTATTATAGGAGCTGTGAAGGAAATGCAGTCCACAGCTCAGGAGGCTACAGACCAGAGGGAGCCATTAGCTGCTCTGTGAGACAGACAGGTGCCTCTAATTGCTACCCAGCTCTTGATCATTACCTTGCTAAGGAGCTCCCAGAAGCAACCACGTAGGAAATTCCTGAGTATCCAAGCTATAAGAGAGATGGTTATCTGGCTTGGAAGTAGCCAAGTAAGTAACAAGAGAGCTGGGAGTTCTTAGTACTTATTGATAACTTGCAGACAATTATCATTAATATCAGGTAAAAATTCAATGGATTATCACAGTATTGAAAGCATGCACAATTTTAAATGGTATTCAAATCAAATAATATTCAAAAGATTGCATAACAAAGCACAGGACCCCTATGTTTTAGCAATGCAACATACAATTTAATCTGATGTAACTGAAGGTTAGAATTCCTGCTGGATGGGTCAAATGTGCCCTGCAGGAGGTGATGCTAATGGAAATGTTTATATTAATTTTTTAATCAATGTGCATTGATATTGTGAATTAGAGTGTGAATTTTAGAGTGAACATATATGAAGCAATATGAATATACATAATACAAATCTATTCATAAGAGCTTAGACTTGATGGCTCTAACAACAAGACTTACAGCAACCATTTTTTCTGCAGAAATTAGAGGTGTTTATAGTGATGTGGAAAGAAGCAAATCAGGGAACATTCTTCTGATGCATTAATTACTAATTTTCTCACCCTTATTACAAGGATGTTCAATAGCTAATCAAGAAATTAGGTGATTAACTTAGGCTGTCTTTACTTATTCTGTGATTACATTTCACTCAGACTTGCATGACAACAATCCTCTTGTATGCCAAAGCACTGAGGATGCAGTAATGATTTGTGTATGTATATGAATTTATATATGTTTATCTGTGTGCTCAGGTCTGTTGGCTGATTTTAAGTGCCTTGCACTATCTGAAAAGAAATATTTGAAAAGTGTTTACTGAAGAAGCTTTAATGCAGAATAACTTTTACTCACAGATGGATAAACATCATATTTATATACATTATATCAATGGCAAGTATTAACTGAATTTTTTAACTTGATCTATTAACAAAAAAAATTGCTAATATAACTAAGTATTTGGAATGTTCTAAGATGACTTCCAAAGACTCTGATGAGCTTTGTATACCTGACATACAAAGGTATACAAAAAGATGAAATTTCATTGACCCTTCCATTCATGGCATTTTTATTCTATCTATTGGAAAAGCTATGGACAGTTTGCAGTGCTAGGCTCTTTCAGTAATCTTTGTATTGTTTATGTATGTATCTGTGTATGCCTCTTTAAAAATTCAAGATGCTTATAATTCATTATTAAAGATTAAGGTGCATTATTTTAGACTATAATGATGTGGTGAAGATACATCAGTAGCTGAGATATCATCTGGTCACTGTTACTAAATGCCCATTCCCACCTAACAAGTTATGGGTGCAGTTGGCAGTATTTTATTTTCCAGACTGAAACACCTTAATTTCTCAAGGGACACCTCTGTACTAGTGTACTGTTGCTTTTAAAATATCTACATAAGGCTAAAATTGCTGTTATTCAACATTTAAGTAGGCAGACAGGATAAGCTTTAAAGAATAGCTACTGTTCTTAGCATACTGACAGTGTTGCACTGTTTATTGTGTGGAATAATCTGCAATTTTTAAACATCAGTGCAGAAGAAGTGAAAATACAAGACAGCTGTCCTTCACAAAGGGAAATATTTATTTTCCCCTCCTAACGTGTATAATAATTCTTAGTGAAGGAATGTAAAATAAAGAGTAATTAAGAATTAGTACAATGAAATAAAATACTGCATAACAATTCATGGCATAATGAACATATCCATAATTAAATATTTCAGTTTTAATGTGATAAGTCGTAGGAAAGAACATTAATTATAACACAATCATTGGCCATGTACTGTCAAAAACTAACATTCTGAAAGAGTATGAAAATGCCTGTTGCTAATCTATTTGCAAATGCAAACATGAAACATTCCCAGATTTTTTCTCACACAAGGATCCTCTATATTCTGCTGAAAAAATAAGTGTGAAGGCTAAATACTAAGGGAGTATTTTGCCTGTGTGATGCCAGTAATAGGTGATAATCCCTACTTCTGTTAGCTGAAGGTACAGATAAAGATAGATGAATATACTGTCTTTGTTCTGCACCAGCCATGATAACACAAATCTTTTTGTGCTTCCATCAGTCTCACTGCTTTGTTTGGTCAAAAAATTGTTTTTAAGCAACATTACTTAACTGCTCGTCTCCTGTTCAGTGACACAATCTCATGAGTCTCAAGAGTATATTATGCAGTCGATGAACAAGGAGAGGAGCTGCTTGAATCAGGACTTCTGCTGGATCCTAAGTGTTTCAAAAGAGGTTAAATGCACCTTCTTAATGCAGACTCTGCCTTTGAAATCTTGAGTGCTGCTGGCTGGAAGCTGCAAGTACTCAGGCCTTGCTGTGTGTGCCTTGCATTTTTACATTTTCCAAACTGTACACTCCAGATGGCACTTTGCTCTCATTCAGCTCAGTATATCTTCAGATTTTGTGTATTTGCATAGGCATCTGAAAGCAAATAAGACTCAGAACAAGGGGCAAGATTTTTAAAACCAAGAGCATGGCTGCACAACAGGAATTGACCTCAAATAAGTTTTCCCCATGCAGCTTTGTCAGTGCTTACTATGCTCAGACCCTGTGTGAGAATCATAGAAACATGCACATTTTTATCCAAACAGCTAAGGATAGATTCCCTTCATCTAAGAAAATGGAATGACAAAATTATTGGATGCTACCAGGGGAGGTTTCTTGATCAAGTTATAACCAGAAAGCCTTGTAGGGCCCTGTATTTTTTTAATTTTTTTTTTTTTTTTTTTTTTTTTTACTATTAAGTCTCATGAGTCAAATGACCAACTTGAGTCTGTCCTGGAAGGAAATCCTGGATAAGGTGGAGCTGGAACAACACAAAAGATCCAGCTGTTTTTGCAGTCTAGGGTTTCCAAGGAGGTGACAACTGCTGAAGCCACTTGTTAATGTAGTAACACAAAATAGTCTCCACAATCACAGTAAGAGCCAGAAGTGTTTGGCACAATCTTCTAACTGGAAATTGTTGGCAAATAGCATTGAGCAATGGTAAGATGATGAAGGGGAAATGCTAAGGAAGACTTGATAAATCATCTACCTTGATTATTTCAGTCTTTCATTCATCAAAGTGAAAAAAAAGAGGCTTTATTTGTAGAAACTGATTTTTGTAATTGAAAACTTGAAAACTAATAACAGAACAGTCCTATAAAGAATTTACTGGCTTTTGCTAATAGCAGAAATTTCATCCTGTGTTCAGGGCAAAACACTGTTACACTGCAAAGACCTCTGAAGAACAGATTGTGAAATGAAAGCTAAAACTAACATTTATAGCCCAAAAAACTTACAGAATTTGTACTGTTGCCTCATAATTGCATGAAAGTTATGTATATTGGTTTGCTGGGAAATACTGGGGCAATATTCTACATATCCTTTTATAGGATATTTCTAGCAAGCTACTCATTACCAAAATATGATCCATCTTGCAATTCATTATTTTAATTATATGCAGATACATGGTCATTTCATGTACAATAGTTTCAACAGCAAGCAGTTCTTTAGCTCAGAAGCATTTCAGGCTCTGCATTTAACAGCAAGCTCTTTGATGACACATAAAGTTGCTCTTTGAGGGAGAATGGTTTATATGTAAGGTTTAATTTCTTTTCAACACAGTTCTGTAACATCCCAACTCTTGTTTCCAAGGCTCAGACACAACATGAGACAGTCCTGCTCTCTCTCAGGGTGAAACTGCAGATTTCCTTCCTGGTTTAATTTCAGAAGTTACATGCAGCAACCTTGGCCTCCTGAGTGCTGCTGAACCCGCTGTACCTAATTTGTAACTCGAGCAACGTTTTAGATGTTTGAATGTTATATTGAAAACAAAGATCAGTATTCTTAGATTATTCAAAGACTATTATACAACAGACATGGTTCAAGCAAAAGAACTTTTAAGAAATGGCATTCAGATACTTGCATCACAACTTATTTATTCTTCCAAGTATAAACTTTAGCAGAAGTTAGTGGTTTTGTTTTAGATTCAACAAAGATTTTGCAGAGGGTTTTCAGGCTGGGAGTGAGGAAAGCAACACTGTTCTGGGACAGCTTCCACAAGAGACCTAATGAGACCTGCATCCTGACACTTTTTAAGAAAGAATTTTCTTTTGTTTTTCTTGCTCCCTTGAACTTCAGGAAGTAGAATATAGAGGCACTTGATTCTGCAGGGGAGCTCTTGGATCTGTTTAATAAAATTAGTATAAGCCCATGTTCTGCACAGGCTGCAGAAATAATTCTGAATGCCTCACTGCCTTCCAGGAGAATGTCCTAATAGGGCTTATGTCTTCTACTATCAGAGCTCCAACAAAATCTGTGTCTGTCAAAAATCATTGCTTGCTTATGGCTGTGCTCCTCATTCTTCCATCACCTGTAAATTGTGGGTACACAGGCCCTGTAAATATGAGCTGTGAGAAATAACAGTGTTGCAGGGGTACTTTGGGTCCCAGAGAGGCAGAGGCTCAGGTTTATTGTCATCTGTGAGCAGCTGGCTAACTCAGCTCTCTTATTAGTGAATCAGTTCACATTGGCCAAATAAAACCTGACCTCTCACCCTCCTTCTCCCCTTGGCCTTGGCTGATGTGACATGTGCTCCTTCCTCAACAAATTACCCATGGCTGCAGGACCAGTGGGGCCAGCCTGCCTTCGGAACTTGTAACAAACTCTTCTATTATTGACACAGCTTGCAAAACACCATGGATTTTGCCAGGAGAATTTGTAAGGACTTCCTTGAATGCACTAAGCTGAGTAAGAATTTAAGATTTTGATGGTCTAACTGGTGGAAACGAACCAATGAGGTGAAGTAATATACTTGCAAAAGTATTTTATGTGTAGACATAACCAACGTGAACCTTGTAGAAATAAGCAGAAGAACACCAAAAGAAGTGTCTGTAGGTAAAATATTTTGTTATTAATACTGTAAGATTAAAACCAGTCCAGGTCTAAACCCTCCTCCTTCCTAAAATCAACTCTTTCCTTGCTGCCAGCACAGTTAATGGCCCACATGTTTCATGCCTTAGACAAAACCTTAATGCCTTCCTCACCTGCCTTCCTGCCAACCTTGCCCTCAGCCCCTTGGTACTGCAGCTACTGTGAGTTCTCTGTGTCCAAGGCCTCCAGCACTCACTGGAATCAAGTAGGGAGAAAGAAAAGGGTGAGAAACTCTCTAAACCTTGTTAAAGAAAAGTTAGGGTGTAATTTGGGTTGGTCTACACAAGCAGACACTATAAAATAGCACTGCTTTTTTATCTCAGACTAATATGAATTTGTGCAGCAAAATGTCCTTTTGCTGCTCTTTACAGAAGAGCATGTGTGCACGAGCTTATGGTCTTAGAGCAGCATGTTAACAGACACTTAATGCTCAATATAAGTACCTATATTTGGAAAACTTATGACCTTTAATATGGTACTTCATTTTCGTCTTGCTTTTATTAAGGATCTTTCATGATGTTACAGTTAATTGAACACAAGATGATTTCAATCACTGCTTTATTAACAAGAGAAATCACAAAAAGTTGGCCAGAGTTTTCAGTGAGCAGCAAAGAATTTCCTGATTTAGCTTGCCATGCACTATTTTATGGTGAAACTGATTGACATCCTTCTGGTTACTATTTACTTAAATACTAGCTTTCTATCAGAGACTAAACAAAGTACAATCCCTACAGAAACCTGAGCTGCTTATATTAAAGTCAGATGGGATGTAAAATGGAGAGTTTCTGTTATTTTTGGCTCAGTAATATGCAGTTATGGTAATTTCCACCAGCATACTCAGTGCCTTGTGCTTTTGTGACAAAACAGAAGAGGCCTTTGCTTAGCTGTTTCTTTTCCATTAGTGACAGGATGACTTAAAATGTTAATACAGCCTAGAGACTTTGTGTCTCAAAGATAGCTTTGCTTGCACTTGAGAGATAGAGGAAATGTGTGGAGGGGTTTTTTATGCCAAGTTCTTTATTATGCACAGGGGCACATAGGTGCGTGCACATGGAGGTTCTTATTTCTCCCCAGTGGCCAACATCTTCCCCAGTTTAATGGCTAGCTCCAAGAAAGAGGTTGCTAAAACCTTGCTGGTAGTTGCAGGTTTAGCTAAGTTCAGCTGTTTCTTAATAGAGGCTCAGAAAGCACTGGAAACAGCAACACAGTGAGCAGCAGGGAGCCAGGCTACTTTGTCCCCTACTTCATTAAACATTCCTATAAATGTCAGGTATGGGTGAAAGAGAGATAAAATCTTTTACCAGAATCTCCAAAACTCTACTAAGAAGAACAATGGTTTCAAAAGTAAATAAAAAGATATTTTTTAATTGTAAAAATAAGTAACTTCTTTGTTACCGGTATGTGAATAGATCTGCTGAAAAAATGTTATAGAATGAAAGTGAAGGGATTTTTTAAAAAATATATTTCTATCCTTTACAACTAGCTTGGCAGGGACAGTGAATGAGAAAGAAATAAACTTGCTTTGCATGCTGGTGGAGAGGATGTTGGATTTCTTCCACTCACGCTACCAGATGTGAAGTAAGAAATGGTATACCATGTTTGCAGGAAGAAAACAGGTCTTGTGATTTCTATTTCCACTTAGCATAGAAAGTGAGAGAAAAAAAGATTAGAACAGAATTAAATATTTTTTCCTTCACCTAAAGGAAACAATATGAAGGGGAGTAGTATGATTTCTTTTCCAGACAGGAGATTCTTATTAGATTTGTCAGAGGTATCTAAGTAATAATATTGATTCTATTATTGTATGTGTCATTAAAGGAAAAACTTAAAGTTTGCCTGTAATATGCATTTCCTGAGTCATAATTGCCATTAGCTTGAATTGTAACTCTTCAAATCTCAGACCCTTCATTCATTTGAACTGTTGGTATTTGCTAGCACCTACTAATGATTTGCACATAAATATTGTAGAAAGATAGTGTTCTTTCCTTTAAACAATTGACAATCAAAATGGAATTTTAATATTCAATCATTATTGAACATTAAATTGAATCAAATTCATATTTTTTAAGCAACTTAAATCTATTTCAGTAGAGTATAATAGGCTTATAATCAAGTATTTTACAACATTAATCTGCTGTTCAGATGAGAGAGTAGCAAGTTCTGTGCTTCCCAAACCAGCTGGTCACCCACGCCAAGATAGAATATACAAGGTTCAAGATGAACTGCTTGGTGTGTCTTAATATTAACTTCCCTTAGGAACCTGAAATATTTTCAAGTTTATGAAAATTATGTGATGGGTCATGCATTGACAAGCTGGCATCTGGGCTTTGCAAAGTGCCAAACCCTTAGGCAGGGTAAAACCTTGTCTGCATTACCTCTGTACAGTTTGCAGATGGGTACTGTAATACAAGTCCTACATAATTGCTTTGTGAACTTTGAAGAGCAGTGTCATTGCTGCATTCTGTACCTTGGCTTTGTCACTCTGTGGAGTTCAATGCAAACACACAGCAACTTAAAGTAAAAAATAGCTAAGTTAATTCTATTTCCCTTCACCAAGCACTGCTCTCTCAGAAAGCCTCCTTTTCACAGGGGATGTTTCTGACCATGACTCATCAGCTGGCTGAATAAAATCTAAACAGATAAAATAAAAAAAATCTTTAATACAACTTAAGGGCTATGAGAACCCGCTAATTCTGCTGTATATTATTGCAAAGTTGTATAATACCTCTGTTATTAGGTTGATTCAGCTCAGAGGGATGTGATATTTTACTTTTATGACTCTGTATAATCCTTTGCCCTGAAGTTGAAAATACATTGTCCCCTGACTCACAATAAGTGATGAATTACAAGGTAGTGCTGCCAATTTTCCAATACACACAAGACGAGAGATATAAACAATCATTTCCTCATAACAGCAACATGAACTAAACCGGGTTCAACAAAACCGAAGGAAAACCTGCAAAACAGAAAAACTAATTTTTCCCACAGACTGTGATTCAGTACCTCCTTTGGGTACCATATTTGAAATATTGGTTAAAAAAAATGCAGTATTCATTTCAATAAGGCGTCAACCAGTCAGGACAAATTCAGAATAGCATTAATCTGTGAACATGCACACTTATGTACCTACATGCATGAACATACATGCATTAGTTGTCAGTTTTATTAATATTCAACATAGTATGACAATGCAGAGCCATAATTTCTTAAGCCCTCATGTACCTCCTCACTGTGATTTCTTTCCTTAATTGTAGGTGGAACATTCAACATCTTTAATTTTAAACCAGAAAGATTCCTATCTTTTACCCCAAGTTCAGTTTTTGCTAAAAATGCCAAGAAATCTTAGAAATATTTTCCTTTCCCCCAGACCCTTAATCCTGTATTGTATTCCAAATGCTGCTACAACAAAACTACAACGTGTTTATTGCATGTCTTGGAGCTTTTTTTAAATTAGATTGGTAGTTAGTGGCTTCAGGGTTGAAAAATCTTACATCTTCACCACTCTTGCCTTTGTAGTTTGTAGAAGTAAAAACCCAAATTACCCTGTACACTGAGACTAATGGAGAAAAAGGATACCATGTAGGTCAGTAGGGGAAGAGCTAGAGATCTGTACAGATACAGCCATATGCAAAAATGTAGAACCTGCAAACTCAAACCTTGGGAAAATTCCACCCCACCTTTTTCTCTGCCTTCACTGGGTTTTTTTCTGTAGTAGAAAATGTCATAATTTTCCACTATGTTTGACCCTGTAGTTTTTCTGTATATATGAAAGGATGTAACCTTCCTTCATTAGTACCATAGAGGCCACTATATCATCCACAGCTTCTTTGCTTAACAGGAATTGAATTCTCTATCAAGAGCAGAGTTTCTCATGAGAAGAAGAGGAGGAGAAAAGTGATTTGCAGTCAGAGTGAAGAGGAACTTTGAAAGAGAGCTAAAAACCAAGACCAAAACAAGTAATGGAATTGGAAGAACAAGACATACAACTGCAGGCAAATAGGAGGAGAAGATTTTTGACTAAGATGCTATGATTGGTCTGAAAAGGAGATTACAAAATAACAAAATGAAAGAAGATGTTAGAGCAGGAGTATGAAATAACTAACCAGGAGAAAGTGGTGGCAAAAACAGTGGGACTTATAGGATTTTGTGAAAAGGGCCTTTTCCTCCTTTTGGAGGATGTGAAGAGGGAAGGGTTAGAAAAAAAATCCATAAAAACAGATAATAATAGAAAAGCAGATAAATTAAAGAAGGGAAAGGAGATAATTATTTAGGCCACCTTTCATTTTTAGTGGGCCAAGATAATAAAATCTGCCAAAACGCTTGCAAAATGCAACATTGATTCAAACTGGGAATTTGGAAGTAGTGAATTCCCTTCTCACTTATAAGAAATAAGGAACATCATGCAGAGCAAAGATATGTATGCAATTTTGGAAAAGACTACCCAGGCAAAAAGCAGCATGAGTGCCATATGTCTTCTGCCATGCAGCCCAGATGTGGATAAGCAGCAGGAAATTTGTACTCTGGTGCGTGGAGGAGGGTCTTATGGAAAATTTTTTTTACTAGGTCGCTGTGAATGTGATTGTATAATGTTGTGTGCAAAAATAAGGAGGAGACAAGATACTGCATGTGCCAGTGACTTACTGAGGAAATGCTAAAAGGAAGTTGTGATTTAAACGTTTGCCTTCTGCACACACAGATTGTCATAGCACCAAGAGCTGTCTGGATCATCACCTCTTGTAGCAATTCTCATTATCAGGCTAGGTTTTGTGAGGCAACCATTTTTGGCTAGGATTTTCATGTTAGGTTGAAAAGAAGAGGGCAGAATAAGGAGCTGAAAGAAGTGAGCTGAGGGATGAAAAGAATACTGACAGGATATTTGTGTTTCAAAGGCATCCCCTTCAAGCAAAGCTGTTTTACCTAATCTTGTTTGCAAGCTCTCTGTGGGCTCGAACTGAGACTTAAGTGCTGTTATCCATGGCATAGAGGCAATGTAGAAAATTCTCTGCCATTCTGGAATTCTGGATGTGCAAGACATGTAATGACAATAGAGCACTGAGAGTAGATACTATCACTATACCTTATCAGATCCAGTACTGGTAAGGTAAGCTGGACCAAAGTAGAGGCACAAGCATCTGTACATGCAAGTATCTGCATCATTGAAGCTAAAGTAAGAGGCAGCATTGTGCATAGTTTTGTAGATGTTCTCAAATTTTACCCAGAAGAAGTTTATAAGGTTTGTGTTTAACTGCAACACAATTAATTTTTTTTTCCAGTAAATAGCGTCTGTAAAATCTTCCAAGTAAAAATGATCAATTGATCATTTTTATGATAGAAATACTATTTTCATTCACATACAGTCACTTTCCTCATCTCAGATAAGAAGCCAGAGAAAAGAGCCTTTCTTTATAGTCACCAATGATGTTTGAGCTAATTATAACTACCTTTACATACTTTGTTTTTTCATCCAAACTTCCACAGATGCAAGGAAATCTTGCCTAAGTAGAAAAAGAGCATATTTCTCAGAAGCTGTGGTCCATAACTACTTCCACCCATGACTTGAACATAGCACTACCAACAAACAATGTTGTAATCAGCCAGAGCCCTCCCTCAATTCCCTGCAAAAACACTGCCATATTTGTTTACATGTTCAGATGGTTTCTGTCTATGTCTTATTTTACTGGCAGTTCTGGAAAGGGTACATTCTCTAGTGATGATGCACTCTTGGATTCTGCCCCAAAAATGCATCAGACTGCACAGGATGTGTTGTTATCTGCTCTGTAACACATAGACAGTAAATTAACTCCTATCAGACAGATGACAGACAGCTAAATTGAATGTTTGCATATACTTTAATTTGCTGTGTTTCTTGATAGCTATCTTTCATGATATTCCTCTCATATCCGATTTGAGTAGATTAGGTCTGTCAGAATAATGGAGAAAATTATTATAGATGGCAAAGTTACAGCCCTCCATCAGTGGCAGGCACTTTTCAAACTAATGACTTGTAGTGTGTATTACGCATACTCAAAACCCCTTGTTTCATTGTTCTATAAGTGTGTTTTATCCTATTAAAATAAAAGAGAGAGAGAGAGAGAAAAACTCAAATATGCCAGCAATTTCTCTGAGCCCTCAAGGGGCCTAAAAAAATCTAAAACTTTGATATTTTTATGGATGTAAAAATTTTTTTTAGATTGTTGTGACTTTTTAATTCAGTGCAATCAGATTCCTTATGCAAAATAAATTTCAGCATGAACCTGAAAATTGTAAAAGCAGAGAGTATAATTTGGGAAAACTCTCCTTTCAATCAAAACTAGTAAGTAAGGAAATCCAATAGTCAGAAAAATGGCAAATTCTGTCACTCTGTGAATACTAGATGACACTTTCAGTACATGTTTCTCAGTTATTAGCTTACAGAAAAAAAATCTTATTCTTCTGTAATATGTGCCAGTCTTTTATATAGAGATCTGTCTAAGAATTTAAAAAAATCACTGAAATTTCTTGTTACTATGTCACCTGTCATGGAAAGTATAAGGCTAGTGCAGAATCCCATGACATGAATGCATGTTAATATGGAAAAGTCTCTGTCCTACTTTTTCAGGAGATGGCCATATCAGGTTTTATAGCCATTCTGTTGTGCGTCTACACAGCTAAAAGAAAATAAAACCCTTGTGATTTGTCACTTCATCATAAATGTGATTTGCTGCACAGCGCAAGTAAACAGAGATGTTATGGTAAATAATTACACTAAGGAGCCCTGTTAGTAGGAATTATTTCTGGCTGAAAAGAAGTTTCTTGAATTGCCATGTATGATGGCAGTTTGTACTTGGTTTACTGTTGTGGTGTGTTGTTTAATTTCCCCAATTATTTCCCCATTTTATGTATTCTCCCCCCAGTTTTCTGTAAAATGGTTCCTCCCTCCCCTGGTTTTCCCGCCACTGCCTCCCCTGACTGCTGGTCTCCTTGGTTACCCCCTTCCCCCCCAACAGTCAATCTTCCTTATTATGTAATCACCCCTCCTTCATTCCCCTTATAAGTAAGTTTTCCCTCCTCCCTGGGCCCAGTCAATCACCCCCCACTCCTCCCAAGTTTCCAGAATCTTCTACTCTCTGGGGGCTGTGGTTGGCTGTGGTCCCGGGGCTCCTCCTTTATGTTGTATTTATTGGTTCGTTTTCCTTGCCAATTATGTTTGTACCCTTCCCCGATTGGCTAGTTGGGCTCCCCTCCTCTCTCCACCCCTTGTTTTTAAAACTGTACCTCCCCCCTCATACCGGGCCACTTGCTGGTTGGCACCCTCCCTACCTGTTCCTGTCACCGAACCTTCAATAAATCGGAGTTAGCCCCCAGCCTGTGGTCACCTCTGACTTCGTTCCTTCGCGCTTGTGTCCGCACCGCGCAGCCAGCTCAGCCCGAGGCCAAGACGCCGAGGGGGGCTGACAGTATATGCGCCGGGGGTGTCGGCCACCTCCCTCGTAACAGCGGCTAGCCGGACACTCGGGCCAGATACGCCCTCGCGCAGGTTGGCGCCCAACGTGGGGCCTGAGAAGTGGACATCTGGACAGCTGACCACGGACCGGACCCCTCGGACTGAGATTTGCAAATTTCATTGGCCGTCAGCCTACCCCAAGGTAGTAGCAGGCCCGTTTTAGGGCAGCGCTCCCTGGGGATTGGAGTCGGGACTCCCA
The DNA here is from genome assembly GCF_027887145.1 of Ammospiza caudacuta. NCBI lineage: Eukaryota > Metazoa > Chordata > Aves > Passeriformes > Passerellidae > Ammospiza > Ammospiza caudacuta. Next base: position 104,586,532 of record NC_080593.1, read on the forward strand.
GGCACCCTTCGGGACGACTCCTGGAATGAAGACCCCCTCGCCTCGGTTTGTGTTTCCGCCCCAACGAGTTTGGTAAGTCCGGGCCCCTTCTCCCTGGGGACTTCCCGGGCTTCCCCCTTCGCCTTTTTAAACGCTTCCCTAGGGGTACGGGCCCTGCTCTGGGGACCTGCCCCCCACCCTTTTCCCCATCACCCAGATTTTGTTGTTTTAACTTTCCCGTGGGAGCCGGACTCTCCCCGGACGCGGGGGCCGGACCCACCACCCTAATTCCCTGTCCCTCACACCTTTTCCCCGGACTTCGGGGTGGTGGGAGGGCGAAGGCTCGTTGGTCGCGGTTTGTTGTTTTAGTTTGCGTTTTCCCCGGGCGAGAGGGGAGTGCCATCGGTTTCCTTTCCCCCTTTCTAGTAGTAAAATTTTTGCTGCTAGAAAGGTGCCATGGGTGCAGGCTTGGGAAAGGAACAAAAAGAGGTTTACTATTATGTTAAAGGTCTATTGTTAACTGGTGGGCACAAGGCGCCCAAACCTGAGTTAAAATTGTTAGTTAAGTGGGTCTTTTCGAAGTTCCCCAATGTCTCCTCGGAAGTTGTTAAGCAGCCACGTTTTTGGACAGCCGTTGTAGCCAAATTGAACGAAGCAGTGAAGTCCGGGGAGGCAAAGCTGGTTAACGTGGCGTACTGGGCTGGAGTTGTGCTCGCCACTCTCCGCCCAGTAGGGGAGCCGAAGAAAGGGCCCACAAGTTCTGTTTTGTCCCACCGTTCCCCTCGTTCGCTTGTCCTTGTCCCTCATTCCGCTCCCTCATCCCTTAGGCAGGAGCCCTCGAGGGGGATTTTAAAGGCCGAAAAGAAGCAGGGGGTTCCACCTGCCCCTGCTCCCCCTCGACCTGCTCGGCCTTCCCCTTCGAGGAGCCCTGGCCAGGCTTCTCCTCTTCCCGACCCCTCTGTCCCTACCCCCAAGTCCCCAGTTGTTAGACCCAAAGTTCGGTTCATTGAAGGTTATGAAGATGGTTCCCAGGGTGCCCAAAATGGCGCCGGCCACGTGGCCGTTCCCGCCAGGGCCCCTTCTCTTCCCCAGAACCCCTTTCTCCCTAATCCAAACCCCTTTTTCCCCCCTGACCAAACCTCATTTTCAGCTGCCCCTCCCTCATATTCTGCTCCTCTCTCTACCCCCTATGTTCCTCCGCCCATGGTCCAACCCTCTATTGATCCCGCCCCTGTCCCTCCCATTTCGTTCGCTCCTCCCTCTGCTCCTCCTGTAACTCCTCCCCCAGTCCAGCCCCCCGCAGACCCCTCCTCTGTCACGCCTTCATGTTTGGGTCCGCCCCCATGTTCCACCCAGGGGGCGGAAAGGGGTGGTGTGCCGTGCCCTCCCCCTCGCCCCGCCTCACTGTCTGGCCCCGCCTCAACCTCCTCCACTTCCGGTTCCCACGCCCTCCCTTCCGGTTCCCACGCTTTGTGTTCCGGGGGGGGGGGGGGGTGGATGACCGGAGGCCGGGACAAGCGCCCTTGTTGGAAGCCGCCCCGGTTTCGTACACCCTGAGCGGAGAGGGGAGTTCTTTGGCGCAGTGGGTGCCTTTAGCACCAGCCAGGATCAAGGAACTGTGCAAGGCGCAGAAGGACTACTCCCGGGAGTCTGAATACTTCTGGGGGTTGCTCCGTGATGCCCTTGCACGGGGAGATCTTGTGCCCGCTGACCTTAGGGCTCTCTTCTCCAGCTTGACCGGCCCTATGGAATTCCGGATATGGGTGGCGGAGTGGAAGAGGGAGATTTTGGAGGTTCTCCCAAACCTTTGGGGGAATCCTGCCACCTCTCACGATGCGGACGGCCAGATAGTTCAGGAGGAACACCTGTTGGGCGAGGGGCAATGGGCAAATGGGGCAGCCCAGGCTCGGGCTCTTTTCCCCCAACACCTGATGGAGACGGCTCAGGCTGCGGAGCGAGCCTTCTTTAGGCTGGCAGTAGTCACCTCCCAATGGGAGGAGGACGAAGTGCGGCAGGGTGTGCAGGAGCCCTACCTAGCCTTCATTGAGCGCCTCTACCGCTTCGTAGAAGCACAGGTGTCCGGGGACCGGGAGAGGGAGTGCATGTTAAGAAAAATGGCATATTATAACGCCAATGCTGAATGCCGAAAGGCAATCCGCACTCTCCCCCGGACCCCCCGGCCCACGGTAGAGGCAATGATGGAGGCGGTAGTGGCTCACGTACCACTCTCTGCGCGCCCACGCCGAAGCTCCGTGGCCTTTGCCGACCTCCCAGAGCCCGAGCCGTTCGACCTGGAGGCTGCCCCCACTGCTGGGCCACCGACACCTGGGCCCAGCAGAAGAACGACAGACACCCACCCCTGCCATTTATGTGGCGAGATGGGGCACTGGATGCCCCAGTGTCCCATGAGGGCGGACTATCTAAACTTCAGGAGGCAGAGGGAGAAAGAGAAGCAGGGCCAAAAAAACTAGGCCCTGAGCGCAGCCCCTCCCTGCGCGCGGACAGAAATACGGCGGGCAACACAACATCAAGCGGGGAGGGAGGAGAGGAGAGACCGCCGTCAACTTTCGCTTTGCCGGACTTGACGCAACTATCGGACGTGACAAATACTTGTGGTGCAGTTCCTGCGCTTAACACCTTGTCCTCTGCTTCCCCTTACAGGCTGCAGCTAACTAGGGATTTCTACATCCCTAATAGTAACATCCAGCTGGTGTCTGTCGACCTCCATCATCCGGGTCGCTGGAGGAAACTAGGACGTTGCAGGTGGACTGTCATCGGTGACACAAAGCACACGCCGCGAGACGTGCACATTATCCCCGGGCTGGTCACTAACGACCGGGATCGTTTCGCGGTAGGGCTGTACTGTGTCCGACCCCCACTTCTCCTTCCCAAGGGACAGGTCATCGCCCAGGCCATCCCCGTTCCCGACCAAGACCACTGGGGTAGCGGCGCGGAGAAGACATCGCCTCCGTCGGTGGCCTGGGCACAGCTCGTAGGGAGGGAGAAGCCCCGCCTGACATGTCAGCTTTCGTTGGGCGGGGATCGCAAGGTCATCAGGGGTCTCTTGGACACGGGTGCAGATGTGACGATCATTCCCTCTCGGGAGTGGCCGTCACATTGGGATTTGCAAAGTGCAGCGGGCACGATTTCTGGTGTCGGGGGTCTACAATTGGCCAAACAATCAAGGAGCACAGTACAAATTAAGGGGCCCGACGGGCAATTGGCTTCAGTGCGCCCGTTTGTTTTGGATTACAGCGAGCCTCTCTGGGGGAGAGATCTGCTAGCCCAGTGGGGGGCCAGAATTGACCTGCCAAAGGCTCCCCAGGTTTTTCGGGCAGTGGCCACTGAGGAGCGCCGGACTTGGAAGCTGGGTTGGCTTTCGGATAAACCAGTACAAGTCCAACAGTGGCCACTTAACAAGCAGAAATTAAAGGCGCTCCACGAGCTCGTGCAGGAGCAGCTACTGAAGGGCAACATCGAGGAGTCCATGTCTCCATGGAACTCCCCGGTCTTCGTTATCAAAAAGCCCAATAAGGATAAGTGGCGGCTCCTGACCGACCTCCGCCAAATTAATGATATAATCGTTGACATGGGATCTCTCCAACCAGGGATGCCATCCCCAGCAATGCTCCCCCAAAATTGGAATCTGGCCGTCATTGATATAAAGGACTGTTTCTTCCAAATTCCCCTTCACCCGGACGATGCCCCGCACTTTGCTTTCACGGTGCTGTCAATCAACCGTGAGTCCCCGGCCAAGCGCTATCATTGGCGGGTATTACCACAGGGCATGAAGAACAGCCCTGTGATCTGCCAATGGTACGTCGCTTCGCTGCTGTCACCTTTACGTACAGCCCTCGGGGATGCCGTCATCATCCATCATTACATGGACGACATCCTCGTGTGTGCGGCCGACCACAGTCTACTTGCCCATGCGCTTGACCTGACAACCAATACGTTGGTTGCTGCAGGGTTCGAGCTCCAGCAGGATAAGATTCAGCGGATGCCACCTTGGAAGTACCTGGGCCTCGAAATCACAAAGCGGACCATTGTTCCGCAAAAATTGGCTATTCGGACGAAAGTCCAGACCCTAGCGGATGTCCATCAACTGTGTGGGTCTTTAAATTGGGTGAGACCCTGGCTAGGCATCCCCACCGAAGACCTAGCCCCCCTTTTCAATTTGTTGAAAGGGGGAGAGGGGCTTAGTTCCCCTAGGACTCTCACCCCAGAGGCAGAGGTGGCTCTGGAGAAGGTACAAAAGACTATTTCGGCCAGGCAGGCCCATCGGTACCATCCGGGCCTGCCATTCAAATTTATTGTACTGGGAAAGCTGCCACACCTCCATGGCATAATACACCAGTGGGACCAAGACCTAAAGGACCAGGGCCTGGGTGACCCCCTCTTAATTATAGAGTGGGTGTTCCTCAGCCACAACAGGTCCAAAAGGATGACACGGCCACAGGAGTTGGTAGCCGAACTGATCCTCAAGGCAAGATCGAGGATCAGGGAGTTGGCAGGGTGTGATTTTTCATGCATACACATCCCAATTAAATTGGAATCGGGCCAATTAAAATTGAGAACCTTCGAAGAATTGCTGCAAATAAATGAATACCTTCAGTTTGCACTCGACGGCTACACTGGGCGCATCGCGGTTGATCGGCCGGCCCACAAATTATTTAATTCGGAGTTCAAATTGTCTCTCAAAAAGGTCCAAAGTAGGGAACCATTGGATGCCGTGACAGTTTTTACTGACGCGTCTGGAGCATCCCACAAGTCAGTGATGACTTGGAAGGATCCTCAGACTCAGCAGTGGGAGACCGATGTTGTTGTTGTGGAGGGTTCTCCACAGATTGCTGAGTTGGACGCAGTCGTCAGGGCATTCCAGAGATTCCCAGGACCTTTTAATTTGGTAACAGATTCTGCGTATGTAGCCGGTGTAGTGTCAAGAGCTGAGTGTGCAGTTCTTCAGGAGGTTTCTGACAAAAATTTATTTAATTTACTGAATAGGCTCGTCGAGTTGGTCTCCCACCGCGAGCATCCGTTCTTCGTTATGCATGTTAGATCACACACAGATCTGCCTGGGTTTATTGCAGAAGGCAACCGTCGTGCCGATTCTTTGGCCGCGGCTGCTGTGACGCAGGGCCCTCTCCCGGATGTGTTCGGCCAGGCTAAGATCAGCCACCAACTCTTCCATCAGAATGCGCCCGGCCTGGTTCGGCAATTCAATCTGACGCAGGACCAGGCCAAGGCGATTGTGGCTACATGTCCCCAATGCCAGCGAGATCAAATGCCCACCGTGGTCTCGGGGGCTAATCCTCGAGGCCTGGCGAGCTGTGAGGTGTGGCAGACGGACGTAACACATGTTCCATCTTTTGGCCGGTTGTGTTACGTCCACGTCTCAGTGGATACCTTCTCCGGTGCCATCTACGCTTCTGCCCACACAGGGGAGAAGGCAGCGGATGTTCAGAAGCATCTGCTTCAGGCATTCGCTGTCTTGGGCATCCCTAGGGCCCTAAAAACCGATAATGGCCCTGCGTATGTTTCTAAGGAGCTGCGGAGCTTCCTGCAGCAATGGAGAATAGTCCATAAGACCGGCATCCCCTATTCCCCGACAGGCCAAGCCATGGTGGAAAGGGCCCACCAGAGCCTTAAGAAGACCCTGTCCCGACAACAACCGGCGATGAAGGTGGAGACCCCCCACGTCCGGCTGTCGAGAGCATTGTATACCCTGAACTTCCTTAATTGCTCTTTCGACAGCCAAAATCCTCCAGTGGTTCGGCACTTTGGCAGCCACCAGCAGCTGCAGCCCAAAGTCAGGCCTCCGGTTCTAGTTAAGGATCCGGAGACCTGGCGGACGGAGGGTCCCTTCGACTTGGTGACCTGGGGGAGGGGATACGCTTGTGTGTCTACTCCCTCAGGTCCCAAGTGGGTTCCATCCAAGTGGGTAAGGCCCTTCGTCCCGAAGCAGGGGACAAAAGCAGGAACTGTACCGCAAGTTCGGCAGGCGTGTTGGCGGCGACGGAGGAGACCCCACCATCTGTCATCTGCTCCTCCAGATCTCCCCTCCGTAGAGGAAGAGCCTTCCCCTCCGGCCTCTCCTCCACCGTTGGACCTTCTCCTCCATGTTTCCACCTGTTCTTCCCCTCTCCCTGATTTATCCCCTCGTATGTTTTATTTAAGTTGGCTTTTTGGGGAGGAACCATATTTATAGTTTTGATATACTCTCACCTTTCTTTGTCGTTTCAGTTCCATCTCCCTAATGGCCCCCGCTTTGCCACCGCTGGCCCTAAGCCCTGGAGTGCTGACCATCTTTGTAATCACCTACTGGCTCCTGACACCATCCGTGGAGCCGTGGGTCGTCCCCCAGCCCAAGGTCAACGTCTGGCGTGCCTTGGCTCAATCCCTTGGACAAGATAGTATTTGCCTGGACACCGGCGCAGCAGAGGACCCGATGTCGTCTTGCCTTGTGGGGATCCCATTCTCTCCAGGCGAGTTCCCTCCCACCTTCCAACGTCCCTTTTACCCGATTTTGGCCAGGAGCCTCACTATCCTCCCAAGTTTTGACGCCTCAAATGCCTGGAGAGACGGAGTGTTCAGGCTGGCTCCTGCAACCTCCGAGCCCACTGAATTACACCTGCTTGGCTCCGCCAATGCCTCTGTTTGTTTTCAGTTTGATTATGGTATCACCCCCGTAGAGAAGGGTAGTGAGGTGGTCCTCCAAACGAAAAAGGAATACCAGGCCAGGCAGTGGTGTCAGGCGGTTTTGAAAATCCTTGGCCCCACCACTACTGGCCGGACCCCTTACTCCCTTCCTCGGGGTGTGTTTTTAATTTGCGGAGACCGAGCGTGGGCAGGCATCCCCTCTGGCCTGGTCGGAGGGCCGTGCACTTTTGGCCGGCTGACGCTGTTTACCCCCAACATGACCCAAATTGTTAATTGGAAAAGAAATAATGTCACAGATGAATTGGGCAGAGCCAAAAGAGATCTTAAGGATCTCACAGAGGATTGTGACGATGAAATTACTCATTGGTCACATTCAAAGTCCGTCGCCTTTACCATTTTATTGCCTTGGGTATCGGTGGCGAAGGCTCTAGGTGAATTGGGCCGCCTAGAGTGTTGGGTGGCTAAACAAGCCAACTTTACTTCAGCCGCGCTCTACGACCTCCTTACAGACGAGGAAATTACGAGGAAGGCGACACTCCAGAACAGGGCAGCGATAGATTTTCTATTGCTGCTCCACCACCATCACTGTGAGGAGTTTGAGGGCCTCTGCTGCTTGAACTTGTCCACCCGAGCCGAGGACGCCAGACAATCCATACGCAAGCTGCAAGACCTTGTCCATAAGGTCCAGCAAGAGACATCAGACTGGCTGGGGGACCTTTTCAAGGGTTGGGGCCTGAGCGGGTGGGCCACATCTATTTTAGAATCTGTTATTAAGGTTGTTTTGAGTTTGGTTGCTTTTTCAGTTTTCATCATGGTGATCCGCGGTCTGGTCCAAAGACTGATATCAAAAGCCACTTCGCCCAGTGTCAACCATGCCACAATGCCCGCAGAGGAGCACATCGAGCTGGGGGACCTCTACTCGGAGGCCGAAGTAGCTGCGGATGAGGAGGGGTCAATCGTGCCGCCCGCTGACCACCTATGGGCGGACGAGCCCCAGCTCGAAGAAAGCAAAGATTGGCCAGACCAGCCGCGGGTCCTCGAAGTTTAAGTTTATATGGACTCTTTTGTTCCTTTTCTTTATTTGTTAAGAAACGGGGAGATGTTGTGGTGTGTTGTTTAATTTCCCCAATTATTTCCCCATTTTATGTATTCTCCCCCCAGTTTTCTGTAAAATGGTTCCTCCCTCCCCTGGTTTTCCCGCCACTGCCTCCCCTGACTGCTGGTCTCCTTGGTTACCCCCTTCCCCCCCAACAGTCAATCTTCCTTATTATGTAATCACCCCTCCTTCATTCCCCTTATAAGTAAGTTTTCCCTCCTCCCTGGGCCCAGTCAATCACCCCCCACTCCTCCCAAGTTTCCAGAATCTTCTACTCTCTGGGGGCTGTGGTTGGCTGTGGTCCCGGGGCTCCTCCTTTATGTTGTATTTATTGGTTCGTTTTCCTTGCCAATTATGTTTGTACCCTTCCCCGATTGGCTAGTTGGGCTCCCCTCCTCTCTCCACCCCTTGTTTTTAAAACTGTACCTCCCCCCTCATACCGGGCCACTTGCTGGTTGGCACCCTCCCTACCTGTTCCTGTCACCGAACCTTCAATAAATCGGAGTTAGCCCCCAGCCTGTGGTCACCTCTGACTTCGTTCCTTCGCGCTTGTGTCCGCACCGCGCAGCCAGCTCAGCCCGAGGCCAAGACGCCGAGGGGGGCTGACAGTATATGCGCCGGGGGTGTCGGCCACCTCCCTCGTAACAGCGGCTAGCCGGACACTCGGGCCAGATACGCCCTCGCGCAGTTTACAAAGGTGATTTATTTGAAGGATAGGCAGCAATAATTTGCTGTAGAACATAACAGCATGGTGAACATGATTGCACTTCATGCAATATGTTATTATGTTGCCTGAAATATTCTCAAGAATCCACAGAGTTCTGGAGGGGCCAGTCCTTGTAACAATGAAAGTGGAGAGGAAAGCATTGCAGAGGCTAAGGCAAGCATTCCACAGACCAGAAAGTTGCATTTTTACAAAAAAAATACATATCAAAAAATGAATACTTAATACAGCTTTATAGAGGGTCCTTTAACATGTTGTATTTTAGATCAAATGTATGCAGACTTGCTATGTTGTAATCTGCATCTTTTATTAAAACTCATTTTCATATTTCTGCACCCTCTGTGCCATTCATGGCCAAGTGTGTGTATATATATATATATATATAGTATACATCTATATATATATGCCTTATCAATAGGTGAGTTTTGACTTTCCTTCTTTCTCCCATGTCCTTCTAGCATTGACATTTGGACCTCCAATCTGCATTTCTATTGACTTTTGTGGGGAGACAAAAAGTTCTCTTTCCTTGCATGTCCACTAAATTATGAATTATTGAACCACTCTACTTAAATATATTGTCTGTGTTTTTAATTCCCAGTGCATTAGATGCTTCTAGTGACATCAATCTATTTTATTATACTGTCCTCAGATCCATCAATGAGCCAGATTTCAGCTACACAGACCTGCAACAACCTTGAGTATGCCATTTCTGTACAGTAACACAAAAGATGATTGCAAATTAATTTTTTGTAGAAGTTATCAACAATCATACAGAGTAACAATTTAATAAAAAGATCATAAGAAGAGAATTGTTCTTTGATGTAAAAATCCCTTGAGCCTATATACTGATCATCATTAGCCTTGACAAATTCACTGGGCTTCATTAGATAACCTCATTAACCAACCATAGTTTATCTCAAGTCACAGATGCATTTTCAAGGTTAAAACTGATAATCACTTTTCGTTTTAAATCTGAGGTTGAGAAAAAGGTTCTTAATTTCCTATAGATCGAAAGTGGAGGATTTCTTGTGTTTTATAACGTTTTTACTTTGTTCTTCTGGAAGTAAAAATCAAAAGTTTGGCAAGAAACGTGGGAATTTAAAATTAATAATGTCTCTTCTTCTCAAAATATTTCTCTTGATTTTGTAGCCATGTACTTGATAACTCATAAAAACAATAATAGTTTCAATGCCAAAGTACATTTACTCTTACAAATAAGAGAAAACAACCTGAGGTAGAGGTTTTTCAAAGATAGAGATAATACAGAAACTGAGAAATATGTGAGGGGGAAAAAAGGGACTGTTTTTGTCATGTGAGGGCACATGGAGGGCAATGATTAAATGCTGGAAGAGAGGGGCAGATGTCAGGCACTCACCAGTATGCAACACAAGTGAACTTTTAAAAACCCAAGATGCTTTTGTTGCCCTAGGATAGCTCATCTCTCAAGCAAATATGGTAAATATGAAAAAATCAGCAGTTATCTTCAAAATGTCTTGAGTGATGGATAGCACAGTTTTTTAGGTCACTCTTTTTAGCAATTCTGTTGATTTTTTGAAAGCAAATAAAAATCATCTGAATGCAATCTCTCATATTCGAATGGCACAGTGGGATGAGAAAAGAATCTTATTAATGCAGATGTCTTTGTGATTTCTTTTCATATTCCTTGGTACATATTCATTACACAGACTTAATTGGCTGAATTGTGAAAGTATCCTCATGGATCCACTGCAAGTTTCTCTATGTAATCTTGCTTTCTGCATTTGTGGATTATTTCTCAAGTGTCTTGGGGTAGAAGCTGAAGTCACATCTGTGCCAGGATAAATGTCCATGAGTTTATGGGTGCTTTGTACACCAGACTGGGAGGGAGCTTCACTTTCATACTGAGATAAAGAGGTTTATTTTTTGCAATGAGGTTTGTTTCCAGTGTGCTGAAGTCTGCTAACAAGAATTTATGTGCAAGAGACATAGGAGTGACTGTTGCTTTTTTATTCCTGTGTAATGAGTGTTTCATCAGTCTGTCTTACAAAAGGTGAAATGTTCACAGTCCTGTTTGGTTTTGGTAAGATAAACAGTTTTCTAAGATATTGGAGGACTTAACCAAAGCTTTAATTCTAGTGCTTGTATGTTCAGTGGGAGAAGACTGAGTTCAGGACAAATATGAGACAAATTGAGTAAAAAATACCCATGCTTATGGCTTGGTGATGTTAGGGAACACAACTGGTAATCTCTGCTGGTGAGCATTCAGAATGGTCCTTGGCATGGAGACCAGCACCAGCTATTCACAGGGATTTGTGTGGGCCAGGGTACCAACCCCAAAACACAGTTTGGGTTCTACCAGTCACTTCTGAAGTGTGAAAGAGTTTAAAATACATATAGACTGCTGATCTGATTACACCTATAAATAGATTGATACATGCTGCAGGATGCCAGAGGAATGACTTGGCTGAAATATTGCTCAATGCTGTCTAAAAGGCCTGAAATTGAGTTAATCTCTCTGGCTGTGAACAAAAAAATGACAGTAAATAAAATCACTTTCTAAAAAGAGTTGTGATCCACTGCTAGCAGGCAAACTATGAAATTTGCCTCTTTTTGGGCACACTCCTCCTCCCCTCCCCCCACAGGGCTTAATACTTCTGCAGTTAAAGAAAAGAGCATTTAGAGCAGTGCTTTTTTTTCCACATATTCCGTGGGGTTTTGTGTCAGGCAAGGATCAAGCTTCACACATGATCCAACAAGTAACATAGACCTGGAAATCCAGAAATAAAAGCACATGTCATGTAACACCTGCTGATTACTGACAGGCTTCACAGTAGAGCTGTAAGGAAGTCACACTGAGACCTCACAAAATCTGACTTCTCTTCCTCTCATGTCTCTCCCACCTCATTTGCAGACTTAGGCAAGTTTTGCCACCAGGAGTCATCCGCCCTCAGTGTTATATCCATCCAATTTATCCACTCATCCCATGCGCTTGTAATCTGTAGTAAATTTAGCTTTTGTTATTGGCAGAATTTATGAGCTGGAATAAGTCTATCTTTGTAATAAAGACTCAGTGGATATTTCTATGGCAATATGCCACAAACAGTTTTCTAAGGGAATAAAACCTTAAAAGTTAGCCCAGCCATTCTGGAAAAGGAGATCAAGACTCCTTGGAAAAAAATCCCATAAAACTATTGAAACTAATACTAGTTTTAGGGTCTGATTTCGTAAAGACATTTGAGTAATGCATTACCAAGCTTTGCATATCTTATGTCTAGTTTTGGGCTTGAATTTGTCAGTAAAGGTGAAAGCCTTGGGTTTACCTGGCAAGGTTTTGGTAGGAAAGGGGGAACTATAGGAATGGCTTCTCTTAGAAGCTGCCAGAAGCTTCCACAATGTCCAGCAGAGCCATCACCAGCCAGCTCCGAGACGGACCCGCAGCTGGCCAGGGCCGAGCCTACCACCAACAGTGGTAGCGTCTCTGGGATGACATACATAAGAAGGAGGAGACAAGTAAAAAAAAAACCAAAATGGCAATCAGAGCTGGGAAGAGGAGTGAGAATACACAAGATAAACAGCCCTGCAGGCACTGAGATTGAAGAAGGAGAAGGAGGAGCTGCTCCAGGCACCAGAGCTGAGATTCCCCTGCAGCCTGTGGGGCAGACCATGGTGAGGCAGCTGTGCCCCTGCAGCCCATGGGGGTCCACAGCGGGCAGAGATCCACCCACAGCCAGAGGACCCCACGCTGGAGCAGGTGAGACCTGAAGGAGGCTGTCCCTACATGGGAAGCCCACAGTGGAGCTGGGTCCTTGCAGGATCTTTGGGCCTGTGAAGGGAAGAGCCCATGCTGGAGCAGATTCGCTGAAAGGGCTTGTGACTCTGGGGGGACCCACACCAGAGCCATCTGTGCGTGAAGGACTGCAACCCACGGGAAGGGCCCACACTCTTGAAGCTGATGAAGGACTGTCTGCCATGGGAGGGACCCATGCTGAAGCAGGGGAAGACTGAGGAGACCTCATCCTAAGGATGAAGGAGAAGCAGAGACAGTGTGTGATGGAGGGGAAAAGGGGGAGAAACCTGAGAACAAAGCTGAGCCTGGGCAGGAGGAGAGGAGTTAGGGGTTTTTTCTCATTACCCTATCTGATTTGATTAGTAATAGACTAAATTAATTTCCTCAAGAGTCTGTTTGCCTGTGATGGTAATTGGTAAAAGACACCTTGTCCTTATCTTGACCCACTATTCTTTCATTGTATTTTCTCTCCCTTGTCCAACTGAGGAGGGAAATGATAGAGTGGCATTGGTGGGCACTGGGCATCCAGCCAGGGTCAACCTGCCACGAAACCACAAAAGAAACCTGATGGTGCCAGAAACTTGGGGCTTTGAGCAGGGAAATGGGGGATGAAGTTCTTGCAAACAGAAAAGTGACCTGAACCTGAATCTCTCCTATTACAGGAAGGTGCTCTGATTTCCTTACAGTTTACAGGATACAGGTGTTTATCTGCTCTGCCTTCAGCCTCCTACCTCCCAAGTTTTCTTTAGAACCAAACTGGTAAGTGTGGTCTGAGAAAGACAAACCAGTTTGGGTCCTGCAGGTCTTTCTTTTTTCTTTTAACTACCTTGCCTCTTAGCATTATCAAAGTTTCAGTACTGGGGGTTGGAAAGGACCTAAAAGTTAATCTAGATACAATGACCCTGCATGGACAGGAAACTTTAAACTAGGTCAGGTTACTCAGAGCCCCATCCAGGTTGTCTTGAGCAATTCCAGAGATGGGGAGTCCACAACCTCTCTCAAGCAATCTGTTTCAGTGCATCACTGCCCTTATAATAGAGTTTCTTCTGTATATTCAATATTAACCCACCTTCCTTCAGTTTAAAACCATTCCCCCTTGTCTTAACACTGCATGCCCTTTTGAAAAGCCCCTCTCCAGCTCTCCTGTACTGGAAGGGAGATGTCCTTGTAGGCTTCTCTTTTGCAGACTGAACAGCCCCACCTCTCTAAGGATGTCTTTATAGGTGAGGTATTCTTGCCCTGTGATCAACTTAGTGGCCCTCCACTGAACTTGTTCGAGCAAGTTCTTGTCTTTCTAATGTTGGGAGCCCAGACCTTGAAGCAGAACTCCAGGTGGGGTCTCATGAGGGCAGAGTAGAGGAAAAGCATCGCCTCTCTTGACTTGCTGGTCACAACCCTTTTGAAGCAGCTCAGGATACAGCTGGCTTTCCAGACTGGGAGTGCACATTGCTAAATTATATTGAACTTTTTGTCCACATATATCCCCAAGTCCTTTTCCCCAGGCAAAGTCTCAATCCATTCTCTGCCCAGTCTATATATTGCTTGGGATTGCCTCAATCCAGATGCAGGACCTTGCACTTGGCTTTGTTGAACTTCATGAGATTAATGAAAACTCACCCTCTCAAGCCTGTCAAGGTTCCTCTGGATGGCATCCCTTCCCTCCAGCATGTTAGCCACATTAGGTGCCTGATTAGGTGCTTCTTCCATGGATGCTAATTTGTTGAGCTTTGTTCAACTTGATCAACTGTCTGCCCACAAATTGTGTGGTCCAACAGATCCAGCATGCACATTTGAATGCTCAGATTATTAAACCCACAGAAATTTGGATCTTCAGCAACTTCAATGCTAAACATTTTGATCCCTAAATTACAGAAACACTCATACTAGTTATTGTGAAGAAAATTGACTACCCCAGCCAGAGGAACTCCAGCAGGGCTTTGTGGGATCCAGACTTGGAGGTGCTGAGTATGCATGTTTCCTCTTTTGTGAGCCTAGTCCTTTGTCTCATTCAGTGTCAGAGGAACTTCATCTTCCACCTGACCAAGTCATGACTAAAAGTAAGTCTGGATTGTCTAAATATCTTCAAGCTTATGTTATTAGAATAACTCAGAATCACACTTGCTCTCAAAAACCTGGTCACAGAAGAGATAGATAATTTCTTCTGATGGCTGAAAAGGAGAGTCCTGGGGAAGAGGGTTCAGAAAAAGCTTCAGAAGCGAGAAGCTTTTGAATTCATGGTGGAAGGTGGAAGATAAGACTTCCTTATCAGGAAGTTCCTGAAGGCTCTGCCTCCTAGCTCTTAGTCTTATTTTCCAAGCCAACACAGACCTTATCACATTTCCTTTCCCCACAGCTTCCCCCTCTCCTGACAGCTCTGAGTGGAGCAGAACACAAGTAAATTCCTCTGCCCTGGCCACAGCTCTCCTTCTTTCTCCTGTGCTGTGCACGGTTGCACCTTGTCATCAACATTTTCCCTAGCTGACCATTCAGACTCAGTCCTGTCTGGTGACAAAGCACATCCCAGCGCACAGAGAAAGAAAAGAGAAAGCACGGAGGCTTGACAGGACCACGGGTGGTAGATTGAGTAGTTCCACGTGCACCCGTGTGTGGACATTTAGCATGCTCATGCCTTCAGAAGTGAAGGCCCAAACATCATTCTGAACATGAGTGCCATTCTGATATGCTGCCCAGCTGGTCCATGCTGTCTCAGCTCCAAGAGAGGAAGGAAACCTCTGCAGGGTAGAGCAGGGACCTGAAATTCAGATGATATGGGGAATATTTGTGTCCAATGAGTCATATATACACCATCACCCCATATAGGAAGGCCTTTCTTCACAATGGGTGTACTCTCAGGCTAGGAAGAAAAAAGTCACCATTCCCTTTACCATTACCCTACACCATGTTGTATTTGATTGATCAGCTACCAAAAATGACGCCAGGAATGGTGCAGGCAGCAGACACTGCACTTGCACTTCTTAAATAACTAACACAGAATGAGAAAGAACAGAAAAAACTTCTTGCTTTACATCAGAGCTCATACAGGAGACAGCAGTAAGGCCTGATACATGCCTCCAGAATGACAGTGGGACAGATGGGAAAGACTGGTACTAAATCCCCAGTCTAGAGGCTTCTTGTCAAATGGGAGGGAGAGGAGTCTCCTCAAGATCATGAAGAATTACTTTAGGGATTGAAGCAGGTGATTGTAAAAATCCAAGGTAGAGTAAGACAAGCCAGAACAGGAGTTCTTGGGGTTATTGACACCAAAACAACACAACTCCAACAACCTGCAGCTGCTGACAAAGTCCATTACATGCTGGATTTTGTTGTAAATTGACAATCTCAGAGGTTTCACCCAAACTCTGCAGGTGGTGGCAGAGGTTGAATTGCATCAAAGGAAAATTTTCTCTGACATCCATCTTTGAAACGTATCCATCTCAGCAATGATGCAGTTTGACAATGAATGCCAATGTTAATATGTGAGATAGATAGATAGATAGATAGATAGATAGATAGATAGATAGATGATAGATAGATGATAGATAGATAGATAGATAGATATTAGAATGATGTGGATAATATACACATTAAGGAAAGTGAAGAACAATGACTATGAGAGCTTTTAATATTAAAGTTGTCACTAGGATGAGCTTTAATTGTGGTAAAGCTGAAGTAAGTTTCTAAGTTTGGATGCTGAATCAATGCCATCTAGTGGTAGTAGGGTTGGGGTTTTAGTGGTTTTTTTGTTTGATTTGTTTTGGTTTTTTTGTTATTATTTATTTTTGGTTTTGTTTTATGGTCATGAAGATCACAGCCAGTTTAACATCATCAAAAATTCCACCTAATAATTATCTTTCACACCTTTGTGAAAATTGTCCAAATATTTCTCTGAGCTGAGAGACTGAAAGCCACAGAAATGTAACGATCAAAATATGAGCAAATTCAAAAATATTTACATTTACATTTATTCAAATAACTGTATCCATCACAGACTAAGACTCTTTTCTACTGAAGCATTGCATTACAACTTATCCAACACTCCCACTTTGAAAGAACATCTTTGCTTCACTATAACCTAGGGAGATGGGAACATCACACTGACCAGTACTCTCAACCTTATGCCAGTTTGTCTAACAGAAGGTATTTCCTCTGAAGATAGGCCTTACAATGAGAAGCATTTTCTTAGCTTTTAATTATGAAGATCATCAAGTTACCAGGTGTTCGTCATCACACCTGACTCCTTAGCAATAAATTCTTTTATGTCAACAAACACTGACAAGAACAAGACTTAACAAGCAGGAATAATTTCAAAGCTTCATAGATAAACAGAGAAGTTCTGAACCCCCCTGCAGTCGTATATTGTAAAAAGAGCTACTTTGGTGGTCTGTTGCTTACTTGCAGAATGCTGGCAGAAGTAAAATGTTAGAAACAAATGTAGTGTCTTGTCATTACCCCTTACAGATTGACTGTGGTACTGAGTGTAAATTAGAGCACACACACAGTTGTGAGCATGGTACTTTATACTCATAAGACTGGTGTGCTAAAAGTGTATCTACTGATAATTTCCAAGACTGTATTTCTCATGTCAGGATTTATAGCAGAGTAGACACATTCATAAATGTTTGGTATTCTCTTCAGTGGTATGCAGCTCTCAGATAATAAATTGCTTCAATTTGTTCCTAATGTCAGTGCTGATCTACAGTTCATCTGGCAGCAGGAACAAAGGAGATGAGGGTTGTACTAAAATGTGAAAAGGTGGTGTGCTGGGTACCAAAATTCTGCAAAGACTGATTATCTCAGACACAGGTAAAGGAAGCAAAAGTGAGGACTCTCTGGGCAGGACCTTATAGCTGCCCTTGGAAAATTGAGGTGAGAGGACTCTTTACTCTGTGTTTATTATTTTTATTTTTGCTCGTTCTTTCTTTTTTTTTTTTTTCCTGTATTGTCCTATTTTTATGTTTGTCTTAAATCTTTTTTTTTCCCTCTTGGGCTCCATGAGGCTAGTCAAATTTGCCCTTTTACAGAGAGGCAAATCCAGCCTTAGCTTGTAAATGGTACTGATAAATGAGATTGGGGTTTGAGATCTTGATTGCTGCTTTAAACTTTTTCCCCCTGCGAAAAAGTCCTCTGGGACTCTATGAAAGGAATCCAACAATACTGGAACTACAGGTCCTAACAACTGTGTAACTAATGCATTTCTATAAACAAAGTCAATGAATCAGAAGTCTAAAAAAAATTGTTTAAGCAAAGAATCTTTATGTACGTAGTGCATGAAAAATCTGTACATACACATTCACATCTGCAACAGATGCAGATATAGACAGTATTGAAGGAGCTAAGAACTTCTGTGGTCTGTCCTTGCGAACAGGATAAAATAAGCAACAAATTAAGGAAAACATTATCAGTGATACATTGCTTGAATTATATTTCCATTAGAGACAGCTGGAACTGCTGTTACCTTTCAGCAAAGTCAGTTTTTGATGGGATTTGATACCTGAACTCTATGACTTTTACAAGCCCTCACAAATTATCAAAAAATATCTGCATCACTGGACCTGTAACATCTTCCTTGTATATCTTCTCAGTT
The DNA here is from genome assembly GCF_027887145.1 of Ammospiza caudacuta. Lineage (NCBI taxonomy): Eukaryota > Metazoa > Chordata > Aves > Passeriformes > Passerellidae > Ammospiza > Ammospiza caudacuta. The sequence goes on from NC_080593.1 coordinate 104,604,341, forward strand.
GCATCAGCTAGGGCTTCAAAAGCTTGTAAGCAAGCTAATATTATTGTCAAGCACTTTGCTTTTCTTAGGCATAAAGTCACGGATATTCTAGCTGAACTGGATGCTTGGAAATTATTTCAGAGGAGTGTTTGAACTTTGGAGTGAGCCCTTTGAGGTGTGTTTGTGAGAATGTGGTATGACCACAGCAGCTGGTGGGAGTGTGAATGTACAGTACTTGGTACTTATCTTCTCCTGGAGGATAGTCGTTTCAGCATTTACTTTAATTATTTCCAAGGACAGCTTCTGCATTTAAAATCTAGAGAGCTCAATAAGTTAAAAATACCTCTTCACCAACCTCTTTAAAGCTACACAGGGATTATGCTTGAAATTTAGATTGTCCTCGGTGTTGAACTTGCCTATTTAAAGCCAAGAGCTCCTTTGATGAAAAACTATGGGTAAGCCAGCTAGAATAGGCTAGGCCATCCTCTGCTTTCCCCTCTACCTTAGCAGTGACCTCCAGTGCCCAGCACTGCCCAGACAAGATGGTCCCTTGCTTTACCTACAGCAAGTATCACATGTCACTAATAATCAAGAGAATGAAAAGCAGTCACTAGTGGAAATTTTTATCTTGTAAATACAACTCTTGTCACTATCACATTTGCATTGCCACTAAGCTACAAGAGTTGAAACTGTGTCCTGGCTTGTGCTCACTTCTGACCACATTAAATTCTGAAATGAGACTGAAATGGTAGAATCAGATTATCCAGCTGTAAATTGGACAATGCTGTTTGTTCTCATCAGCTGTAACACACACTATTGTAAAGCCAAGCTTGGTCAAGTGTGGGAAGCAGCTCTCGCCTAAATGGTCACAGAACAGCCAGGGCTGTGTGGGGCTATTCTGTATGACTTCATTTTTGTAGATGCCAGCTGTATGAGTTAGGTAGTTCAAAAGTGAAAAAAAAAATTATGTCCTTATGGTCACACGTAATAACAGAAAACTGAATGTTTTTGGGCTTTGAAAAAAGTTCCCAAAACCTCTTGCTGGAATGGTTTGCAATTGCAGCAGAGGAGTGGGGGATGGTGTGAGGAGCACTCCTGTCATTGGTGACAGTTATTATGATCTACTTGGTTAAATAGCACTGGCCTCTTTTGAATATGTTTGAAGATACATTTAATTACAAAATCCAATGAAATATCCTTCATGCTTTATTAGGAAGCAAGAACTAGTAGTCACCATTATGAAGAATTTTTTGCTGATGGAAGAAAATGAATGTCAAATAAAAGGATAATGAAATATCACTTATTCTTCCCTCCTGTGAATGAATATGGTATTAGAGTTTTACTTTTGCAGAGCTTCGGAACAGTCCTGGTATATCTTTGCACTGTAGAGAGCTCATGGCAATTCCTCAAAGAATTACATCATAAGGATATTACAGAGCTGTAGCTGTGCCCTACTTACAGAGACAGTACCCAGAGGCATTTTCTTGTTCCTCTTCTAATTTCCTTGTGCTTAATATTTGGTGGTTTCTTAAAAGTCTTAAAAAATGCCTACTTTCTGCATATTTAGGTGATTCAAGACCTTTGTAAATCTGAATGGAGGATGGTTTTAGTCAAGCACTTTCTTGTTGTATAGGTAAGTATCAATTGCAGTGACTAATGCTCTGATGTCATCTTTCTACTGAAGAATCCACTTTTCCTGATGTAAAAACCTCAATCACTTGAACACAGTATAGGCCTTCTCTTTTCAGTTGCTGCTCCAATACCTGCCTTTTCTCACCAGGTTTTTTGAAAGAAAGGACTGTTTTCCTAAAATAAAACCACCCAAGTTTAAGGAAGTGGTGGCCAATCAGCCATTACCAAGACAGAATACTTTTTAAACCACACATTCATGTCTAGTGGTGCTTCTTTTCTCTCAAGTACCAGTTTTCATGTGCAAAACAACTTATCAAGTGCAATGCAATAAAAATTCAATGGAAAAAGGATAGCACTAAAAATGAGTTCCCAAAAAGTCCCACTGTTCAGGGAATGACTTCCCCAGCAGTAGAATCTCCTTTCCTTTAAAATTCATTCTCATTTTTACATTGAGCATCGACCTAACTCCATGATTCAAAAGCTGACTAGAGACTATGAGGTGGCTTTAGGACAGAAGCATTGAACCAATGTAATAATTTTCTGACAGTAGGTGAGGTAAGTCAAATCTCTTTTACTGCCTGATAAATGAGATTTCTTTTGGTAGAAGTGAAGCAGATAGCACATATCTAATTAGATGACACAAAGGCACTGCAGTACATGCTCATCAGGAAAATATCCTCAGAAGATATTTTCAAAAGCTGCTCTTGAGCTAACTCTCAGTTTTCTGGAGGAGAAATCATGCATCCTTTGATGAGGACTAACAGCCTTGTCCCCTCAATGACATTCAAAAATTTAGCACCGTGGGATCAGAACAGTCACGTGTTGTGGACAGGACTTGTTTGGTATGCACGGGTATATTCCTGCATTGAAATTGCATTTCATGAACTGCACTGGTACAGCAGCCCTCCCCTCAAAACAGATGCTGCCTCCTCCCTCTGCACAACCACTGACAGAGGGGAGGATAAAATACACTTTTAAACAGTCACAGCTGTCCATCGCTGGGCCTAATCATCAGCAATTGTGTCACACAGCTCAGTAGCTCTGGGATTATGCATTTGAAATGAGCTTTAAATCGAAGATTGTGGAGTGTATCAGAGCTCACCCAATGCCTCTCTTTTTTGACAGATTTCCAGATTTCATCTGTGCTCAAGGACTTCAAATTTAATTCCAGCTTTACCTCTAGTTTCTTGCTTCCTGAAGAAAGCTGCAACAATTTGCCACGAGGACTATAAATATATTTTTTTTCCCTACAATCAAGCAATATTTAATTTCTATTTCTGTAACTATGGCATCACACAAGCAGAAAAGTTTGTATTTAATTGAGTTCGTTTCTTTGAGTTATAAATATTTAAATATCATTGAATAGTGAGTCAGAAAAGAAATTCCAACTACTTTAAAAGGTTATACTGATTTGTATTTCAAGCGATATGAGGAAATAGAGAAAATAAGATCTAGATTATAAAGGTGAGCAAAAAATCTAAGAAAACACTAATATAACAAGCACACCAGGCAATTTACACTTCACTGAATCCTACAGTTAGAAAAGGCACAATTGTCACAAAAATATATATGCTTGCATTGCCTATACATATTTTAAAAGTGAAAATATATATAACATGTTTTTCAGTGAAGATAAAATTACAATGGCACACTAGTTGTACACCTTAGGCACTAACATGGTAACTCTGCTCTAGAATTACTCTCACAAATAGAATCTACAGTCACATGTCCATGGGGAACGAAAATGAGTTAGAGCCCAGAGTCAATGAATAACTGGTGCAATCACTGCAGTAAATCAGAGCAAGAAATTAAGAAAACTGGGAAATGCTACTTGATAGGAACAGAGTTTAAGAGTAGCCTCAAAGCCTTTCTCCATTGTGCTGAATCAAAAGCAGCAGGAAGAAGAAATAGCAGCCAAAACACAGGAAGTACTGACCAAGGTATTTTGAACTGCAGCAGCAAAAATGGGTATTGTCTGCTAACAGTGTTTACTTAGCTATTCACACATTAAATGTTCAATTAAAGTAATAAGATCAAAGCAGATGGCAAATAGTGCAGGAAATGACAAATGTTGTTGTATGAATTCTTTGTGCTATCTCAGGCCTGTGGCCATCCACCTTAGCCTGTCTTTAGAGGTGGCTAGCTTATATGATGCTGCAAGAAACAGCTAATAAAAAACCCAGCTAAACAGAAGTGATGCTGTTGGACAAAATTCCACTTTAGTTTTGTCAAGATGCTGAATGACACTTTGGAACTTGAGGTTTAGTTAAAATACTTGTCTTAACATAAACCTACCAATGTCAGGAGGGGATTAGGAGCTCCAAAGGAGTTGGGTGAACATGTGAACGCAGAGCCTCATATTTCAAGAGCAGGATTACTGTTTGTCTAAGCTCTTGCCTGACACATTTCCTACACAGAGGTTGGAAAATGTGAGCTCATTCAGGCCTCTATGCCCAAATAAAGAGCACCTTGAAAATATTTCTGAAAACTGTGCTGTGTCATGCTAAGAGTTTTTGGTGATGGCCTATTCACTACTGTCCATGCTTACACTGGATGATTTTTACAACAGATGAGTTTCCATGGTTTCTAGTAGAAGCAATTGGACCCTCTCATCAGCTCATCAGACCCTTCAAATGACCTTGTATTTGTTCCTGTACTTAAACACGGTGTTCAAGTTCTTTGTGGTCTTCTTGGGCAGCTGAATGAACTGAAGTCTTTATGTACTTATTAGAAATGTTGGTTTCCATTTCCTGCATCTTTCAAAGTATTTTGAAACTTTTCCAGTTTCCATAGCCATCTTGAAACACAATCAAACTGCTGCAAACTGAGCAGCTTGTAAGTAAATTCCTTACTTTCATGTCTCCATCCCAATTTGCACAGCTAAAACATCCCTTCATTGTAGAGACAGAATCAAGTAACTAGAGAAAATCTGAGGTCATTACCCAGAACTTCTCACAATCACTCTTTTCTATGAATTAATTTCTCATCCTGCAAGCATTCAAAGTTCCATTTTTCAAAATATCCTACTTACAGAGTGAAACTCTGTTAAAAATCTTATTTATAATGGAAGTTTATTTTGGAGTTCATACTAAGAAAAACATATTTCCAGGTTTTTTCCATTCAATAAAAGGTATAAGTGTTGTTATAAGAGGATACCTATAAACAATTAATTAATTTGATTTTATACTGTCATCATTGCACAGTCACTTTTCTTGAGATACTGGTTATCCAATAGGAGTATTATACAACTTGAGAAGAAATTAATCTCTTTGATTATTTAATCTTATTCTAAAGTCTGCACTATTTTAGAGTATTAGAACTATTTTTAGACTTGTAAAGAGCTTGGTGAAACAACTGTCCTGATTTCTGAAGCTGTGTAAGTAAAATGTGAGAATTTTGCAAATATAATTAATTTACATTTGCTTCTAAGTCATGATGATTGAGGAAGGTGATCCTGGCCTCTCCTCAGCCTTAGTGAGACTGTATCCAGACTACTGACTGCAATTCTGAACTCCTCAGTACAAGAGATATATGGACCTACTTTTGACACTGATAACATTTTATCACAAGGCATGTGATGGGAAATTTCTCATCTTCTCCAGCTTTTCCATATTTGACAGGTAATATAAAGCATTTCCATTTTATATTGCACTCACACAGCCCTTTATTAGTCAATAATGATCATTCTTTGTCAAGAGACACCAAATCTAAGGCTGATTTGAGGTAATTTTTTCAAACATGCTTGGGCTAAAGATACACATGAGAAGATATTATGCTAGTTAAATGTTTCTAAGTAGATATGATACATTTTATTGAAGAGCCTGCAATAAAATCAGATTTGTGACTCGTGTTATTTACACAAGATAAACATTATGTAGACTGCAAATATTTAATAATTCTAATTTTATTTATTCTCTCTGATTTAATAGATTACTTTCTTTTTATCATTCCAGCTAAACTTTGAATGCTAAATAGCCACCCAGATCAGCAGCTGCTACAACCATAAGCGGAGCTGAATTTTGATTATTCAGAATGTTATGAAACGATGGATGAGTCTGCTCTAAGAAACTGTGAGCCTTCACTTAGCAATGGGCTGTAATCATCACAGTTGATTCACTTGACCATGAAAACAACCTGATCAGAGTCAGAGCAAGGTATCAACCTGTTGTTTAGGTCGGTAACTAGGGAAAGGGAAAACTTGAGTTGTAGTAATTTCTGAAATTCCTTTTTAATTTATATACTTTTATGTACCATGAGAGCATTCCTACTGCTGGAAACACCTTCCATGTTGTTTTTGAAACCTATTTATTTTTTTTGGTAAATCCTCAGGGGTATTTTTTATTCCAAACTTCATGGAAATTTCTTTCCTATCAAAGAACTTATTTTTGTTTTATGAATTAGGTTATACTTTGCAATCAACTTTAGTTTACTGACTATTTGCCATTTTGAACGTGGATAAGCTGGATTTCATGCTCCTGGCCTCAAGTGATGTTCATTAGAAATCAGGACATGAGAAGCAACTGAGAAGCAAGAGAGCATACAGTGGAAAATAATTTTAAGAATTCTGAAAACTTAAAAAAATTAGCCTTGTTGTGACTGGACTGCGTAAGTGTTGACAATGATGTGTGGTGAAAATGCAGAAGAGGAGGGAAGAGCACAGCCAGGAGAAGCAGGGAGAATTATGAAGGCATGAATCAGTAAACTAACTGATTATCTCTTTGAATATTGTACTATTGGAAATATTGCTTTTCTGGGAAAATGCAATTTTGTAAATAGCATTAAAAGGTTTTCTGTACTTACAGCTTTCTGATGAAATTAATGTGGGCAAAAAATGTATCCAATTACTAAACTGCATCAAGATGTTCACAACATGGCACATAACATCAAAAACAACTGGGGTCAGAAATGCAAGACAATGTGATATATGTGGAAACTTGTACTGTCACTAATCTTCACATGTATTGCATTGCTTTTTAAATAACTATTATTAGGAAATACCATAATAAAATAGATTTATGTAACTCAATCTTTTTGTAGAAATTATTTTTCATGAATTATTTAAACTCTATAATCCATTTGAGTAATATCTATATCAGTGATCTACAGAATTAAGACTATATTTCATCTCCAAAAACTATTTCTGAAGCCTAATACCAATAAGCATAATAAATAAAGCTTTAATATGCTGAAATAGGGAGTGGATTTTCAGATCAGGAAAGAACTCTTAAAGTAAGGTATACGGTTCGCACATTTTTCATTCTAAATGAAAACTTCCTCTTGTAAATCTATATGAATTATACTCTCTTACTTTAGAGAATTTCTGGTTTTAGATGTTTCATTTAATGAAAAATATTTAAATAGATCACACAGACTGCATTATATTTAAATAATTTCCCTAGCAAAAATGTTGAATAATATTTTCCAACTTCCTAATATTTTAGTTGTCATGAAAGTTTTCAGAAACACTAATTGTGAATGAGGACTGGATATCAGAAGGAGAAGAAGATGATGAGGAGGAGAATTCATGGCTGTACTGAGGGTGGGTGTCAGCTGAGCAGCCTGATTGCCCTTGATGATACAATGATAGTCTGGATGAATGAGGGGTGGGCAACAGATGTCATTTACTGTCACTTACATCTCCTGTATCCTTGTATATGAGCTGAGCTATCACAGTCTGGATGGAGGGCCATCAGGATGATTGGAACTGGAACACTTGTCCTGTAGCTCTACTGTCCTGTCCTGTAGTAGAGGTTGAGGGCCTGGGGCTGCTTCAGACAGGAGATGAAAACATTTTGGGGCAGCCAAAGCAGGAGCAGCTCCTTGGATACACTGGGTGACCCCGAAGACAAAAGCAAACTCATCAAAGAGGTGGGTGGATGAGAGACAACAGGCATAAATAGGTACTAGAGGGGCTCAGACTGGATTAAAGGAAAGTTTTCAGCCTGAGGAGAGTCAGGCAGGGGTACAGGCTGCTCAGGGAGGCTGTGCAGTCTTTGTCCTTGGGGGTTTTCATGACCCGAATGGACAACGCCCTGTGCAACCTCACTGGATCTCACACCTAATCCTGCTTTGAATAGGAGACCTCCCAAGGCCCCTTCCTTCAAATATTATTGTGAGATTAAGAATGAGATATACCTGCCTAAAATATCCACTGGAACTACATAAATTTCAAGCATTTTGGGAGATCCTGTTCCAGTTCTCTCAGGTCTGTGAAGAACAGATTATTCTTGCAAAGGGTCCCATTGGTTATTAAGAATGTTATAATATCCGCAGTTTAATCTCTGAAGAAGCAATTGTAGACAGCTTTGATATAAATACAGTAATCAGAATTCATTCATCTGACAGTGTAACATGGCATTTCATTTTACAGACCAAAAAAAAGAGAAAGAAAATACTTTCAAAGGAAGCAGAAATCTTTTACTTCTCCAGAAAATGAACACAGTCTGGCACTCACAATCACAGCTTAAAGATTAAATGGAGCAGTTTTACAGATAAAGGGGTTCTACTGTCACAGTGAAATTTCTAAAGGTTTTTTTTTTTGGAAGTCAGGAAAAAGGGACAATAAACCTGGAGAAAAGCAGACTGATTTTCAAGCATATACTTGAGTGTTTGTCTGGCTCTTCCCATGAGCTCTCAGTCACAGGTGCACATGGCAGGTGCTGTGTGTGCTACATGTGTTTCTGCACATGTGGGGAAGATGTGCATTTAGCTCAAGTACTGTCAGTCTTGCTGTCATACTTGAAAATATGAGAGTAAATGGGAAAAGTGTCTGTGGGTCCAGTGTGTGAACCTCAAAAAACCATCCTACACTGTATGCAACAAGCTTGCGTTAAATCATGGAGAGTCAGACTAATGTCTGTCTCTTCAAACAAAACTTTGTTTGTGAATGCTACACTGTGGTAAAAAGAGTACACTGGTATCAATACTGCCATGGTATTACAAAATATGGGCAGTGTTGACTCTTAAACTTCCTGCACTAAATAACTGCCTCTGGAAAAAGCACAGGCCACACCGTTCCCTGCTCTTCACTTTCTTTACAAACCTTTAAGCACCATTAATTTCTTTTAGGCCAAGAGAGAATTGTTAGGTGCTTTTACCTCAATGAGCCCATCTTGTTGGCCAACTGCATTCTGGAAAAATATTGTCTGTAGTATTTTCACCAGCTGCTGGCCTGCTAAGTAGAAAAAAGGGCTAACAGGTATCATGGGGTGATAATCACAAGGTTACCAAACCAGTCATAGGGTATTGCTGGTACTTTGCTGCCAAAAAGCCCAGTAATTCCAAGTATCCATGTTTTGCGACAGATGTATTAACAAGCTGTAGCTGCACTAATTTTCTTATAAAGCTTATAGGAAAAGTGTCATTAATAACAGCTAGCCATCTTTGAAGAGTAACATTGATACTTTCAGTTTCTGTTAACACAGAGACATTGAATGAAATGGGAACTTAAATATTTTGTGAAAGATGGCTGCTTCACAGAAATCTGGTCACGTTCAAAGTCTCCTCTGATGACACAAAACTGAAGTGTGAAGGAATATGTGGTACTGTGGCCATTTGAACATTGTACATCTCTGTTACAGGATTTTTAACAGGACCTTAGCGCACGCATGGAGATGGCTCACGAGCTCTACAGAAGGGTAGCTTTGATTTGAGCAAGGTTCTAAAATACCAACTCATGTAGTCAAGAGCAGTTCTTTAACCTGTTTAACTGTTCTTTAAGAAAATTATCTCTGCTATATAATTTTGGGGATAGGGATCTGTAACTATGTGTTCTTTTTTAATAAACTAACAGAAGAAATACAGTATTGTGAGCAACTGGCATGTATTTGTCAGGACATTTGCATGTTGAATATCAGAGTGTAGCATTTAGTCTTTAACCATTTTATCAATCATGTTATTCTTTGCAGTTAAGGCAATAACTTCTAACAAAAGGAAAAAAGTGAATGTCTTTATAGGAGAGCATGCCAAATTATTCAGTGTTTAAGTATCTTAGTTGTCAGGCTGTAACCTCAGACTCCTGGCTCCTCCTGTAGACAGGAGACAAATAATTGATCAGCGAGGAGAGCTGTGCTCTTTGCCAGTTGGTTCTACCAAATTAATAAATGAACCCCGACTAAATGGCCAGGGAAACTCTGTTTGAAATGTGTAATTCAGCGGATGCTGAGGAATGATTTTGAACTTGATTAGTTTAAATGACAAAGGGTTTTCAAAAATTGCTGAAAATCTCTAACAGCCTGTCTTTGTATCTTCAGAGATATGCTGGAGAGAATACTAGGCTGTATTATTAAGCTATTAGTGAGCTGCATAAAGAGAAGCACAGAAAGGAGTAAAGGCAGTGCCATTACAGAAATCATTGGAATATTTTTGAAATGAGTAGTCTATACAGAAATTTGGTCACTGCATCAAAAACAAACCCAAAAGAAACAGAAGCAGCCCAGCAGTTCTGACAGAAAAATTACAGCTCTAGAGATCTCATCTTTACATAAAAAGATGAGATAAATATTAATACCACCTCATACTGAAATAGTGCCCATGTGTGGTGATGTGACAGAGATTTGGGAAAATGCATGTTACTACAGCTGTCATTCAGATGTCCTGGAAATACAGAACTGCAAAAACCCCTTGATTAAATAGAAGGGAAGGCAGGAAGGCAAGCTTTCGTTAATGAAATGTATACATACAAGGAAGCAGTGGACAGAAAGGTTAGGAAAGAGAATAATTCTTAACATTCCTAATGATTTCTATGATAACCATAGCAAGGTTATCATAGAGGTCTTCTCCTGACCTCTCCACAGGCCCTGGAGTAATGCTTGGATAGCTCTGGGCGACTCTTTACCCACCCTTATAGCTGCTGCCCAGTTCTGTGTCCCACATTCAGACTCTTAATCTCAGGGATGGCTGGTTTGACAAGGGACACAATTTCAGCCTAGAGCTCCTCTGGAGGCCAGGCTGTCACTGGTGTATTCAATGTCAGTCACCATTCTTGGGATCAACAAAGCTGAAATCGTAGCAGCTGTTGGAGGGTGAGAAGAGATAATGCAGCTGAACTCCCAGCTTCACAGCTCTCCAGCTCTAAATAATGAGTGAGAATAGTTTTGGACTGCTGTAAGTCACCTCCAGCTGCCTACCACCCCAGGACAATTTTGGAAGTAAGAACAGATAGAGCATAAGGACCTTTGACTTCCCCCCCATGGCCTGGCTATCTGAAATATCACCCATTGGTTTCATTTCCACACAGGAAATTCTTTAGCACAAAGTTCAGCTGCCTTTCTGAATGTTTCACTGGACAGATACCAGGCTCCAATCCTAGACACTGACACAGATTTTCCTATATCTATTTTACTACCTCCAGGGAAATCTTGTTCTGCTTTTCATCTTCCTTTTTGCCAGCATTAGTCAGCATTTCTTGTTGTATCTTGACTTCAATTTGGTACACAGCCTGAGTGATAATAAGTGTTTGCAGGATACCTGCATCCCACTGACTCCCATTAAAATATAGCAAGTTCTATGAATCTCTTGGGATCTGATCAGTAGACTCTTCCTCTTTCCAACAGCAACATTTGTAATGCATCAGGAACTTTTATAGAGCTATCAGGAGAAAATATATAGTGTAAACAACTTCACTGTGCAATCCCAGCATCCAAGCTTTAGCCTAGCAGCTACAATGTGCCTAAATCTTACACACAGGGGATTCTGAGTCTGTGTGTCATTTATAATATAAAGCAAATAGATTTTTTTATTATTTTAAATAACAACAGCAACAACAGCAAATTATCAGGGTAATTGCACTTTTGGGCTTTTTCCATTAAAGTAAAATCCTTCTTGTTTCAGGTTGTCAGTGTCTATCATTAAAAAGCACACCTGTTCTCCATTGCATGACAAATCTTCTGTTCTGCTAGTCAAGGTAAAAATCATAAGTATACATGTCCAGGGTAGCAACCTTATTTTGGACAGATTTTAGGATATGCCAAGTACTCTGCAGATAAAAGCCATGATTTCAGCTTCCTGCTAAATCAGTTCAAATGGTTGCAATGATGACAGGTGCTGTGCCTCTTGTGTGGAAATTTTTTTCTCTTCCTTTCTTTACTGTTTTATTCAAACTCAGATCTGCTTCTGACTGGAAATATGTGAGTGCTTTTGGAAGCAGAAGAGCCTAAAGTTTGCTTTCCTTAGCCAATTGACTTTGACTAGTGCTGTTCAAATTTTAATTTTACAGGATTCAAATTCATTTGTTATTATTTAGATGCAGAAATACCTGTGCAGATTGTTATTCTCAGTTAGAAAGCCTATTTAAAGAAAAAATGAGAGAATGACTGATTTGTATATCAATGCAAACACTAGATATAGAAGGACTTGATTTTTGAAAGATGAAGGAGACCAATCTAAAGACATCAAGAACTTGAGCCAAAAAGGACAGTGTTAAGAGTGAACCCACCTGTGTGCATGTGTATGTATATAAAAGACATACGCAATATTTTTTTAAAATCTTTTTGCAGGAGTGTGGCAATCACTTCTGTTTCTTGTAATTGCTTTTGTTATGCTGCAGTTGAATAGGTCTGTGTGTCTGAGTGTCTGTGCATGCAGAGGTAGGGAAAGTTGGGGACTGCAAGTGTGAGAGCAAGATGGAAGAGCAGAATCATATTCTAACACCCTTGCGTGATCTGTGATACATTTGAGCACTTGCACCGTATTTTCTTGAAATATTGCATGCTTTGCTACTTGCTGCAATTCAGCATAAACTTGGTTGCTGCATTTTTCCAGCTTTGTCACCAAATAAGAGGAGCAATAAAATAAATAGTAGCCCAAGGGAAGACTTTTCTGTCTGCCCCTTAATAGTGTAGCTGACACCTAATACAGAAATTGAATAAAATGGTAATATTTTCTTTCTGTTTTATTTTAATGAGAAAATTATCATTAGAATTAGACAAATGGAATGCTTACTTGTGAAATAGCAAAAATCTGAACGAGATGCTGAATTAGAAAAATGAGCAATACTTTACCTCACTGTTGACCCACAGATGGTGACAAATGGCCTGTGAGGGTGGCTACAGAAATGGAATCAGGATAACTGGGAGGATAGAGGTAAACCCATCGTGGCAAGATCTTGCTGCCTGGGGTGGAAATCCTGATTTTGAAGATGTGTCACCTTAGATGCTCCTTCACCAAAGAGTCAGGCCATGGAAGAACAGCTTCTCCTGGCACTGCAGCGGCTGGTGCTGGGCTGGATGGTGAAAGGGCCTCCTCTGCTCATTGTACCCAGAGTAAGCTGTCACACTGATCACACAAGCTTGAATAGGAAATTCTAGTCGCTCAGGAATCTTGGACGTGGTAATGGACTGGCCAGAAGGCAAGATTTTGGAATGTCACCAGAGCAGGAGGTGTTGTGTGCTGAAGCATCTTCATGTTGGGTGCTCAAAAGGGCAGTCATGTTTCAACCCCAGCCAGCAGCTGAGCACCATGCTGCCACTCACTCCCACTCCCCAGCCAGGCGGCATGGGGAGGAGAGCTGGGGGAAAAAAAATATAAAATAAAACTCAGGAACGAACAGTTTAATAACAGAAATAAAGTGAAATTTAATACTAATGATTTTAATTATACTAATGAGAATAGTGCTATTTAAAAAAAATAGTAATAGCAATAAAAAGAGGAGAGAGGAAAAGAATAAAATGCAAGAGAAAAAAGTGATATCTGATAAAATTACTAATCACCTGCTGAGCGATGCCCAGGGGCACTTACTTGAGTATAAACTGGGGTTGGCTGCATTTTTCCAACTTATTAACTGAAGATGGAAAGCAATAAACTAAATTCTAATCCAAGGGAAGAATTTTCTGTGTGTACATTAATAGTATAGGTAACACCTAATACTTACTGAAAGAAACTTAATTATAGAGCAACATTTGCTTTCTTTTCAGCTTAGTTTTTGTGAGAGATAATAAGATCTCTTTTCCAGGCAGTTGCAGATATTATCAATTCTGTTTCCACAGCCACAATTTGCTCTTTTCTTAGGTATGGCTATTTCATACTCAAAGTACACAACCCTGAAACAGGCAGGTTTCTATTAATGGCATTCATATTGCAGAAATGAATTTAAGGTTCTCCTAGATATGCAGATACATGTAATCCTTTGGGAATCAAGCCCCAGAATTACGTGTTGGCATTACTCCCAGCTCATTTCTGAAGTAAAAAGTAAGAGAAAATTTCAAAAAGGATCACATATCTATATTATCACTTATTGAAATATTTTCCTGATGTTTTCCTAAAAACATTAAAAAAAAAAAGCTAAAAAGTTCAAAGGAAAATAACTTCATATTTCTGTACTGATGGAGACCCTATATCAACTGTCAAATGTGGGAATGATATGTCATGTTTAGCATCAAGCTCAAGTGTGATTCTTTTTACTGTGTTGGAATATGCAACACTGGTTTTCTGAATACTTCAGTGTTGTTGGAAAATGTCAGATTGATTCTAGTCTTTGAAGTAAAGAGATTCTCATCTATAACACTTAGTCAGCAAAGCTCATTGTTAGGCAAAATCATGCAAAACAAGACTGAGATTTTAAAAATGGAAACATCAAAGCAAGTAGCTAAAAATCCCATCCCTGAGAGCACACTATTTTCTTGCTCTTAAAAAAAATTAAATTTCCTTTTTGGCTGATGGACATTTTGGTTCACATTTTCACCCTTTTCTTTGTGAGAAATCTGTATTGTGAAGTAATGTAGGTGTAAGAAGATAAGCAATAGATTCAAAGAAGTTACAAGAATAAGATGCCAAGAAAGACATGATGGTTTTTTTTCTTCAGAACAAACACATGTATAAACTCCAGGGCCCACCACGTCAAATCTTTTTTTGTGGCAACTAGAAAACAACTTAATCAAAATATGTCCATTTGAATTTATAATAGTTACTCCAAAAAAAAAAAAAGGCATAAAAATTCTTTTCATTGCAAATAAACAGGTTTATATGATAACAGTTTAGCATCTATGATGTTCACTGAACTTTATGGCTCACATCCTGACAAATTTAAGTATTTCCTCTTCATTGTTTTTCATGCAGACACTTGGACAGTTGTAGCAGCTTCAGAAATTCTGTGTGTAGTTTTTGCACAGGTACCTGTTTTGAGGATGATTTTGGAAACTGAGCTATGAGCCTACACATTTATAATTCAGATCTGGACAGGCATTTGCACTGCCAATACTTGCCTAAGGATCAATTCTCCTGGCACTGCAAAATGCATTCAGTCATTAAGGCAAAAAGTTTCATAAAACTCCCATTCTGTCCTCAGTTGAGGGACTGCTGTGGTAATTAGTCACAACAGGCTTTGCTTTTTCTAATACAGAATAAAAAGTGATAATTTTGAAAACAATTTCTGATGGAAAGAAATACAGAAAAAGCAAATGTGCACATGTCTGTGTATTCATATTCATACATATATTACATTTGAAAGGGAGTAATTATTGTATGTAAAATGAAGCTTCAGCCTGCATGGTTCCTATATGGTCTCCTCAATTAAGTATGGGTCCTGTTCCTATTAGCTGTCTTCAAATGAAAAAACACAGACTTTTGACATATGCAGTGCAGTCAAGATGACTTCTCTTCCTGAAAACTAGATTTTCCCAGTAATGATTTTAAAAAGGCAGGCACTAGTAATATTTAACTTGCAGGCAGGATTTCTCCACATGGAACAACATTCCTCCAAGTTTTAAAATATAAAATATCAGTTCATTCAGCTTTAATGACTTAAAAAAACCTACACGTTCCGCAGTTAGGTGGCACTGTTTCCTTTTTCTTATTGAAGCCTTAAAGCCTTTGCAGTTGCCGTGCTTCAGAAGCTCCAAAACATATCGCTTTTTGTGATTAGGGCTTCACTCTGAAAAGGACCTGGACAAACATCAGACTGTCTCACGGGTGTGTAATTATTCCCTTCCCCTCTCTTTGAAGGTGGCATGCGTTTCCTACAGTCTTTGTCTATCACCTTTTGGAATGTGTCACAATTACTGTGGGTACTCTGTAGCTTGGAGAAATGCTTGAGGGTGAAATTTTGATCCTCTGCAGGCAGGTGCCCTGCACTTATTGCTGTGGCCTGCTTCCACTTTCCCTACAATGCCATTAAGGCCTTATATTCAACTCATCTATATTCAAACTGGGGATCCTCTACAGTAAAAAAAAATGTCATTTTCAGAAGACACTTCCTTTCAGGAAAATTATGGTGGTGAAAGGAAGATGTAGCTCCATTTTAGTCGTGGTTTTGTGATCCATCCTTCTACAGCTGTGCCTTGCAAACTAAACTGTCTTGAAAATAAAGGAATTTAACATGATTAAATGTGATTTTTTGTGACTTAGTATGATTAGGAACTAGGCTCTCTAACCTTTGTCAAATTCTAAATTGAACTCATTGAGAATGAGAGCCTCTGTTGATATGATAGGTCACAAAGAAATGTGCAAAAAATAGAAAAAAGAAAGAAAATAGCAGAACCCATAGTACAGAACATAGCTAAAGCCACAGTATCAAAAATCTGCCTCAAATTATTTCACCAATATTTCAAACTTCTATTATATTCATTCATTCATTCCTTCATTCCTTCATTCTTCTTCTGTAATAATAATAATAATGATTTTAATAATAACTGACTTTAATTACAACTGGCTTTATAAAATGCCTCATCTTGCCTCATTTTTTTTAAACAGGGCCCACCAACTATCAATAAGCCTTTGACAATGTACAAAGAAAAAATAATAAGGCAGTCCATCTTAATTTCTGCCAAGACAAAAATATGGTTCAAACACTTTGTGAAGTGGATGGAGATGTGTTGGAGGTATTGCTTCACTGAAGCACAGTGGTCTTATCCCAACAATTGTAACCCAAGTTTAAGCAAGTGAGAAAGTTTGCATTTTTGGAGCTCTGCCCCATATATTCTACATCACAACCTGGTGCAATATTTTATGTCAAGAAAAACACTTAAAGTCAGCAGTATCCTTCTTTTTATTTTCTAGGCAGTTATGACAGTGATGTACCTTAGGAGTGGTTCCTGGACTTCTCCAATGAAGCTTGAATTTCAATTCATGTGTGGCCAAGAAATCACAGAAATATGCTGCACTGATCCTGTGGAACAAAAAATTGCTTTGCAATTTCTCAATTGCTTTTTCACAAAAAGATTCCAGTATGGTTGCCTGATATAAATCATCTTTCCAAATATTTGCTTAGTCTTAAGTAGTGGTGTTTCCCACTTGATAGAGTTTTGCAATATCTTGTTTCACTAAAACTACACTATTGAGTCATGGTTTGTGTCTTTGTGCAAAGCTACCTTTTTGGATGTAGTTTATTCTGCTCTATAATTTGGTGCTATTTTCAAGTGTGACCTAAAATAAAACATGAAACTTGTATTCTTTGTGATATCTGTGTTCTTCTCACCTTTTCTCTAGCCAATCTTTTCCTTGCAGCTTTTCTTCTCTTCTTTGACTGCCAGTGGTCTGTGGTGTTACTAGAAACTTCATGAACTTGAGAAGTTATCAGCTCTTAATATACCACAGGTTACTGAGCACCCATCAAGAATGTTTTACTATTCTAGTAATCCTTCTGTGAAAGAAGACACCAGGGAATGCAAAAGACCTAATGATGTTAGGCTGTTACTGCTATTTTTTTATTTAATGGTTCCTTTCTTCTCTATGGAAATTTGTGGTGGGTTGACCTTGGCTGGGTGCCAGGTGCTCGCTGAGCTGCTCCATCGCTCCCCTTCCCTGTGGGACAGGGGAGAGAAAATGAGATGGAAAAAGAGAGAAAAAGAAGTTTATTCTTTGCTTCCCAGTGGCCAGTGATGGTCAGCAATTTCCTGGGGACCAGGGCTTCAAGTGCCAATGGTTGCTCCAGAGGGCATGCGTTGTAGATAATGGACTTTCCCCTACTTTCTCCTTAGCTTTTGTACCTGAGTGATGTCATATAGTATGGAATATCCCTTTGGCTAATTTGGGTCAGCTGGCATGGCTGTGTCTTCTCCCAGGATCTTGCCTCTCCCAGATCCTTGATAGAGAGGGAATGTTGAGAGGCAGCAGTGATACCAACACTGCTTGGCAGGAGCCAGAGCACTAGTGAGTGATCAATGCTTTTCTGGCTACCAACGCAAAGCACAACGCTGTGTGGGCTGCTGTGGGAAAATGAACTCCGGCTAAATCAGACCCAATACAACATTTAACTTAGAGAACTTTTCAATTTGATCAAATCTTTATAAGTGGTGAAGTTGCTAGCTAAACTTTCAGTAAAAAGTCCATCAGCCAAAAAGGAAATTTAATTTACTGTGGTTTTTTAAAAACAAAACAAAACAAAACAAAACAAAACAAAACTGAAAAATCCTGGCCTGCTTAGAGATTTGTAAGACATCCTTTGATGATGTCCTGAGGATGTCTGTGGACACTTCTGCTAGAAAACCTGGAAGAATGCAGAGATTTGCAGTAGAAGTTGGTTATTTCTTGTTCCTTACAGAGGTAGCACCTGTTCATGGTTAGCAGGCAGCGGTTCCAAAATCTGTTTCTGAGTAATCTTTTGAACTCTGAGGAGGTAACAGCATCTCTGGGGAAGGGAATTGTTGTATCTCAATTTTTTTTTTGTAAGATCAGCTGATCAAGCTTACTCCTCTCGTCCATGCAATTGACTAGCTTTGCATAACAAAAAAAGAAAGGAAAAGAAGACTCACATTGTAAGTGAAATGTGTTGGGTTTTCTGTCCTGTCTGCAGGAAAATGTGGGGAATTTATCTCCCTTGGAAAGGTCAAAAAGGAAGCTACAATTATATTTTTTTTGGAAATCCCTCAGTGATAACTGAAAAAATGAATAATTTTTCTGCAGAAAGGACCTAGAAATTATTTATGATTAAATGAATATAATAAAATCAAATACTTCCACTGAAGTGTTCAGATAAATAATCAGCTGCAAAATGTCAGGTACCTGATACTACAGCATTTGAAATGAGTGTCCAGTATCGTAACATCCAAAACTGACATTTGCATTGGATATACTATTTATTAGTCAGCCTATTCAAGGCAGATGTCCTTCACAACAGATGCTGGATAGCAAAGCAAAAGGAAGTGATAACATGTTTTAGGGCTTATATACTATAATATCACAGCTGCATTTTTTATTTGTCCATGAACTTTTTACATCTGCAATACAGCTAAGTTCTGTGCAATGTGTACAGAAGGTATACAGACATCTTCCTTTCCTTTATTCACAGAGTTTCACTGGCTTATTTTACCTTAAGAAACTATTCCCGTATGAGGTATCTGACACAGGGGAGCTGAAATATCAGGAAAAATGCAACAATTTATTGAATAAATAAACCAAGTGTCTATGGTAGATAGATCTCAGCATACTCTTAGGTCCTATATAATCACTGTTCTGTTTTGTTCTTTTCTGATTTTGCTGTTATTTCTTGAGATATGTATGCACATAAATTAATGTAATTCATCAATATGACAGCTGAATTTTAAATTTAGGCTTGTTATTTTCTAAACAGTTCTGTTGCTTACTTTAATGTCAACAGTGGTGCAGGCTTTACATTATGTGCTTTTCGTCATCTTTAATTCCGGATTTATGTGGCACAGATGAAGAGGAATGCACATATTCCTCAGTGGAGCAGACATTTTTCTTTTCCGGAGATCTGTCTCAAACAGCACTGTAAGCTCTTCTGGAGTCATGAGACCATCCATGTTTAAGTTAATCTTCTGTTGGGTCATCAAAGTGACACGGGATTTACTCAAGGAGCTGGAAAAGCATGTTTCTGCTTCTGCTCCCTGCCAGCAGCCCTGCCTTAAGGCAGAAGTTCAAAATTGTTTTTGTGACCTGAATCTCTCTGCTTCCGTATGTTTGTCTTTGAAGAGAGCATGCAAAAAGCATGCTCACTCATTCCCTTTTGCAGGCTAATCCGGTTTTCTTTTTTTATCTGCTATTTGTCTGCTGGTTTTTTTTAGCTATTGGACCTCTGTTATTCTGCCTCCTCTCCTCCATCCCTGCTCCTCACCTCTCCCCATAAAACCCCCAAGCCACTGACAAAACAGGCAGGAAAAAAAAATCTTATGAAAAAGTGTGAGGAGAAAAGTCTTGTCTAAACCTGGTTTTTAGTATTTATGACTGGGGCTTTAAGCTTTCCCAACAGGTGATCTTCCTCATTAACATGCTAACCTTAGGAGAAAAAGGGCTACCAATCCCAAACCTCTGGTTGCACCAAAGGAAAGCCCAACTCTTTGCCTCCCTGAGAACAAGACCTGGCCAGCTTTCCTGAGGCTCTAAATTTGCTGCAAGTCATAGACCACAACCATGCTGCTGGATTGCAAACACCTTTTTCATTTTTTCAGTGGAAGCTGCTGCACAAGCAATGATACCAGCTTTCTGTTTGTTTTGAGAAGCACTTTGCCTTCGTTTCCATTCCATTGAGTCTGCAGCAGAGCCACAGCACAGTACTAGAGGTAATTTCAAATGACTAAACTTTCCACAAAACAGCAGCTGTCAGGCTTGCCATATGGGAAAAAACCTCACCCACAACAGAACATGTATCCAAACTTGGGACTAATAATGTGATAATAGGGTGGCAGGAATAAGAAAACAGTTGGATAGTAGGCTAGAAAAATAGCCACAAAATTAATTATCAATGTAAAGAATATTTTTATGTGAAAGTTCTGGATACTTTTACTTGTTTTGAGGGGAATCTTTATTTCAGCTGGCAAAGTGATTCCTGATTTTAGAGTCCTGTACAAAAAAAAGGACCTACAATGTTCAGACAAAAATTCATCAGTTAAAAACAATGGCCATGCTCTGCATACCCTTACAAACTTCTCCATGAAATGTGCAGTGAAACTAGCTATAATTAAATATATGCAGATATCACAATAATAAGAGCTTGATTAACTCAATTCTATAGGAAGCTGCATATTAATTTCCATAATGCTTAAAATTAGATGAGTTCCATCTGAATTTTAACATTTTCCCTTGCCAAATGAAGATGCTAATCGCACTATTCAAATGTTTGAAGAGAGGATTGAGAAGCTTACTGCAGACAAAAAAATCTATAGTGTTACCATTTTAGCAATACTCATGTGCCCGATGTAACCAATCATGAGTGAAGCCCTTTTACTTAAATATTTGGGAAATGTCTAGCACATCTCAAAAAACCAGAATATTTTATATTCATCTACAGAGAATTAAAAAGGAATGTATGCTTTCTAATGAGATTACCATGTTATTTATTCTTCTTGAGGGAGAAAGTCATCATAATTTGATTGAATATAATATTAGCTGAATTTTAGAAGATGTCTATCTAAATCCTACTTTAGAGTAACCATACATGTTTTGATATCACTATTGCCTAGTGGTTGTTTTTTTGATACAAATGATTTGTTCTACATCTGGATGTTGAATCATCTACATACCAATAACTATTTGATCAAGCCAACACGATACATGATTACAATAATCAACACAATACTAGAATCAAGATACCATTTTTGAAGGAAAAAATGCTACTTTCCTATGACATTTCTTTGGTTTTGCTCAGCTCCTGTAGCTAAAATGTAGATTTTATTTTCCATAGAGCTTGTTTCTGATCCAGCTTTTAGGGATGTGTTGGGCTTAGTGTTTGTCCTACTTAAAATTGAGTCTGCTAGCTGTAAATAGCTACTGCTACTTTCAAGATGTTTTCAGTTCTGGTACTGAGGGAAATAGCCCAGCCAATTTAATTCCCAGCATGTGTCATGGGGGTTAAGGACAGTAAAGTGTTGTTTTATTTCTTCTGGAGTTACTAGTTCAATGTATCATGTTTTAAGTAATGACCAGTGAGAAGTCTGAGATGAGTCCTTACTGTAACAACAAATTAACCACCAAACATTGGAAAAAAAAGATTCTGTGACAGCATTAGAGAATCAATGGTTTTCTCTTATTCAGGCTTCTCCTACAACAAGTGCAGCTGGTTTTAATCCTGCTATTTTAGACTTCAAAGCCTTTTAGGGTGCCAGTTTTCATTTACACCTTATTCTCCTGCTAAGAAAGATGGTGTGATGCATAAAGAATTATTTGAGAGGATGTAGCGGTGATTGCAACCCACTACAGGCTAAACCTATTATTTTTATACCTCCTGGCTTATGTCTCAGCTTATTGATTTCAGGATATCATCAAGTGTCAGACACTTATTTAAAAATCCTCATGTCAGAACAAGAACATTGCCATGTAAGTGCTGTAAAAATTACACAATCCTTGGCTAAATCTTAATCACTGAATTTCTGAACAGACTGATGATGACAGCTATCATGGTGAAAAATGTCATAATTTCTGACACATGGTATGTGTTTGCAGAAAGACTGTAAACCACTACTCCTGCTGTTCCTAGATATTTAGGATGCAGATTGCTATTTTGCATAATTATGGCTGCCACAAAGGATTAAACTTGTACTAAAAATATATATCCCTATCTAAACACAGAATGTGGGCTTTTTTTCATTGCTCTTGCTGCCTCCTATCTCTATTCAATCTGTATCTCATTCTCTTTCTATTGTGCTGCCTCTGTTCTCTCTCCCAGTTGTTCTTTTCTTTATTCAGTTTTCCTTTATGCCTTTATTATTTCTCTGTGCCCCTGAATCTCTAAATCATTGTTTATTTGGGGGAAGAAAAGTCCTTTTCAGCCTTTTTATTTTCTGGTTTTGCATTATTCTCAATTCTCTTTGCTTGTCTCCTTTTTTTTTTCACCTAGTATTACTTGATTCTCTCCATTTCACATCATGGCAAATTGAAGTACTTCCCTTTTCCAGAATTCCTGGTTTTCTGTGCTTCCTCCAACAACTTATGTTGCTTCTTCTTCTAATAACTAAGTGAATGTTCTTCTGCCTTCCTCCAATGGAATGTGTGTAGATTTTTTTTCAAAATTGTGAATACCAAAATACTTACATAGGAGTGGATGCATCAGCAAAAATCCTTAAGCCATCAGCAGCTATGTATCCAGTACTCTACTTGTCTGATCTGTGAAAAACAAGAGTGGGCTGGAGATTTGGATTAAGAAGTTAAATGAAGCTGAAAAGGTTCAGTTGCACTGTGAATTTGGATGAAGAAAAGCTAAGAAGAAGACCATTGAGAGTGTTCAAGTTAAATAATGCTTCAGCAGAAGTAGAAAAGCAAAACTCTGTGACAAGGGGTTGTTAAAAATTTCTGTTCCTGCAGGAGTAGGTGGACTTTAGATCCAGTCTTCACACAAACTCTTAAATTTGAAGTACTCTTTCCTTCCACTTCTTATCTGATCAATTCTTCATCTACTGTTTCAATTTTGCCCTTGAGCATAAACAGAAAATTAGGCTAACCTTCCTTGGCCTCTGATTTAGACAGTTTTTAAATGGATCAAATTATCATTTAACTGTCCTGATAAGGTATTTACAGTTTGCTTACTAATTGTAAAGAACATCAAGATTATCTGCTTCAAGATAATTTAAATGCAAACTATTGTAATTTCCAAAAGATCCTCTGCCCTCAGAATTAAGTAGTTCATTACTCACTTAAACATGTAGCCTTCAAAGTTACTTGGTTTAGAAAAATCTATATCTGCTTTAGGTATTGCATTTACATGCATTGTGTGACAGAAAATTACTTTTCTACTTGACAACTTATTACAATGTCATATATAGGTTCTGAAATATCAACTTGTTATGCAATTCTTAAACAGAGAAAGATTTCAAAATTATAGTGATTTCAAGGCTTGTGTTGTGATTCTCTTACTTTCTGCCCTATGTGCATGCTGAAGCACAGAAAGAGCACTGGCTTTTTGCTACCTAGAAGGAATGTATAAATCAAATAGAACTTTCAATATATGGTTGGCACTGGCAATCTGCTCTGACAGACTGCAGTAAGAACAATCTGGTAGCCGAGTCATTATCAAGGTCTTGCATCCTGCACTGACTTCTTCTTAGCAGTTTAAAAAATAAATCTGTTAGTTCAATCCCTGTTTTAAGACTGCAATATTAAAAATCCTGGCTATGAAACTTTAATGTTGCTTAATTAATTTAAATTGTACTAACCATTAGCTTTCTAAGGCAACTGAGATACCCAGGGCCTCATAAGTAGCAATTAAGACTGTGAAATGGAAATTGTGATCAAGAAAATAGTGCGCTGGTGTCTCCATCTCCATGATCATTGTTGCACTACAACATTATTTGGAAAAGAATTGGAAAATCATAGGAGACATGATCCTTTGTTTTATTTGAAGGCCTTTTGACCTGCCTCATGTTCCTGAGCAGGGTGATGGCTCCACTTGGCCATTGTACATCCAGACAGTCTTGGTGGTGTGCTCAGTGGGATTTTTAGTCACTGGGATTGTTATACCACAGGGCAGGTGAACTCCCATCTGCAACTGCTGTTTCCTCCTACAAAAGGATGGTTGCCTTTCAAATATATATAAATATAGATGAGCAGACATTTTGTACTCACAAGGTTGCACCTATTTAAGTAGCTGAAGGAAGGAAAGGTCGGAACAAAGGAAATATTAGTATTCTGCAATATGGCACTGAGGTCTGTATAAAGCCCTAAATTTCAGATCCTCAAAGGATTTCTTTGCACATCTCATTCAGCCTTACATGCAGTTCTTCAGTGTCTCTGTGTGTCTGGTGGCATCTGGCCACTGAAAACCAGAAAAGATGGTAGCACTCAAGCTCACTGGTCATTCACCACCTTCATCTCCTATATAGTTTGTATGTAGTGTAAAAATAGAAGGCTCTGTTTCTGTAGTC
Source organism: Ammospiza caudacuta (assembly GCF_027887145.1). Lineage (NCBI taxonomy): Eukaryota > Metazoa > Chordata > Aves > Passeriformes > Passerellidae > Ammospiza > Ammospiza caudacuta. The sequence goes on from NC_080593.1 coordinate 104,628,697, forward strand.
TGTTATACCATCCACTACAAGCCTGAGAAACCAAACAGGGATAGTAGTGTGTATGTAACATTGATTTTTTTTTGGAGGAAAAGAAGCATTTTAAGTTTCTAATAGGGAACTAAGAGTAAGAAGAATATATTATTTGATTTAAAATCTTTCTGAGTGCTCTGTGAGTTTCTTTGACTTTATTTAAAAACTCAGCAAAAATTTAACTTCTACCTACTGTCTGTATGATCTATCAGGAATTTAGGCAGAGATAAATCCAATTTCATTAACTTTGTCCAGAGACAGCAATAAAGCTCCAAAAATATTGAAGTTAGATTTTCTCTGTTAGACTAGGGCCCCCACTATTTTTTCCTCCAAAATGCTTTTATGACTGATGCACTCTTTCTGGGTTAACTGTAGAGTTGTTTTAGATTAAAAAACAAACAAACAAACAAAAAAATAATAAAAAAGAAGTTGGCCTCCAAAAATTGCTTTTTTATGCATAAATTGCTATATGTTCAAACTAATTTTTTTAAAAGAGCAGATCATCCACAATATAACTGGTGCAGTATCTAGGGGGATATAAAATCATATCCTAAGAAGGTCACTGCTACAACATGTTTTAACCTTGGTTGCATCAGTATGGCATTTGCCTCACTGTCATCTTTTAGCACTCCCTCCAGCCTCATGTTGAAAGACAACTTTCAGATGATTTAGCTGTCAAATAATTTTCCTGAAAGCAGCAAGATAACCAGAGAAAGCATGGCACATGGGGCTGGAAAGGCCCCCAAGATGTCGCTCAGCCTGTGTAAGTGGGTCTAAGGCAGGACCAGCTGCTCCTAAAACACATCTTGCAGATGTCTGTCTGTTATCTTTTTCTGGAAGCCTAAAATGACAGCTCAGTATCAAGTTAGATATCAGGAATTTGTTTCTAACTGTAAGGGTAGGGCAGCAAGGATGTAGCTGCCTGGAGAGCCTGCCAGATGGGAGGCTTTTGGCTGTGGGTGAAACAACCATTGGCCAAGTGTGATGGAGTCAGCAGTTTCTGAGCCTGCCTTGGGGCAAGGAGGTGGATTGAATGAGCTTATCAAGACAGGGAACAGGAACTGTCTGACATAGCCCAGTGTCCCTCAACAACAGCCCTCAGCACTCTCAATGCTGATTACCACACAGTGTGGTGTTTTCCCAAGAGGCTGTCCATCATCCAGATCACTTGTGCTGCTTTTCTCCGCACATTTTTACCAAAGAAGTGATGTTGTCTTCAAGCTGTTGTTGCTGGAAACTTGGGCTAAATGTATGCTCTCTGACTTCCACTTTTGAAAACACTCTAAACTAGCTCTGAAGCAGATGTTTTCAGCCCTGCTGACAGGTCCCAAATATGATTATGACTGCAGCTATTTATTCAAGCCAGAAAGGCTGAACCTGTTTGTGCCACTGAACAGAAGCCAGCAGTGGGCTCCTACAAGGAAAGCTGAAAGTGCATTGGGCTGTACTGGCTGCAGTCTAAGCAGAGATTTGAGGATAGTGATTAGCCTGGCACTGTGGGGAGGCTTTATGTACATCCTGTTATTGATCTCCCCTCCTCAGTACAAGCACAATATCAGCAAACAAGAGAGTCCAGCACTCATGCACCAGAATGTTTAGGGGCATGGTTTATATGTCTTACAAACAGAAGCTACAGGAGCTGGGTTTCTTCATCAAGAAATATTACTTACTGTCTTTGTGAACATCTAGACAGAAGTTGTCAAGATGATGAAGCCAGTGTCTTCTCAGAGATACACACTGGAAAAAAAAAAAAAAAAACAAAATAACAAAAGCTACAGCAAAAGAAATCCCCACTAGTCATGAGGGGAAAAAAATGGAGTGTTCTAGTTCAATATGGAGAGACAATGGAAGTTGGTTTTTTTGAGATTTTCAAAGCTTACCTACAAAAAATTCTGAAAAACCTGTCATTAGCCCTGCCTTCAATACCATTTTGGCACAGATAACCTTCAGATGTGCCTTCCAACTCCAGTCTTTCTGTGGCTCTTATTCAGCCCCTTACTGTGCACTGTAGTTACCCTTAGACCTTCAGGGAAGAAATGTCTTACAGAATCATAAAACAACCCAGCTGGAAGTGGCCTTAGAACATCATCTGGTCCACAAATCTTTCATGGGAAAGAGAGCCTAGATGAGATTATATATATTATTACTGCTGCATCTTGAAACCTCCAGTGGTGGGGCTCTACCACATTCCTGGGGAGGTTGTTTCAGAAAATGATTGTGTCACTGCAGAAAAATTTTCTTACATCTAGAGGAAACCCCTCTAAGTACAATTTGTGCCTGTTGCCCCTTGTCTTCTCCATGCAGCTCCTTGTGGAGAGAAAACCTTTGTCCTTTTTGGAGTCATCCTTTAAGTGCTGGAATACTTTAAGTACTATGAGGTCCCCCCTCCCTTCTTCAGGGCTGAAAGACATGACTTCTTCAAGTCTTCCCTCAGGGGGCAGGTACTCCAGCCCTTCACAGCCTTCCTCTGTACCTTCTGCAGTTTGTCAGTATCTTCCTTGAAATGTGGGGACCCGAACTGAACTCCAGGTGTGGCCTGACCTGCACTGAGTGGAGAGGATCTCTGCCAGTAGCACCCCTGTGGATGCAGCCCAGGATCCAGTTTGCCTTTGTTGCTGCAGCCGTGCTCTGCCGCCTCAGGCTCAGCCGGCTGTCCCCAGGTCAGCAAGGCTGCTCCCAACCACACAGATCCCAGCCTGTGTTTGGCTTTTTGGTTGTGTCCATCCAGGAGCAGGGCTCTGCACTTGGTAAATGACTTAAGTAAAATAAAACCCTTTGTATCTTTTGTATATGAGACACACTCTAGCTGAAAATGTGTAGGAGGAGAAATCATGAGATGAGTATGATTTCATTTTAGAGTGTAAAATAGGATTCAATCATTCCTACAACTCCTGGAGTGTATTGCAGGATATGATTATTAATAATAATAACAATAATAACAACTCCTGTAACTTTCTTTTAGTATCACATTTGTCCTCCATTGAATAATAATGGCATTGTTAGGCTAATTTTGAAAGGATTTGATGTAATCTGAGTATGAGTTAAGAAACTATGATTATGCCAAGGGAAATGAGAAATCAGAGTCTTTTTATAAAGTACTGCATGAAAGAAATGATCCAGTGTTCAAAGTACTCTTTGCCTCATTTTCCAGAATTCACAGTCTTTTCCCTTTGCCATGTTTTATTAGGAAAAGGCAATTTTTTTTCCTTACTGAGCAACTTAGTGAATGAGTGTGTCATAGATAATGTTTGAAAGGAAACGATACTATGTGTGTTAATCATCAATCAGAAGCACTCTTCACTCTTGTAATCACCATCATGTGAAGTCCAAGGACCTGTAATCAACCAATAGAAAAAAATCAGCTATGATTGACTTTTGCCTTAATGTGGGAATTTATGTCAATGACACTACTTTTGGTAGTTATGCTTCTCCTGATCCAGAGCATATATCTAAGTCTCAAAGATGATTTAAGCTTTTGTACTAGAGAGATTTTTCTGCTTCTAAGAATGCAAAATTCCTTTTTTTTTCAGAGGTCAATCTGTACTACTATAATGCAGTTGAAATTACTACTTTAATTATTAGCAAAACACAGAAAAATTAAATGCATAAATCAGATTTTTATATACATACAAACAAACACAAAAAATATATCTTACATTTAGAGTAGTTCATTAACTGGTGTTTTCACTGAAATCAAAATAGAATTTTTAACTAAAAATTACAAAACAAAAATATCAAAGTTGAATTTATGCTTTCAAAATAAAAAAATATTAAAATAAAAAGCAGCAAATAGTCTTGCAATTTTCAAGTGGAATAGGGACTTCTGTCCTTCCTCCTTAAAAATTATAAGGCATCATAAGGTACAAACTACATTTTTTTTGGTTCTGATGCACTGTGCACCCATCTCCCTTCCTGTGAATTATCTGTCCTTACTTGCTGAAAAGCTTCAGGTAAGGAGTCCATTTGGGACATGATGCTTTCCACTGTCTTCCTTCCCTCTGCTGATGGTGTGTAAGTGAAGGAACACTTTTTCCATATGACTACTCTATCTGTAATATACCTTTGACACTCAGGAAGTGTTTCTAGAAACTGTCACATTATGTTATCAGCCTGATAACAAACGTAACTCTCACAATCTTTTACTATAAATGCATATAAAAGATTTTCCATTTTAATCTGTGAAAAGGTGATTGAATTGATAATTTTTTGTGGTAGAAAAAACAACATTTTTTTGTACACTTGTCTCCAGCAAATGTTGCCTGTTTCATCTGAGAAGCTTTGGCATTCCTGCAGTGAATACAATTTATCTCCTTTGAAAATTGCTTTTGGTTTGTAGAAGAAGTTAAATGAAGCTGAAAAGGTTCAGTTGCACTGTGAATTGGCAGAAGCATTTCTCATTTGCTTAGATTAGTATGAATTTTCTGCCCATTTCTGACAGAACAGTAAAAAGACTGCGCATAAGTAGGCATATATACTGTATTTGTAAGGTTAGCTTAACATCTGAGACAGTAAACACCATATCTAATACATTTATCGTTTGTATTCTTTCAATTTGGTATAAATGTCTTGTACAACATTATTTAATGTTGAAGCCTACAGGGAGAGCTGGAAACTGAAAGCCCAAGAGGCAATATTTAAACAAATATGATGCAGTGCCAGCTCACAGGTCCCAGATCTGAGCTGACTTTTGGATTCTGCTGATGTTGCACTACCAGGAAAATTAATGTTACACTGGAGGAAATGATGTCCAGTATTTCCAAAGCCAAGTACTTGAGCAGGTACTTGGGTTACAAGCCTAGTTGGGGGTTAGTGTGGGTTTCAGTGAAAAGGTGAAACACAAATATGTGCATATTTTGGGCAACATAGACTGCAGAAGAATTTTTGCTAGTTTCTCTCACCAGTGTTTGCAACTCTCATAGGGGTCAGAATAACAGAATGGTTCATTTCCATGCTCTCTAAAATAATAAATACAGACATTTATAGTCATTTGGCCTGGGGTGGGAGGAAAAAATGCATTAGCAAGAGGTAAATAATATTTTTCCCCATTCTGCAGATGTTGTAGTTTATAAATTCAGATATATTACATGGATAAGTATGCATATGGAAGCCCATATGGAAAATTTCTTTTTAATGAGTGTGTGCACTTCCACACATTTTATTGTGATGATTTCAAGCAAGTTATCTAGGAAACATGTATCTCTAAGCCCATGCATAGTCCATTTTATTTCAGCAGCACTGTTTAAAGCAGGCAATCAGGTTCATGGCCACATTCTTGGCAGTGTTGGGCTTTTAGGGTGCTACCCAGTACTGCCTGAAGCTCTTGAATAAATGTGCCAGTGGTTTTAACTCAGACCCAGTTGCTGTGTCTTGTGGTTTTTGTCCAGGCTGCCTCATGGAAGGCTGAACAATCAGCAGCAATTTGGAGGCACAGCAAGCAGCTATGGTAACCTGCATCCTGATGAGCTGCCTGCAGACTGCAGAAGCATTTCACCTGCACCTCCCCAAGACAGCTCAATTTTGTCTCAGTGGGGTCAGCAGCAGTGCAGCCGTAGAAACAAAGCAGTCTCGTGGGTGAGATGGAAGCCTGTGAGCTAACCCTACCCATTATCCAGAGATGGCTCCTGAGAGCAGGTACAGACCCAGATTAAACTGGAGATGGGAAAGCATGGGAGTGCAGAGCAAGACCTAAACTGTTTAAATGTAAACTCAGCTCAATCATCCTCTCCCCCACCACCTTCCCAAGATGCCAGCTTAATGAGCCAGTTTGTAAAGCAGTGCCATCTCCTTCTGTCCAGATAAAAATATTCTTTGAAGATTATTTGAAGGGCGCTGAAAGGAGTCCTGAACTTCATTAAATTGGGATAGAATGATGATAATGGATAGTTCAGGGAAAAGACTAAAAGGTTACTATCTGGTATAATGTGGTAGTAGCACCAGCTGTACACTGATTTCTCATATGCAAAATTTGTGTCATAAAAAATATTGATATCTCATGTAACAGTAAGATCTAAGAAGTTTCTTAATATAACCCACCAATATTTTTGATTGAAGACTTTACTCTGATACATTCTGCTTTATGTTTAATGAAATAAAATTCTTTATCCATCCATTAGCGGAGAATGTGAACTATTTTCCTATTTCCATTTAGAAGAATTAGGTGAAATTTGATTTCAGCTACATTTCCTTCTCTTATTATGACAGAAAATATCAAAACTTTCTTAATCAAACTAGCTTCATTTTCTTCCAACTTAGTGCTGAGCAGCCCAGATGAGTTCATTCCCAAGGATGTAACATAGGTAATGATAACTCTCTGAAGCTCCTGGCTATCACACAAAAACTTGTATGTACATCTTCCACACCACAGAAATGAGTCTTTAATCTGGGTGGTGAAGAGATTTAGATAAGTATGTTAAAAAATTTTTGGACATCTGCTTCTGGAATGCCCATCCCTGTGCATACAAAGGAGCACTAAGATTCTCATGAATACCTCTGAGTTACTTATGCTGGAATTGTCCATAGATGCTACAGGAGGCTGCTTGTTTGCCAGCTGTACTGAAATATTTTTCCTACTAATAAATGCAGCAGTGACACTTAGGTTGCTCAAATAGGCAACAGACATAATGAAATAGATCAAAGTGTAGGAAATATACCAGTTTCTCCCTGGAGCCCACCTTTTTTTCTTTTTTTTTTTTTTTTTTTTTTTTTTTTTTTTTTTTTGCCAAATCTGTATCTATTTTTTATTATTTTACATTGAGATTCAGATTTCAAAGTGAATTCTGAAACAAACAGAAACATTACCAAATCCACTGCTTGCTACGTAGACTATTTCCAAAGTAATTTCTTTTTTAATAAAAGGCAAAATCACTGTTCAGTAGTTAGATGTCAAAGCTATAGCCAAGTTGCAAGGATTCCTCACATTTCATGTTGCATACACCAGTGGTGGGTGAAATCAGGAAGAAAATGAAGCCCTGAAAAATTATTATATTCCCTGGGTAGCTTAAATAAATATGCCCTACAGCTGCAAAAAAAGGTAACAATAGTCTTTATATTTACCTAAATGTGTCAATGAAAAAAATACAAATTTTTTTACAAGCAAGAAGAAAGTCATAGTCAATGTATTCCCTAAATTTTAATCTGAGAGGTAATACATGACATCTTCATGGATATTCAGAAATCAGTCTGGGTTTGAAATATGCAATCTCTACCATAAATTAAAATTGCTTTCTCCTAAAATCCTATTACTCTACCCATCACTAACCTCAGTTCCTTATGGTAGCTTGTAATTTAATTACTTCATTGCATCATTTCATCACACTTATTCACTCAAAAAAATCTTAAGGCCTCTCTATTTTACCTGAGTTCACCTAAAGCATTTTGAATGGCTCCTTTGGTCTGTTGACCTCTGACTCTGTGTTTACAACTGACTCCCTAAGATTAGCAAACTGCAGGGTATTTTATAAAGATGGAGAGGGACGGGCAGGTTGCAGAGAGGTTTTCCTAGCCTGGGTGCTCTGCTCTGCTCTAGGACAGCCTTCAGTGGGGATGAAGATGAAAACAGAGTTCTTGTTACAGCTGTGAAGAATCTCAAACAATCCTTGCCACCATATCAAAGGAACTTGTCTCCGTATTGGGTGTCTTCTGTTGCTGGCAACACTGTCTAATTGCACTTGCCTCTGAAACAGGACATGGCACAGGCATCTTTGCTTTTAAACTTCTCTGTGTTTACCTACAAATAACAGACAAACTTTTGGTTTCAGTCTTCTTTGTAAAAGATATGTAAAAATATGTAAAACTGAGTATGTAAAAGCCCTTGTAAATTCTTGGCATGAAGCTTTAAAACTCAGGAGTTTTATTCAGGAAATTGTATCTCCACAGGGTAGTGTGTGCCATCTTTGAAGATCTTTTCTTCTCCTCAAAGAGAAAGTCTAGCATTTCCATCCATTTCCCATATTTATTTTCTGTTATGATGAACTGGGTACAAAAGTTCAGACTATTTCACAGTTTCTCTATTTTCATTTTCCTTGTTTGAAACTCAAGCTTTCTACTTGGGTACTTGGGTGACTATTTTGGACAGACTGCTGTAGTATTTTTATCTTCATAGGATTTTGAATTTAATGATCAAAATGTTACAGTCACGCAGTCTGTAGGGATTTTCCTTCAGATACCAAACCAAAAAGAGCTATGCTTTAGAAGCAGGGCAAGCATTGCTTTTTGTATGTGCATAGAAGTCTGCATTGAATGGAAAAACTTGATTTAAAGTATGGAAAACGCTATTCAATCCAATGAGTATTGTCCTTGTTTTCAGTGTTCAGCACTCATTATTTTTTCCTCTTTCTCTCTGTTTGGCTGAAAGGGTTTCCTAGCACCTTGGGAAAAAAAAAAAACATAGAAAAGGATGGCAATCATTATGCAGCTACAATAAAAGATTTCCTCATCCACTAACGTAGATGAGGCATTTCCATTTCAATCATAGAATAAAGAAAAAAAGTGAGCCTGGAACTGAAAACATATTTCCCTGAAATGATCACAAAGACTGGAAATCCCTCTTGTTCTTGCTTCCTTACTTGCCTCTCCTAGGGCCCACAACAACTTATTTAACCAAGGAGCAGCAGATACTTCTACATCTCTTGGCTGTGAGCTGGAAAGCTGAGTTTCCTGATGGGGATTATTTGTGTGAAGACAGTGAGGGTTCAGAGAAATTGGTCCTGCAATGTGAGCAGGACAACCCTGCAGTGAGAATGCAGGCATATGTTTATAGCATTACTGCTCTGCCTCCCACTCAGCCACTTGATGCAAGCTACTTTGGCACATTGCTGTCTGTGAATGTCATAGAAAATACTGTCTGCCTTGCAGGATACCAACTAATATGTTTATGATATTTAAACACTCTTTCTGTTTTTTCTGTCTGGTTTTGTTTTTTTCTTTATTTTTAAATAAAAGGAACGAGAAAGAAAACGTGTCATTCTTCTCTTCAGTAATAATATATTCTGCTCTTTACAAGTAAAAGATATTACAGACTATCCATATATTAGGTTTGTACAACTAACTGTTTCAACAGCTGATAGTGATTTTTTCTGTGAAGGAATGTAAAATGGGGAGGCTATAAGGACTTCTATCTTCCCCTATTCCCCACATCATATGTGATTTTTAGTTATAATCATAATATCCACACAGAAAACCAGACAAGGGACAGCTTGTCTCACACCCTCAGAAACACACCATCTGAAGGAAACTTGAAGACCCATGCTCAAAGGTTGCATATTTACTTTAGTTAAGGAAGATGGGTTTTGACTGAGTCTCTCTGTTTCTTCACTCAGAACACTTTAGGTTTTGTTGTGCAGCAGTTTCAGAAGTCTAGAATCCCCAAGTGTGAAAAAGGGCACAGCCTCAGAGCATACATAATGCACGTCAGTGACCAGGGGAGTCAGTCTAAGGGGCCAGGCTAGACTGAATGTACAGCAGAGCCCCTGAGGTGTGTATAACATGGATGACAATGCCACAGCAACAGTAGTTGTGCTCTCGAGACCAGTTCTTATCAGGAGATGCTGCTGTTGTGTTTCTATGGGACTGATGTAGACGTAGACTCAGTTATACGAGTCATAGGAAACTCTGGAAAAAACAGGACACGTTGGGGAGTTGCTGAACATGCATTTCTGCATCACAAAACCCAACCAAAAGTGTAGAAAAAGCTGTATCTCAGCATGCTGTGCGTGGAACAGTTTCTCCTTTTCCTATTCAGTTTTGTCACAATGCTTTATCTTGTGTCTCTAGTGTCTCTTCACTTTCTGCTGGCTCATAATCGCTTTTTCCTTCATTCTTTTGCTTCCAGAAAAATTACTTAACTCTGTTATGGTAATCAGGCTGGCACTTGGCAAAGCCTTCATTTCATGGGCTCATTTTTAGTGCTCACCATGGCCAGGTCTTGCCAGGGTTTGCTGTTCCACTTTCATGACAGTCCAGTGTTGCTTTACCTGAGGGGGAGTAGTCAGAATGGTTGCAAAAGATCCAGAAGGTCAAACTTGTGACTTGTGTCAACACATTAATGTCTAAGGGCAAAAAATGTGCATGCCAGATTGTTTTGCAAAGGTCTGCAGGATAATTTTCTTTCTTTTTTCTTTTCCTATTAGCTAATATTTTTTTATGCTAGAGGAGGGACATTATCCTAAAGGTGAGTTAAGCTAGTTATCTTCCAATTTCTGGTTTTATATTTAAAAGCCCGAAGGTATGACCATGCAGTAGTAATTATATATTGTTTTGTAACATTATCAGTGAAACTGCTGTATTTTTTGCAGTACTGATCGTCTTGTAAATTTGTTTCCTGACAAAGCCCTTTGGGAGTCCTAAATATTTCTAGCATGTTCTGAGTAAGATGGAAGAAGGAAGAGGGAGATAAACTATACACAAAGACTCTCATTTTAGTGTGGCAAGTTGTGAGTCACCATTAATTACTGCAAGCCAGGCAGGCATCAAGAGATGCATTTGTGAAACACGGCAAAGTGTGGGCAATTGCAGGCCACAGGCATAGATTTTAAATTGTTCATTTACAGAGAAGGGCAGATTTTATAAATTTTAGTTAGACAGCATGAAATAAATCTTTTGTTATTATATGGAATTTATCCAACCTTTGTCCCCCAGTCTCGACAGGTAGGGAACTATTGAGTATAAATAGTTTTTAAAGATAAATAAACACACATGAACACAAAAATCAAAAGTAGCGTCTTTGGACCAGGATTTTTTTCCTATTGTCTCTTTGAACTATCAGCAATGGCTTATTGGATCTGTAATCACCATTCCCAGGGAATTCTGTATATGGACACAAAAAGGGCACATGTTTCAATATAACTAAATTTTGTGATTCTGACCAGTAACTCAAAATATTAAGAGAAAGAATGAGTGATTACTATACACTTTAAGTCCTTACTGTGAGTTATTTTGATTTTTTTTGCTTTTTGAGTTTACATTTTTTTTATAATTAAATATTCTTTTTCATTGTCTGAAGCTGTGTGCCTCTGCACTACGAACACCAAGTAGAGTTATTAATGTGTTTTCTTTTTCTCTCCTGAACTTTAAAACAGAACGGTAGGATTTTCTTCTAGAGCTACATTGTTCACAAGGAATTTGCTAAGAGATTTCATTTCAGTAACAAGAGGTAAAAGCAACAGAAATGATTTATGAAGAGACCTGAGATTTAGCTGGAAGACAGTCATCCAGTGTCTTCGGTCTTAATCAGAAAAGCACAGTGTTCTAAAACACTATGCTTAAAAGTGATGTACAACATGACAAGGAAATGAAAATTGGTAAACTAAATAGTTTCTGAATGAAACCAAGTCTCTTATGGAAGACTTTAACTTAATCGATAATTTTCTTTAGTCAAAATTCTGATAATTCAGATGGAATATACACACTGAACAATAAAAAAACAAAACCAACAACATGAGAAAATAACCAAAGAATGGTCTACTGATTGCTAATTGGAATTGCTGTCCTTTCCTTCAATGAGGAAAAGGACCTCTAAAAACAAGAAAAAAGTGTTCTATAGGTAAAGAATCTCAGAGTGTTTATGGCAAACAAGTATAAATTCTAACTGTGCAGTCCATTTTAATTTAGCATTTTCAAACACTGGAGTTTAAAAACAAAGTTTGGTGTATTGGAAGAATTACGTCTTAATGGGACCACAGGAAAACATAACTTTGTGTGTGAATCATTATAGAATGGTTTGAGCTGGAAAGGATCTTAAAGACCATGTGGTTCCAACTCCTCGCCATGGGTAGGGACATCTACCAGAGCAGGTTGCTCAGATCCCCATCCAATCTGTCTTGAACTCCTCCAGGGATGGGGCACCCACAGCTTCCCTAGGTAATGTTCCAGACCCTCACCACTCCCACAGCAAAGAACTTCCTCCTAATGTCTAATCTAATCCACTGCCTTTTAGTTTGAATCTATCCCTTACTGTCATGTCACTCCATGCTCTTGTGAAAAGTCTCCGTCACCCCCGCAGGCTCTCTTCTCTACTAGAAGGCTACAATTAGGTAACCCCAAAGCCTTCTTCTTTCCAGCTGAACAAACCCATTTCTCTCAGTCTTTCCTTGTAAGAGGTGTTCCATGCCTCTAATCATCTGTTAAATCAAGCAATGAAACAAATTATATAAATGTATGTTGTGCATTCTTTCAAAATTCACAAAACTAACATTAAATTTACACTGATAATGTGCAATGTTATTCAAGTTAATTCAGTTTTCCTACTATGTGCTTCATTACTACACATGCATAAACTTACTTTATTTCTATTAGGAACAAATTTTAAATATCACAATAGTTAAACTGTGTTAGGTTTCCAAAGGATACAATTATGTTGTCTATCTGCAGACAAGTGCTATAATCATGAAGTCTTTCTCCTGCTGTAAATTGTCCTTTAACATTTGTCTTGATTAAGTCTTAGTTCATCTTTAATACATTAAAGAAGAATAATGAAATAGTGTTTGGAGGGTGCCCCCAGCACTGTTGCCCAGTTTGAATTTCTCCTCTCTCTAATAGATGGAAACAATTTTTCCATAGGATATCCTGAGAAAATCTTTATATTTTAATGAAAGTCATCAAAATGAGATTAGTCTAAGCTATCAAAAGACAAAATTTAATCCTTTACCTCTCACCCTAGGACTCCTTTTATCTAATTTTGTACTTTAAATGTGGGACACCTTGACTTATCCCTGTGTATATCTAAACTCAACTGAGAGCGAAAGACATTTCCCAAAGTTATTTTTTGGAACTTTGTCCTAATTTCTGTACTAAAGTTTCATGTTTTTAAGTCAGTCATACAGTACTCCAACTCACCTAACATTTTAGGGCATGCAGAGTGAGATGAAAAGAACATCACACCACCTTCTGGAAGAGAATCTGATAATGATGATAAAAATATTTTTATGACATTTAATTAATGAAGAAAATATGTAATGCTGTGTGTTTCACAATTTCTTGCTCATATTATTTTATGAGAAAATGTGTTTGTTGACTATTTTACCTGTATATATAGTAGTCATGTGTCATTTGGAAAGTGCTGCCTAAAAAGCAAAGAACTGTGTTTAGCAGATATGTTGAAAAGAGAAAATGGCTATTAGGAAAGTAAGTCCTATGCATCTCCAGTGAAAGTTAAAATTTTTGGGGAAAAATTATCTTTTATAATATTATGTTCTGCTTAATTTTCTTCTAATTTTTCTCTTTGATGACAATATAACCTGGTGACTAACATCCATACAAAATTTCTTCATGTGTTGGTCTGGTTCATCTATAATTTCTAATCCATATTTATTGGTTTTCATGAACAGACATGCCAGAACAAATCCAGATTTCCTATCTGGTGCAGTATCTGTACCGTGTATGTGAATGGACAAACACTGGTAAATTAAAGCTTGCAGTTCTTAACACCACAAAGTTTTAAGGTGGCTGTAACTGCTTAGGAAAATGAGGTCAGTTGTTAAATAAGACAAGGTTTATAAGTAGGTATGGTTGGAAATGTTGGGCAAGCCTTTGGATACACAAAATCATCATCAGTTAGAAACATACATGTGCCCGTAAGTTTATTAAAATTTCCAGCTATACTAATCTGTCTAACAGAAGATATTAGTTCTGTCTATAAATATTCTCTTGTGCTCTTAAGCATGGATATATCTAGTTTTGAATTCCTTTTACAGGTTCATAGTTTATTCCTTTTAAACACTTTCATAAAACTTACCACAGTGGATTTTGTTAGCCCAGCAGAGTATTCTTTTTCCTAGTGGGAATTGCATTGTTTTCATTGCTAGAAATCAGAGCTGGAGATAACAAAACTTATTTATCAGTCCTTTTGCCTTCAAAATCTTGACATGATAAAAGCAACTTGAAAGGTAGATACTTGAGTGAAAGAATGCCTTCTAAATATTTCTCTATAATGCCCCTTATAGTTTCAAGACATCTAATTAATACACCCATTAACAAACTATATATTACAGTTATGATCTACACAATAAACCAGGGTTCCATGTTTTATTGGTCCAGTATAGCTAAATCTGCATATAAAGTACCATTTACAGGTACCTTCAGACCAGAGGAGTACTAGATTAGTTAAAATAAATACATTTTAATACATATATTTGTATTAGACAATAAAATGTAAGTTGTACATGCTAAAGCAAGCTCATTGTTTAGGCTTAACATAAGCAAACTTTGCATCTTAACAGTAAAATCAGTCAGCTTTCTTGTCAAGGACAATCATCCTTGTGCCATACTTACCCATGCAGTTAGTAACATTTCTACATTACTAAAACTAATTTTTCATTTAAGTGCTAATTTTTCTTCATTAAGTTAACAAAACTTCTTAAATATTAGTATTTAGATAACTCAAATTCATGTTTTCTGCACCTTCTACATCAGCACAAAACTCTAAGCTAAGGAATTAAATCAGTTTTGCTACACTGAAACCTGTCCTCATTTATGCCAGTAGACCTGATGCAGTCTTTGTGCACTTGTTTCTTTCCTTTCAGGGGAGAAAAAAAGGCTTACATAAAAATTATTATTTTACCTTTCACATTAAGTGTTGCTACAGGATATATTTGTAAATTGGAAAGCCCTGAAGGTTCAATCGGATAATTGACAAAAAATGAAAGATGTGAGACATAATAGATAATACAGAGGAATGTGCAGTAAAATGACATAACCCTGGTCTTTTGTTTTCATTGTTTGAAGTTAAGATAAATGTGCAAGGCTATAGAGCAGTTTGCATTGTGTTTCTAGGTTTTTGTTGTTTGTTTGGGTTTTCTTAAGTGAAGATTTCTCCAGCATTATTTATCCCAGCAGAAATAGCACTTGATTAAAATTACTGTCAACAATAAAATCACATGTTCCCTCCTTGGAATGTGAAGCAGAACAAAAGCTACAAAGGCTAGAAATATGTACTGAAAGCTTTAGCAAAAAAATTATAATTAGCACCAAAGAAAATTAGAGTTTGCTAACTGCTCACCCATAAATTCACCCAGGGTTTTGCAAGATTAAACCAAGCACAAGGCTACCAATCATGGACGTTTACTCAAGTTGTTAATCAAGTTTTTGGATCATTAATTAAAAACCAAAATTTTATCACAAGAAAAAACAGTATTTCTAGGAAATGAGAGAGCTGATTCACCAGAAAAAGGCATCATGTCTCCTAGTCCTCGAAAATCTTCACCAGGAGAGGGATCCCATGGTCTATCAAGCTGAATTCTTTAAGTTCACTCTAGAACTAGAGATGTAGGGACCCTTCAGTCCCCTTACTAAGCATAGGAAATCCCCATGAGGGGCTCTCCTGCTGCTCTCTATGGCACACCATGTCAAATTTGCAAGGCTCCTCTGCCACCAAGGGAAAAGTCAACCTTGCCAGCAAGACACATCTAATGACAAGCACACTTACATATTTAGAAAAATCCCTGATAATTCACTTCCTTCTTTATGGAGAATTGCAGCCTGATATTCATATTAACAGGAATGGTGCACTCACACCTCAGTGGTATCCACCATAAGGTGAAAATATCTGCCAGCCCATTACAGACACCCCCTTGAATGCTCTTGGGTCACAAAGGCTGAGGAAACCAGTGGAGCATAAAGATAAAAAGGCCTGGTGATAGAAAGTATTCCTTAAAATAAAATACTGCTATTATCTAAAACACTCATTCTCAAGCTGAACCACTTTTTTTTCACTGCAGATGACACAGAGCAGTCTGAGAGAAGACAGCTTATGTGAGCGATAAAATTACTGCCTCACATTGGGAAGGGACTATGTTTATTTTCAAAAAGCTTTTGAGAAATATATACAAGTTAAAATACCAGTTAAATCTCTGCCAGAAACTATTGACCCATTTCTAATAGAGTAGAGGGAATACCCAGCATTTTCTAGGAGCTATGCTTAATATCTTATGGGGGAAGAGGAAGAGCACCTTACATAATCTTTGACCCCCTGAAATCCAGTAGGTCCATTCTGCTCCCCATCCCTGTCTACCAGCTCAGGAGGCCAGCTGCCCTGAGAATAACCAGTATTACTGTTAAAGAATGGTGCAAAAAAGGCATTAACCACCTCAGCTTTCTCCTTGACTTTGGTCTCTATATCCTCTACCCCCCGTCCAATAAAAAGCAGAGGTTTTCCTTGCTACTCCTTTTTTCATTAATGTATTTATAAAATCACTTTTGTATATGAGAAAGTGAGAAATTTTGGTTAAGAATTGTTTTGAATTTAAAATTCTACCATGTTGGGAAAGATGTAGCTTTTTTGCCGAGTCAACAGTAACTGTAAAATTACAGACTGCTGAATTCAGAAGTTATGTGGAGATCTTGATTCAAAACCTATTGGAACCAATGGAAAAAATCTCTTGCTACTTCAGAAAAGTAGCAAAATAATTGGTTTCATTTTTCAAAATGTTACAATTAAATGTTTATTTAAATTATTTACATCCTAAAAGTGACATTTGAGGAGATTTTATTAAATTATTTACATTTTATGGTTAAGAAAAATGGCCTTTTTGAAGCAATAAATCAAGTGCTAAACTGCCATACACCTAAAATATATCAGCAATTTAATTGAAAGATAATACAATAGTCAGCCTGCAGCAAACATGACAAACTCCAGATACTTCTACCAAATGATCTCTGCTGTAACAATGCCAGCTGGACAGCCCCACAAGGAGGCTGAACAAAAATAAAAATACCCTTCAGCTTTCAGTGTAATTACAGAAATATTACTCCCTATGAAAATTCGGTAGAAAGATTTACAAACAGCTTTTTTTGTCCTCTGAGCAAGTCACATATCTGCAAGTGTAGACTGAATGATAAAAACCCCATTACTTATCCATTAACTTAGCTGATTTGAATACTGATAAATGAATAGCAGAAATATTCGCATTATTATTTAATCTGAGACTAAGGTACAATAATGGAATAAGGTCCATTTTGTATCTCTGCTAAAAAATCAGCAGAGGAAAGAGGAACTACAGAAATTCAGAGACATTAAATCTGTTTGTAAGCTTATTATTTTCATGGAGAAGGAAAACAATAAATAAGTGATTAGATAATTATTCTCTTATTCCAAAGAAAACAACAAAAACTTAGTGCTATCAGCTATGTGTGAATGCCTTTTTGATTTTCCTGTCTGGAATACATCAATCTTCCCCAATATAATAAACTGTGTGTGGCTTTAAAAGAATGTATTAACACCCATCACTGATGTTTATTGCATAGGTTCCCTCCTCCATTGTGTTTCCTTCCAATATATTTAATTTCTTATACCTGGATCTAAGGTAGGTTTTGAGCTTCCCAAGATTTTTAACAAAAAAATTCCACCTCTAACAGGGCAAGAAACTTTTTTTAAAGGCATACAATTCTGATGGCAAAATGTTGTTCAGTGTTTTTCATAGATCAAGGCAGAGTTCTATGTAAAGGGGTTATTTTTCTATTGTACATAAAAGAAGACCTCCTTCAGGGTGATTTTCTTAAGATGTAAATATTTCAGGAATTTAAAGAGTTTTCATTTCTCTCAGCCCCAGGTAAAACATAAAACAAATGCATGGCCCTACCTGCCACGTTTCTGCTTGCCTCTTGGCACTCAGTGTGAGGGAACACAGTGTAAAAGAGCACCTCATAAAGCACATACCTCTTTGTGTAATATTGATTATGAGTTCATAAACTTCCATGCTAGTTTAAACATAAAATATAACACCATTCATTTTCCATTACAGAAAAGTTTCTTTCTCTTTAATTTAGAGTGGCCTGTGCTTTATGTCACAAAAATGACATATCATGTCATTTATGTCGCCCTTTTTCTTCCCCACAGGCTTCTCCAGCAGGTCTCACTGTGGAGGGGAAATTCAGGTAATGCTCAGGAATGCAACACACATCCATGTCTTCAGATAAGCCTTTACATTGCAGGCAGCTATACATCTTTGATTTCCAGTGGCTGCTTCATCATAAGTAGATGTTGCCCAGGTTGAAATTAATTTTTCATGTGTTTGTTTTTTTTTCCCTACATTAATGGGAGTGATGTTGTTGATGAGGCAGACAAATTATTTTCCACTGACTGTAGAGCAGACATTTTATAATCTGTGTGAATCATTGTGGCCTGTGTTTTCTTTCATCTTATTCGCTGGATGTTTGAATAAAGCATGAGGCTGGTGAGGAGTGCCCACTAAAGCAGACTGCAAGGGTTGCTGCTGGGCAGCCTTCTGTCTGTATAACAAGACAGACACTGTGAAGAGAAGAAGTGCTTGAGTCAACCATAAGTAAAGCAAGGAAAAAATGTTGGAGAATCCCTACTGCACATGTCTAGAGCGTGTCTAGAGCAAAACTGAGCACGTAGAATCGCAGAAATGCAGATAGGTCAGGGTTGGAAGGCACCACTGGAGGTCATCCAGTCCAACTGATCTGTTCAGGCAGGATCCCCTAGAGAACATTACTCAGGGTTGTGTCCAGACTGTTCCTCAGTATCCCTAGAGGAGGAAATTCTACAACCTCTCAGGCGAACCTGTACCAGTGCTCAGTCAGCTTTGAAGTAAGGAAGCTCTTCCTGATGTTGAGGTGGAAGTTCCTGTGTTTCAGTTCATGCCCATTGCCTCCCATCCTGTTGCACAGCACTGAGAAGAGCCTGGCTCCATCCTCTTGGCACCCCTCTGCAGACACTTATATTCACAGGTATGGCTGATTCTGGTTTGTGTTTGGATGAGGATCTGGATGAATTGGTGAGACTTTCTTTAAATTTATTTTCCTTGATACAAGGGCAGACACAGTTGTGTGCTGTGTTGAATTGTCCCATGCCATGAGTTGGCTCTAGAGCAAGTAGGTTCCACATAATCCTTTCTTGGCATGCGTATCACACCCAAATTTTCTGTCCTGGGCTATTTTTGCATATATGCAATAGTGTGAATGAAATAATTTCTCCTCAGCTATCTCTTTGCAAAGGCACTAGCTCTCCTGGCAGTGCCCTGCCCGCCTAGGGGCACTGAAGCTGGCACCTAGGAATATGCTGTGCCCCATAAGCTGGGGGGCCTGGGAAGCAAGGCATGGTCTGGAAGAAAAGCATCTTGCTGATAGCTGGAACCAGAGGAGAAGCCCTTCTGTTCTGAGTGTCTCTCTAGGAGACACAGAGGAACATGAATATCCACTCTCCTTCACACAAGGAATGTGCTTATCTCTAGCTGTGGACAAATGTAAGGGGCCAGAAAAACTTCTGCACTGGAATAGCACTTTCCCAATGTGTAAGGGGCCAGAAAGACTTCCGCACTGGAATAGCACTTTCCTCTGCTTCACCTCTAGGGCTGCGTGTGAAGGAGCACACCAGCATCTCAGCATGCACTGTTGATTATATATGCAGGAGGCAGTGATTAAAAACAGTATTTCTCCAGGTTTTTTTTTTTTTTTTTTGCTATTTTGTTTTCTTCTACCTGAATACCCAAAGATTGGAAGAATTTCATGACATATTATAAACTGAGAGCAGTTAAGTTCTGCCATTTGTAGCTTAGTGAATTTGCCAAGAACGCTGAGGTAAAATTACTTCTAGCATCCCCTTTGCAGGTATTATTTTTAAGAGCTTTCTCAAGATCACAAAACCTTATGGGTGTAATGTCTATGCAATGTTAGCATATTACAGCTCTGAAGGAAAAGATGGGATGATATCTTATAATAAATTTGACTGGCTAAAAAATGGAGTTGAGCTTTTCAAAGTCTGCAATATCTATAAAAGAAGTACAACTTCATTTCTAGCCCCTGGATGCATTCTCAGTTCTGCACTTGAATTTTACACAGCTGCTCAGAAACAAAATATTAGAATCAGTGTTGTTGTGTTTTGCAGCATGAATTGAAGAAAAAGGGAATTATGGAATAAAGAATTAACTTGAAAAATTGTGTGGTCTTTTGTGGATGGCATTTAAGCTCAAGACATACATTTAATGTGTTTTTGCATCTCTACAAATCCTGAGGGATAGAAACTTGTCTAAAAGCATATTTTCTTTGTTAAATGTGTCTATGTAACATTGTCTACCAAATGTTGCTGTGTTATTGTTAGACAGAACAATAAGTCATGAGGCTTGGGAAATATTCTGGTTTCAAACATTTCATCATGTTTATTTTCCCTATTATGCAAATCTGTAGAAAATGAAAAGAAGCCTTGCATAGCAGTTTGTGATAAGTCAGCAATATCTTGTATTATTCTTCAGTTTTTCTTGCCAAAACCTCTTGACTTTGTTACATTCATATATTCTTGCAGCCATTAAGTGATGAGGAGGAACAGTCATGAAAAAGCATCAGTTATCTTGTTATCCTATTACAGTGATTTAATGTCTGTTAGGAACTGATTTTTAACATTACTCCTACACATTTGGTGACTGATATACTGATAAAAAGACCTGAGCACACTTTGCATTTCACTTTGCATGACAGAATGAATAGTAGGTAGTGTATGTTTTTAAGATGTAGTAACAGATCCTACAGGATCTTTACTTTTTACTTATATGTGCAATCCAAACACTTTTGAAATCAACATGCATCTTTCTATTGCTTTTAATGAATACAGAATTTCATCCTTTACTTCACAGAATATGGCAAATTTCTTGCTTCAGTACCAGCTATATTTATATAACATCTTGTGCCCCAAAAGTCTGCTTAAGTCAAGTACAGCACCTTGTGCTAAAAGATGGAGGAATTACTTTAGAAGTTTCTTTTTAAAGCTTTAAATATTTCAGGATGAGTGGAGGAGAAGTTAACATGTCTGCCAAAGGAGCCTGGCTGAACTACAGAAAGCTGATTCATGTGACGCTGGTTCTGAGCCTCTCCTGTCCCTGGCATGGATACACAGCGCAGGAGCTGTGTGAAAACTCACCCCTACCAAATGAGGGGAAAATGCACACTTTCTCTTACAGGTAAGAAGTTAAAGTCTTCTCTAAATTTCTTGTTCCAAAACCTGACAGTGATATTGCTGAAAAACCAAGGCCAAATGCATTTAAATTCCATTAATATATAACTTAAAATTCATTATTCTTCTGAAAAATGTTTAGCTAATTTAACTATGACCTTTCAAAAATGCATTTGTCACATTTTACTCTAATAACAAAACAGTTCCTCTCTTTACTGAAAAATGTAATTCTACACTTAATTTATTTTTCTTTCCTTACTGTGCTATGCCCAAACTAAAATAAATGCATAAATTAAAAAAACGCATTGTTGTTGCTGTTGTCATGTTACTAAATTACTTAGTATTTTCTTTCTGTTACCAAATTATGGCACAGCTTCCTTTAAAACAGCAACAACAACAAACCCCTCCTCCAAAAAAAAAAAAAAGAGAAAGAAGATAAGTCAGTCTTACTTGGCTGAATTCAAACACCTGCAGTTGACTTTCAATCCATACTTCCTCTAGTTATGTGATTAGCACCTGTATATGTATTTTCATATTTAAAAAGCATTTCCCTTCTTGCTGCATTCATGCTGCCAGCCTTCCTGTGGCCATGAATCAAGAAGGGAGGCCCACAACAGAGCCTGCAAGCAGCACTTTTCAGGGTTTACAGAGCATGGGCTTCTCCAGTGAATGGTGAGAGACAATCCTTCTTGGCCCACCACAAAGCAGTGTGGAGGCAATTGTGAGTCTCACGGATACTTTGACCCAAATTACAGAACAAAAGATGCTATTTTTTTATCCTGTAAGGCTGTTCAAAGGAAAGACATTTCTCTTGCTGAGTAAATGGTAGTTGCAGAAATGTGCAGTGATATTCATTAGTCAGTGGGAAAGAAGAATGTTAAATTAGTCTGTGCCTGGTGGATTGATCAAAACTCAGCTAACCCAGCTGAAAAACTGATGTAGTTGTGTAGGAGAGATTATACTACTTCTCAGAATACCCAACAATAATCAAAAAAAAAGAAAAAAAATTTCTCGTTTTTAAAGAAAAAGCTCCAAATTAGACATTTTTCTTTGTGAAAGGTTTATGAATGTACTTTTCTTAGAGACTTTTTTTCCCAGGGAACAGTAAATGTAAATTTTATAAATTCAATGAAAATAAAAATTCTATGAGTCAGCTACTCTCTTTTGTAAGCCTCAAAAAACATAGCATATGCTGTTATCAATGCTCATGTAACTGTTTTTCATTCTTTCTGTAGCACGTGTCTCTGAATTCCTATATTAGTGTGAGGAACAATCCTAAAATACATTTTATTTTTCCCCATACCCTCAGGTAAGGCTGTTCCTCCAGTAGGCAATACAGGGTCTGGGGAAGGTAAGGAAAATCACAAGGGAGACTGAGAAGAAAATGAGCTATTTAGTTGAATAAATAATTACATAAAGCAGGACACAAGATAAAAGACATGAATATGTTTAAGTATCATTTGTAAAGCAGAACTAGTTTATATCCCTAGCTGAATTAATGATGATGTCTGGTGAATACCAAGGGAACTAGACTGAGGCTACTGCTGTGGATGAAATAAAGGTTTGATTAAAAATCTGTTTTAAGGAAAAGAACAAGGGAAATAATCCTGTTCACTTCGGCAGGTCCTAGCTGAATTGTCTCCATGTCCAACCTATATATAGAATTCCCATATGTCTTCAGGTAGGCACACAAAAAAGAGTGGGATTTTTTCAGATTGTGAAACGTGGAAAAAACTTTCCCATATTTACAGAATAACCCTTTTAAGAATGCACATTGCACAGTTATGCAATGTTTCACCAAAACTGTATGTTATAAACATGTCTTAATATAGATGCAAACACTTGAGAAGAGTTCAACACCAAACGCTTACATAATGCAACAATGGACACTATTTCAGCACTCAGTGAATCCCAAAGAATTGTGCTGGATATTGCTTCAGTGGAAGGTAGCCAATAAAAGGTCAGCTAGATCCACCTAAAAATATGCCTATAAGCTACAAAAGTGGTTGAGGTGAACCATTGTGGGGTTTGAAACATTCCATGTCCAAAATTGTGGATGGTTCGTCCACCCACAATTCAGAACTCAGTGAATATTAGCCCAGTTCTGCGTATAAATACTAAATGCATACTTTGGGACAGCAAGTTTTTGAAGTCTATCCTTACCAATAAATGAGGATATTCCAGCATCTGAAATTTTCGTTGACAGAAATTGACTGAACAGTGATGTATGGAGCTTGGAGAAGAGTCAAGAATTGCCACATGGCTACAGCAAGTCCAGAAGAAGAAGACTGCAGTTCAGAAGAGGGGAGCTGGCATAAAGCTGAAAGAAAGAAGAATTCTGGAAATTGGAAAGAGACCTGAATCAAGGTCAGAAGGTTTCTCATGAATAATTGAAGGCTTTGGTTAGTTTTATTTCTGTTGCCCTGCAGAATTATGCATTGCAATTCAACAGGAATGAGATATTTTATTCAAGATGTTCAGAGACTCACTTTTGCTATGGAATCTTTTAGCAAATGTGTTAGTTTATTTTTTTTCCTCCACCAAGTAACTCTGCTATCTTTCAGCCCAAATCCATGCTTGTGCATACAGCATTACTTTCTTTAACTATAGTATGTAGTGCATCTGCTGAAGTGTTACTCATATTGTGAATTGCCAGATAAAATGGTTACTTTTCCTCCTTTCTTGCCCAGATCAAGTAACCAGGTTGATTTTGCATGTATGAGAATAACTCTTACAGTTCACTGAGAGTCTTGTCAGGAGAACCATAGAAAGAGTCCTCCCAGTTAATTGCAGCATAGTCTTACCCTTGCAAAAAACAGGTTTAGTCAGTGTGCTTATTTGCCCTTTAGATCCCAGTTTGATAGCCTGCCAAAACATTTTGTCTACTTTCAATTCTCTGTCTCTGCACAGACCTTCAGTGACACTTTCCACCTGAGTTCTGTTTTGTCTCTGAGTTCTCAAAAGTGAAATCAGTGTGTCAGATCTGGGTAATTTAGGTATGTCCAGAAAGCCCCAGGGTTAAAAACTTCAATAAACTCTAGCATTTCAATTGGTGTGCCAGACCCATCATTTGTTTCCACTTTGTCATCTTACCACAGGAGAAGTATACTGTCATTTGTCTACAATGACTGTAATTAATGCCTCAGCTTGCAATTCAGTCTTTGGAGGGCTGCAACAGGATAATACATTCTTTACAGTGCACTAAGAAAATAATGTACCTGCTTGTCCAAAATTGCAGTGCAGCCCCTCTATGCTGACAGACATTTGTTTATATTCACTCAAGTGAGTTTTTAGGTTGATACTTGTCTAAGCAACATGTTAAGTGATTAATCTTTATTTTCCTGGTTGCAGACGTGTAATGTGCCAATTTTTTTCCTTAAAACTTTCCATCATCTTATAAATTACTTGATTGCTTTCTGGCTTCTGGGTGAAAGAAGTAAAAAGTAATCTTTTTAGCCACTTTCTACTATCAAAACAGTGTGTATAATATTCCCTGAAATGTATAATGAAAATGTATGAAAAAAAAAAAGAGTAGATAAATGGGAGAGACAGCCCCTACAGAAATTACCACCATTGAGATGTCATTCTTACTTATCAGATATTTGAATAACAATAGTGATTATATAAACATATATATGTGTTTCTTCTTCACACCCACAATTAACTATGCAAAATAACTGTTGTACTCTCATTACTATGTATAATAACAATGGTAGGCAATTAACTTGCCTAAAAGATTCTATGATTCTATGATAATTGTTTGAAAAGGGATTCAAGGCTTAATGACTATTTCAGCACTTCTGTATCAGCAATCACTGCAATAAGGGCTTTATGTGAGAAATTAGCAGATGGCATCATGAAATACATTTCTTCTGCTCTTGGGTTTGCACAATGTCCTGCTCATCTGTTTCCATTGGGTGCTAATGTGATTCTCTTGTATTTAATATCTGACTTTTCATTTGATCCCTTCAAATCTCTCAGCAACACAGCAAAGCGTAATTGATACCTTGGGAGTGGAGGGGGAAAAACCAGCAAAACTTAGGACTTCTGGAAGGCAGAGGGATTCTTTGAGAGCTGCTCTGAGAGGAACAGTGCTACAGGAGCAGACCCTGTCAAACCATGCAGGACCACCTGCAAGACTTTTCAAAAGAGGGTAAAGGAGTGAGCAGGATGCCGCAGTGCTTTTATAACCTAATTATACCTGTTCCCAAAGCATCCCATTAAGCCCAGCAACATTGTTACTGAATCTTTAGTTCCACAGTAGCTCCAAATTTCAAAGCAAAACAACTGCCCCAAAGGAACCCAAATAAAACAAGGCTATTAGTCAGGAAGCAGAAAAAAAGGCAATGGGTATTTGAGAATGAGAATTATTATAAATCCATGAAATTAATGTATTGGGGGACTGGTAAAAGAATGAAAGAATTAGAACAGATGAGTGTGCTGTGATTAGTACTCCCTTCAAATATTTATTTAGGTAAAATAATTGGCAACTAAGTACCAGATAACAATATTTGTAAAATTAAAACATAAACCACAAAAAACTGCAGCAATATCTAATAAAAGAGAGTGTGGTCTAATACCTGATTTGATATTATGCAACCAGTATTATTCATTATTATGCATTATCATACATTACCTATTGGAGGCATTAGCTATGTCTCTAGAAAATGTCCTATTGGATTTTCCTACCAAGTGAAATGCAGGGATATAAGTCTGAGCTAGAAAAGGGAAAATAAACCATGATGAATTGTGAGGTCCATGATCTCTGTCATTCTTTTAAAAAAGACTCAGTGAAGCAACAACGGAGATGAAAAGAAACAGAAGAAATAGTGGGTGTCACAATACCTTACATCAAGTGTTTAATGTAGGCATCTACATAGGAGAAAGTCAGCTAAACACCTATTAAGGTATAAAAAAGTAATAAGCACTTCTACAGAAGTTTTCCTCTTATCCTAATTTAGATACATGAATTCTAGTTGCTTATAGAGCTGGGAAATTAATTCCACAGTTGATAGTTATCTTTCATGTATTTACAGCATCTTACCTATTGTGTTTGATTCAACAAGATTTATGTAGCCACAAGAAAAAGTCAGAAATAATCCTGCTGATTTCCATTTAAATAACCATAAAAGCTTAGTTCAGTATATATGCTGGACAAAGAGACAACAGAGAGAAGAAGATATATAAGGATAAATTTATTTATGACAGAACAGCTCAAATGGTTGGTGAGCATGAAATGGAAAGCAAGACATTTTCAAGGACAGATGGTTATCTAGAGAAGAAGTGAAGCCATGAAGGCAAAGACAGAAAAAGTACAACAAATCATGGAGAGCTAGCAGCACAGTTTGAAGATCTCCCAAATTTAAATCTTGAGTTTTGTGCTTCAAAAATATCACTATTTTTATAGTATTGAACAGGGAACTGTATAGGAATATAAAGTAGTTTCCAATCACTTGATAAAAAAAAGTATTAATAAATTCAGTGATACTTATTTGTTTAAAATGATCTATTGTCATATTATCAAGCTTTATTTAGTCCCTATTGTCTAGATTATGTCTCCTATCAGTGCTATCTGTGATGTTTAACATCAAATTTCTCTGTTATTTTCTTCTTTGGTTCTTTTCTTCTTCAAAGAGAACATTCCAGAGTTATCATTAATATGCACATTTTGCAGCTCACTTAGACCAGCACAAGTAACAGCAAATGTCACTTAATTCGGAACAGTTCTGCTGTAAAAGCAGTGTGAAAATATTCTGAAAAATAATTATGTAAAATTAGAAGTAGTTTATTCAACTGAGCAGACATGTTTATTCATACTTGTAACTTCATTAGTGCCTGAATTAAGTATAGCATTTCCTTCTTGGGTCTTGTGTGCATTTGTGAATCAATACAGTTCTGGGAATGTAAGCTAGATGCTATCCCAAATTTTATGTCAATAATAAAGTGCCTTAATTGAACTTCAGCTATCTAAAAGTTAGACATCCAGATTGTTCAAGACAATATTAGGCATCTAGCTTTTGTCAATAAGAATTGAACATCTTGCTTTCTTATCCCTGCTGCTTCAATTCCTTGTCCTCTGGAGGCTTTCACTGCTATTAAAGCTGGATTGAACAGCAAGCTTTGACTAATCTTTAAACCGTTGAAATTAAGTGAGAGAAGTCTCTCTTAGATTGTCATTCTATAAGCTATTGGTTTACCACACTGCCTATTTCAAGCCATCAAAGAGATGGGCTGTAGGTTGTGTCACTTGAGGTTCAGAGTTAAAATTCATCACAAGATCAATATATATCAGTGAGATGACAGAAAAAAATAAAGTCAGTTTGACTTGCTGGTATTGGAACTGAATGAGTAAATTTGTCATTAAAAACAAGCTCCAAGTTTTTAGAAGCTGCAAATGTGCAACACATTTTTGTATAAACATTGCTTTGAATAAAAGCTTACAAGATACATTTTGTGGGCTAAAATATAAAGAAAAATAAATACAGTGAAGTCTGAGCAAAACTGCTTGAGCAAGTAAAAAAATTCTTATCTTTGCAGCAAAGATGGAAGAGTCCTGTAACAAGACATATATGTTTCTGTGCATATCAACACCTGGTCATCCTCACTGAGGTTTTCACCTCTGTAATTCCATTTTGCAACTAATGCTTCTGTTCTAGAAACATTTCCTTCTGGAAACATCTGGAAGCTGGCTCCAAAGGCAACTTGGAAACCCAGCACCTAAAGACAAGAGTTCATCACATTGTGCCTGCGTACCTCTTGTAGGGGAACAGCCACATAGGCAACATGGAGAAGAACATGGTGCTATTTATATTAATTTTAAGGGGGAAATTTCTTAGATGAGGCTGAGTTAAGAAGTGTACTGCAAAAGGAATGATTTTATGCATTGCAATTTCCTTAAGATCAGGCTTTTTATTGTTTAGTAACTAAGAACACTGTATTAAAGTAACCCCTGCTGCTCGACACTAAAAACTTTGCAAGGGCAATATATTTCTTTTTAGACAATAAAGCTTATGTTATTTTTATGGTAGCTTAAAATGTACATATAACAATATTTCTTTTATTCAGTTCTAAAGATCTTGTAGCTCAGTAAAAGTTTTTTACACATTTAGTTGCAGACTAATTTATGTTTTTCAGAATGCAAGATGAGATACTTCAAGCATCAGAAGAGGAACAAGAACAAGTTTTTCTGTGTCTTATAGATGCCTTTGGAGAGAACTACTGGTACTCAAATAGCACAAACATTCTGGGGGAGATTTCTTCCTTTGGTCAAGTTGCTCCTACCACGGCACCTGAACACTTCCACCACTCCTCTGCTCCTCCCAGTTTCTAAAACACACCTTGTGTCCATATTTTCATTAACAACTTTATCATCCTCTCTAACTGAAATGACTATTTCAAGTAAGCTCATGGCCTGCCATCTGCACATGATTGGCTGGATGGGCACCAAGGCCACTAAATGTAAGTGTTTCACGTACATTTTCGAGACCTGCATGTTAAGGACCAAAGATTTGAGGCTTTCCATACACAGTCAGCAGTTTGCCCTTGTTAATAACCTGTTTGTGCCTACCCAGCCTGCCATCCCCTGTGGCATCTTGATTCCTGTTTCCAAAATCAGCAACATACAGACAATACCTTCCACCACCAACCACTGCTTAGAATAAATGAGGAAATGGCACCTCAGAAAAATTACATTTTTAACATTTCACATTTCTGTTCCTGAGGCTGATGTCATGCTGTGCTTCAATACGAGGTTTGTCAGGACAATAAAATAGCAACCATCATCATTTTTTTAAAAAAAAGGTCCTTCTGACTGCCAGAGGGAATGCAGGAATTACCTTTCTGATGTACATTTAAAAGTTCATGTCAACAATTGGGTTCAAGGTCCTTGCAGAAGTAGGTTTCACCACATAGCAGGGATCTGCTGATCCTGGGGAACCTGAAGGGATTGTTTTTCTCTACAGTTATCTGAAGCATTTATTGGTATGATTTTCTGTTTCTAATTCATTGCTTCACAGGAGTAACTTTTCAGAGTGGAAATGGTGTTTAGAAAATTACCACTACCTTGAAGTCATTGAATTGAACTTACTGCACTGGGAGAAGCGATAGTTTGCTAATGGTTGGCATATATACCTTAATTCTCTGACACAGTCACCTAATCTTTTCCTCTTTCTTTTTAAAGAATGCTGTAGTTAGCCATCATAACTGCTAAAACCTTTCTTAAAAATTTTCATTTGTCTTTTTAGTCATCTCTACTACTCCATTTATATTTTTGACAGCAAACACTTCAGAGACTGAGTTATTTAAAAAAGCCTGTTTTCTCTGTAGTTGCTAGACTTCACTGTAACATGCCTCGGGGTCCTTTGGGTTTTTTTTTTTATTTTAAAATTGTTTTTTATCACATTGTGTGAAACATGAGTTATTTCTAGCTCTTCCTGCCACATGGACGAAAGTTTAGAAAATGTAATTCCTTTCAAGCAATTTGTTGTTGTTACAATAAAACCTAGCATCAACAAGTTAAATTTTCTGTTTTGGCAACAAATACACATCAATTTTTCTTTACTACTACTGCTGAGGAAAAGGTATCTGATGTAGAAGTTGTCTGGGCTTAACATCAGGCTGAGTCTCAGCTGGCAGAGCAAGCAGTAAAAGGGTGAGGGAGGCATCTCCTCTGTCAATAGCAATTCTCTAAGAAATGAAGAGCCAGCAAAATTATCTCAAATCTCTCCCTCTTGAAGGGTACAAATACAGCACAATGTTGCAAGCCCTTTGTACAAGCTATATTTGCTTTTTAAGAGCAGTTAATAAGTGACATTCGTGGGTGCCTGGGAATTAGGCACCATCAGGTGTCTTCCTTCATGGATTACCACATCCCCTGTCATATACACACACATGCTTTGTAGGCAGCCCAGATGAGATCCTATGCTCCCCAGTCTGTCTTTGAATCATGCATGACCTTTATATACATGCACAAACTCCTCCATGTTTAATGTTGGCATTATCTCTGACCTTCATTGAAACCTCCTATGTAAATTTAATCTCAATAAAACTGCTTCCTGAGGTTGAGGGAACACTTCAGTCCTGCACCTCAGCACCTTCAGGTTGAGCAATCCTTTGTGCTGTTAGGAAGCACAACCTCTGGCTGTCTTACAGACCTCACCTCTCAAAGCTCGAGAGCTGTTTTTCTTTTGCCTCTAGCATCTGAGCCACAATTTCTTGGCTCTCCCTTGCAGGCTGGTAGGGTAACACCTATCTTCATGCCTCTTCCAAATAATGGCAGTGTTTATATATGCAAGTGGTTCCTGTGGTGCCCTTTGTATTGTCAGAGTCAGCTAAAGTTCTGTCTCATGTGTCTCACCCTCTTGTGCCTTCTTCCTTCACAAGTTGTGTAAATTTATATTCTTAAGGGAGGGACTTAGCTGAAAGAACAAAATAGGCCAATAATCTCCTACAGGGCACTTCAGATTTGGATTATTCCATCATTTCCTCTGGGTCATTAGGGGTCCTACCCTGGAGTCTGCTGGCTGTTGTGAGTCCCAATATATCAGTCCTATACACCTAATGGTAATGTGGAGAGTTGCCTTAAGCAGTGTTACCTGTTCCATTCCCTGAACTGGCTATCTCAGCCTTAGGCATTATTAAAGTACAAGTCTAAAGTCACTTTCCTAAACTGAACCTTGTTATTACTTTGTTAATTACAAACACTATCTAGGAACACCTTTTCTTTCAAAATAAATTTCCTCAAACAGACAAGCCATCATGAGTAAATCCCACACAAGACTGTGCCTGTCCTGACACCATCTGGAATTTAACAAATTTAGCTTTCTATAGTACAGCTGTTTAGATCTGAGCTTGTTTTGCAGATACCTTTTGTACTCAGTAGAGAAAAATAGGCATTTCTGGGCAGAGTTTAATCTCATCTGAATATAAAATAGGTTAGATGATTACATTCTCAGATAGGGGTGAAATGAGCCCAAATAGACTTCAGAGACTATTTCAAGGGCCTGATGCTAAATCCTGATGATTCAAATGTCACATAAGCTTCTGCCCCAAGTAAGTGAAAAGACATAGTCACTCCCTAGTTCCTACTAAGAGTGACTCACAAACTGTAATAAGGAAACAGGCAGTGAGCTGCCACAAAGTCAGTAAAGCCCACAAACCACAGGGAATTGGAGGCAGATAGGCTGTCTTTATTTATGTAAGCCTCAGACAGAAATTCCTCGGAGTGGGCCTCCTGCCTGGTGGTCAGTCACTGCAGCTGGAGCAGAGGATGACAAGCACAGCAGCAGGTGGGAGAAAGCAGCAGCAGCAGCAGCACTGATGGTGAACAGCCTCTGCTGAGCTCTGGAGACAAAGCTGCACCTTCCTGCTCTTACAACAGAAGAAGACAAGGTATCTTTGCTGCATATAAGCAGTGCTCATTCTTCTAGATTAAAATTGCTTAGTGGGCATGGCAGTTTGTTCCTAGAAACGTGATTCATCCATTTCCTCTCTGTAAACAGCTTTATTCTGTAAAAGAGGAAAATTTCCTTTATCCCTGGGGGAAATGGTGTCCTACTTCTATCTAATGGCATCCTCAGAAATGCATACAATAGCAATAATCACTCCGAGGAATAGAGAGGAATTTATAAGGCTCTGCTCGAAATAAACTTCTACATGTTAAAGGGCAAGGTTATTAAAAAACACTCATAGATGCCTTTATTAAATGAGTCCCCTTTTCTTGAATTCTGAAGTTAATCATTACTCATTCTGAATATCTCAGGCCTGATTCTCCAACAATTGCTTTAGTGCTGCTACTTCTACCTGGATGTAGAGGCATGGCAGAATTGAAACACATCCGAATTCCAATGAAAGGAAGGTAACAAGAGATCTCTGGCATTAAGTTAAGGCAATCCTTATTGACTGGTTTTAAAATCTAGACTTAATCCACAGCTGTTTTCTTTACAAAACAAAAAATAATATTTCTGGGCTTAGCAACTAATTTGAATAATTTATTCTTCAGACTACATCTTTTGTGAAAGTGCCTCCTTGTGATCTTTACATGTAACATGCTTGCATCATCCTGCACCCAGAGAGACTGTAATAGTAATTTTAGTGGATATCTGTGTTGTGTAAGATTTTGCTTATTCCACTGGCATCTGTCTCTCTGCTTGTTTATGAAAGTTTGATTTTTAGCCTGCCTCCCTAACTATGGAACTTCATTCCAAGGGCTAGTTTGTATCCCTCCCCTGTTAATTTTAGAACAGCTCCTACCTGGGACAATCGAATTCATTGCTAAAGGTCTGATTCTTTAGGTCTCAGCTCCCAGAGGACTGAGCCTTTTGGCTCCTGCAAGTTAGAGCTGATATCCTTTATTTATTTATGTGCTGACGTCCCTGAGAACGTGGTGATGAGCCAGTCACAGGAGCACTGTGAGCCCAGTGGCCCCAGAGCCAGTGCAGGGGCTCAGTGCTCTGCCTGGGGGCTGCTGCGGCTCAGGACTCACCTGGGTTTTGTTAGAGGCAAGTCCTCTACCCACTGAAGGCACAGGATAAACCCTCTTGGGACCATGACTTACTGAGCACTCACACACAAGGCCAGGATTGGAACCTGCCTCCTGTGGGGTCAGATGTTTCACCCAACTTCTCTGCTGTTCTTGTTCAATTTCTTACTGAAATGATGTGGGTTTTTTTACAATCAGTCATTGCTGGGAGCATGCTTTCAAGCTCTTAATTATGCAGCAATTATTCAAGCTATATATGCTTGTATGTTGCAAATTTTTTATGTTTCCTTCCAGACGTGTTTTGGATGTACTGGATTCCTTCATGTCCTAAAGGTCTAATCAGTGACTTCTAATACCCATGTAACTCTTAGTCTGATCTTGTCCCAACTCTACTGGCAAGTACGATCTCTTT